>NC_071467.1:156906727-157537977 GCF_028500815.1 Rissa tridactyla | reverse complement strand
ATCAACTGTAGTTCATACAAGGTTCTTAACAGATAGCATCATCTTTATTAATAAATGATGAACTGCTTAGTGGAGTTTTTGCTTAGTGATATCACCATAATAACAGACACATGTTTTGTTTATGTTTCGAGTTACATCCAAAATAAGCAAGTCATTCACTGGCAGATTCGCTGTAACATCTGAAGACTCTTTACCCCAAATTTAAACTTTCATTGATCCAGATGAGATAGCACTCCATCAAAACCAAGGGGAATAATATGATGACTTCAGTTGTTGTGCTCATCTTTGGGGATTTTGTTTCTGTGATACAACAAAGCAAAAAACTGCATTTCTTAAAGCCGGCTGCACTTTTCTCATAAGGATGGTATTTCTTTCTCTGTGGGATACGGTGCTATTTGTGCAGCAGATTGTATTTTGACAGATGCAACTGTATCATAAAAAGGCCCTTAGCACTATCAGACTGGTAGCTCACAAACATTCATGAGCTCCAGGATTTCTTAAAAAACCCCAACAATTAAAATGTTTTTGAGAGTGTAAAATGCCCCCAAGCCACTTACCTCCCCCACACCAGTCTGCAGAATTTTCAGTCCAGTTGTTTTTTCAAGCTTCTCTTTGTTTATGTCTGTAAGGAAAATCAAGATGGAAAGAGTTACAGGAAAGCTGGAATACGCATGATTTTGCACCATTTACAATATAACCAACCTTCTTTCCTCCATCAATAAATTCATGACAGTTCCTACCGATTCCTTCTATGGAATACCTTTCCCTGATAGCAACTCCGCTAGTCAGTTTTTTGAATGCGTAGGTAAGCCATTAATTATTCATTATTACGTGAAAAAGAAAGCCAAACTCATTCTAGTTCCCTCGTACACACAGTATCACACACTTTTAACACATATACACAATACGTTTTGGAACTTCTTTTCAGTGGAAACCTCCCACTGTCTTCCCTGCAGCGGAGAGCAGGGCAGCACCTTACCATTCCAATAGCACTGTCGCAGTGTAGGACATTTCACAACAAATACAGGTGACTCTTACCCAGCAGGCAAGATAAATAGTTTATTTCACAACATCGGGATGCAATGCACTGTGTTGTCTTTTTTGAAATTTATTTTTTTTCCTATTTATCAGCTTCTATATCAGTAGAAGCATTCAAAACAAAAATAAAGTAATCCAGCATGAAAAAGCCAAATGCAAAATAAAGCTAGTAACCACTAAGACTACATCTATACTTACAACACAAACGTGCCCGGGGCATGAACTTGAGCACTTTCTTACCATTACTGTGGTCTTCACATTTTGGCTTTTGCCCACGAGTATTCTCACAAAACAACGCCTAACCACAGTTCTGGGGACAGCGCAAGGATGAGACTATTCCCAGCTGTGGGTATGGGTAAGGTCATCCCGTCTTGGATGGGAAGACTTTAACCTTCTAGATGCAAACTGTGACGGTTTTCCAAAACCCAGGCACCTGGCTTGATTTATGAGTCGAAATGAAGCCTTGCAGGCTTGTTAAACTCTCCTCCCTGTAGCCGTCTAGTCATTGACTATGTAATCCAAATGAGTCATCTAGGTTCTCTCTGCAGTCAACGGAAAGGGATGGACATTTAATACGATGAGTCATCCCACGTATCTTACACACATCTGCAGGCACCTAACTCTGTCCTTTGATTGCAGACACGATTTGGATTCAGATTCTCAATTTAAGTTGCCTAAAGGAAACATTCCTACCAGAAAGGACAAGAGGTGTGCTAGAACATACTGTAACTCTGTAAATTTACACTAAAATGCTGAAAGGAATTAATAGCTTTATCTTTCATTTGTGAAAAATACTCTTTAATTGTTGCAGTTCAAAACATATTCAAAACAGTTCAGACTGCAGCAGACAATTCTCAGAAGCAATATTGTTGTGAACTGATACTTTATTTAGTTTGTCCAAAGTGCAACACAAATGACTCACATTTATTTCAGAGGTGAGCCGTGTCGTTAGGGCTCAATCTCACCTCATCTATCCAAAATGTGGAAAGATTCTGGTAAGAGTTTGTAAGTGCAAAGACTCAAGAAGTGAAACGTCAAGCAATTCTAACACAGAGAAACTTTTCTGCCTGCCTTCAGCGAGGGATGAATATTGACGATGATTGAAATAGAGAGGAAATTTCTGTCCACCTGTTAGACCCACACAACTTTATTTTTGCTTCTTTTCAAGATGCCACCAAATAAGCAGATAGGAACATGAAGGCCCGAGCGATGAAAGCTTAAAATCATGTTTTGCTGAATGCAGCTTAAAAACTGCATACAATACTCACTTAATTAATACTTATGCCATACTTTACACATTCACAGACTTATTTATTCCACCCAGAGTCAGAGGGACCACATGAGAAGGAGGGTTGCCTGGACCATATGTTTTCACTGTGTTGTATATGTTGTGTAGTATGAATTTCCAAAAAATAAGTAAATCTTTGCCAACAAACTTGATTTTCAGCCTTGAGATGGACTCTGGACTATGTTGTTTCACTGACGGCTGATGACTTGCCACGTCACATTACACCATTCTCCCTTTTGGATGTGCCATTTTCTTGCAAAGGTGTGCCACGCTACCACACTGCCCCCCTCACACCAAGCATATACGTTAAAGGCAGATTTCCACCAAATGCAAAAATTTAGATTTATAAAACCAGAAAGCTCCACAGCCTCTTTCAAAGAAACTGAATGGTCCAACAAATAATTCTTTGGTAGCTTAGGATAAAGAAAATTGCACAGCAGAGTGGCTGCAAAATAAATGGGCATAAGTAAACAACAAGCCCTAAATCCCAACATGTAATTTCCTACCACATGAACAGTTAATAGAAAATATTGGGTCTGCTGAATTGCTGAGTTTTATAATTACAATTACATATTTGACCTCCTTTTTATAGGTTTCCTGAAGACTTTAATTATTGAAGCTTTGATATTAAAAAACAGAAAAAAAAGTTTACTTAACACCCCCCCCTTTTCCCCTTGATACTGGCTAAACACAAAGGACAGCTCTGACAGCCATGCTAACGCAAACCCTGCCAAAATTAGGAGGTATGAAGGCACAAGGTGTTATTGATTAAATCATAACCTGAAAATGGTCAAGCTCGGGCACTGTCAGATTGCGGAGAGAGACGCAGCAGACAGTCTCCGGCGCGCTCACTCCAGGCATGTATCGGAGCATATTTTAGCTAACCTTGAACTCCACGAGCAGTTCAGGAAGGTGAAGAAACTCTGTGAAAAAGAGTGGTGCTGGTGCTGAAGCACCAACTGCACATCAGGCAGCTGCTTCAAGCTGCCGAACAGTGAACATAACTTCTTAACTATAATTGAGGATTTTGAGACAATAAAACATGGTCGATAGCCTATAGATAGACAAGGAAGAAGTGGTGGGAAAATAAATTCAAATATTAAGAACAAGCCTCTAATCGTTTGAAAATTGGCCTAAATTTTTAAAAAGTATTTTAGTGTATTACCTTCTAGCTTTTATTCCAATACAAATACACAGCAGATGACGTTTCTGTTGCAAATTTTATGAACTGGAAATTATAATTCTGGGTAACATGGTATATTACACATTCCATCAAAGTTGATTTTTTACAGCCACAGTTTAAAAGTCCAGAAACGCTAGCGGGGAACTGACAAACTCATCAGTGAAGAGGCATAATAAAAACAGCTATTCAAAAAAAAGCAAAAAACCCCCAACCTTACCCAGTTAGCAACATATAAATCCCTTTTTTAATCTTCCACTGAAACAAAAAGGGCTTCCAAACACACAAAAAAGGAGGCCTTTAAATTAAATTCACTAGATGAAGGATATGCAAATTACCTGAAGAAGCGGAGCCCTATAATGTTCTCAAAATTCTGCAACAGCCTATTTAATTAGTATTTTAATTTATCAGAATAATTCTTTGCACTTGACAATTTATGCAGTATTCCATATAATTAAGCACGTAGCTACAGTGGAATAATTTTGCCTACTCTCTGTATACCAGTTATTTTAACCTGAAAGTATCTGTGGAAGTCTCTTCTGTGATCTAAATTACAATGGGGACATCTTAATGGCTTTGCTCTATTAGAGAGCACGATGAGGGTGTTACTGAGTGTTTAAGGGTAGGGATTGTCACTGTTCATAGTTTTCACTAACCTGAGGGAGGTCTGATGTGTTTTCTGAGGGCTAACATTTCTTTCCTTCAGCAGAGTTATCTGTCAGTGGCAGAGTCAGGAATTTGAGTGTCTAGTTTTGTAGTCGGCAGGTTTAACCTTAGAGTCCGTGGGTTATTAGGAGGAACAAGTTACACAGGGCTTCAAGCAGACCTCCAGTCTCATTATAACGATTCTGGAAGAAGGAAGCCCTGAGAAATGAGTGGTTTACACAGGTTTGCTATAAAGCAGGTTGCCAAGCGCAACTGCACCCTCCGGCTCACTCACGGGGGCACACACTGGCACAAGCGCGACCAGGGAAGGGTTTCTGCAGGAGACCTCCTGGGTCTGCCTCCCGCGCTGCTGCAGGATTTACCTGCTCCAGAGAAGAAACCATCCTTATATATGAAAATTATTTGTGGGAAGATGGTGCCACTCACAAAGAAACCTTATTTTTCTGCTGTGAATCTGACTTTGAGGGTGTGCTGCATTTAATTAAATGTAGAAAAGAAAAAGTACTTACAGACATATGATTCCCCTGACCTCTATTACATGCCCGTTTTAGAATGAGACAATTCATGCCCTAGACTCACTAACTACATTGACTAGACCTCCAGTCAATAAAGTGATGGAGGGCAATTAATTCAGATTTACTGTAGGCTGTCAGATGAATTCTACAACAACCATCTTCTTCCCATCAGCTTGTTGCAAAGCTCCTTTCATAGAACCACATTGAGAAGAATTTCAATGATTTTCCCCTCTTTGAGGAAAGGAAAGGAAAAAGAAGGAAGGGAAATCCAAAGAGACGGTAAGTGTTTATTACCATTTTTAACTTTTTAACAAGTTTCCCAAATCTAAGACAAGCAGATGTTGCATTCATTCACATCAAGTCAGTCTTCACTTTCTTCTCCCCTACAAAGAACCCCGCGATTATATGGAAAGCTTTTTCATAGGTTGGACCAGAAAGACTGCCTTTATGTTTGGCAGACCCATGCACTATGCAATGCAAATACACAGCGGATACTAAAACCTTTGTCCCTTGCCATTGCATGAAAATGGGTTCACATGATATTTGGTCTCTCTCCCTGTTGAGAAGAACACAGACCCAGAGTAAACCTGCACCTCCTGAAACCACTGAGGCACTCACACCACTAAATGAGAATGGGACAGAGGAAAATCAAAACCACACTGCTGGTTCAGCGCCCTCTAAGTCTTCTCCCTACCCAACAACCCAATGTTACGTAGGTTTTTCCCACCTCATTCACTTTCCTTTGTTGGAAGTAATGAAAAAGTACTTTAATGAACTTTGAATTAGATACTTGGGTATGACCACGTTCAGAAGAATAGACCTTCTGGAATATAAATAAACCCTCCCTGATGTTGGCGCACGTCTACAGGGTGGTGCGTGGCCACCCTGTGCCCAGCCCTGGGCACTTCTTCCAGGGGCTCCAGCCTGTGCCTCTGTAATTCCTCTCGCTGGGCAGGAGTAGCATCAGACTGCAAGTAAATTAGTCAAAAACACAACATGAGCATTCAAAATGCTCCAGCTTGAAACAAAAATTACTAACTCAAATGGACAAACACAAGGAGAAGAAGGGTTCCTTTGCTAAATTTTGCAATTCAATTAGTGAGGGACAAGTACACGGGCTGCAGGCAAAAGGTATTTTGTCTTCCAATCTTTACTGGGTGATGGCATGAGATAGTTGCTTCATGTGTAATTTCTAGTTAACTGGCAGCCAGGCCTGGAATGAAAATGGTTGCAAAAAAGTCAAAGCTGCATAGCTGTACCAGCGACAGCCTGCTAAATATTATGTCATATTCAATTTTCAAGTCATTTTTCAAATGATTTTAATTAGATATTGTTTCAATCTCACATGCATTAATTTAATTTCTGATATCAACATTTCAGCTTTCAATCTGTTCAGATGCAGTACCTTGCTGCCTGGAGTAATTTAAAATATTGTTTGCATCTCCAGCAATTTTGTGGGCACACATCCTTCACAACCTGCCCTAGCCAATAAAACCAGCAGATGGAAATTCAGGTCGTGCTCTCCACTCCCAATGCACCTTTGCATTCTCATAGTTTTTGGTACAAGACAGCCAAATCTCCACACTCACAATCAAGGAATTTTCCACCTCTGTTTGTCTTTAATTCTGTTCAAAAAATACATTTCTCAGGCAAATAGCAGAACTGCATGTTGCCATAAGAGAAAAACTGGCCCATACTTGAGAAGCTGGCAAGAGCTCTTATATTTTTTCACACTCATTCACTAAAACAGCATCACTTTCCCCTCTCTAAACCATCTTCCTGCCATGTCCCTAATGTCCCGTGGTCAGATAACGTTCAAGGATAAAGCAGCAAAGACCTGATACAGCAGGACCTCACGTAGCTGTTAGTTTGCATAGATTAGGTATGCATTTTCAACGCAATCTTTCTGCCTGACTGCTTGCATTGATTTATTTTTACTTATTTAATAAATAGCTGCTCAATTGTACGTTTTCCCTTAAATGTCCTTTAAAATGAGCACACTGCTGTTCTAAAATGTGGTACTTAAATCGTAGTAAAGGAGTTTGGGATATAGGCAATAACATTTTTGTATTTCTCTGGAGCTTTTTTGTTGATGGTGGGATCCATCTCTACTAACTTTGCTGTCTCAACTAAGAAATCAGTCAAGGTTCCCTCACTAGTCAAGAGAAGTAAATAGGCATCACCAGAGATTGACTTATCCCATCCCAAGACAGCTATCATTTATTCATCACATGTAAATACAGGCCTGGAGAGTCCTGTTGGGTCAACAAATCAATTTTATTTTTTCTTTCCACAGCCATACCTTTGTAAGAAACACATGTATACAAGCTTCAAAATACTTCAGCATTAAACCAGTCCTACTGACAATGCCATGGCTACAGAGAGAAATTTTCAAAGTGTGGTGTCAATGTAATGGTTCTGTTCTTGAAGTATGAACAAAACCAGTTTATATGAATTAAAACTGTAGAAATCGAAAACATTTATCTACTGTAAATGTTTCCTTGCAAAGCTTGAGAAACCCATTATCAAAAATATTCTCCTAAATAATATAGAGAAGTTGATGTGCATCGATAGAGGAGTTTTAAGTACTAATAACAAAAATAACCACCCTTTACCTATGTATGTTTCACGAATACAGAATATATTTCAATTATTTTTTTAACAGTGACAATTTTTAACACTATTGACCATTTTAACAGTGACAATTCAATGTTGCACATTACTTGATGGAGTGCAGCACAGGTACGTGTAACAATTTGCTTGCATACTTAAAACACTTATCCATTATTTATAGCTAAAGATGTACCGATTCAGCCAGTGTTAGCAGAAAATGAAAAAAGAAGTGTCATTCCACCTTTCACATCAAAATTTGTTCACATAAATATTCTTTGACAAGTTTCAGCTCTGCACGGAAAAGTCAGATAAAAGAACCTGCAGTATGTAGAGCTGAAGCTGGAGCAGAATACATTCAAGTAGCCCAAAGTGGTGCGACTACCCGTGCAAGTGCAGACAATTTTGTCTCAGCAAGCTTCTTTCTCGGCTGATTGCTAATGTCTAGATCAACTTTTAATTGTACTTTTTAAAGTCCCAGTTAGCTTAACATTAAAGTTCACCATCATATGTTCAGTCTGAACATTTACAAATTAGAAGGCAAGATTCGTGGTCCCAGGGGATGGGTGGGTAAGAGGGACCATCTGGATCTCTCAGCTCTTCTTAGTGCAAGGAAATCTTTGCCTCCTCACCTTGACAACACTGTGGAAAATAACTCTCTATAAAATAAGTTTAAGGCCACAGCTTCTTTTCTTGCCTTTTAAATAGACTGGTTTTTGGAATAGCATTATAAAAGAACAGGTTTGCTGCATTCTTTTATTTATAGTCAAGAATTCAACAGATTGCTTTAATTTTCTCCTGATTAAAATACTACCAAAAAAATCAAACAGATAATAGCAGTTACTCAGCTTTTCAAGGGTAGCTATGTATTCTAGTTTTGTATCTGCTTTTGCTTCTATTTGAATATTCTCGCCTTCCATATACTTCATTTGGATCCCTCAGGATACCCACTGCATCTCCTTTTTGTGTTTTATTATTTTTAAATAAGAACCATCTGTCCTTTTTAAAAACATAAACTTTTATGTAAGATCCGTTCCTTGTCCTTTTAATGCTTTAGAAAAAATACAAAAATGATAAGCTTCTATGGTCATCTCCATCTAATAGGAACAAAAACGTTGACCTACCTAATGTCCAGGAATAGTAGTATCTAAAATACAATTTTCTCTCCTGTTGTCACTTTTCTAGCAATATTGAGTGGGGTGGTTTATAAGCAGAAAGGACCACTGAAGTGACGAGGAAGTTGCTACTTATGGTTGTAGCTTTGTTGAAATTGAGGAAAGCCAGTTATCTGGAATTTAACTGACCTTGTGTCGTTTCTCTGGAGTAGGTGATGTATTATTGGGGGAAAGGAAAGTACAAAACCTTCTCTCCAGAAGCCTATCAGCTACTTTTTCTACAGCTTCTGTTATTTTTTAACATAAAGCAAACCAAAGAGCTCAGGAAAAGAAAACCAAGTAACAGTTGTTGCACCTTTAAAGAAGCGATCCACTCCTCCCGAGGGTCTCCCTGGAAAATACACTGTCCCTCTTTGATATTATAATATATAATTAAAAATACACATATTGACCTCTAATTATTAATTCTGTTCTTTGTTATACTGTACTTTTTTACCATTCTCCTGCTTGCACCACTTTGAGTCTTCTCATATAAACAGCCTGAAATATATGAATTATTCTTAATCTTATTTAAAATCTGTCAGAATCTTTGGATGGACGCTGTAGTGTGTTTGCGCCGGTATATGAAAAATTTAAAGGGCACTACCACTAATTCTCAGCATGCCAAATGTTGTTATTTTTAATAAATACACATTCAAGAACCGTCATTCTTTTCAGTCATTTCCTCAGTTAATAAAACTGTACCCTGTAGGTTCATTTCTTTAATGATCCAAAACACAACTTCAAGCCATGTTATTTGTTATTCATCCACAACTACACTTAATGTCATCCGTGTGGCACAAATGTAACAAGACTGAGTTGGGAAAACATTAGCAATATTTCAGCGGACTGGCTCACTAAATCATGAATAACAGTTAATGCACAAGGTCATTCCCTAACAAAATCTATTTGCCTCAGAATAAAACGAAAATATTTATTACCAAGGATGCCACCAGTTACCAGAGTCACAATAAAGCTTTCAGGTAAGAGTGAATAGGGATGACGTTAACTTGCCCATCGTTTCTCACAATATAATTCTGCCTTAATGATAACTTTGGAGGCTACTTTGCCACCTTTGAAAAAATTTATTTAAAATCAGTAAAAAGTGGAAGAATCAGTGAAGCCTGCTTCAGAAATATAGGCCATATATTTTTTAAAGAGTATAAACTTTAATTATGTTATATAAAAAAATCATGTTTATCCTTGGATGGGTCAAGCGCAAAATAAGGAAGATAAATGCTTGTCTACAGAGATAACTGGGTCCTAAATGCATTTACAGAGTTTGCATGTAGATGCGTGTGTGGGTATGCACATTTGGTGGGAATGAGGAGAAGTATTTGACAGGAAAGATCTAAGTGTGTGAAGAACGACTACTTTGCAGATCCTGGGGATACTCAAAATATTAGGATTATTCCTACATCACCTGCAAATTCTTCCCATTGCCCGAAGCGTCATGGGAAAGGGACTCTGCAAACACACAACTAAAAGGTGGTTCCCATGATAGAACTTCTATCTACCCAACAACTGGAGACAGCAGATGGCTACAGAGAGGAGTCCAGATAGCAAGGAACTGATATTAAGCAACACAACAGCAGAATACCAAAGCAGTATCCATCCACACAACATTCTTTCTCTTCTTTTTTGGCACAGGAAGTGATGTGATCAGCTAAGCCTTACAAATCCTTTAAAAGCCGCAGCGCTTTCACCGTTTCGCTGTTTAGAGGAGCAGAAGAGACTTATTGGCAGGGTTTAAAATAAGGAGAAATGGCAGGAAAGGGCACTCTGATCAGCTCTCCCAGAAGCGCTGGAAGCAAAGGCAAAGCTTTCCTGTTCTCTAATTGGTGTGACGGAGAGGTCTCTCTTTTGCAGGAGGCTTAACCCAGTACTTACTGGCATGAGGTTCTGCTGGCACCATCTCTCCTCTAACAATGCTATGAAAACAGTTTTTTAAGACATCCCTAAAAAGTGCAATAAATGTTACCTGGACTGTCCCTCTCCCTGTGGTGCCAATTCACCCCAGTGGATTATAAATCAGATTATAAACCTCCCACTGGGCAAAATGCCGTCGTGTATCTCAGATCTCTGTGCTCTTTGTGGGAGGATCCTACATCCAGAAAGAAAAGCATTTCTGTCATGCTGTTGGGGTTTTGGTTTGGTTTGGTTTGGTTTTTGTTTGTTTTTGAGAAATCATAAACGACTACAGAAATATTAGAACTAAAGAAGATAGATGAATCGACAGAGTGTGAGGTTGTGGACTAATACAGTGCATCAGGAGCCAGCCCTGCCAGTAGAAGAGTTTACTGGCCCTCAAAATGCCAGCTATGCGTTCTTGTGAGTAGCTCCTTACCCTTTTTTCTGGCTAAAAGTGCACCATTAGGAAAAAAATCTGCTATTTAAACTATTTGAGTTTGCCTGGTACATTTTGACTGACACTGTTTAGGCAGCGATCACCGGAGCAGTCCCCCCCAGCAGATACAAGCCAGCGGTAACCTCTGTCAAGGGTACGATAACCTCCTTCATTGGCACTGATGCATTCAAAAGAGAACATCGGCCCACAGCCGTTATGAGACTGTCAGACTTGTATGGATTATGCAATTTAACACATAGAAATCATTACTGCATACGATTTACAATAAATGTAAATGAAATGCCTATCCGCTTTATGCATACGTGGGCATAGGTCACTATTTGAGTGCCAGCAATTTCAAGCAATTTCTGCATGCTATTTTCTGCAAAAATTAGCACAATAGCTTCCTTATGGGGTGAAAATCTATAGGAGAGTTAAAAGCTCGGTGAAATGTTTTCTGACTTCTCCCTGACTGCTCCATTTGGCAGGCAGACTTTTCCCCTACCAAGACAGGCCGTAAAGTACACCTGAAGCTGGGCACGAAGCCATCCTCCCAGCGCTCTCCCCTCCCTGACAGCGTGGCCATAGCCCAGGCTGGTTTCCAGAGCTTCCCCTTGAAGCAAATTTATGGAAACCAGCCTGAAAAGAAATATTTGCTACTGAAAAAGAAAGGTGGCTATTACAAGGGCAGTACAGATAATGACTTCCTCAGGAAAGAATTTTGTGAGAAAGAGGTTTGCATATTTCCTGACCCCCTTCCTTTTGTAGACTGCTGGATCCGTGACTGATTTCTAAAGGAGAGGATACTCTTGCTGAAAGCATTTTAAAATTCCTTTATATATATATATCTCATACGCCAGAACCCTTTACTTTATAAATACCTACAATAATCTACACATACACACACAACATGTACGTCTCAATGTAAGACACATACATATGGCTTATTCCACCCACTACGCTTCAAAAATGAATACAGAACAGTAGTATAAACATAAATTAAGTATGAGGTATACATCTCCGCCAATCAAGATTAATGTATATTATTATCCCTTGACCCCTTCTTAATGTTCCATTTTACCGTGTTTCTAAAATATTTATACCATACAGGGTGTTAAATTATAGCAATTAAGACCATAGTATGGTTTTATTAATATTTCATCAAGAATGTTTCATAATTTGAATTTCCCTGGTGCCCTTCTGTTGCTTTGCTGTACACAGTGGGGATGGAGGGCATTTCTGTCTTGTTCTTCTTCATCTTTGCAGAACTTTACCAGCATTTTGCTTTATTTAGCCAGAGGCAGTGTTTTTCAGCTACTGATTTTTTACCTGGTGGCTGACTCATGTAATAGTTTCAGGTTCTTCATGTCCAGTTTTGGGTCTCCAGCACAACAAAGACATCAGCAAACTGGAGAGAGACAAGAGAAGGGCCACCAAAGGGACTGGAGCGTGAATCCAAGGACAAGCTGAGACCGATGGCTTTGTTCAGCCTGGGGAAGAGAAGTGATTCAGCTGCTGCTGACTGCTGCTTGGGCAGGACTACAAAAAAGATGGAGCCAGACTTTTGCAGAGACTCGTACCAAAAGGACTCGAGGCAAATTGCCACAAAGGAAATTCTGGTTGGACAGAAGGAAAAAAACTATTTTCATAGTGAGTGATGGCTGAGCATGCGGACAGGCTGCCCTGAGAGGCTGTAGAATCTTTATTTGTTGAGTTTTCCGTAATTCAGGTAGAGCAGGGCCTCAAGAAGCCAAATTTCAGATTTGGCACTGCTTTACACCGGTTCTTGAACCCAATGACCTCCAGTGGTCCCTTCCAACTTAAATTTTTCTATGATTATAAATATATATATATATCGTCTTTAAAGACAGCAGTTCTTCTCAAGAGACTGTATAATTCCATCCTAATGTTTCTGAAATACTGATAAAACCTTCCTTGAAATAGGTACCACGTGTTTTTATGGGGAAAGGCTGCTGTCCTCAAGAGTACCATCATCTCTCAGACCTGGGTTCAGCAAAGCGGTTTTATTTCTGTTCGTTCTTATGCAGCAAAGCACTCTAAGACATGTCCAGCTCACGAATCATGGCCCAAAAGCACTGGAGTGGGGTGAAGAAGAGAAACACAGAAGTTTGGAAAAATTCAAAACAAACTAACATTTGGTCTTTATTGCTTAGTTTTTGCGGCGCACGGCCATCACAACAGAGCTGAACTAGATTATGACAGTAAAACTGGAGAGCTTGAAAAGATTAAAAAATGGAATATTATGGGAATAGTGAAAAAATAAAAGGAAATAATAACATTAGAACAGGCAAAAAATAAATAGAAGAAAAGGAATAATATGCAATGTTGTTCAAGTATGAAGAAAGGTCTCTTCCTGAAGCAGCGTGATGTGACTGCATAAATTGTGGGTGATTAAAGGACAAAACTGAGTTTTACAGCTGCCAAAGCATGAGGCAGACAGACACAAAGGCAGAGGAGCAAGAGAGATAGACCCCTGGAAACAAAGAGGGATGTGGGCGATGGAAAAACTACCCAGGACTTCAGACTAGGTTTGGCTGCTCCCAATATTTTACAATCTGTATTCCAAAGGTGGTTTCATAATGCAGTTTCAGACATCTGAAAATTAGTCCTTTAGTAAAAGCTTCTTGCCTGCTTTCCCTATAGCTGATAGAGAGAGAGCACTTCATCCTCTCAGAAAGACATCATTCACATGTAAATAAAACGTCAGCATCCATTTGATGCGCAGCCATGGTACCCCAAAAGCAGTTGGGGGTTTGCAGTGAAGATTTAAGGAACAGATTTGCGTGACACAGAAATAAGTAGGTGATCTCACAAGGACGATGGTCACCAAATCAATGGGTGAAAAGTCAAGACGGAAAGAAAGGGGTGTCTGCTAACCACTGTTTTAGTCACCCAGACTATAACATGAAGAGTAAAATTCTACAGCGGTGTTTTCCCATAACTCTGAGGCTGTAGTTTCAAAATCAAAATGAATTTTGGGTTTTCTCCTAAAAAAAAAGCAGTATTTTTTCTCCATTCATATTATTTTATATAATCTAGGATATGACGTACTAGTGAGTAATAGTGACATAGAGTGATAAGATTGACTTAATCTAGCAAGAAAAGGCAAGAGTTAAAATGACAGTTGTAAAATATTTCATTAATTTTAAAACATCAAGGACAGTTTTTACTAGGTACAGACTACAATATCTTTTTTTTTTCTGAATCATTAAATTGCTTTTTTGTGCTGCAATGGTGTTATATTCAATATTTTAAGATATGAACTGTTTCATTCAGTAGACAGCAGCCTGTTTTCAAAATAATGGAATGTTACAGTTTTTATATTTTCATTTGAAAAAAAGAGCAGAATTTTGTGTATTATAAGAATCAATTTTGATTAATTTCTGATAAGATCTACAAAAAAACTTCCTCCCCTCAAAAAGTTTGCTGAACAGACAAAGTTGAAAAATTATCAGGAGGAACAAAGGCCTCCAGGGTTATCCAGAAAGGATTTGGTTGATGTGGGAATTCATATAAATGGAGGCGGCAGCAAAAGAGCACAGCTCTCTATATTACATTGTCACATAGCAGGAAGAGTTGATGCTCCTTCAGGTAATGTTGTGCCACATATAAAAAATGAGCAATTTCGAGCAATTAGTTTCACCAAAATGTTGAATGAGAATCTGAACGTCCTGCTGTTTTGCGAGTGAAGCTATGAAGGGGAAAAGAGGCGTGTTTTTCACGTGTAGGATGGGTGAGGAGATGAATGCAAGATAATTAACAGGTTGCTGCATCTCTTGTTTTTGATAGCCAACTTGATTAGAAGTTCTGTAATTTTTGTATCTGGGCAATTCCTTGGGTCAAGTTAGGAATGCAATTCCTACAAAACCTCATCCATAACGGCTAAAAGCACCAAAGTCTTGTAAAATAGATATATGTAGGATGTAATTATATGTAAAGTGTATGTGTTTTGTGTGTATGATGTATGGTGCTGGAATAGTATTTGCATATATTTGAATATTCATTAGATCTTCAATATCTTGTGAAACCAAATGCAATAAAGGAAGGAATAGAAACAGAGATAACAGGGAGAAGATGCATCTCTTTCATTTTCCTAATTTCACACTGTATAATGATCTACCCATCTATTTTCTTATTTAAAAATATCAACAAGATGTTTGATATTATAAATAACACTAAATAATAGACATTAATAATGCATTATAACCTTGCATTCAATTACAATCTTTAAATTAAATCCAAAGATATTAATACTTAAATAATAATTAATATAAAATTAAGTTTTAAATATAGCACTGTATTACTTTGTGGAAATTATATTACTAGTTAGACTACTTTAAGGACATAAGCCTATCTAAATCAAACTGCAGGCACTGTTGACAATTCATTAAAAGGAATCAAAATACACCACTTATTTTGTAATTACAACGTATAAATCCAATTCCATTATCATATCGATCATAGTGCTGCATCTACCTCATTCCTTTAAGTTACCATATTATTACTTGTGCAATTTTACTATGTACTGAAAATACACTATGCCACATTTTAAAATTATTATTTCAGCAGCAGTAGTGTTAAAGGAAAACGGCGCTTTCATAAAGCCTAATACATCTGAAGGGAAAAGCACTCAGAGTATCTAAATATGTTTTCTATGCACAGTTTGAACTCCAGTTGTTCAAAGTGAAGTGTTGCCTTTGGTGTGGAACATGAAGTACTTGGGATAGAAGAGCGGAGCAGCATCAAAGGGGGACCAACCACCTGATGCCACAAAATGCATGTATGGATTTCATATTTTGAAAGGTTTCCTTTACTTTGAATATTTGGCAGATCCAATGAAAGTTTGAACTGACCCCAATGAATTTAAATCCTGCTTTACCTAAAATGTAATATTTGAGAAGGACATACAAGTTATTCTATTATTACGCTTGTTATCAGCAAACAGGGTAGTAATTCGGTGACAGACAGATGACACATTGGGCTTTTGGACCAGAGAGGTTATAAAAACTGCAAATATTACTTGTATTTACAATCCTCAGTAGACTATGAAAAAAAAATACTTTGAAATATGTTTTATACAGTAGGCAGAGGTTTCTTTTTTAACAACTTAAGTTAAAATAATTAAATAACATATTTTTTCCACTGGTTAATATTATGTAACCTGTTTTCAGCCTTAGACAAGCTACAAAGCAATTAAATTGACTATTGGATTTCACTTTGGCATTAGGTCTTTTTTTCCACACTCGTAGCTTTTAATTTTGTTCACCTTTTTATCTTAATTACTAATTTATATTTATATTTAGACTTTCAAAAGGACCATGTCCATTATTTTGCTAGTCGTAAAATCAAGAGTTTCTTGTCATATTCAAGATGCTGATCCCATTTTAAACTTAGGTGCTGGATAAGAACAAACGTGAAGATGGCAAAAAGGAAAACCAAGAATATTTTCTGGGGGATTTGAGGTATTCACATTTTTTCTTCAAACGACACCCGAACACGTGGCCTTTAGGGCAGTACTTTCCACATAAATGTGTATTTCTGATGTTATACCTAGTTAGGACAAAACCAAGCACGAGCCAACAAATCTAAAACCATGAAGCCTGGGGAAATGAAGTGGGGTTAGACACATCTGGCTACATAAATAGTTTAAAAACATTTTCCACTAACAATTTCTCTTGGATCATAACTGATCCAAAGGAGAAGGAAAGCTGATCAACTGGGACAGTGACTAAACTATCATCCTGTAGTGACCTACGCTTCTACACAAGCCCAGCATTAGTTATGTCACTGAGCCCTCTTAGAGCTGGGTTAAGTTTTCTAAATTAGGTCCAGCTAGCATAAACATAACATTAAACATAATGAGAAAACATCCCCCAAAAGATCCAAACCAAAATGTATTATTTGACATGAAAACATTTTATATTTTCACTTTATCATTTGTTTTGAATTTTTCTAGAACTAATTGCTGAAAAGGCCAGAACAGAGATTAAGGCACAATTGAAACGAAATAAACTAGTTTAAATAGAATTAATGCAAGGAGATGTAGGAAAATGAAAAAAATGTTCTTTATGTATTCACCTAAAGCAAATTAAAGTTTGTTTCGGTTTGGCTTGGTTATCAAAAAACCCACCCCGCAACACAATCCCTCCCCCCACAAAGTTTTCCAAACTCCTTCCAAATATCCAAAGAATGTTCAGGATTATAATCAAGGAAGTATAATGTGATTTTGTGATTTTACTCGATCTGTTTGGAGTAGTCTTTCTCTGGAATTGAGGCACTGTAAAAAATTGTCTTCCTTTGCATGAACCGAACATGCACCAGGATGGGAGGGAACACTGCACGTATGTTCAACAAATTTTTTTGGAGAACCAGAGAAAGTGGTTTTATAGAAACTGAGAACAAAAAAAGCAGACAACTATCTTTTTCTTCCATTATTAGCTTTTGCTTCAAACGTATTTTAAAATACCTTTTTCTAATCAATACAAGTCTTGCCACTGTTCATATAATTAACATCTGATCTACAGACAGGCAAGCTTCCTGGCAAACTCTAGCGCACATACTTGGGGGAACCGAAGGTGTTGCTAATAATAGTTGCAGCTGGTACTCCTTTCACAGAAATTACTACTGTGGAGCAGAATATGTGTTTGTGTCTGAGCTGCCAAGGTGAAATGCTGCATCTTGGCACACTTTGCCCTCCCTGGGCCTGGCAGCGACAGGGGATGGCTGGACACATGCCCCAATCTGCTGATCTGCCATGGCAATGATAGCCCTTGGCAGAACAAATGAGTAGGAGCCATACACAACAGTTCACGTTTTGCAGCAAGAGCTATCGGAGCATGTCTACCTGAGGACCATAGCTGAAACCATCCTTGTGCATCCCTGCATCTAAATACAGACCAATTAATCTCACTTTATTAAGAATTCAACTCTGAAGAAAGGATATTTTCCCTACTGAGCTTGCATTTTTTCCCATTTTGCGGTTTTGTTTGAGCCCTTGCTAACTATGCACAGTGTTGGTTACCTGACTGACGAGAGCAAAGGTGTCTGAATAATTTGAGGTTATAATACTAATATACAAATATTAATATCAATTTATATGAAATTATTTCATATGTTTCTGAGTTCTCTGCAAACAGCTTGGTGTTATGCCTTTGTTAGACCTAATTTGAAGAATAGCTTTCTGTGCAGAACTCTTAGGTCATAATTCAGAATTTGATTCAGGGCTGAATTTTGGTGTGAGGTCATAACTGCTTTGTGCCTCACCGATTTCACCGTTGTGCTCCATATGGGCGCTGTCAGATGGTGATCTTACCCTGTTGATTTTATAGGGTCACATTTTCATAGGCATTCAGTTCATTTCACTCAAAATATAATTGCTGTGCATCAATTTCAGTGAGACATAAAAGTCACACCGAGCTGCTTCTGTTTTGTGATTGAAAACAGACTGCGTAATGTAGACACATCCCCTTTATACAGTAATACCTGCGTGAGCAGAAATCTTTGTCTTCACTACGAGATGAGAAAGTTGTGAAACAGTGAGATAAAAGTAATTGGCTGCGAGTCACCCAGCCACCTACCGCCAGAAATGGAAATTCCTCAATGTCCTGAAGCCAAACTCAGTGACACAACATTTCATCCCATGGTTCAGCAGGGAAAAGTAGAATATTTCTATGAACACTGATAGTTTAACATGTTCTTCCCAGCCCAGGAATTTGTAATCAAACACTACCATGTTTGGGGGGGGGCGCGGTTCAGGATAGAAAGAAATAAGTAAAAGTAAGACAAAATTATAGAGCTAAAGAAATCAGCTGGACTGAATAACCCAATTTTTTTCTACTGTCAGCTAACTGCCTTTTTCTGAAGAAAGGTGAAGGAAATTTTTCCGGGAAAAAGAGAAGCCACCTTTGAGAAAAGAGCAACAATCAGTGCACGACAATAAAATCACAGATTAACTGAAGGGTTCTTTATTATAAATACATCTAACAATTCATTTTACTTGGTACTTTGGCCCATTTAAAAATGAGCTGATAAAGCAACATTTTTTCTTAGACTGATAACCAGCTCACTGGATTTCAGAGAGGTCAGAGGCTTCCTTGTTTATTTAGCTGAAGTAGCCTTTTAGCTCTCTGATCTTCTCAGTCTATCGTTATTATTAGTCTTCCTGGAGTTCTGCTTTTCAAATACCTTGTCTCCTGCTCACTTTGCATTTCCTATTCAGCAATTTAACCCTACAGACAGTTTATAAAACAAGATAAAAATCCATAAATTAGGTGTCCATGGGTGCTTGTGCCCTATATCTTTGTCAAGGATGATCACAATCAAATGCTTGTTTCTCGAGACAGCCTGTCAGCGAGCACAATTACAGGTTCTCAACTTGCCCTGCCATAGCACAAGGCAGAAGTGAGACTTGTAGAAAGGGAAATAGCTTCACACTCATTCTTCATCTGCCTCTTTTCTGTCTGTTCTCTTAGTTCTATTTATTTTCTTTACAGATTGCCATCAATACTCTTTTGAGAAAGCAAAGCTTTATTAAATATGCAGTATTTATGTTGCTTTATGGGTACGATTACCTCAGAGATGGTGTAAAAAACTGGAGTGTGGTACAAACACTGCTGACCCAGGGGTAACTCGGGAGCCTGGCAGCTCTGCCGTGTCACCACAACAGTGTGAAGGCCAACGGGAGGCACTGGTCCCGGGTGCCACAGCTAAACTGCTAGCAGCACCCCCAGTAGTTTAAACCCTTCAAAACACAGACATTCTCAGGATCTTTTATTTCTAGATCTGAAGGCAAAATCCTGCCATCTTTATGCAGAGCAGAAATTTTGCTACGGAATTCACTGAGGTCAAAATTTAACTGTGGTTTTGTTTGGTTTTTTTTTACGTTTGAGGAAGACATGACAAGGTCTGAGAACGTGACCTACAGCTGTGACTCCTGGCCCATGGACAGTAGGAACATTGTATTCAGAGGCACCTTTCCTGTAAGGAGTGACAGGTTTTGGATGAATGTGGTGGACCATTCATCATCTGAAACAGGACTTATTACAACAAACTCCAAATTGTGCTCTGTTGAGCAAGAAAAGATGATAATGCTATAATAAAAGCCTATGTACTAGAGGACATTATGATGGACTTGAGTGGTGGGAGAAAAATTTTGGATTTCTGAGAGGAAATTGGTATATATTTAAAAGATTCATCCTAAAGTGAGCCTTAGTACATCACCAAAAGGAAAAAAATAGGATGATGCTGCATTGGTTTAGTGTCTTTTCCTTTTAAAGTCCTCTAGGAACTGTGAAATAATAGGAAATTCTGCCATGGTCTGAGGGCTTTTCTATGCCTCAGAGCCTCCTCCAGGATGGCTCTGTCTCAGAGCACTACCTGGAGTCCCCACATCACCTCATACTTTGCTCATATCCCTGACATACCTCCCTCGTCATCCTCACCCTAATACGCTCCCTAAGGAATCCTCACAGGACAGACTAGAAGTCCCCCGTCAGAGTCGCTATGCCAAGAGTCTCTAGGTACACCTGCATATTTAAGACCTCTTTATTTCTCTCTCTGCATGCTGCAAAGAATTCAACATTGCAGTAAGTCTCCCACCTTCATTTCCTATTTCTTTCTTAAAGGAAGCAGATTTACTATTTCAAATATGAGCAAGCACCCAGACAAACAGGCAATGCGCTGACACAGGGGTACATCTTGGTCATGAATTCCAACACTGTCTCTTGCCTGCCACATTTTCTGCTTTTCTAGCAAATATTGCCAGTTGCACAATATTATTCCACTCATAACAGGCCTCCAGGCAGAGTACAAACCATTAATTAGTTCCCTTTGATTCCATCAATTCAGGCAGTTTTTCACCCTTGTACTAATCCACTCATTGAGACTGAAATGTCTGAACTTGAATTCATGGATGCTACAGGAGATCATGTCAAAAGTCTTGTTTAGGTCAAAGTAGATAACAACCACTGTTCTCTGCTTATCCACAGAGCTTGTCATTTCATTGTAGAAGGCAATAAGGTTGGTCAGGCATGATTAGCCCCTGATTAATCCATGCAGGCTAGTCCCAGTCATCATCTTGTCCTTCATGTGCCCAGTAATAGCTTCCAAGAGAACACACTCCGTAATTTTCTCAGGGATCAAAGTGAAGCTGACCAGCCTCTAGTTCCCTGGAGGATTCCTTCTTGCCCTTTCTGAAGATGGGTGCAACACTGGCTTTTCTCTAGCCTTAACCCTCAATCTTCACAACTTTTAAAGAGTGAGTGGCCTTTCTGTGATATCAGCTACCTTTCTGAGTATCTTTGTATGCATCCATCTTGACCCATGGACTTTCCTGTGTCAAGATTTCTTAAGAGATCTTTGAATCAATTGTCGTCTTCTATCGCAGATCGTAGTTTCTCTCCTTGAAAAATATCTCTGCATATATAGGCTTGGGAGGCTTTTTTTGCTGCAGGTCACAAAGACAATACTAAGCAATTCTGCCTGTCTGTATTTTCTGTCACTAAATCACTTGCCCCATTCAGAAGTGGACCCGTGTTTTCCTCTTTTTTTTCCCCATTACTTCTAATGCAGTGGTAGAAGCTCTTCTTGTTGCCCTTGATGTCCCTTGCCAGTTTGAACTCTAGTGTGCATTGTCTTTCCTAGCACCCTTCGAGGTTCTATATATATTCTATACTCTTCCTTTGTGGCCTGTCCTTCCTGCATACACTCTTTTTGCACTGGAACCCAGTCCTGACTTACCAAGCCTGTTTCCTCATACATCTCCTTTTCCTGAGAACAAGGAAAGAGCGTTCTTGCTCTTTCTGTTACAGAATCACAGAATGGTAGGGTTGGAAGGCACCTCTGGAGATCCTCTGGTCCCACCCCCCTGCCAGAGCAGGGTCGCCCAGAGCAGGTTGCACAGGAACGCGTCCAGGCGGGTTTTGAATGTCTCCAGAGACGGAGACTCCACCACCTCTCTGGGCAGCCTGTGCCAGTTCCTGTCCCTAGAGACCTGCCAACTCTCCTGAGTCATATTTGTCTTCAGAGTTGCCTCTCACAGGATCTTGCCTACCAGTTTTCTGAAAAGCCAAAGTCTGATCTCCTGAAGTCTGGGGCCTGGTACATGTCTTCCTCTTTCCCCTCAAAATCTTGAACTCCCTTATCAGCATATGTTTAGTAAAATTGCATATGTTGATATCAATACAGAAACATGGTTTAACTCATTCTATCCAGATTTCCACTTTTCCTTCTAGATTCAAAATAAGTGTGTTTGGACTGCATTCAGAGAATCCTGGTTCTAGGAAGAACCATCAGGATGTGGTGGCAGGTTCCCCCAGTATTGCACAAGCATACTGGCCTGGAATAGTCTCCTTTTGCCTTAAAAACACCCTCCTTGTTAATATATTCCTTAATTCTGACTGCAGTCCCTCTTTGGTTCAATGTTCTGGCTCATAAATTGCAATAGTCCATAGCTTGGCACCATATGGTGTTATTTACAGTTTCTACAAGGTATCTGCTTCTAAATCATACCAGCTGCACAGCTATAAATTAGATGTGAGGCAGGAGAGAATCAAATCAATGAAACACAGTGCTATCATGACTGGTGTTGTCTAAATTTTGGAAAATCTGCTTTATCCTGGTGAGTCTGAGTCCACCCAGAATTACACTCTAAGTTTCACTGCTTCATGGCATTTTTCCGTCTTGCCTTTCTGAAGGGCTTTAAATAAATTTTTGTAATTCATCATATTTTGGGCATCATGGACTTTATTCTTCCTAACTTAAAGATATTTCTCAGGAGGATTTTAAGACTTTTTTTAGTGCAACACACTATACTCTAAATTAATCCAGGCAAATGACCCAAAAAAGCAAAGGCAACGATATCTGAGGCCTCAGAGCTCTTGTGGTTTTACAGCATTATCTCATCTCATAGCATTTCAAAGTCTTCAAACAAGTATTCAGTCCATCTAAAAAATCTTTCGGTCTTCAGGAGCCCAAGCTCCAGGGTTTTTGATCTCAACTCTTTAAGTCTTTCCTTAATCTTAAAGGCTTTGTATTTGGTAACTCCTTCTCTGCTGATAGACCTGATTACTAGAATATGCAGGGTCAGAATCTGAGATGATTTTTCTCATTTTGAATAGCTCTCTCTGCTTATTTATTTATTACAACTACTAATTCAACTACTTTTCCTCTTTTGAGGACATCAAGTAACTGCAAAAGTATTGCTCCTTTGGTCTTTTTTTTTTTTTACTTGAAGTTTGTGAAGAGGTCATTAAAGCATTTCTGAGAAATGAATGTATCATTAATGTTATCAGCATGTGACCCTTGATGTTCTAGTGGTTCCCACAGCCTTTTCATTAGACAGTCAGGACTGAACACTTTGAGAACTGTTGTATGAGGAGCTGCTCAAAAAGGACAGGTAAATATCCTGTAAGACAAGATAATTTTTTTTTTTTTTTAAAGCTTGTAAAATAAACAGTTGGGAATTCTGTTTATCTCCAGAATGCAAAGCATTTCTGGTTCTAGAGGAAACTACACGGAGCCCTCCTTATGGACCAAGCAGGAATTTGTTCCATGCTGATCTTCTGGTTTGTCTTTACTTTGTAAACACCAGTCCCCTCCAGACCTTTCGTCCACCCCATAGTCCTCCTGACTGCTGAATCTGTGCCTGAATGGGTGAGCCAGAGGGGGAAGAGGCAAAAGGTCCTATCTCAAGCAGCAAATGAAGGTAACGTGAGGTAGGGTTGGGAAAGGAGAACCTTTGTTAGTGATTTGAGGGATATAAATCACTAAGAAAAGGAATTATCTCAGGAACTCCACAGAGATTTCTACACAGTACTGGGGTGGAATTCAGATAAGAAGCATTAAGATAAGTTCGAGAAAAAAATAATTCCTAAAGGTGAGATCTATTAGATTGTGGAACAGTCTCCTGCTGGAAGTAGTGAGAGCAGAATGGTTTGGGTTATATCATTCAAATGCTTCACATGGAAGTATATTTACACTGTCAACAGCAAACATTTCCATTTAAAAAAATTGCTGCTATACATGCGTGTCAAGCAGTCTGTGTTTAGAGAAGCAAAAGATAATATTCGCTTTATCACCCGTCCTGTGTTTCTTGTTATTATTTTGCTTACCGGTGGGAACAGTTTTATTGCTTTTTTTTTTTTTTTACAGATGGCAAGGAGAAGAACTGGAAAATGCATAGTGTTTATAATGTTACAGCGGCTCGGAGGTTTTTTCTTCCTTCAGAGAGTAAAGATCAGAATGAAATTGTCTTCAGCAATTTGAATGTTTTATTTTTCCTGAATGGAAGAACACCTGAAGTGCTGAGGTGTAATTTGGTGCAGAATATGCAATGTTACATTGCAGGGAATGTATTTCTCAGGGAACTATTCTCCTCTTACGGCAGATATGTAACTGCCACTAATGACAACAGAAATTACACATTTGCCGCAGGAAACTGACTGCGGTGTCTTGCCCTGATACGGCTGTTTTGCTACGTTAGTATTTCAAACACTTCTTATCCTTTATTAACCAGAAGGGTATCCTATAAACACGACTTATTCAACAAAAATATACATATATAGAAATACAGATATTTATCATTGTTGCATACTTATGCCTACACATTAGTAGCATAATTTCTAAAGGCACAAACGTCTGTATGCATATACAAAAGGACACTTCATATAAAATTGGGCTGAAAATCAGCAGGTGTTTTAAAGCACATATCTATTTGAGCAGGGAGTGTAATATTACCCAGTATGCAACCCCCTGGCAGCTGAGAGGTTTTTGGTCAACCGTAAGCGCGCTATAGCCAAGCATCTCAGCCTTGCTCAGCTCCCTCTGCGAGCCTGGCTCTCAGGCTCTCCATGGCCGCTCAAGGGCCCCAGCAGGACTTTGTTGGTAGCTGGTAGCCCAGATGACTTCTCGCAGCGAATTTGGCAGCAAGCAGAGATACATGAGGTATCTTTTAACAGGCTACACTGGGTAGCAGAACCATTTAACCTGGCACTTTGCCTGGGCCAATTAGCCCTGCAGAGGAGATGGGTAAATCAGTTCAAAACACCATAA
Source organism: Rissa tridactyla (assembly GCF_028500815.1). Classification (NCBI taxonomy): domain Eukaryota; kingdom Metazoa; phylum Chordata; class Aves; order Charadriiformes; family Laridae; genus Rissa; species Rissa tridactyla. Next base: position 157,513,109 of record NC_071467.1, on the reverse strand, counting down.
CGTAACTAACCTGCTTCTTGTACCTGAGCCGGCTCACTAAATGCTGCCTTAGGTACCTGTTCAGGGTGATGCAATTGTGGGATACTACTTAGTGATGTATCCCAAATAATTGGCACACAGATCAGGGGGCAAAGGAAGCCAGCTAATAGGAATGCACAGAAAGAAGGAAAAAACTAATTTTCTGTGGTGTTTAGTCTCTCAAAAATATCATTCTCTTTGAATAGATAGCGAGGACAAACCTCTTGACAGGACAAACCTATTTTCAAATCTTAGGGTTTTATGAAGGCAAAGTAGCGCAAGAAGCTCTATGAATACATTTCATGGGCATGTAAATTATTTATCCCAGGAAATCACTAGAGCTATTTCTAAAATATCCATAGGACTTATATTTTCAGGTACATGACTCTGGCCTTAGCAGCATTACTGGTTTATCTTGACTTATGATTCTGCAGTTTTCAAATTTACACAGAAAGCTGGCCAACAAATGGAGAAAAATATTGTAGAAATGAAATAAAAAAATCTCAAATCTCTTTTAGTTAGTTCACCTTCTAGAAATGTGATTTAATTGCATTATGAGAGAACAAGCTGGATGTAAATGATTTTGAAGTCAGAGTGAGGTAAATGATGAACATATATGAGAAAAGATATCACTAGCTGTGAATAATTCCACGTTAGACTTAAAAAGTACAGTTAATAAAGTAAATACTATCTCTAGTTCTAAAAATACAGAAGAAAGGAAGAGGCATTAAAAGTGCCCTTGTAGGACATAACCTTAGCCATCTAAAATGTAACCATCCTGGCTGATACTGATGGGAGCGAAACACAAGGTATTGGAGATAGCTGGGAATGGTAAAGTTGTCCTGTCCTGATCTCGTGTTCAATTACCCCAGGAATTCTTTGCTTTGCTTCTGCATTTGCCAAAATTACTATTAATTCCTTCAAAAAAGTGTTGGAGCTTGTAAGATTCTATTATTTAAATTAACGTTAACTACTTTCGCAGTCACAGAAAATCATTAACTCACAACAATGGGTTGCTGAGCACTTTGTCACAATAAGGTGACTTGCCACATGACAAAATTTGGCCTTATTTCTAATTGGTTATTTTGGCATCTGCTCATTATTTTAGAAATCCCACTAGCCTGCTTACTTGTCCATGTTTTTCAGTTATGTGGATGAAATATATCTCACACAGACCGTCTAACACTTCCTAAATGCTTTTATAATTTTACTGCTACTACTTCAACTCCAAGGGCAATGTTGCTTGGAACAGCATTTAAACTGTATCTGTCACAATATTTAATTCTTTGCTTCAAAGAATATTCTAGTATCAAAATATAAATGCTATGGATTTCTAAGTGATTCCTCAAAGATCAAGCTTTACACCTCAAGCGGTAAGGTTGCATGCTTTCGCATATTAGTATTAGCACGCAGGCACGCTTATTAGTACCAATGTATTGTGCTTTCCAAACTCAGAAGAAGATGCAAAGAAAACTTTGAATCATCAGAGCTTAGGGCCCTGTCTCTTTTCTTTCCTTGGATCATCTTTGATCCAAGCTTTTGCCTGAGTTTTAAGTATGTTTGGCACTACCCCGACACTGAACAGAGGATGTGTGGAGAGGCAGAAGGATCAAGGCAAGCACATTTATGTGCAGATTGCAAGTTTCATGCCAAGAAGTAGGACATGAAGAGACCACATGTGAAGACTGGCCCTAACTAATAATTACCTGGCTGACATTTTAAACTCAGATGTTTTCTACTGTTTCGTTTCTTTCTTGGAGAAAAGATATTGCCACCACCACCTATTTCTATTACATTCAGATTCAACACCCTGTTGTGCTAAGTGATGCAAAGACAAAAAAAAAAATAAAAATCCCTAACTAGAAAAGCTGGATTATGGATTCATGATAAATCACTCTTCAAAAGTTAGATGTTCAAACCCACACTTCATCATTTGTGTAAAAATATAGGTAGATCTAGAAGGAAAACCTCTGACATATCCTGGATATCTATCTGAAAATAACGCAAACAGAGGTGTCTACCCCTCTGCACTGACTTCAAGGGAATATAAAGTGACTAACTCAGACTTACATGTCTAACTTTTCATGTTTAGATTACGGCAGATAAATGTGCTCCATACTGTGAAAGAAAAAAGTGACTTAAAAGGATGGATCAGAGTACAATCAAATATACGCATCATTATTTTTTATTATTATAAAAGAAGAATTGTAAACACCATCTATATTCATCTGTCCCCAACCTGCCCACTAGTAAGTGATTTATGTTGACACATATTATGAGACAAGATTTGTAAAAGAAGGCAAGAGCTTTTATTCAATGGATTATACAGTTTACTTGCTTTTTCCAGCTACAACAGTGGGTCCAAAAAAAGTATTTTCATCCTTAGAGTCCTTACTTCTCTCACATCCTTAAGGGTGAGAACTATAAGAACATTACTGTATAGAGAAGATGTGTGGTGGCAAAGACAGGTTATAAAAAGTCATTTGGAGAAGAAAATACTGGCTGTTAGGTCAGTTCTAGGAGGTCAAGTCTCAATTTAGCTAAGGAAAAGAGCTATTATTTTCATAAAAATTAGAAAACTATAAAATCAGACTCATTACATAATGTACTTATTCAAATAACAGATCAGGATAAACACTGATTATACAACCCTATGAGAGTGATTTGCATTCTAGTACATGCACACAATAAATTAGAGATTGGGGTGCTATCAAACACAAACTCCTAAGAGGAATCATTGAGTTTGCTGGTCCTCATCAAGTGATTCAATCAGTGCAGAGTTCAAACTCAGCCAAGTATTAGCACAAGAGTATATTGTAAGTCCATTACAGGAACAGCTCCAGTGAAGGCTGACCTTCTGGGAGCTGCACCTCTAGTCATCATGGCAATCTCAGCTGGCATCAGAGTTAACCAGACAAATCATAACATCCACTCCGAATAGTCATGCACCACTTCCCTATCTCTGCTATCAACTGAGCAATCCCTTCTGTATTTCTTCCTATGGGACACATGAAAAAATGCGCTTCTGCATGCCCTTGTAACAGCCTGCATTTGTCAGAACTGCAGAGTCCAATAAGCTTCAGTGCAGATGAAAAAGCCAATCAAAATACTGATTAAAGTGAAAGAAATGGCTTTGCCAGTAAAGCACACTGGAGAACCAGCACTTCAGTTCTTGCGCACTGATTGCCACATGTCTGATAGGATCGTGCTTCATTATCAGCTTCTTTATTGTTAAACCATAGCAAGGCTAAGAGAAAACAGCTGGGACTTTGGTGAGAAATCTAATATTTAAGAAAAACAGGAGCACAAAACCAAAAATAGTGACATTCAGAACAAACTCTCCAAACCTGCTTTAAATGGAAGATAGTGGGTTGTGGGTTTTTTGGCTCCCAGTGGAAACTGAAGAAAAGATAGAGAATAAATTGATCTGTTTGAGAAGAGAAAGACATTTGTGGAAACTGTAGAGGACAACAAAAAGATTCTTCAGCCTTTCCTGGACAGGGAACCTGGAAGAGCAGTGATCGGTGATGGATGGGGTGGGAATCGCTTCCAGGAACCACAAGCAGCAGTGATGGCTGTGCCCTGCTGGTTGCTGGTGGCCCATGGGACACCCCCATCACCAACACCGGGCTGCCATCTACCTCTCTTTCAGTGGCTTGCAGAGAGTGGTGCTGAGGAGCGGCACTTTCTGCACACTCCAACAGGGTATACTTTTTCATGCTTCATCCCCTGACCTCACATCCTAGGGACCACATCCCCCACAGAACACAAAAGCAGATAAATGTGGAAAAAGTTATTATATGAGGTTTGGGGGAAGCGTTTTTTCCCCCCAGTGTCAAGTTAAAAGAGGTTCCAGGTGAGAGGAAGCCAGCTGCAGCTGCCAGGATAAAAAGGCAGCTATTTGAACCTAATTTGATATTTTATTTCCAGCAGCCTAAAAAGCCTTCAGTTAACTAAAGGCCAAGTGATACTCAGCAGAAGAAAATTAAAAAAAACTGTACAGAGAGAAGGACGCTTTTTAGTCCCTCTAAAGTGAAATGCTGTGAACCATACAATTCCAATTTCAACCTCCCACTTAAGTATTCATGTGGATATCCTTTGCACTGCAGTGGGAGTAAAGGCGCTCCCAAAGTCACAGTAATATAGCTCTTTCTCATGGCAATAGACTTCAAAGGAATAGGTTTACAGATCTACTTACCGGTGCTTAGGATCGATTTGAAAATGTGTGAGGCATCGAGGCTGAGCTGACCTCACAGATTAAACATGATATGTCATTTCTACAATAACTTGCAAAACCTTCCCAGGGATGCCCTCCTCCCCATAAATCTTGGGTTTAGTTAACCAAACAGTGAACAGGAACTTCTGGCTCTATAAAATATTTGATCATCAGAGGACTCAGTCAGTCTACAAAGCATGCCACAAAACCAGAAGTTACAAATATTATAGCAACAGCCAGCAAGGCAAAAGAAGAAGGAAATAAACAAATCTGGAAACCTGAACTGGGGAAGCTTTTTTTTTTTTTTTCAATTTTATGCAATAAGATCAATTAAAAAATAAATTTGTGATCTGACAAAATGAGGTTGGGAAAGATGGAGAGAATAGGAAAGAAAGGTTCAGACTCAGCAATGTTAGAGTGATATTTTTTATGGTATAGGACACTATTTCTCACAGGTAAGTATAATGTAAAAATATTTATGCAGACTTTTGAAGTTCAAAATGCTCCAAATATTTCTATTAACTAAAAGGGAGTTAGTCTTCCAGTATGAAAAGTACTGCACTGTAACTGTAATAGTCCTCTTGAAACAGATTTTCAGGCACATGGAGGAGAAGGTGGTAACTGGGAACAGTCACGAGGAATTCACCAAAGGTAAGACATGCCTGACCAACCTCACTGCCTTCTACAATAAAATAAATGGATTTTTGGGTGTGCAGAAACGTGTTTCTGCCTTTTAAGTGCAGTATCACCAGTAAAGAGAACGCGCTTAGAAATAATAGGTATATTCAAATAGTCGGTAATGATATTCCTTCACTGTAGCAAGAAGCCCTGCTCCATGGCATCAGTGTGGCAAAAAACACATCAAAAACTTGAACATAAGTTAGTAGCATGATGTATTGCACAAAAGCACATTTTCTTCTGAAACACTAAATCCTATTTCTAATTTTCCTTTCATGAGCACAAGTATTGGGGAACTCTGACAATATGTCAAGTTAAACAGTGCAAAGCAGGATTCCAGTGCTCCTAATAAAGCCTTTGACGAGGTTAGATTCGAGATACTTCCACATATAACTGTTAATGGCACAAAACTGCAGTGGCTCCAATTGTTCCTTTCCACTGGAATTGAAAGAGCTCTCCAGGACTGCTTTTCCTTTGCCAAAAGTCTTCATCTGTAGGAAGCCAGACTTTTGTCTCTTCTTCTCCGACCATAGGAAATACATACAGTGAATAACTAGCCGGTGCTGCTATCAATTGTAAATTTTGTTCTTCACTAACTATCACCATAATAATACCAGAATGCCAACAAACATGAACAATAAAAATCGTGTTATGGATAAAGAGCACTTCTGAAGAGCTAGGGATGTGTTTGGCTCTACCCTCCATAAAGGCAGACCCTCCATTTCCTCGGGCTACGCAAAACTTTGGGTGTTACCTCATCACTCTCCGAAATGAAATTTTAGACTGCGTGAAACATATTTTTAAATCATTTATAGCCTTCAAGGACTGTCACTTCATCCTAGACAAGGTATTAGTCATATATACGAGCCATTTGTGTTAGCCACCTCTAGGCTTGGCTATTTTGATTTTCTAGGTCTGAAACAGAATGTGAAGATACTACACTGCTCTTTGAGAATTAGAAAGGCATTCAACCACAGATTGGCTTCTGTAATATTATTTCAAATAGAGAGGAATTATGGGACAAAAAGCACCAATTGGAGTAATAGGATGGAATCACCAAGAAATGCTGATTACTTTGCACTGTGAGGGTGAAGCAGAGCACCCGTTGGTGCCATTTAAGCCACAAGATAAACTGAGTTTGCCTTTGCCTTCTACAGAACAATATGGCGCAGCAGCCCTGACAGAAACACAAATGGTTATTTTACATAAATGCTGATTTACAAAGTGTAGATGGCGTTCATTCTTTTTTAAAGATACACGAGATGACAACACAAATTAGGCAAAACAATATTTTTTTCTATATTTGTCAAAATTCCCCACAATTATTGGAGAACGAGCTGACCTCGTAGACTGAAAAATATGAAGAGTTGCTTTGATGAAGTAACAAGAGCTACAACATTATGAAAATGTAGTAAATGGAAGGTAAAAAAAAAAGCCTCAAACTATCACCATAAGAAAACACTCTTTCTGGTCCTAAGGAAGATAAAATTTAAAAAAACAAATAACTCTGACTTCCTGTCACTATTAATGAAATTTCATTTACCTTTTCTATTTAGCAGCTATCAGTCTTCATATATCAAATTTAATTTTGCACAGTTATACATTATTTTTCACTTGTATCAATAAATTAACCTCATGGATTGTAAAGCCAGATGGGACCACTATGATCATCTAATCTGACCTCATAAAGCAAAGAACATTTTTCTTTATTAAGTTCAAGCTGAGAGTGTGTGTGTGTGTGCGCGCACACATGTATGTATATACGCATATTTTTTAAATTGGGTGTCTACAATTATAACCACTCAAGTTCTGATCTAAACCCAGGTCTGCCCGTTGGATTATGGATTAGAACCTTAAGGTTGAGACTTCCAAAAAATAGAAATGCATTTTCCTATTTTTTGATTATTTAACTGCCAAAATGAAAGGTGGTGGCACCTGTCTTTTAGCATACAGCAAACATATTTCAGTATGGGAAAAGAATCAACATTTTAAAATTAAAATTCATCGTTACCTTTTACTTACAGCACCTGAATAATTGTTAAAAACAACTAATTACCTGCATACCAGAACGCACATTTAATTAGCTGCTCATAAACAGAGTACATTTCGAAAGCCCTCCAGGGGGGATAGGTGCAGAAATTCCATTAACCAAAGTTGTGCGTGAATTTGAGCGCTTCTTCCAAAATATACTCGGGAGACCACTTTTATGCATATTAGTTTTTCTCTTCAAAGTACTTTCCCCTCTGCCACGTGTACATGAATGAAAAGATCTGTCCACCTGCAGGGGTACAGGATTTTATGAATGGAGGACCGGTGAGGGGGGTTTGCCTTTCGTAACTGAGGTAAATGACAAGGTAGTTGAGCATTTTTCTTTTATAGGTTCAAGGAGAAGTTACAGAGATTACATCATCGGGATGGAATAGGAAATGGCAAATTTATATGCAAGAGATCGGCTTCCTTCAGAGAGGGGCTCAGTTCACAGTCCCTAGATTTCTGGGTTTGGCAGGCAGCTGTGGCTCTGAGCACGAGTCATTCAAAACCTTCACCCCTGTTTTGTTACAATATTAAGACAACAGCACGACAGTGGAAAAACACACAACCCCCCTCTTGTCCTAACAATATTATGATGACCGAGAGACACACACAGAGACACGTATACACCTCCCCCCCGCCCCGGCTCTCACATGCGTTCACTCAATCCAATTTTCTCTTCTCTCCAGCCCAAAATGAAGCTGCAGCCAACTTATTGAAGCAAACAAATGTATGGTCTCTTTCTCTTTTAAAAGGAAGAAGTTATCTGGATTCCCTCTTGACGAAGGAACGTCAATCCTTGTCTACCTTATTCCTTTACTGCAGAAATTGTCACCTTCAAAATTAATGGTCCTTTTCAGAGAAGAGTGCCTATCTCAAAGCATTTATCTGATAGAGCTGGTAACATTTTTCCAAAGAACCATCCTGCATCAGGAAATACTGTTTCATTGAAATTGAAAGTTTTAAGTGAACATGTTGATTTTTATAGTATTTGACAGAAAAAAATTTAAATGCTTGAAATAAAAATGGAATATTGGGCTTTCTTACTTGATTTTGTCCTGATGGTACAAACTTGTTCTATTTCCATTTGCACTTAAGACTTGATTTCTAAATAATGCGATATTGTTTCCTATAATTCAATATTACATTCTAATGTACTGAGATTGTCAGGCTGAACAGTTTTGACATTGCTGAAATGAAATTTTTAGTAACAGCGGTCTAGATCTTTAGAAATACATTAACTTCAAAATTTCTTGGAATTTCTTCTTTATGTTGCATTTTTTTAATTCAATGCAGATTGAAAGGAAGTTAAAATATTTCCCTGAAGAAGAAATTTTATTTTTTGATCAAATGTCCGATAACTCTGTAAGTAGACTAGTTCATGTAGACAGTTTTATGTATAGTGGGTTTTTTTTCTTTCTCAGTACAAGCAGTTCAATATCTTCTGGAATGCTTACAACACGTGGAAAACTTCCACGTACACACGTTCAGATATGAATTACCTGCAGCCTACACGTTACTGGTTTTCTTACTTAAAGAAGGAATTTTTAATGAAACTATTGGTATCTGGTTGTAGTAAATTGTTTAAAGCTATAACACATATATTTATGTTTGTGTATACAACTCTCTACATATATTCACATCCATCCCAAGCGCTACTGTTAAGAGTTTTTCACTATACATTTACTTGCTAGAGTAAATGTTTCCCTCGCAGTTTTACACCTCATGTAGTAAGTTGTGAACTGTGATGACTTAAGCAAACTTTAGTTAAATCCCTTGTCGAAAGCCTCCCAGTTTGACTCACTGAGGGATATTTTAGAAGCTGAAGCCAGATTTCTTCCAGTATTATTGATCTGCTATAGCCAAAGCAGCTGCATTTGCTGAATCACAAAGGTAGTTTGTCTCTTGTGATTTCTGCATTAATATGCAATTTTATGGTAGTCCTAGGCACTGCTTATATTGCAATAACAGTGTCAAATAGCCTAATTAGAACATGATTGATTCCCTGGTCAGAAAAGGTGAAAAATTGTCGAGTAGGAAAGATGATGAATGGATGAGACCTCTGCCTGGAAATACTAAATCCCTCAGCAGACTCTAGTTTTACCTCTACGTAGCAAACAGTGATAATGTTTGGAGAAAGCTACAAATTTCACACATGCTTTTGGCAAGTTTCAGACACCCACCGACCATGCTGTGACCCAGTCTCCTGGCTCAGTGGTTTCAACATAAACAGAGCCATCTTTGTCGCCTCCTTTTCTTTGCCTTTGAAACATAAAACTCCACACATATAAAGCCAAACCCTCCCATCCTTCAGAGGGACAATTTTTCTTCCGCCTTTATTCAGCCAAAATTCGTCTTGCTTATCCTTAGAAATTAAATTAAAAAGAAAAAAAAAAAAAGAACAACAAAACGGGAAGGATCGGTCAGCCCCAACATGTCTGCAGAATTTTATCTTTCTGACGCTTCTCAGATAAAGTTGGTGACCATTCACACTCTCCAAACTGAGCAGAAATTTAATTTGAAAAGCTTCACTGTTTCTTTTGCGTAAAAGACAAAATGATGCAGAACATAGAACAAACGTTTGTCGATATTTTTAAGCTTATATAGTAAGGAATAGCGATTTATTTTTTAGTTTTTATATTGCTTTGAAGTTATGAAAATCATTATTAGCTCTCTGGAATTTCTCATGACAGCATTAGTCATGATGAAATAATTTATGGTAAACAAGGAGTTCCTTATGAGCACCTCCATAGTATTTCCACCATAATTCAGCATTGACCATAAAGTACCAGAATTTTTAGCATCAGCTGAGAGACAGTACATTTCACATCTGCATTAAGACACAACCCCCAAGTGAATTTAAAAGAAAAAAGTGTTGCATTGTTGTGTGAAAGTCTATGTTGAAACAGCAAGGCTTTTCTTGCCTCAGGCTACAATAGCTACTAGTTTAACTCAATGGTCAGAGGACTCCCTGGGGAAACAAGAAGCCTTAATTCTACTGCTGGCAGTAACTTTCCCTTTGTTAGCACCACATGTACAAAATTATTTTTAAAATAACACCACATGTATTAAACACTCACTGCAAGATGACTTATAAAAACAATGTTCCGTATGTGCAAATGAGATTTTGGCAAACACAAAATTATATGCAGAAATTACATTTGGGTATGGAAAAAGACTCTTTTCACTAACTCAGATAGATATTTAATTTCTATGGGATAAATTGCATGCTACCTATTCACTAACATAATTTTCCCACTGATGATTGACATTTAGATATCAAAGAGGAAAAAAGATAGCATAACATTAGATTGCACATCTCGGAGGAGTAAAAGGTATTCATTAGACTAGGTATTCCAGCAAATGGCATGCTAAAGTCTTGACAAAAATCATGTCAAAAGTCGTGTCAATCTTTTTTTTTGCTGCCTCAAAAGCACATCTGTCTGTGGATGACAATCACTCATACTGGCACCTGAAATATAACAAATAATACCCGCACTCGAAAAGATGAAAGCCGGAATCAATGTGCGCTACGCTGCATTGCTGACCGGTATTCAAGGACATGAAAATGCAAATAAACAGGGCTTGAGTATTCCCACAGGGACGGCGTGCAGCTGAGGGGCAGTATGGAAAGAAGGAAACCATGGCAAAGGAACTCTCAGGCCCTTGCAGGGTGTTTAACCCTCCAGAAAGGGTGTGATGCACAAACAGCAGCAAAGCCCTGGAGCACGGGGCAATTGCCGCACGTCCCTCCGCAGGGCTTCTTTCAGCCAGTTCAGAAATAGTATATCCTGGCTCCAGAGAGAATCCAGGCCAGCGCCTGTAGCTGAAAAGAAGATGGTGTCTTTGATTAAACCTTATCAATCTTTGTGCAAGGGTTAAATCAGAGGGGGAAATGAGAAGTAATTTTTTAGACCTTTAACAAGGATGGAAAAAAAATTCAGAATTCTCCCCCTGGGAGAAAGCCAGGACCTACGTAAAAAAAATAGAGAGAGCTGCATTGCAGAGTAACTGGACGAAAATGACTTCCTCACACCAGAGTGAACTATTCAGAGGAGATGCACTGCATATGGGAACACGTAGCCTGCCGTTAGCGTCTAGTTATGCTTCCCTCAAAATGAATAATGCTAACAATATAACAATAGCAAAATAATAAAGGAAAGGAGGAAGATTTGCATTATCTGTGTTCATTAACCCAGACTGTAATGCTTCCCTTAAATATTAAATACCTTTCTATCATTAGAAATACAATGCGAAAGGCTAAAGAAATGTATTATGTGGCGGATTTTTTTAAAGAATTTTTTTCTTAAGAGACAATGAGAAAAGCAACACAGCTCCTTTAATCCTGTAATCTCTCTGGTAGCAATCAGCTTGGGGTACATTTCAGTTTGTTCACTTGTCATCTACATTAAGAGTCCTTCAATGAGCTTTTCTTTTAAAGTAAATACAGAACGACACATTTATAATTAGATCTCTCTGGCCATTCCTTTTTAGGTTTGAAGGGTATGAGATGTGGACATGTCATGCAGCCCCTGCTCCTGATCAGTGTGCTAAGGAGCTTAGACTTTCACTGTTGATTAGTGAATTGTAAAACAACCAACAAAATATACTACGGGTGCTGCTGGTTCAGATTATTGTGGCCTCAGTTATTCCTTGCATGCAGGAACAGTCAGAAACTCAAGAAATGTTTTGAGCCACACTGAAAAATAAAAGAGTTCAAACCAATCCTGAATTTCAAGCAAAGATTATTCAAACATTTAAGAACAATATAAGCCCCTGCGAACACAGCAGCAAGCAAAACTGTTATTTCTGTTGACCTTAAGAGCAGTATGTTTTAAGATCATTAGGAATATAGTATAGTATTATATGTTACTGTTTGTAATTCCACTTGATATTAAAATAATTTCTTAACATTAATTGCTGTTCAAACTGTCCATAACATTATTTCTCACTAAGGGATAAAATGAGGTTTTTTGTTTTTTCCCTCTAGTTCAGATTTGGTTTTAATCATTCATGCCTTTGGTATCTATGAGCGAATTTCTCAACAAATGTATCATATAATTTTCTTTTATAGTCTAGAAATAGCCTAATGATCCTGAATTTTCATGAGCTTTTCAAAATAAGAACTGTATTCCAATAGAGGGATCTATGTTTGCCTGCTTTCTTTCTCAATATATAGGACAAAAATGTTTCTTTTTCACTGCCTTAGAACAAAAATCAGAGATGATGCCCCACGTATGTTCCTTGGTTGTATTCATTGATCAGGGGAAAATATAAAAATTATTCAGTACTTCAGCTATGAGAATATAAGTTTACTAAGGGAAGTCATCTTTGGGGATTTAGTGAATCAGCAATGTTCTTTAGCTTTCTGATTTTTACTGGGCCTATTCAGCACTAACGTGGACCTCCTGGGACCCCAACTCTTCCACTTCTATCAAGACTATAATGTAAAACCAGCCAACATTTGCTACTGTTCTGACCTCACTCACTGCACCAGGAAAATAGTCGATAAGTTCCCACCTTTTTCTTCACAAAGTAAAGTTTTCTATCCCAATCTTCTGCAGTCAACAAAATCTCACTCGCCTGTTTTTATTTTGTCCTGCATTCTACACTTCATCAAATTTTCGCATTAAGTGGCTCACTTTACCAACTCCCCACCCAGTACCATCTAGCATTTTAATATCAATGCTCTGTTTATAACTCAAACTCACTATTTGCCACCTCTTGTCCACCAAATCTCTTTTCAAACAATAACACTCTTACAAATCCCAAGAATCCTAATCCTTCAGTTCTTATAACTATGGCTACTCCAATAGTGCTAAATAAAACACGGCCAGTGACGGAGCTCCAGTCCTGCAGCCCTTTCCACTCTACCCCACAGTTGGCCATGGGCCTCCTCTGGGCCCTCGCACAACTTTGTGACCATAAGGCAGAATTATTTGATGTTTGCAGGGAGGGGTTCAAGATGTCTGAAATAAGGGCTTTGTTGTAGCTCACCAGAGAAATATTTCAATTGCATGAAAATCGTGTATGCTGATTTCCCTGGAGTACACTATGAGGGCATTTATGGGGTATTTGATGCCACAAAGCCTTCGGGGAAAGTGCTGGAGGATTATAAAGAAAGCAAAATCTGATGCAGTCTTGTTACCTACAGGTAATGGATCTTGGAGTGCACCGTTCCTTGAGCCATGCTCAGGGACTGGGGAAAAATCCTACTTGGGATGGGCCAGCACTATGCTCTGGATCATGTTAACAGATACGCAATATAGTGACTCCAACAGTCAGTGACCCACTGGCCAAGACTGCTCTCTGTCCATGGCTTATTTAGCAGTATAAAAAATGTGTACCTGACAGTACAGACAAACATATTTGTTTCCTGTGTGGTAAATGCAGTTAGAAAATTAGATAATCTATAGGACAAGTAAACTCATAATGAAACACTTAATTCTTCAGATAACTAAACATAAAAGATGGAATCTAAGAGTTTACTTCCACCATGGGGGTCAACTTTCAGATTAAGATAACCAGAAATAGGTGTCTATCTGTGACCAGCCAACAAGGCCAAGGGAGTCAAAAGAGTTACTGCATTTATATAAGGTAGATGCCTAAACTAAGTTCAGCTAATACAAGTGACTGTATTGACTGTAGCAGGAATGCAAATAATAGTCTCACATGTAGGCGTGTCTAGGGTGAGCCCCATGTCCAGCCTAAACTATAGTTTAGACTGCTTACTTATTGATACCTAGTGCTACCTGAGATGCCCTTGGGTACCTTGTCTGGCCTCCTGGAGTCACTGCAGAAAGGAACAGATTTTCTGTATGTCCTGTGTCATACCTGACAATTCACGCGCGAGTATCAAGTACCATTTCAAAAGGCATCAGGCACCTATGGGAGGGCAGAGGAATTAAGCCTGAGCTGTCTGGACTCTGTCCGTGAGGGAGACACCTTCAGAGGGCAGGTTAGTTCTTCCTGCAATAGTAGGAACACAGTGAGCATTTAAATCGGATGTTTAATATTTGAGAGGAGTAGGATGGCATGAGTCCCAAAATAAAGAGCCTACATAACCTACATAAACTACTTATGTTACTTCCATTCCACAAATCTTTCTGCAAGGGGTGGAGGATCTTCCAAAAGATATGCTCAATATATAATTAGAGAACTGAAAATATCTGAACTACAGGATGCAGTCTGAAATCCAGCTTAATATCACTGAAGTTAAAGATATTCTGGTGATGATTTCAACAGTGTAAGAGCTTTAGCTGAAATTTCTTAGTTGGCACCAGTTCTCTCTCACACAAACTAGGCCCTGGAAAGAACGATTAGACCATCATAATGTAGATTATACGGTATATAATGTTTGGGATTCTCAGAATGCTGCGGTTGAATCACTGTTTACAGATCATATCGCCAACAATTCTTAATCTAGCATTATGCTGCAAAATTAACTCTCAAGAAAGTAAATTTTACTACAATGAAATATTTTATTTCTAACTAGCAAGAAGTGAGAGAAAATTGTTCACTGGTTGTCTGTAGTCTTGATTTCCTTGGGCATTAGAGATACACAGCTCTTCAGAAGAAAAAGGGTTTTTTAGTTGTGGACCTAAATGTGGATTTGGAAGCTTAATTTTAGGCATTTATCTTTACAGTTAGAAGACTAGAAATCTTACTCATAAGATTATTAAAGTAAAGATGTAAGAAGTATGACTGCATATAGTCCTGAGAAAGCCAGGTCAGGAAGGAGGTACATATACATGTTGTGAGGAATACAACATAACATTACTACATGAGAGAAAAAAGAGTACAATCGGGTAAATAGGGAAGACAAGATCAAGAATTATAAATCTGTAATGGAAAAAGGAAGCTGTAGAGATTCTTAGACAGGAGTGAAATGGTCAGATGACAAGCTACAATAATGAACTTAACAGCTACACTTGGTATCTGTTGGAGTTCTGTTTGAGCCGGCCAGGACTGAGAGCAGATACAATGAGAAAATGTTGGAGAGTCAGCAAAACTTATGCATTATATGCCTATAGATGAAAAAAAGAAGAAGGGAAAATACCTGAAAATGACACCAAAGTTGATGGGGAAGATGTTGTCATCAGCAGTATGCCTTAGCTACATATGCCTACTCTTCAGAAGTTACAGGTCAACATCCAAGAGAAGGAGAAGCTCAAAGCATTTTTAATCTTGCTGTTCAATTTTTAACTCGACTCTGGGATACTATTTGTGTAAATTAAATACGATGATTGAGTCACAAGTTTTCCAGCAAATATTGAGGGGCCATCCCTTGGAAAAAATGTATAAAATAGTTCAAGTGAAATCTAAGGCTATACCAACTGTCAGCAGGACACTGTCTGTTTATACCAGGCGAGGCTCTGAGTTAATAGATTTGACAGATCTTTCCAAACCAAAGCAGTGATTGACATTAAAATACAAGATTCAGAAAACAGACAATGAAAGAGTACAGTGACAATGTATGGCATGTAAATAAAAAGCATCTCTTTTCCCTTCAATGTCTTATTACTAGTAAAACCAATAACAAATTTCAAAGAACACTGGTTTTCTGAATTAATGGAATTACAGATGAGAAAACACTGGACTTGATTTTACCTTCATAGCATTTAATATGAGATCAGAACATCTCGTACTGGTATAGCTCCATTGATTTCAATTAATTTAACCTACTGACTAACTATAAATCAGAGAGCAGAATCAGGACCAATTAGCCTCAATGAGCATGAGCCAGCAAAACTCTCAGGATTAGTTGTCAGGAAAAAGCTTTCAATCTAGGGAATATTTTATAACTCTCTGTGGAAGACACTAAGCAGACAGTGTAAGCTTTGCATGGATTTTTATAAGGCCGTGTTCTAGAAAAAACACCTTAATTGAGCTAATTTAGAAATGTTCTTTCTGATCAATGTATTGATTTAGTTATAATTTGATTCCTGGCCTGGTGATCATCTTTACGTAGCTCTGTAAGTGTATTGTGAATTTGAAATGCACACGAATATGTAATGTAATCCATTAACTAATAAAACAATGATCAGTCAATTCATGAGAAATGGTGCGGATTTGTAAGATAAATGGCTGTTTTTCTGGTGGGGATTCTTGCACAAACATTACATAGTCTGTTACTTCGGTACCATCTTATTTAAGAGAACACTGGAATTGTAAAGGACAGGAGTTTGCTATTTATCACTACCTCTGGAAGAAAATATGGTTGCAGGGAATTCCTGTCAAAGCCAAACGGAGAGCTGAAATTGTTCTTTTGTACTGGATTCGAAGCACACACCAAAATACTCTATTGACACGAAAAAATATTTTCAAATACACGTTTTCTCTTCATTGGACCTTCGCTCAATAAAGTGCTATTTTGAAGCACTGAATTCATATTCCTGCCCACTCATGACTCCTTACGTTACTGTGAATCTAGTTTAAAAAAACTTAATTAAAGCCTGATCTTGTGCACAGGAGAGTATCTTCATGAGTAGTCGCAGAGAAATCCTGTTCTAAAGGTGAATAAAATTACTCAGCTGATGTTTATAGGATGAAAACTAGTGCATACCCAGCAGTTGTATTCTGAGCTCCTTTACATCACTGTAATTCAAATCCCTTGTAGTCTTTGGAATTAATTCAATCTAAATTAGATGATATTGCTGTCCAAGTATTCCTGATTTTCTTCTGCGTGGTGGACAAAAGAATGATGTCCTGAGACCACCATCGTCTCTGCAGATTTGACAGCAGTTCTTTCCTCTCTGTTGGGAACGCTGAGCAAAATTTCTAAACCACCACTTTTCTGTGACGCACTAGAAGCAGAAATACTTTTTTTTCTTTTTTTTTTTTTAATAGGCTTCATATTGTATTGTAGCAAACAGTGGAATTTTTCTATAATTAGAGAAGTTCTAACTTGACTCTTGCTATTTCTCAGTCTCTCAGGATCATTACTTTCCTGCACTATTTCCCAAAATCTCAGTTCAACTTGAGCTGGAGGCAAAGTTAGGTTTTTGACTTTAGATTTTCATTCGGGCTCATCTTTCAAACACTTATTATTTTCCTTGCTGGCATATGTTTGCCCATCATCAGTTAGAATCTGCATGATTTTACATTTATAAAGAAAAGTTAAGCAATTCAACCAAACCCATAAACTTTTTTTCTAGGGACCAAAGTGGCAGCTTTCTCATTACATATCAATTTACAGCTCAAAATCAGGAATAGATCAATGCAAACCATCTGCACCTTGCAAGTTTTAACATATCTCCCTTTCGTCACTCTCAGTAAAGCAGAGGAAGTTATGCAGAGCATGTGGTCTGCTTTCACAAATAATTTCTATGGAAAACAGCAGTCAGACAGTAATACAGGCCCAAGGTGACCTCATTACTGAAATTTGTTCTAGTTGTCATTAGACATATCACACTGTGTCACTCAAATCGGGAAAGGAATAAGAGATACTGACACGCAGCACCAGTGATTAGAGATGAAAAATACTGTTACGCCATAAGAATCCCTTGGTGGAAAAGAAATATGTATAGTGTTTAAGATTCATTCGCCCCCCTGATCTGTCACTACTGCCTTTATGGCTTTATTCTTTTTCTACTTGTTAATTCTCCTTCACAAGGGACAACACCTTTTCTTGAAGAATATTTCAGAGACCGATGCTCGCTGGCCAGCTACCTTGGACAAAATGGTGCTGAATTTTTGGTAGTGATGCCCTCATGTTGTGTAAAGATATTTACTGCAGTTGCAGCAGTCCAACTTGGACAATCGCTTTTTTGTGTGTTTATCAGTGCAGAGTCCTGTCACTGCCTAACTGTAGACACAGCTTCATTCTTCACAATTGTTAGTTATGGTTAGATCAGGCCAAGTTTTGGTCTGATCTTCTTTAGGTCCATAAGCTGCAAGGAATGATACCAGCAATTCAGAAGATGGCATCTTCTTAGCCAGAAGCAAAGCACGGTTGGCAAAGATCCTAGTGAGAGGAATTAAACTGTTCAGCCAACTGTCAGTTCCCACTCCCAGCTTTTCCCACCTCGGTAACCAAAGATCTGGGTCAATGTGGTCTTTGGGACTTCCTGCCCAAAGGGTGCACTTCCACCCTTGAGAAATATTCTCCTGCCGTGGGTCCCCACAGAGTCAACATCCCTCAGTAGTTTTGGGACACAACTCCTCAAGCATGATAATTTCAACGAGATCTAGTGCCAGATGCTGAGGCTTAGCTGATTTACCTTGACTGAAGAAAAAGGTCCTTAAAGCCAAGTGCTCACCATTTATCATTATCAAAGATCTCAAGATGCCTTTTGCAACAGTGTCCCAGAATAAGGGCAAAATTATTAGGCACCATCCCAAATGTTATGGCTAAATTCCAGTTTGACTAATTACATTCTGCTTACCAAAATTCTCACTTCTGAGCAAAAGGAAGGGGATTTGCTTTCTATTTCTGGCCTGGACTTTTGGACAGTTGTTACTATGGGCTTTAAACCTGTAGCTTTCCACCTGAGAGCTGGTGAGTCAAAGGACATCTTAGAATCATAGAATCACAAAATAGTTTGTCTTAACATAAAAAGATCTGGGGGAATCTACAGGATGAAAGGCGTTACATGAAAGCAGGAAGTTATTGTTCCTTTTTTCTTTACTGACTTTTGCAGCTGTTTTGCTGCAGAAAATGATCCATTTTTACACTGACCTAGATCAGGGAGGAGGAAGAAGGGATCTTAAAAGAATTTTGTGAAATGGTTAAAACATAGATGAGACCAACCAGGAAACAAAAAAAATAATTTTCACCTCAATTACTCAAATACAAAGCTCACTTTTAAAAGTCTGATCTTTCATGCCCCAAATCTGTATTTAATTATTTTCTATTATGCTGCCCATTTATGTCCTGTGCAATGTTGAATTCTTAATTTCTTTCCAACACACTTTGCACTTTGCTAATTCTATGGTGAAGCAGGACTCTGGTCTGAGTTACCTATCTCCTTACAGGGATTAAAATATTCACTTCATCATTCTCTCTTGCAAGTATTTTAGTTCTTTTTGCTATTCAGACATCCGTCCCAGTTGCATGTTTTCTTGAAACAAATGTATTTATGGTTAACTCCTTCTCTCTGAAGTCTAAGACAACAGGTTTGATCACTGCCTACAGAAGGACCACTATTTGATTTTCAGTAAAATCTAAATACAATCTCTCTTAAGCTTCTCATATTTCGGAAATTTCCCCATTCACTAAAATTCCTTTCAGTTCTAACAGTACTGCAGAATGTGAAAATATGTATATTCCATTCAACTAGAATGTTGATAGGTTAATTTTCTCTCGAGATGTATACTTTTTATCTGTATATTTTCAGATTGGCATGTACTACATTTATTAGTCCTATCTGTAATAGTGGCAGTCCTATTCTACTATTAACTTTGCCAATAAAAAAAATAGAACAATCTAAAAATGAGAAGTCCAGCCTGTGACAGCTCATCATACATTATAAAGCAGCCCCAGCACATCTGTGGGTAAATTGTCTCTTGTGAACTGTTCTACAGCTGTTAGGGTTCATGTTGTTCCCTCATAAACTAGAAATAGGAATTTTTATTACCTCTGGCCATAATTTAAATTACATGAACCCAACTCCATGCTGTAGATTAGTGTACTGCCACGCAGTTCGGCTTTTATTTTGGCATACTACAACGCAGCCCACATGAACTCTACCATCAGTAGGCATGTGATAGGAAAAGAAAGGATAAACACACACAGTATTAAAAATGCTAGAGCAAAACCTTAGGTCTATAAAGAATTATTACTGTACTTGCACCTATTCTCATAGGTTATATTCTTGGCAGCTTTACATCACTAGAGTGAATGGTTCAAGCACTTCGCTCGTACTCGACAAACACTCTAAAGGTCAGTGCTGTCACCCTTTCACTAAACATCACCAAAAATAGCTACATAGCTGTTCTGGGAGTTCTTGCTTGATTTATTAAATAAAATTTGTGCTATAAGGTTTTTTCCAAGTCCTACATTGCAAAAAACTAAACTAGATATTTTTAACAATGTTCAAAAGTTCAAATTTTTGAGTAATCTATGCAAATAAAAAAATCTATTCCACTTCAATATTTTAAAAAATAAATTTACTTTCAAAAATTTAAAATGTATCACACCAGGACTAAGAACTGGGTTGCTCTCCCCCTCCTCCCTACATGTATTTCTTTAACTAGCAAAAGAGGTAATTCAAGAAATATGGAGAGGTCACGAGAGAAATTAAAAAAAGTACACCCCAACATGCAGAGCTAGCTGAAATAAAAAATAAAACTATTTCATAAATGCCTGCAATAAACTGAAGCTGTCCCTGCATACATTTAGCCACAAATCTGTCCTTTCCCACTCAATTACAAGCAAAAAAAAATTATTTTGCACATGTATATTTAACAGAAGAAATACATACGTTATAATCTGAATTTTTCCTTAGCAAATTATATCCATTACATTCTTCTGTGAAGTCTTACACTTTGATATACCTTACAGTAAGCTGCAATTTATAAACTGCCAGGACACAAAAGAACTTGAATGTTACCCTACGCTCGTTCCACCAACTTGCTTTAGAAAGTCATAAACATTATGGCTAATTAACAACCTAATGGAACGCTGAGAATGAAGGTCTTGCTTCTCTGTGCACTTCTGGGCTCGCCTTTAATTGGTAAGAAATTTCCAGAGCTATAAACAGAGCACCACATCTAAGCAACATTCAAAATTTACTTCTGGCTTTTCATCCCAAATAAATAAAATAATTATCATTAGCTTTCTGATTAATTTTCATAACCTGTCATGGCTTGAATAAAGAGTTCCTCATACCCAAGATTTGGATTAAGGATTACTGCATGTCTCCTCTTTGATTTCATCCAGTTGTCATTGTAGGAAACAGTCTCTAAATGAGTATTTATTCCTTCATTTTGATTGCAGGACAAAATGTATCAGGCACAATCAGGGTATCATAACAAGGAGCTGTGGTGGTTAAAATGTGGACCTGGATTTAGAAGCTCTCAGGAGTCTCATTCCCTGCTCTGCCCCAGATTGAACCACATAACCTTGAGCTAACAGCTCAGTATCTCTACCTGCAATGTTGAATAATAATCATTCCCATCCTTAGTCTCTTGACACCACAAGCTCAAAAAAAGTGGTGGTGGCATCAGGCCTTGATTTGCATAGAGTCTTGGACAGCCCAGCATATTACTAATTTTACTAAACCATTTCTTACTCACATCCTCATTATGAATATTGAATTACTTCAAAAACGTAGTCCATGAGAAATGTTTCCCACAGTTTTTTAATGGCACATAAAACATCTCAGGAAATCTTTCAAAAGCTGTGGCATACATCAGAGAACAGCTATGATTACTGAGTAAATAGGAATATAGCTCCCAACAACCAAAGGAATTCTTCCAAAGTTTGAAAACAAAACGACCGATTTTTATTTTTATTTATTTTTTTCACAAAGAGTAACATAACTAGCTATTCCAGATGTGAGCTTCACCAATACTTGTTTATTAAGTGTGAGGCCTTGCTCCAGCAATTAAATCCTTTGGGAGTGTATGCAAACCAGAACATTTGCATTTGGCCTTGAGCAACGTACCTTCTGCATGACAGTGCGGTCCCCACAGTTTTGAACGTGCTGACAGACTAAACTAACCAAACCTCCAGAGAACCAATGACTAGAACCTGCAATAATCCAACAGGAAGGATTACAGGCTTTATAAATAATAGCATGGTAAACTAGCACAAAGTTTATGGAAGAACCAGGCTCTGAGGTGACCATTACTGTAAGGGTGGAAATGTTTTACCATGGATACCAGCCAGACAAAAGTGGAATAATAAAACCAGGGGAAGACTCATTATTTTGGAGCTGATGAATGCGATTTCTGTTCCTGACCTTTCAGGGCCAAATTCTGATCTCGAGGGACGGGGCCGACTGTACGGCTTCTGTTGTCAACTGCATTGGCTCATGCAGATCTAATGATAACATGCCTCCATGACCTGTCTGGCCAACTGCTGTCCCTAGTCCTGTATTTAGTAACTTTTTGAAATTAAAATACACTTAAATAACTTTAGAAATTATTCAAGCAATCTCTAAATAAAGTACCTTGTTTCACTCTGTACAGAATCATCATAATGGCTTTCATTTAAAAACAAATAAAAAATAGGCAAAACTTTGAATCTGGAATTATTCCAACTTTTTATTTACTTACATGTTAGAAAAAGTGTGTTTTCCTTCTTTTTTACAATATGTGGACCTCAATTTGATAAACCCTACTCCTAGACATTCCTGAAAAATCAGCCAGAACGTCATCTACCTCTTCTCACAGCATCTTCAAAATAGGACTTGAGTGGACACAAGCGCTGGGGGCTCGGCCAGGGGCTTATTCTCATATCCATGATACCTCTTCCCCGGGGACAGAATTAATTTCTATGCAAACTACTCATTTTCCTCATGCTTTATAATCAATTTATAGTACATATCCTAAAGTGAAATAATAATAATAATAAAAAAATCTAATTAGACCAGAACCAAGCCTTAAAATAGGCTTGAAGCTATGGTATTTTTTTAAACTAAAGTTTAAAATAAATTTTTGCTAATTTTATTTTACATTCTAGAAATTTACGTGGGTGGATTACAACCAAAGAAACAGGTGTCAGAAGCACAGCAGAAATCCAGACCAACACGGTTTTGATCCTTGAGCATAGATCAGGAGAAACTGCTTAAAAAAGCCAATAAGGTTATTAAGTTACCAGAAAATGTAAAAGAAATCCTCTTTGCATGTGAGCTACAGCTGCAGTAATCAAACTGAGAAATCTGTGTGAGTTTGAAGGAAAATATGCAATATGCAAACAAGCCATAGCTTCTTTTGCGATCTGACATGCACTAATAGCTAACAAACGAGAGGCTCTTTCAAATGAGCTGGTCCTGCACAGCTGAATTATGATAGGCAAATGGGATGGGAATGAATTATAGAGCAACGCTCCCTGTCACAATACGCCTCTGCAAAAGCTACTTCCCTTCAGAAGTTATCGGCACCTGCCAAAGCCACAGGGATTACCCTTCCCCCTGTGGCAGCATGTAACAGCAGGGGAAATTTTGGCTTCTGACCAAGAAACCAGAAACTGAAAAATGTACTAACAAGCGAAGTGAGAAGCCTAAGCCAAAATTTTTTAGGAAAGTAACAGACTTATCCGTGCCCAAGCCTGACTCCTCATTGACTTTTAGCCTCCGCTCTGCAGCATTAAAACGGCTAATAGAGCACTGCGGAAAATGGCAGACAAATCTGAGTCTAAAAGGGTATGCTTCGTCACCCAGCCATGATTTGCTTAAGAACAACAAATTCACAGAGAAATTTGATGCACCAGTATACTCTGTCCCACTGGTAAAAAATTGTCAATGTGTCTGTCATCGGACCCCAGAAAGCCAAGAGCCAAAGCGTGGAAGGAAGCCCTGTGCCACAGGGAGTACGTGCTTGCACTGGGCCAATGAGTATTTCACCTGGAACTGCTGCCTTGAGTTGAGCTGGGACATTTCCCCAATCAGTGGGTATCCCTGATTCTCTGGGCAAGAAATAGAGACCCTCGATCCCTTTGGCAAGAATAACAGTGGGAACCCCCACCTGATTGTCCAATTCCATCTACTGTCTGCATTCCATCCTTCTGAAGGTCCTCAATGACCTAAAAGTAATTCAGCCCAATTCAGAGCTCTTCCTATTCCCCAAACATGGTTAACAGTTGTAGTGTTTAGATAGGGCACTCCTTTTACCATCTCTACTTTTAACAGTTCTTTCAACCTGCTAACCAAGAAATACATCCAGCCACAGAAAAATATTCTCTTCTGAAGTGTGTGATGGCAAAAAATCAGTGGAGAAGGGGTAGAACACGTGCAGGGTGAAGGAACAAACAGGTAGACAAGGAGAGAAAGAGAGCCTAGACATACAGGAATTGATAGGTGTTCCCTATATAAACCGAAGTCCCCTCTAGACATCTATGTGAAGGTAGAGATTTAGTACTTTATGGGTTTTTTCTGAAAAGAAGGTGAACTTTATTTTCACTCTAGTGATTGATTCTCATAAAAGTTAAGTAGCCATCTATGAATAACGTTTACTTTAAGAGCTCAGGTGCTAGTTGTCTCTACTATAAAGATGAAGATATAAATTCTGATCATCTAAGCTCAAGGTCAGTATTGTTCAACAGAGCAGAAATTCTGTTTTACTATTTCTTTACAAGGTATCAGAAATAATTACTAAGGACGCCATTCAAATTCAAGTATTCAAAAGGTAAGAAATGCCAGCCTAAAATTGCTTATGCAACTCAATTTGGACCTCTTGAACATAGCTTCTATGAAACCATCTTCAATTATGTGATCACAGACTATTTTTCCATGGCATAGCTGCAGCTCTTTTTGTGTGCGCTGTGGATAGTATTCTGAGAAATGGTATTCTGGGAATGAATCAGGTTTATGTAGTGAATGAGGCTTTCATTTCTCTCTGGCTCATTTGTTTCAGGAACTGGAAGGTATATAATGAACCAGCAAGGGACTACAGAACGAGAAAATAAGATTTAATGGTTAAGGCAGCTGCCACTGAAGAACTGAATTCCATTTCTGGATCTGCCACAGAGTTCCTATGTGATGTTGGACAAATCACTTCACATTTCCCAGAGATGACCATTAATTTGATGTTCCTCATTTTCTGGCCTCTATACAAGACAATTGAGCTGAGGTATTGAACACTTACAGCTGCAATTGATGTAGATCAGAACTGTATTTATATACACATAAAGATTGATTAAAATTATAGAGACTAATGTATGACTTCTATTAATTTAGAAATTAGCTGATATATTGTCAACTATTTTGTTCTTCCTCTCTCTGTTCCTCTGTCCGTCACCTGTGAAGTAGGGATAACAAACCCATGAATGGCCGGTGTATTACGCAGGTAATTTCATTACTGTGTGTGAAGCATTCAGGTATGAGAGCCGTGAGAACAATGAAGCAAAATGAAGCAACCAATAATTTTGTATTCAGGGCAGGTTTGGAATGATGTGTGGTAAGGAAAGCCCTGGGGCCCCAGGCTACATGAAGAGGATGGAAAGAAACACAAGCTAACTGCCGATGAAGCAGGGTCATGTGTAAAATACAGTATCCATTTTTGAAAGAATGTCAGAATGCCTGCATTCAAAGGGGCCAAATTAAGTTTTGCAGAAGCAGCCTTAGTCCTGGCATAACTGACTTTCTGTGTGGGCTTGATTTTGTTCTTTTCATGCAGATTCGGAGTTGTACTGTCTGCTTCTAAGAAGCATTTGAATGTCTGTTGGAGGTTTTATGTGAAGAAGAATCCAGGCACCTATCATCTCTCCAATTTCTAACTAGGCCACAGACAAAAGGCAGTTCGAATCTAAACCCATGTTTCATACAGATGTAGAAAAGTTGTAATCTGACAAAGGTTAACCCCTCGGATTTGGGAATGAATGCCCAGATTGATGTGGCATGGAATGAACATCCAGGTAGAGGTGGCTCCACTCTTTGAAAAGGCTGCATCCATTGTCCTCAGAAACAGGCCTGCCTCGCCTAGATCTACAAAACCTAGATGTTCCTGTGGGCAGAAAGTACCCACTTTGTATCTGGAGAGGACCTCATTTTCTCAGTCGTTCATTCAAGAAGAGCATGGCTGAGCAACCAATGCCTGAGGTGGCCAATGCCAATGCCCAAGTGGACATCCACTTCTCAGTTCATGAGCTCAGAGGATGTTAAACCTTAGCTGGTCCATGAGATGGGCTGAGCAGGCTAAATTCTGCCCTGGAGCTTGGCTTTTACCTCACTGCTTATCTGAGGTGGGGAACTCCACCACCACGTCTGCCAAATCCAGGACAGGACGTGTGACCAGGTGAACCAGAGGTGTAACCTGGCTGACTGTTTAACCTGCACTGAGGCCGCCCACCTCTCCTCACACATATTGAAAAATGGGGACAATCGCTCTTTCCTATTAATACAAAACAGATTCAGCTGGAGGAAGAAAGTAACCAGGGATACTTAACAATTCACTAAAGCTTGGAGTTATGATAAGGAAATCACAGTGCAGGGAAGTCCTATTTTGTTACTAACTTCCCTATTATATGAAAGCCATGAAAGAAATGAATATTGTGACGGGGTCATGACTTCACTTATAAAACCTGCATATTAAGTTGTGGGAAAGATTACTGCTGAATGCCTTGTTTTACTCTTCACCGTGGTTTGCAGCCTTCTATTTTGTGATATCTGCTGGGGCTGACGTGAGCTTTGCCAAAATATATTACAGGCCACACAGAAGATCATATATCAGCAAATAATGGAATCAAGTTAAAATGCAAGTTTCCTATAATGAACTGAGGCGGCCCATTTCAGCATTAAGTTCAGGTGTTACACTGGGAGAGAAGATAGGCTTTAAGGTACGTTTTAAATTTGATTGCCTGCGAGAATGCAAATATGTAACTTCAAAATTTCAGGCCAGCATGCTTGCTTTCTAAAGCTTAAAGCAGTTTCATTCATGAGGTTTATAATTTGTCAAAGTATTTTCACTAGATTTGCATGCAAATTATGAAATACAAAACCAATTTAGTACAGCAAAGAAAATGATTTCAATCACTAAGGGAAATAAAAGTAACTTTTACTTAGAGCATGAGAAGAAAAGCAAAGCAAATAAGAGATTAAAAGTATCCTCTCTTGATGAATTCCAGTGTTTGGCCTAGAGAAGATTAGCCAGAAGAGGAAAAAATATTTAAGAATTTATTCATAAAAATTACCAACCCTAAATCTACATGCTGAATAAATTAAACATTCCTAATCTTTCACATTTTCATTCTAAGCTTTCCTGATCAGAGCAGAATAAAAACTGTAACTTGTACCTTAGGACCAAGCCGGGGTGCAAACTGCTCATTCCAAACTCCAGATGGCATAAACTGTCACAGACTCATTGAAGTCGTTCGAGTTGTGGTAGTTTACACCATGGGGAGATTCAGCCCCACATTACTTGTCTCTCTACAGTAGTTTATGACTGCGCCTATTTTGGATCACAACAAGCCAAAAGATATATGTTAAGTAAGCAGTGAGGAAACATAGACATGATACTCATAGATGAACAGGAGGACATCACATAAAGGAACTCAACATTTATAGATTTTAAATATTATTGATATGTTGTGGGGTTAAAACATGGCAACTTATTCAAAACCTTTTTTGCTTTCTGTTACCTGTTTGTGACTACAGTCCCCAACGAGCATTATGGTCATGTTTTGGAATATAGAAAAACTCAAGATTTTTTTTGCACAATACTATCAGGATTCTTCCTGATGCACCTGATAGAGTAGAAGAGGAATCATGATGATGGTGATGATGACGATGATGATTTGGCAAACACCTTACAAAACACGTGGCACAACAAGGAGATTTTAAGAAAATGCAAGGGCAAAAAGGAAAAAAGCAGAGAAAACTATCTGAGAAAACGACACAATTAATTATGGCAGTAAATGCACAGCAAAAGCAGCTTTAATGCACATGAATAGTTTTGTACAGGTCCACTACAGATCAGTAGGTTAAAATATCATGGAAAAAAATTTTCTTCTACCACCAAAGGCTTTTAACAGGAGCTACTTTTTCTTGTGAATTAAGGAGGGGAAATTGTGGTTCCCCCCCAGGTAAGCAGGCTGAAGGGCCTCACACCTGCCTCTGACTTCAGTCACCACCAGCAGGACAGAGGGCATTTGGGAAACTTCCATTCCAGCCAACAAGGAACGAGGTAGTATTCGCAATGAGTAAATATAAAAATCCAGCATATGGACATCAGTCTTAAGAAAGACATACTGTGAACTGTTCCTTTAGGCAACTTCTTGACTTGTGAAACCACGCAGAGGTACTCACAGACACAGCAAATCACCAACCTATCTCAGTAAAGCAATTAATTTTCGGTTTTGCTAAAGCAATTTCTTAAGGTATGTTTCCTAGAATAGTGCTACAATCTGATAAATGTCTGGAGCGATATATAGAAAGTCCTCATGTGCAAGTGCCCAAGCTCCTTAACACAAGCCGTCACATGATTTTAGATACATGTGAAGGGAAAACACCGCACGGGGGAGATTTGACTCCATTTGATAAAATGAGCCATGGGCATTCATCAGCGCACAAGGATGCCTTGGTTTCCAAGGGAAGGAAACCCACAAAATTGGCGCAGAAAAGAGCTATCACGTATTCAGACGACAACTCAAATCTGAAAAACTGGGGGACAGGAGCAGCCTGCACTACTTTGATGTCTAGACACAGCCTCTGCATAGCTCTGCTTCCTATCAGCATAGTGAGGACATTTATGTGTTTGTTTCTCCTTGTTTCTCTTTTCTAGTTAGACAAAAAAGCTGCTGAATTCCAGGACTACCAGCACCTCATGTACCTGCACCTCGTGGCCCCACCACGGCTGCAGCCCTGGTCCGCTGGAGTACAAAAAGCAGTGTTGAGGATCAGGGTGCAGGTGGAGGATCTCAATACGGATATAGTCCTGCAATACCAGCAAGCACAGTCATTTCATGCGTGAATTAAGCCTGCGTGACAATCGGAAAGTTCAGCTCTTCACATCTTTTAATACTAAAGCTGATACTCAGTGCAAAATGACAGCAGATTTCCTTTTTTATGTGAAGTTTACATAGAAACATTAAGCAGCAATTATTAATGTGGAAGATGGTGTGAATGTATTAAAATATTTTTAAAAGCTCAGCATTACAAAGTGGAGTTGAAGGGAGAATTTTTTCTTCACTGTTTTCTAATAACTTTTGTGTACTTTTCATCATTAATATTTAACCAAACTCTTTGAAAATAGGGCTATACTTTACTGAGATGCATTAGGCCAAGCCATTCACCTGCAATTAAAGTGGTAAAGTATTTGGAAAAAATAGCAATACCTACTATGAAACTTTAATATAACTGCAGAATGCTTTATTTGCAATTTATCTTAAATGTACAATAACTTTTAGAACTATGAAATTAACACCAAAGTGGGCAGCTTACTTCCCTATAAAAAGAACCTGAAAATAGATTTCTTCAGATAAGGAGGTGCTGAAGTGGAGGTGCTTGAGTGGTATAGCTTCAACAAAAACTTAAAATGTCGCCAAAAATAACAGGTAACTGTCCCTGAAGCCAATGCCTCAGGAAGATGCTAATGAAGGGTACATCAATGGAAGTGCCATCTTTCATACAAGGTATGAAAGCTCCTGATCGTTGTGATAAATAACGCTGGCTATTTTTTTGCTGTTACTGGAGACCTTGGCCCCTGAATTTCTGCTGAACCAATTTGGTTTAATTGCATTCTGCACACCTAATTCCTTCCCTAAACTGCTAAACTGTTCTGAAGGGCTAACTGTATCTTCCTAAATACCTATTACCCTCCACTGTAGGAAACTTTGAAATTCTCTGCCTACATTTCTGCGTTTGATTAAGTATATTTGCTATATTTTGGGGAGGAAGGGTTCTTTTGAAACAAAAGCTATTCGAAATGTAAGCTTTTCATTTAAGTAGAAGAACTGTGAGACTATCAAGCTGAACACGAACAGAGTAGTCTCACACGACAATATGTGTGCAAGGATTTTTAATTCTGGAATTTGTTTAACATTCTCCTTTTGTGTTGGCTGTTTCTTAAAAAGTAAACGGTACCATCTGTATAGACCATCTGAACTGAACTGACCCTGAACAGGAACATGAACAGAATGAACCTACGGATAATCCACAGCACTTTGTCAAGCCTGATGGTAGCTAATTTACTTCCAGATAATATGGGCAGGCAATTATTACCAGAAAACTTTAATGAACAAAAATTGAGAAGAATTATCTTGATTTTGCAAGCGTTACTTTCCACAAGAGTTTGTTCTGTGGCGGAGTTTTCAGCAACACGAAATGATAAAGAAACGAGTTGTAGGGGCTGGTTCTGAGACCAGCATCTGTTTTCCCACTCCTGTCAAAATCATTTACCATTATTTAGTGTGAAGTTTGGCTTGCCCATTAGCAGAGCCTATGATACAGGGTATCAGTATATGCCTATGAGAACTGAATACGCTGCACAGCTATCTCTGGTGTCCCACATACGCTGCCGGTTCCACATATGCTACCAATAGTGGCAAATAACAATCAAAGAGTGGCAGATGAAGAATAATTAAGTCTAAGGAATGGGGCAAGAGATTGAAGAAAATCATAACACATGGAGACATCCTTGAGGAGATCTTGGCTTCCCTACTTTGCTTTCACGCCTGCTTGGTCCTCAAAAGCTCCGTCCCCACCTCCCCTCTTCCAGCATCCTGCCTTTGGGCACTCTCCCCACCAGGGCTGGCAGCATGATGGGAAGTCACTGGTACGACTCGACATCCTAATTTGCTCCAAGCACTCAGCTGCTGCTGCAAGACCAGCCTGTGCGGTTCTGGAGCTTGTCTCCCCCGCAGGGAAGTCAGGATAACTCGATTTGCTCCTGTCAAGGAGAAGGGTGCCAAGCCAAGAGATCTGCTTCTGCTGAGCCCTTGGCACTGAAATCAAGCCTGCGGTTCTGTCATGCCCTTTTTTGTTGCTTGGATTCACGAGGAAAGGCTACAGGACCGCTTCCTCTCCCTGCACGGCTAAACTGTACCACCGTGGGAAGCTTGAACTGTGTTTTTAAACAGGCTCCCTGCTGCTCTGTGTCACATTCTTTCTTCTTCTCCTTCCACAGCAATCTCATATATATATTACGTTCTGAAACAGAGGGCAAACTCCAAAAATGAGCATCCTGCACACAATTTTCCAATGTTCATGGCCAATTTGCTGCGTTCTGCTCTGAATTTCATGACAAGGAATTCAGAAAGTATTAATATTGCATTGATGCCTCTTCTTGTTTTCCCTTGTACCCACCAATGCTTGTGTACTAACAGGATGTGAAACGAAGCGGGGTGTGTGTGTGTCTTCAAATTCCAAAATATTGCTACTTATGCATTTTTACATAAATTAAATTAACTGTGATTTCATGAAAATGCTGACTTCAAGAAAAAAAATACACAATTTTAGGAGGATAACTGATTTAACTACAACAGAAACACCAATTAATACACTTAGTCACGTCGAGGGATTGATCTAATGCAGAATCTAGATTTATTTATGTTTCATTCCCATTTTTACTTTTCAATCTTTTTGGTAATGTAAAATAAGTTAGATTAGCTTCTTAGCTTACACTGCGTATTGCCATGTATTTTCTTAGAGTGAGGTGCTCTGCATGAGAGCATTAATGATAATCATTAAATATAGGAAAAAGTTAAAATTCAAAGGAATCTCTTTGTCTTTTAGTTCCTCATTCTTTGCCAAATACATACATACCCTTATATATATATACACACACACATAAATCGTAGGCAGTGAAATAAAGAATTTCTTTGATTTAATTTCAAGAAAAAATGTCAAATGCAGAGACGCATCCACTATCCTTTCCCAGACATCAAAGATATTTTCAACAGAAGGGTCTCTGCTCAGCCAAAAATATAGTCTGTTTCCATACTGCAGCTGAAGTCTGCAAAAGCTCAGAGAGAAAGAGGGAAAAAAAACCCCAGTTTTCATGGCCATGTACCAATTTCTACAGGATGAAAGATGAAAGCATTTTTGGTTGAATCAGCCAGTATCTTTTAATTAGGAGAAGCATTTCCAAAAGTGTCTAGCTGTCTCTAGGAACACAAGTCTCGGTCACTGACTTCAATTTTGCAACAAAAATTATACTATGACTTGGTGACATCTTTCACAAAAATGGGTCAATTTTTCTTTCATAAAAAATGCAAGAAAACCTGACTTTCAAGTCATTTGGCCTTTTATTATAATATATTACATCCCATGCACTGTCTTGATGACATTTAGTGTTTCCTATGCAGGATCCCACAGTATGTATGAGTTGTCCGAAGTTCAAAGAGGGCAATCATTAAAATTTGACATTTATGTCGATGTGTACACAGGGAGTTTACCTTTTCATTCGATGCATTTATTTTTTTTTCTGGTGGAAAAGCTGAATATGAAGTCATGAAAGACTTGGAGTGATTTTGTGTGATCCCAATTGAGACTAATGGGTAATTCTATATGATTGCAACTGGGTAAAGGAATTGATTAAAGATAATTTTTTTTGTTTTTATTTGCTGAGTTGTCAGGAGGTGTTGAGTCATGCTGTGAGAAGTTCGAGTGCTGAATCTTGTGCTGTCATATACAGAAATGTCATGTTATATTACACAGCACACAGGAGCAAGTTAAAAAAAATTCTTTGTACATAACACAGTAGTTTGGTAAACAAAACCTATCAACTTCACAAATCCGGTTTTCCTTCCAATTGCGTGTTATTTTTCATGCCTGATAAGCTCAGATTTTCTCAGTGCACAAGTCCTAACAGATGTCTTTCTCCAGATGAAGAAACTGATTTGAATACTGTAAGGATATGAGTGTTGTCAGTCAAGCTTTAATAGGTCTTCCTTTTGGTTCAGAAGTGTTCCTTAAACTCCTCTTGAAAACAAATTGCGTGTGTTGCACCATTTCCTTGTTTGGCCAGGGTAAAACAGTCCAGAAACCTTCTGCCTCTCGACTCAACCCAAAATACTTCTAGTAATTGCATTGGGATTAATTCAGGAAACTGAAAGACTGATGCTGATGTGATACCCAGAATCAGCTTACAGACTCGAGGGGACAGTTTTTATGCCTAGCCGTGGTATGAAGTCAGCAGGAAGAGGAATGCATGAATTTTTTTTAACCATCTTAGCTGAGTTGCAAAGAGTGGATCCAAAACCCCACACAGGTGCGTCTTGGCTGGTATAAAGCTGAGTTCCTGAGCACTTGGGAGGGAAAAGGAGAGTCACTCCAAGAAAAAAAGTTGCCTGTGGTTCATAGGGCTGTGAAGGTTTACGATAACTCTAATGTAAGCTATGTGGAGCCATCGTCTCCTGGAAGAAAAGTATCCTGACCACCTCCCATCCAAAGCTCAGCTCAAAGGAGATTGGGGACAGATGAGGACAAGGTCATCCACATTCCACTTAGAAACTCTTCCTGCAGTGGTCCAGAGGGAATGGAGGGTGAGGAGGTCACCCAGCAGCATCAAGCTGGATGTTCATTTACGAGGAGCAGGACAGTCAATGATCTCAGTGTGTGTGTGTTCAGGACCCTGCACTCAGTAGCTCTTATTCAGCCTCATTTAAGAAGTTGAATTTGCCTTATACAAGTGAACCTATAATCAGCAATCAAATAAATGATGTTATATAGCCAGTAATCCATGTCTGTGGCCTTAGTTAGCTGAGAATTAATACTGGGGGCCAAAACCTCCCTCCAGGAATAGTTCTAGAAGTAGAAGCTATTTTAGGATGATTTCTTAAGCAGCAAAATACTACATAATGTCAACAAGACTGGAAGGAACTGGCTGAATCAGACCATTAGGCGAAATCTACAAAATGACAGGTGTTTTATTTTAGATCTTTATCCATATTCTTATTATCTTTATTTAAGAAAGAAAAAATCTAAATTTCTGAGCATTCTGCTTTTATTATATTTGAAATATAATAAAAGACTGTACAAATTACAGAATTTAAAAGACTTTTAAGACTGTCACAGAATTTAAGACTGTTACAGAATTTAAAGACTTTTAAAAGACTGTACAAATTACAGCTTTAAACCAGAAAAATAGAAGATATAACATAAATAAGACTTCAATACATTAATTTTCATCTTTGCAGAAAACATAAGAAGTAAAACTATACTCAGTCAAGATAAGAGGAAATTCCTGCCTTCTAAAATCTTTCAAAAAAAGCGGATTTTCCCCAATTAGATCTCTACAAGTATCTTTTACATTTCCATTCTGAATTTCCATACTTTCTAATAATTTGGATGTTTAATTAAAAAAAAAAATATCTTTTTTTCTCTACTTTCTTATTAATCTGATTCACCTCAGGAGTGAGAGGCCCTTGATAAGACTATTTCACCCCACAATGCAATTCCATGAAGGCATAATTTGGGTGAGCATATCGTGCCCTTACATGTTTTCCCATCTGTCTCTTTAGAAATATATAATCTAATTTTAGTTATCATATTTGCCTAAAGACCTCTGCTGCATCTCTGTTGGAACATCTCTTCTGAAAGTACTTTTACATTAGTATGTATTAATAATTATTGCAGTAAATGCTTTAAAAGCTGCCCAAAACAGAGGAGGAGTTTTAAAAGGTTTGTGGTTGCAGATAAAGGTTTGAAGCTTCTAATGCTCTGCTGACAGCCACCTTTCAGATTTCTATACATCTCTTAAAGACAATTACCAAATTTACCGAATGAGCTAGACTAGGAGCATCCTAATAGGAGTGTGAAAGGCTAACAAGCTGGAAGCCTTTGAGGTGGCATCAGTGTCTCACATCTCTTGAAGTCAGTGAGGTGATAAAATTGTTACTAGTTCAAGAAGGCACGCACCCATGGTTTCTCCTTTCAGGCATTCCCTTCAACTAAGGCTAGATAGTTAAGGTCTTGTATCTCAGATGCGGTAAGTGTGCTGAAATGTCAGAATTCACTCCCCAGGAACTTCACAAACAAGGGGGTTTGTGTCGCAAGGAGGACTGAGCCGTGAGCAGGGGGAGGAATTGTCTCGTTCCCAACTCACCTATTTAGTGTTATTTTTTTTATAAAGGGAATGCCATCTCCAGCCTCTTTCTACCCATAATCTGAGTAAGGTGTTGATGAAAAGACATGACTTCTTTTAAAGATTATTCTTTCTTGGAAACACCAAGCACGATGCAGCTGTTACTCTGTCATGTATGGTCTGACAATGTTCACTTGTGAGGAAAGACATCCCACTCCTTGTTCAGCCCGAGAAACTGCCCAAGTCTGTGAAAACAGTCCGAGATTTAGCTTCTCAGAGCTGATGGCCTCCTAGCACTCAGCGCAGTCAGCTGTCCTTGCTCCCACCAGGCTGAACCATCCTTTCTGAGTAACCTCACTGACATCAACGGGGTTCTTTCACCTACAGGTACCACTCGGTGTGAGCCAAAATAGCAGAACTCAACCCAGAGTTCTTGTTAATAATCATAAAACCAGTAATAATTAATCCACCAATTCTTATGTTCAGTAAAACTGTGTGTCTACCCATTATCGCAGAAGAAATAATGCAGTAATGAATATCACCACCACCACGAGCCCATTCAGAGTTTAGAAGCACACAGCAATACAATGTGATTATCTAGGACAGCAAGTAGAGACTATGTAGTTGTCTCTAAAAGTATCATTTGCATAGAGTCTGCCTTCTGAAATTGGATGTAAACAAAGATACTGATCCTGGTATCTTGTATAGAAAACAACTAGCACTGTATAAAGGCCGGGATTGAAGACTGATGCAGAGCAAAGAGTGCCACCTACAGAATTACTAGGAATATTTACTTCAACACATTAGATCCCCTTTCCATTTGCAGACCATTTATGATGATGCTTAGTTAGCACCGTCTGGTGAGATCAAATCCAAGCTGCAGTTCTCTCTGAGCCAATAAATTAACTGTGAAGCAAAGTAATGTAAGAGCAAAACTGCTAAACAAAAGAGATGTTTGAAAAATTTGCTAATACTACAGCTATAAGAAATAATCTTACCAGCTCAGAACAAGCCTGCTTTGGATATACAGTCTTGCCAGGTGCTTGACATCGTAACACGGCACATTTAATACTTGCACAGAATCCGCAATGCACAGCACCACGAGCAAACCTCGGAAGTACCGCTGCTGCGATTTGACTTTCATGAGGGCACTCCAGACTACAAGCTCTCAATGAAACGGAGCACAGAAGTTAAAATCTATGCATTTCTTCTTATTCTGCCTCCATTAATCAAAGTCCAGAAATACGCGGCTCGGTAAGGTTAACTGGATGGCAGCTTCCTCGGTAACTAGAGGCTAGTCAGCAGTTCAGAAACAGATGGTAGGTTAAATAGTCTCAGCCAGTAGGAGTTTTTGTTTTGGCCTTTTCCACTTCCCTTTAGACTAATACACGACCATATTGTGACAGGAAGATTTTAAGTAGTGGTCAAAAAGTACTACAGGCATTCCTTACTCACTTACTTATTTCCCTATCCAGCCCATAAACTGCTGTCATCCATTTAGCGATGACCAGAGACATAACTATAATAATGTGGCTGGAGTTTGATTTCCAAATTCTATTTAACAAAATGCTTGTTCAGGGGGTGGTAATATCAGGTATTTGCTCTACAATGAATAAGGAGAGAAGGGTGCTGTGGTGGGCGGAAGAGCAAAAAAAGATCTTTCCTTTTGTATCCAATATTTGTAAAAAGTTTTAAAACTCTTGGGTGTTGTGTGTTATCTGGCTTGCGTATCCTGAAAAAAATCAGACTATTTGGGGCTGAACCTGATCAGTCTGCTCAGCTACTGTGTGTCTGCCAAGGTTTGAGCCAATAACATATTGCAAGAGCCAGTGCAGTAATTATACAATCTGATCTCTGCACGCTACCAAAATAAACTCGTAGCTAATGATGGCAGTGCTACCACCATTTAGCAGGTTGAAGATGTGTGCCATATTTAATGCCTCCTCATGAGATCGGTTTCCTAATCTGAAAGAGATTTAAGACACTCAGAGAGAAACGCGCAGCTACTCCTTTCTGCTGTTTTCAAACCGCTCCTGGCCATACTGGGCCTCTCTGCTCTGTCCCTCAAATAAACAGAAAAGCTGCTTTCACAGCTCATCTCCAGATATGAAATTACTTTCATGGTGGCTGAGCGCTCTCTGCTATCCAAATTTCTCACAAAAAAACATTGCTTTCATTTTCTTGTGCTACTGAGCTGAACAAAGATAAAAGGAGTCAAATAAAGATTATTGATTTAATGTTATCATTTCTCATTCTTTCTCCTCCTTAGGAGCATTGCTGTGTTTTGGTTTTTTTTATACCGACATATGCAGCAGCAGCAATGCCGCGAACGAGTCAGCTTTGTGACTCTTTGCAGGCTTGAGTTATCAGCAGCCACCTGTGCTGTACGCTGTACTGAGGAATTAGTGATTTGGAAAATTATCCAATCCATACTATCAAATCAAGGGAAAGATCTACTGTTTGCAATTGCTTTCTCAGAGCTTGCTGCTGCTCCTCCTTGCATTTGATAAAATTCAGCGAGCGGAACTACAGCACTGGCCCTTTTCAGTGAGAGTTCATCGGGCTTTATAAGTATATTCTCAACGCCACAAAATAGGACAGAATTATTACTAGGGGGTAATTACAATGATTTTTTTCCTCTCAAATGGCAGCTAGGTTGTATAACTGAGAAGTTACAGTTACATTCCTATTCACACCACGCATACGAACCCAAACGAAAGGAAACTTTGAAATTCAATGTAGCAAAAGCTAACATCCTCCGTGATGGCAATGATAACAAGAAAATAGCAGCTTTCTCACATCTTGTGTAGACGTAGCATGAGGCGACTGCTCAAGAACCAGAACAAGAGCAGTCATGAGGCCTTACAGATGCCTTTCTAAAAGTGCCGTTAACATGCATTCATTAAACGTTTTTATGAAGGGCAGAAATACGAGACCCAGTCCCCAGCTAGAAATTTTAGTTTTATCCTTTCTAAACCCAGAACCTTGAAACAAAACCCTGGCATGGTTGATGGCTCAGCATCTAAAATCTATGCAATGCAAAACGCTGTAAGCGTTTATTTGCAGGAAACCTCAATAACTGGAGACATTTTTCCTGAAAAAAAAACCCCTGAACTTATCACACAGTCACAAGATTTCAAGAGAGAAACCCCAAAACCAGTGAAAGCCACCAGCTGTACTTTATGAATGCAGAACACTTATCAACGTTTTGGAAACAAGTGGATGCATTAAAGTTTTCAGAATGACAGAGTTTACATTAATATAACTAACTGCACAACTTATGCTTTTGCATGTATTTTATGGCAGACTGGGAATCGAAACAGGCTCACAAAGTGCCCCGGTTGGGACAGACACCTCAGGCTGTGGTGAAACATGACCTTTATAGATACCTAGCAAAAAACATTTAAGAAACAGATATAACATCATGACCTTTTTAGATATATAGCATAAAATATCTAAGGGAAAAATCCAGCCCCTTTTCCCGTCTGCCACAGAAGCCATGGACACAGCAGGAACTGCCCAAGGGGCCAGTGGTGGGACCAGGGATTGCAGGATTTACTGAATCCCAAGATGATGGTAACAGCGGGACTGATTACGCCCAACTTTGCCACCTACGTGTCTGGTATTTCGGCTCTCCCTACAGTTGCTGGAGGCAGGCAAACAGCTCCAGTAGTGATGTTTAAAATAAATGTCTAAAGCAGAACATATGCAAGGTAAAACAGAATTTATGAATTGTTCTTTGGAGGTACTTCCATTGCTTTCACTACAGAGGAAATAATACTAATACTAATACTAATATACTAATACTAATACTAATACTAACTAGAGTTCACTCAGACGAATCTCAAGGGATGACACTATTTTCACACTCTCTGGTGACGAGCGGCTGTTTATATTGCTCCAGTATGCAGAATAGATTGCGTTTTAGTGGAATTGGTGTAGGACACAGGATTTCCTCGATCAAACAGAAGCCAAGGCTTAGCATTGTTGCTCTGGACTTTTGCTTCTTAATGGAAAATAATCTTGTAAAACTGGAATTACTTCTCTGACGGATTTTTGTTTTCTTTTCTCCCATCAGAAAACACAAAAAGCAAAGGAGAGTTTATTTCATTAAGTCTGAGAAATTAAAGATGTAGCATTGCTAGTAATAGTGTTTTGCTGCTCCTGCGGTCCTACCACAGACAATCCCATTCCAGATACACTCTGTAGGGTATTTTTAGCAAAAAAGTGCCGTTAGTGTTACCAAACTTTCAAAGGAGAAATTTTGGAGGAATGATAGCCCAAAGGCTAATAAGAATTTGAAAAACAGAAATGAAATAAAATCCCCAGGAAGGAAAGGTGCTACTCAGAGGAAAATTTAGAGGCTATCAAAATGCATGATGAAGAAAGCAGGAAGACAAGAATAAATTATCAATGGCAAGATCCAAGAGGCCAGTTAAGTCAGATGAAAATTAATTAAAATTTGGAACTAAAGTGTTTGGTGGAGCCCCAATGGAAGTATAAGCCACAGTCAACACTCTGAAAGAGGAAAATCTGAGAGTCTAAAACTATTCTGAAGTGAAAAACAAATAAGAGATACTTTGAGGACATCAGAATAAGGACAATGAGAAAAATTTGCTCAAGACTATCAAAGGTTAATGAAGCAGCTAAGGAAGAGAAAGGTCCATCTAAGAAGCAAAATCATCCTTTGCCTCAGTGAAACAGGAGACCCTTGCTTATCCTTGCTCCTTTCTGCTAATTAAGACGAAACACTATCAAAACAGAGGTTCCATGCATTCTGGAACAAACACCAAGCATCCAAAGCTTCTGAAAAAGCTCATGTATAAGTTATCTGACATGCTTATAAAATAGACTCTCTCTGCTGCTTCTGATGTGTGCAGCACACTGCAGCTATATTTAAAATCAATCCAGAGCTATAGAATGACTCTAGGGAATTACTGGCCAATGGACTTAAGTGGCAGTTCAAATCAGAAAAACAAAGCACTTGGAATACGGTGATAATAAAGGGGCTAATCAGTTCTGTTTCTGTGAAGAAGCACATTGTCTTGTCTCTTAAGACTATAGGTCTATGTGTTATTTTCTAGAAAAGCCATCTTCAGTGCACCCCACCCCAGTTTTCACTCCCCTCACATATTCTGTAATGCCCTTACAACAACTGTGCCACCATAATTGCTTGAGAATTAGTCTCTAAATTAGATTACAAGTAAAATAAATTTTCTTAAAAATATTATTATATTATACATTTAAAAACCAGATTGTACAACCCAGCTCCCACAGTGCTTACTATGGAGGAGGCAGACATAGCGGCATAACAGAAAAACCCAGCAAAATCTTCTTTAGTTTGGCTTAGTGCTGAAGAAAACATGTCTTAGAGCTACAATCTTAGAAACCTTGTGATATGTTGATAAAAGACAGAATAAAGAAGAACCTTTTGACATACTTTATTCAGATTGCCAAAATGATTTTCCAAGGTCCCTTATAAGAGATGAATATAGGTAAAGAGTTATAAAGAGGAAAACAGTGCCCCAGAGCAAAAAGTGGCTAGAAAAATAAAAACAAAGAGTATAATTAAATGGTACGTATTTAGCATGGTGAAAGGTTAATGACAGGGCATCTCGTGGTTACTTTCTAGGTCCATGGCTATTTAATAGATTCATTAATAATCTAGAAAGGGATGGTGTGTAGGTAGGCAGCAGAACAGGCACATAGTAATTTTTCAGGTTACTCGGGACAGAGAGGACATTGAGTTCAGAGTCTTGCCAGAATATAAGTTTGTCTTTTTTGACAATTTTGGCTTAAGTTATCACCATCTAATATATTATTAAAAGCACGGTGCTGCTCAATATAGAATACAATAGTTTTATCATCACTTAATTCTGTATGAAATAGAAATTATTTTCATTTCACCAGGTAAGCCCACAAGCTACAGATATTAATTTTTATTTTCTACTCTCCTTTTTTTCTTTCAGAAAATCTCCCAGAAAACAATGTGGTGTTTAGCAGCAAGTCTAATTAAGCTATCAAGATCAAATATCAAGGGACTCCAGAAATCAAGCTTAATCCAATAATGTAGGTTCACCAATGCTGAGTTTACACATACTTTCTATTTTTCCTTTGCCCCTATAATACCAATACTCCTCATTTGGCCTATTCTCCTCTCCACAGCAGAGAAAGAAAAGAATATTTTTTAAAGTAATTTTCATTCTCTCAAAAAAGAAATACAAATAAAAATAAGCCCATTTTTAAATAAATCAAAACCAATAACGAAAATGATCCTGTTCTTAACAGATTTCTAAAACACCTTTAAATTTTTATACTTAATATCACCTAGAAGTTCATTTCTGAAGAAATATTCACAAAAGGTTGCACTTACAATACAAGCTTTGGGAGATTCACCTGTCATTCCATCCTGTGCAAATTCACAGGTGTTATCATATACCTAATTTCTTTGTCCCTCACAGCCCTAAGAAGAGAAGAACTGTCACGTTCTTGAAGTCAGCACGGCAGCCGTACCCTGTATACAAGTGTGGAATCATAAGACTGCTTCTTAAGGTCAGTGCAGCTTATGGTAATGAATATGGAAAGGTTACTATTGTTGTCTTTTGTTGATTTCTCCCCCAAAAATGCAAAGAACAAAAAGGTCACTAAGCAATGTTTCTAAGCTACTTTGGAATTTACTAATCTATCACTGAAGAAAATAAAAAAGGGTTAATAAAATATACTCTAGACATAGAAAATCAGATTAGAAGTGGCATTTCACTGTGAAACCTTCTTTAGACAGGGGAAAAATAACCCCAAAATCAGAAAGGAAAGCTACTTTCAGACTTTGATCACTAAATAAATATTTACAAACTGAATAAAGCTTTTTAAAGTACAAGGCTGGAGCACCATAACACGTCACTGAGGAATACATCTGTGACAGTGGAGCTGACATCTAGCATTGTAATGAATGCTAGGTGCAAGAATTTTATGAAAATTGTACTTCTCCAGATCAGTGAAAGAAGTTACTATATATTGAGTTTTGTAGACCAAGCCTATACTGGAAGTGATTGAAAAAGCAAGGAGGGCGACATGCAATGGCAAGAAGAGACTCTAGCATGATGTACTACATTACCAACGCAGAGATATCCAAGGATACCAACTTGCATTTTCCAGCTCGGCTAGCGAAGTGTTCGAATTAGAGGAACTTTGAGATGAGTGGTGAAGCCCTGTCGAAGGCAATCTGGCTTGGCAAGTTGGCAAAGGGACCAGGTCTCTGCAAAGCAAGTCTGAAGGCACTGCTCATTCTTGGGTCCAGGTTGGGGAAAACTTAGATGCAGTCTAAGTTTTAAAACACGTCTCTCTCCTCTGACATGCTTTTGCCCCAAACAAATTATAAATATGGCTTTCAAGTCATTATTTGGTTGCTGCAAATAAGTCAGATCTACTGCGGAAACCCCTGGTGATATCTAGCAGCTGTAGGGTCAGGAGATGATCTGAGAGAAGGATAAACTTGTATTTCCATCTCGATACACAGGGTTGGGGATAGAGAACCGGAAATGTACTCTGAGGTACACTTCAGGGGCTATCTGAAATAGCATGAATAAAAGGTAAAATTTTACTAAGAAAAATCAGTAAGAAATTAATTGTGTTTCTATATGGATATTTCCATATATATGTGAACAGAATATGCATGTCATAGATTCTGAATTATTGCATATATTTATATTTCTGTGGTTTTCTCGTGTTGTGTGGCCCTTTAGCTTTGCAGTACCTTGTCTATAGTATTTGTGTAGTGTGATGACAGAGAGGAAGAAGCAGCATAATCTTGACATTTTGGCATTACTCTTCATCTATCTTGCCTTTTGTGGAGGTTACTATATTATTTAAAATGCCAAATGTTCAGAACCATAAAGATAAGCCAAATTCAATGAATTTTAATGGGAATATTTTATACTTTAAATTCAAAATGGGCTTCTTGTTTGAGTGGAGGATCAGCTTTGAAGATAACTGTGCAAACAGTGACATCGTTGAATTGAGCTGTTTGGTAGAATAAGTTTTGAGTGAGGGAGAACACGTAAGTATTTTCATGAAACAGCCCTTTCACTGTTAGGGGACAGGTTAATCCATTTCAGAAATTCTGAAGTCATAAGGCAATGGAAGTTTTCTATGTAATGGCTGGTGCTTCTAGACTTATGTGATCGTTTGTTCAAATTTTTAAAAATAGAGATTACAGAATTAAGTGACAAAATTACCCATGTTGCACTGGAAATAAGCACCACTAATTTATCCATTTTCTATTACAGAGAATGACATCTTTAACAAAAGGAAATTTAAACAGCATTTTTAAATGGTAGGACCATTTTTCCATGCTGAGCTTATTCTTTTGTGTATGTATATATAGGTAAAGGTTTGAGTCTGAGCTTGCTTCTCAAGCAAATTTTATGTTGAAACCACACATGATGTCACGTCCAGATGGAGTGTAGTGAGAAGAAAAGAATTTCAGATTTCATCTGCATTTTCATTTCAGTATATATGTCAAATGCTTTGCCTTGTTTAGCTAAAGGTCAAGAAAACACAAAGATTTTCTTTTTATCTTACGTGTTTTTGTAAAACAAGGAAAACGGAGGTGGAATGATTTGGAAATGAGTTCCTTTTGAAATTCTCTACAGCAGTCAATTCAAGTTCTGAAAATACAGTTTAATTGTTGGAAGATGTATCCTACATTGATGTAGCCTTACCTACTCCTTTGTATTGCAAAAAGGAATCAAGCTGGAGAACACAAGACAGTCTGAAACAAACCATTACAGAGTAATGGAGAAGGTACTGAGCATAGCAGTGCTACATGAGGAGAAAAGTGAAATACGAGAATTAGTTGTCCTTTTGTTCCATAACAGGATTGTCCAAAAGTCCATGTTTATTTAGCAGTGTATATGCACTATTTACTTCAATATTCTGAAGTTAAGCACATGCTCAAGAATGAGATTTTGGGGAAATTTAGCCCTCCATATCATTAAATAGTATCCTAAAATACTGGAATCAGATGAGCATTATGAGCATTATTTACTTATTTATTATTTCACAAGCCATTATTTTTGGCAAGGTATTTGCAAAAATTTGGGTAGGTAAGTAGAAGACTAAACAGCTGCGTTGGGACATAGCTGGGAGGTCAGACGCTTTCTTAAAACAGATTCTCTTCAGTTTAACTTCTGCATCTCTCAGATTACAGGGCATCTCACTTTTCCTGAAACAATTGTGAGATTGGTACCTGTGGTATTTACGTACTCTGAGGGTGTAGGAATGATCAGCTAACTCACTCTTGCACAGAAAGGCAGCAGAAAACCTGCGCATTAGTTGGACAAAATCAGTAAAGCACTCTATAACTGATGATGATAATGACTCAACAGCGATTCACGACCACAGAAGTAGTTATCAAGGTAGCGGGGGATGAAGAAAGTACTCAAGTACTCCTGGAAGGAAGCAGTCATAATGTCTTTTCACTCAATATGGGTGAAATAAAAAAGATATGTTATTTTGGGTCCTCTGCGTGAAAAAAAAACCCAGTGCATAAAATATGAAAAAAGACCTAATGCCCTTTTACAGATTATTTTTTTGTCCCTATAGATAAACTGCGTTGAAAGTTAGATATAGAAAGGTTATACTAATTAAATTTCTGGAAATAATTACCATCACTAACCAAAGCGAATGACAGATCAAGCAGATGACTCAGTTTCAATAATAGCTATCAATCTACAAACATAAGCAAAAATAGATCAAAT
This sequence comes from Rissa tridactyla, assembly GCF_028500815.1. NCBI lineage: Eukaryota > Metazoa > Chordata > Aves > Charadriiformes > Laridae > Rissa > Rissa tridactyla. Next base: position 157,468,781 of record NC_071467.1, on the reverse strand, counting down.
TCTTTATATACCTTTGAGATGACAGGCATTATCCATCACGGACTATTCAGGCAGACTACAAAAATATTTTATCTTTCCCGCCCCAGATATTACAGAATTCTATAAAAAACCTGAACTGTTGGAAGAGTGAAATCAGTTGTGTCAATACATAAATGCACAAGAATAAGAATAAATGACAAATCTGACATAAATTCTTCCACAGAATTTTTTCTTTATTTTTGTATATCAGACATGAAAAAGGAAAAAAAAAAAGAATTCCAAAATTTGAAATGTGGCTTTTTTTTTTTTTTCCCTAGTCTGGCTGAAAACGGAAAGTGGTTGAAATGCTCTGTAAAAGCGACTTCAATAAAATATTTTGTATCACTCTGATCTACTTTGTTTACCTTCTGTAAAAATATAAGTCTGGAACTTCATACATGTTTTCACTGCATTTTGATGCAAGCATCCTTACATTTAAAAAGTGGCTCAACTGTGGTCCATTCAATTAACATTAGCATGAATATGTACAGTCATGGTACACACATATTTTAGAGTCAGATACTAAGGAGGGATTTTGTTACTGAGACAGAATATACACTTTTGCAAACTGTAAAAAGCAGTAATACCGACATACAAACTTTTCTAGCTCAGGGGACAAAAAACTCATCTTCCCATTTATGCTACCCTACTTCTTTTAAAGTGCAAATAATAAACTTCCTCTAAACATGCTTTTCGAGCAGAAAACTGGACTGTTTTTTAAAACAGGAGCCTTTTCAGATCGAACCATAACTAAGAGAAATGGGACAATTTAGAACTTTGTCCTTCTCACTGACGATTTTCAAATGACTTTACTTGCATTGGGATTGGGGCCCTAAAGGAGATGTAGAAATGAGCTTTGAACAGCCTGCTAAGTACACATACCTACCTGCACTCCTTACTTAGATACAAAGCTGATCATTAATAACCTGGTAATTTAGGGGAAAAGATCAGGGTTCTCAAGCCCCTTTCAGAACCAGACCGGAGGACCGCATTCAAGGAATAATGACAGAAAGAAAGAATAAAATTGCAACTGCCTTTCTTCCCATTAAAAAAAAAAGAAAAACAGAAAGAAAAGAAAATCAATTTCTGGATAAACCAAGGGTCTCAGGTACTCTTCACACAGAAGAAGAGGAAGCATTGTCATTGTTTTTGAAATATGTATGAAGATAAATGCCTTAATTGGTGAAAGAAAAGTACCTGACAGTGATTTGAAGACTTTTGTTTTTGTGAATGTAAGTCAACTCTTGTAAAAAAGGTCAGCAGAACTTCAAAAGGATATCCCCCCCCAGTCTAGCCTTTATTTTATGCATTTTTCTATCTCATTGAGAGAAGCATCAAAGTCCTGCATGAAAATGCCTGTTTTGTTCCAATAACACATAGCAGGGTCTCTTCCTGAAGCCCTTCCACAAATAAACAGCTTTGAATTGCATCCACTGCTAGGTTAGCACACTGCTCTCTTAGGCTGAAGCAGCTGCAGCCAACGCTTTACATCAAATTCATAAAATGCAGGGATTGATATTTTCAAAAGAAAATAACAGCTAATATAGATGAAAATAAAAGAAGGGTTTATATTAATCTCCAATTTATTTCATTTTAAAGACTGAAGCTTGGAACGGGAAGAGGGTCAAGCCTAGAAACGAAGCGTTCTGAGGATAAGGTGTTTTGATACCATACCAAATGACCAAATTTTGGCAAGGGAGAATAGGAGGGGAATGACAAGGAGGGACTGAGAGCTCATTCCTGGAAAGGTTTAAAAATAAATTCTGTGCACTAACTCAGCTTGAAGATCTGACATAAACCTGTCTGCAGCTCGGCTAAGGAAACACCTGATATCTTAGAGACAGGTTTCACCCCTTTTCCCCAGGAAGCTGGTGGTGCAGCCCCGTGGGAGAGGTGCAGCGGGAGACGAGTGCCTGCAGCACCGCAGGTTTAGGCTGCTTGGTGCTGCTTGGTCAGATTTGCGGATTTCAAGACCTAACCACTAGGAAAGTTTGCAAGTCTGTGGTGTTTCTGATGTGTCCTAAGCTCTGACAATAATAATAAAAGAATAGAGAGGATCACGATAACAGGGAGATAGCCCCCAGTATGCTAATTATCTTATTTCCTCATTAATGACAAGGATTAAAACTCTGAAATTAAAGATTTCAAAGTGAGGAAATAGAACATCCTGGTAGAAAAAATAATTCAGATAATTCCCTTATTTAATAATAGTTCCCTTTTTCTTTCTCCTATACTTTCTCCTTTGTTTCAAGGTCTTTCCTTCATTCTTTTTGGTGGCCTTCACCATTCACACTCACTTGAGTTGTGGAGGTGGATGTAGGTAAATAAATCACTTCTGAATTATCTCAGACTAATTTTTTGTTTCCTAACTCAGCTTCTTTTCTTTGCCTGTTTTCATCTTCTCTTCTGTCCCTTAACTCACACTCTTTATCGTGTCTTTACTTCTCAGGTGTTTCTCTGTGGGTCTCTCTACCTTTGGACCCCTATCTCTCCCCACGGGAAGCCTGGGAGTGGGCAGGGAGCTGCTCTGAGCAGCTCCTGCCCATGTACCGCTCACAGGGCAGGAGGACAAGGGCGACAGCAGCTTTCCCACTTCTCCTCTAGGCAAAAAGCAACAAACCTCAAGGACAAGGAACAGCCCAAGGCAGCTGCCAGCCCCTCTCCTGCATCTCACACCCGGCAGCCGTCGCACCAGGAAGGCAGGAGATGCACCACCTTGGTGATGCCCATGCAGCACGTTCCCATTTAGCATACCTCAAAGCCAAAGATTTTTAGTTAACACTTAACATGTAGAAGCCAAAATTATACCTGGTGGAGGTTGATGTGAACAATCTGTGCAAGGCTGAGGTGCCATTTGGTCTGTAGGATTTGAAAACAAACCCACAATCCTTCTCTGTATGAGCCTGACAGTCCCTGTATTAATTGGCTATCGTACGGCATCCATGCATGCAGTGCTGGTAATTAAAGCAGAGTCAACACTCATACACCCCCAGATTTAAAGAAAGATTGCTTGGTTAATTAGGATACAATTTGTTTTTGTATGCTTCTAGAAATTGTTCCAATAATAAGTTTCTGTACTATTATTACAAAATTAAAAACTGTCAGCAAAGCAGCTATAATTAATGTTTCTGACTTAAAGGCATAACACCTGAATTTTGAGGATTACTTTTTCTAATGGTATGAGAAACAACACTGTTCAGGTTTAAAAGACTGAGTCTAAATGGGTTCGTTCATCGAGAAGAGGAATATTGGATTTCCCCCTATTTTTCCAGGATAATACATCACGTTAATTTTCTCTTTTTTTTTTTGTTTTTTTTTAGAATCCCAGCTATTTTGATTTAACCTATTATTAGAGACGGAAAAGTGACAAATTCCCTCAGCTCAGCAATACAAGAATTTGCAGTTTAAAGACCTCACTGTAAAAACTTTACATACTGTATCTGACACACTGTATCCATTACCAAAGATCTGCATCTAAGTGCTGTGAATTGTCATTTTTGGGGCAATGCATAGCAGGGAACAACAATAACGAAGGAAAAAAAAAACCCCCACAACAGTATAAGCTACAATAATAGAGTTTAGGATGTAATCACTTAGCTGCTGTCTCTGACCACAGTGGTAGAATACTACTTTCCAGCTGAGTTTAGTCTCTGAAGGTCATTAGAGATGTGTACCAATAAACATACACTCTGCTATCAGATTAGCAGACAAAACAGTTTCCATGGCAACCATTGGACAAGAGAGCTCGCCTGCATTCAGCATTAATTAAAAATATTTTTTTTTCCTCTCTCAGTCTCCTTGGAGTCAGTACTGTGAAACACAAGTGCTTGCAAGCTCTCTAATCTGCGGCTGCCTTTGAAAACCCATCCAATGTGTGTTGAAGCTGAGCCAATTAACGTTACGAGAATTGGGTGAATTGCAGAGAATCTGGCAAGGCTGTGTTTACCAATTAGGGTTTTTTTTATGATGCAAATGTTGCACACCATGCAGCAGGAATAAAAGCCAGCTATGCTGAATATGAAACTGTTAATTGCATTTTTCAGAGACACGGCTACAAGGTGAAACTAATCATACAAATGATAACTGGGTTTTACCACCTACAGTGCTTTGGTATTGCACTTTCACTAATCTGTATTAAAATAGCCCATAAATTTTTAGAGCGAAAGAAAATGCAGACCTTAGTACACCCTTCTGAATTTTGGGGGACATAAGGCACCGGGAAATTAGATATAGGTAACAAGGAAAGCAATCAAATTATGGTTAATAAAAACCAAGCAGTGACCTTTTTTTTTTAAAAAAAAAAAAAAAGAAAATATGTGTTTGCTACATAACAAAGAGAACTATAATCTATTCAGCTCAAATGAAAATCCTCCTGGTAAAAGAGACTGGTCAAGATGTCATTGAGTGGGAAGTTTTCTGAGTGAATCAGTCCAAAGGAAAATCTCGGATGAGGATGGAAAATGCTTGGACCGAAAGTCCAAAAGAAAATTGGATAATGTGTATTTATGGAGAAGTTTACTCGATACTTTACAAACAGTAGGAAAGTCCAATATATAAGCCCCCAGATTGCTGACAGGATTTGGGAATACTTTAGGCTGAAGAGGGGCTTATGAAGAGGACTTTACGTCTAACTGGTCCAAGTGTGTAGTATCTTTTTCTAAAAAGAATTAAAATATTATTGATTTTCAAGTATTAAAATTCAGTATAGGAAAGGGCAGGCAAATGGATTTTGTATCTAGACCTCCCCATAATTTAAGCCTTATTTCTCCAAGGACAAAACTCACCTCAGTTAGGGGAGCCCTTAAGAAGAAATATTTGGAAAAAGTAGTTAAATGAAATCCTTCAATAAAGTTTTTGGTGGTACGGCGGTACCTACAAACAGTAAAACTTTATTTGAATTTTATTTTTTCCTCAAAGATTTCTCAGTATGGAAAAAGACAAAAAAAAATGAATTTTCTACCTTTTTCTCCTGTAAATGAGGCATTGAAATTTAATCATCAGATAAAACTGAGATTACTTTTCTGATATGCAGCTGGTGAATTTTTAGACAGAAAGAACACTTAAAAATGTTGCCAAAAACTCTACCACTATCTCATCCACTGGGAAGTATGAAGTACACAGCATAGACTTAGCGAATTGTTTCCTGTGACAAATTAAAATTAAACAGTGATGACAAATAAACCCAGGTCCTAAAGACATTTGAGTAAGTAGGTTCAGCTGTCTTCAGGTGTGATAAAGACCGCAGTACTTTGGGGACCCAGAGTCCCAAAGTGCTCTAGAAACTATAATCAATTCTTCATTGAATCTTTATGAGAAAAAGAAGTATGATATTTCCCATTCTGTAGATAATTTCAGTGCCTCTCTTTCCTTAATTGTGTCAGTCACATAGAATTAGAAACAGATACAAAATCTCCTGTCATCAATTAATTTGTCATAAAACTATCTCTATGCCTGTACCTTTGTCTTTTAGAAGACAAAGCATGCAGCATGACAAACATTTGGAGAGCGCAAATATTTGCTAAACTAGTGTATTTTGTGGTCAGCAATCACATGTACATGACACTTGGAAAAAGAAGAAAAACATCAGGCAGAGAGGGTTTTCAAATGTTGCATTTAGAGAAGAGGATCAAAGTAAATGCTGCAAAGAATAACCATAACTAGAGTCATACACTAGACAACTTCAATTGAAAGTGGCATGGCTTAAAGTAACAAGATAATAGGGTTGAATAATGCAAATGACCATATCCCATGTGGGTTTGCACTACAAGAGATCCTAAAACCACAGAAAATTAGGAAAAGGCATTGAAGAGCAGATTCTTGAAGAGATTTTCCTAAAAGAATAGAGAAAATGAGGACAGCTGGGAACCTTGAATGCACAGCAGGATGAGGGGCAAGGGAATGATTTGCTCTATAATAAGAACTGAGGGAAACAGTGACAATTGTAGAAAGTGCATGAAGAAAACTAGCCAGGAATGAATGGCCCATGTGTTTCTGAACTGCACTGGCAATCAATCATCTATTTTCCAGCAAAAGACAAAATACAAATTTGAATCGCAACTGCTGCCAGAGTGTGCTTAGCCCAGATTGGTACAGCATTAAGACGGCAAGAGAAACTCTGTCAGACTTAATAAAATGGTTATTAGAAGGGACGAGTTTTTATGCACTTTGGAAGACAGATGGGTCATGTCAGAAATGAACTGTGTCTAAATGACATGCTTCTCTCCGTTCTTTTGTGTATTTATTTACTTGAGCTTTTCGTATTCTTGGGTTGATTCATAGGATGCTAAAGACATCCAATACCACCGGCGTATACACCTCTGATAGCTAAAGATTTGAATTCCGTTCAGGGCTTTCTTCTAATCAGGAATTTACTGCAGGTCCGTTCACTTCCATTGTCCATAATGTTAAAAGATACAGATTTGCAAAATTTGTTTTGCAAGAACTTAGCAGCTATTCAAAAGCCTCCAGAAATCATTTCGATTTCAATTGTTGCAATGTATAAATATGAAGACCTTGGATCTTGGGCTTAAGGAGAAAAAGAAAAATTAAAGTAATCGAGATAATGATCAAAGGATAACAAAACACAATTGTTACTGAAGATTACAAAGCACTGAAAAATCTGACTGATTATCTCTGCAAACAAGCTATCAGATTGCTGGAAATTGTTGGAATTGTGGAGGCTATTAGGAAAAAAGATAGCTTTGCAATGAATGACAAAATTATGATCTGCCTTGTATCCCTGAACTTGTAGATAGATGAGCGACAAATCCTCTGCTTCTTGAGAAAGAAACATCACTTTAAAATTATTTCATGAACAGTAGTCCGGTATCATAGTATAAGGAAACTCACCACTTCTGAATAAGACTACTTGGCAACAAAAGGTAAATATGAAGGTAAAAAATAAAGCAAGTATGACAAATTATTAGTTTACTGTTATAATAACCCAAGGTTTAATTGACCAACTGGGAAGAATTGATATGTTCAGGGTAATAAACTCAAGGAAGCAATTTAGTCCAGAAGATCACTGAGATTAAAACCGGAATCTTTCAAACAGATTCTTTTTTTCAGACATGATTTTTCTTGCTTTTTGCTTTTGTTTTTTTGCAAACATGAAAATGATGTTTTGCACACCACAGAAAACCCACAGAAATCCAGCCATTTAAAATTGTAATCTAGAAATAGAGTTTCCACCACATTCAGAAGATACTTGTGCTCAACAAACACACGGAAGGATGGACGATCTCTTCCTTGGAGACTGTTTGATGTTAAAAAGACAAGAAAAAAGGAAAAGGGAGAGAATGAAAACATGAAAATGGTTAAAATGAAAACTGGGCCAGTTTTGTGATTGATACTGTTGATTATCCTTGAACACACCTGGCTTTTTCACATGACTAGGGATATACAGCTCCTAGTTCCTGATATGAGTTCTGAGGACTCTTACAGGTGTCATAGAAAGGATTCAAACCGAGAAAATAATTCACCTTAGTGAACCAACTTAGGAAGAGGCATCTCATCCTCCTAAAGAAGTCTGAGAAGGGTGTGGCTGCAATAATATCTAGGGCATGGATTAATAAAATATTCTTTTCTATTGCAGGAACTCTGATGCTTCTTCATCTTGCTTCAGTTTGCAATCCCATCATAATAAAGTAGGTTTATACACATCTGCTAGTAGAAATGCATTCTGAGTACACTGGAAATTTGGACTGTTGATTTTTTATTATTTTCTACTCAGTGTTGCTACTTTTAAGATATGATATCACAGATTATAATCTTTACTATGTTAACAGGGAACTTCTCCAAGTTATTATTGTACAGAAATGTTTTCTCCCTCCCAGGCACCATGGCGACTGCAGCACTAAAAATAAGCACCATCTACAGAGAGATGAATGAAGATACGGATGTGGCATTCTGCAAGCCACAGCCAATAAAATCACTGAAACTTGGACAGAAACGGTATGGAAAGAAAACTCACTGTCATTTTGCCAACAAGCACTTGAAATGCAAGTATCACAGAGCTGGAGCCACACCAGCATGAGTCAGTAGTATCCTACCTGTCCTTCTACTAACTGAGGCAGTTCCAACAGACTTCGATACACAGTTGGCATAGTTGCACTTGACTCAAAGTCCAGATAATACGGTAGCTCTAGGGGTTGTAGTCTCTTAAAGTTACAAAATATAGCACAATATAATCACGATAAACCTGGTAAGTAAAATACCTAGACACTCTGCTGGCCCAAGATGAATCCCATTGCCATGTTGGCTCTGCTCCTCCCAGATTCTGATTTACATGGGGTAAAATCTGCATTTTCTGAATTATAAGATTATGTCCAGTATGTGTCTGAGTAATTCATTTGATAAGTTATGTAACTCCTTCAAAAAACTACTGGACATCAAATTGTAAAGAAGAGGCAAAGACTGAATACCTCGAGATATCATTTTTGAATCAGGAGGTGTTTGGAATTTTACTCTGACCCATGTTATTGTGTATATGCGTGTACTACTTGTATCTCTAAAATGTTCTCATAATCCTAGTGTGGAAAGGAACGGTTCTTTCTTTATGGGTCACAGAGACTCTCTGGGTCACGGTTGTCTACTCTCCACAGAGAGTAAAATGAAAGTCCAGGATGAGTCTGAACAGTATAATTTACAACACAAAGCAGTAAAGTATTCCTTAGATTTCCAAAATAATCTTCTATACTGATTTAAGGTAATACAGGAAAATAAAGCCCTGGTTTATTCTTGCAAGGCTTCCACAAGTAGAGTTTGTAGCATTCACCCACTGGGTACAAAAGCTTTATTTCTCTCAGAAACGAGAGAAAAAGAACATTTTCACTTGTGGATTAAAGGTAAATGAAAAGAAAGGATGCAAGAACATCCCTTAATCTTTGTTCCTAGACCTTTGTTTCTATTATGCCTTTCACTACTTTAAATGGTATGGTTACTGAGTCAAAAGTAAACTGATATGCACACGATACATGAAAACCATGTCATTTATCAAGAGACTGAAAGGCAGAAACATTTTAGAGTGTGACATTAATTTCCCTCCTTGGTCTATAAAACTGCGTACAAAGTGATACAGCGCCAACCTGCAGTTACGGGATGATTGAGGGGAGAGGGGTAGCCAACTCTGAATTCCCTGTGAACATGAAGATTTAGGAGCAACCAAGCTTTGAGCAGGAGGGGACACACCAAGACCTACCTGAGGGTCACTACAGGGGTCTGCCAGCACGTGTGATAAGCTTGGTGATTTGATTGTGTGGATTCACCGTGAATACATGAATTCACTGGGCTGAAGCAATCAGGTAAGATAACGAAGGCAAAATAAATCACGCTTTGCAACAGAGACCATAGATAAACTCAATAATTAAGTTGGAAATGTATTTGTTCCGGTGCTAGTATTGCAGGTTTACATTTGCATTGAAAAGCTTTGACCTAATTTTAGAAGGTATCTTTAGATATTTTAATTTACTTTATGATAGATTCAGTTAAATATATTGGTTAAATATAATTCTAGCTATTGAATCTGCACATATCTTATATCACATCACATAATACCTTTTGGACTTAGAAGAGCGAAATGCATGGTGTATAAACTGGGAATTCTTAGTGTTGACTGAGAACTACTCTAGCTAGCAAGCTGTAATGTTAATTATACAAAAAGCTAATATATTTTTATTCTAATCTTCCCAAAGCTATCAATGAAAGATTAGCAATGTCATTGGAATGAAAGAATGGAAATGCATAATGTTTAAATAGCATACTAAAAACAGATGTAGTAACTAAAAAGCAAGCCAAAGGGACAAACAATTCCCTTTCACCACTTTCTTTCCTTTTTCTCATTCTTTTTAAAGATACCTTCTCAAACTACAGCACAGTGTACAATAATGATTGCTAGAGTGGTTGCTCAAGAGTTGCAAATATGTTTTCTAACACTGGTCCTGAGATTCTGAAAGTAGAAACAAAAGAGATGTATGGTACATTTAGTGTATTGATTGATCTTTGTATACGACAAATAAATACTGTCACTTTGTAAGCACAAACTACAAGAAGAAAGTATAAGAGAACATTTCTACCTTTGGACTCATAGACCTCAATTTTATTTTCAAGACTATAATAAAGACTAACCTGCAGTTCCACTACCCTAGTATAAGCACAAATTGGCTGAAGTTTGATGTTTCCTAGGGCTTCCCAGAATTTGGGAAGAAATGCATACTGACAAAAGTGTTATCACCTCCCATATGTTCCACTATATCCCAGCCCTGGTAGAAGTGGGGATCACAGCCCTCCCGAGGGAAATCAGAGGAGAAGAAAACTGTGTGTTCCCAGAGCACCGGAGCTGCACATCAGCTGTGGCCAGGGTTGAAAGAAGAAACTTGTTCTCTTTGAGACGTAGTCAGGACAGGCTACTTTTGAATAGCCAGGACAGGTTATTCAAAGTCTGGAACACAGAAAACAAGTTGTTCTAATGCACAAGTTTGTACCTGAAACCTGAAGTTATATATATAAAAAAATGTCCTGTAAATGTAGAGAAATATCATAAGAGTTGAGTCATTATTTGAGAAATACTCTGAGATTTAACAGCTACCTGTTAATCCAACCCAGCAAGACTTAAAAGGGAGGAAACAAACCTGTTTCACTGTTTACAAAGCTGCTACCCATGAAGCATTTCATCTCCCAGTGATATGATACAACTATCATATTTTGCCAGAGGGGCCATTTTCAGGCTTGTTCTGTTTCCCATACATTTTCAGACCTGGCTGAAATAAACATAACCATGTATCGATTAGGTATCGATCCCCAAATTTCAGACACTGGCTAATATTTGTGTTACAGCATCTTATAAGACATGTCACCAGTTATTACATTTCATTTCACTGTTTTCATTTCTAGTACTGAACAGAATAATTCAAATTTTCTCACTTATATTTCTAGGAGTGATCCAGTGTTGGATAAAGGAATAGATCTGTAAGTATACCTTTAATGGTGGCTCAAAAGTAAATTGCTGCTCTGGATATGCAGAGTTCTCCGACACATTAGCAAAAAAGGAAAAACAAAAACAAAAGCCATGGACTAAAATAATTCAGCAGACCAGATTCATTATTTCTAGAAGCGATGCAGGATGTTGCCAAAAAAAATTCCGATAATAACAGAGATAAAGACCAGAAAGAAATACAAATAAAGAAAGAGAAGCATATATTACCAAAGTTAAGCTTTCTGGATTAGTGACACAGAAAACCCTCCTATGGATCCAGACAAAAAATTTCGTTTCAGTTTATTTTCTGTTGTATGCGTTACTTTTCCATTTCAGTGACTTCTGTAATGGAGGCAATCGGTCGTTATTGACCATTTGTAGCGGGCTTCATTGGCAGTAGCATTTTGAGGGGAAAAGTGCCTTTCCAAAAGATCCTATGTTGCTTTAAAGCATGTAACAGTTCCAGTATGCCAAATGCACGTCGTGCTGTGAGCCATCACAGCAGTACACAGATATTGATTTAGATAGAAACCAGAGGGCTGGGGAAGATAGAAAGGGCACAGTGTGCTTTCTGATGCGTATGCATTATTTAGCTTTCATAGTTTCATCTGAAGTTAGTGCCTATTTAGATAAAATTATAGAATCGGTATCACTGTGTTCAATACAGGTACATCAAATTACTTCTGATCCAAAGAGATACAGACGATACGACTCATTTATTCTTGTAGCTACCAAGAAAATAGTTTTCAGGGATGATCTATTTTTTTCTACTTGAAAAATATACCTGGAAAAAGTACCATATTGTGAAAAACAAAGAAAAATAGAGCTTTGCCTGCTTGGTTCCCAAACAGGTACGCTAGAGCAATCTATCATGCAAATTCCACTGATTCTAGTACCTAGGAATGGCAAATGATTTGAGACAACTAACTGGGAATTTCTCTAATATTGCAGCATACTAAAATTCACAAAGCAAGGGAGGCAAAGGCAAAAGAAGAATGCAAGGAAGATGTATTCAACTAACAAAGGTAGGGAAGAATGGAAATGTCACAAGAGATCATAACATTCAGATTAGTGGCTTGGATTAAAGTCCCAATGTTTCATTTTTATTTCCACATTTTCCTAACACATCTTTAGAGGAGACAGACAAAGCGTAGTTCCTAGACTCAAAACTTAACAACTGAAATAAACGTATTTCTCCTGTATCACCCTACTTCCTTAGAAACTACCATAAATCATGAAGATAATGGTTTTTTTGCACCAGATCTTGTACCTCAGACTGAAATCACAATAATTTAGGCAATAGTTTATGAGTGACTGTACATGTGCAGAAATGAACCTGAGACAAAGCTGAGACCCTCAGATACCACTGAAAAATATTTTGAATACATTTTGCTATTTAGAGTACCGTATTTTGCAATTCTTACCGAAGTTGCGTACTATTATAAGCAGATGTGGAAATGACTGACGAACGCAAAAGTTTCAGAAGATAGCTATTATCCTTATATTCATCTGTCCATTCTGATTCTGATCTACCAGCCGTTTGTACAGAAACATTCTTAATTAACAGTATTAGTATCAAAAGGATTATTGTGTGAATAAGAGCTTGCAGACCAAACTGAAACACTGCACAACCTCTGATAACAAGCTGGCAAATGAATGTATTCACACGGAAACACTTATTTGACTTCGTAGCACAGAAACATCGACTTCCAGTCAAACACACACACAAGCAGATGATTCTTACACAAGCCTATGAGAGCTGAAACCTTCTAACAACAACGAGCCCATTTCAAATGAACAAATGAAATGCTTCCTCTTGTATATTTCTAGCAAACCGTTAGATAAAGATTTAGTAGACTTTAAAAGTTATGTGAAGGTTCACCTGACAAGTAAGTTCCTCTTTTAGGGAAAAATAACCCAACTACACTTGTCACAAGCATCATCACCAACTGTATAACATACATTCATATAAAAATGTAAAGATAATATAAAATTAGTGGAATGTTAAAAAAAGCCCCAAAGCCCACCAAAAAATGTAATGGCAGGTGGCTTTTTTCACTGACAATTATTTGTTTGTAAACATGATAACAATAAGAATTATTATTTTTTTCTACTGGATACTGTACCCCAATTACATATGGCATACAGATAAGTGTAATTTAATCAAAAAGAAAAGTTTGCAGTTATAATTAATAGTAGCCATTGCATTTTATAATGCTGATGATACCTTAGAAACATGATATCCTTCTGGGCACATTTAAATGTGTAACTTTAAAATTAGCATTCTCTATTTATTAGATATGTTCTTATTTATAACCTAACATCTAAGTGCACAAATAGACAGAAAGCAGACATTTTGCTGTGGAATTGCATACAAAAAATGTGGCTACAATGGCTTCTTTTTATTATCCATTTTTTTAATTCAGAAATCCCTTGAAGGCCTTAGCTAAATTAATGAATTCATATCAAGCAAAACTTCAAAATGGCATTTAAAATTTGAAAGAAGCTACATCTTAGTATTTAAATATGTTTTCAATCACATTTTGTCTAAAAAGACAACAAACAAACCTCCCCCCATGCCACACACACAAATAACTCCAGACCAGATCTTTGCAAAAATTTACTGGGAGAATATTTCTGATGGCAAGATGAAGTCCTGAACGTAGTGCTCTAAATAGCAGTTAGGGAGACAAGCAAGTCCGGACTGGAAGAACTTCCCTTCCCATCCTTAGACCTTAGAGAAACAACTACAAGGGACAGTTCACCAGCAATATAATTTGGGGCCCAGGTCCAGCCGGTCTTTTCTGTGCACTTTTCCTGCTGAAAACATCACAAGAACAGCTGCTTTCACAGGGTTTTTCATGGAGTCTCAGGGGATCTTCTTGTCATGTTATTGCAGTATTTTGAATGACAGTCAGCCAGCAAAAACAACAAGAACAAGAACCAAAGAGAGGAAAGAGTGGGGATAGGGGATGTAAAGAGACAGGGAAGTAGAAAGACTGATAAGGAAAAATGGATTACAAAAAAAAAGGACAGATCAGAAAATAAAACAAAAATTGGGAGTTGGGGAACCAGAAAATAAGGCAAAAATTGAAATAAGGTGAAAAAGATTTACAGGAAAAAAGGTTTTAAGATAAGAGAAAGGAAAAAGAAAAATAGGGCATCCATCACAAATACAGAATATATTCAACAACAACAGAAAGAAATAAAAATAAATTTAATTTAGAAGAATTAAAATGGAAGGACTGAACAGGGTCTGCAAGAAACTTGCAGTAAGATGCAAGAGATGAATACAAAACAGATGCTGTGCAAGTAGAAAGACTGAATAATCAGATTGTAAATAAATGACATTCACAAAGCTAGCCCAGCTTAGAATACATGTGTTATTGCATTTTCCATTAGTAATAGAAACATGTGTTGAGTTTGTAGTATCCATTTATATCTTCCCTAAAACATTGCAGAAGCAGGTAGGACTAATAAGAGCTTGCCTGACACAAGTCTGGTAAACGATGATTGATTTTTGTATGTTTATACATTACATTTTTGCTACGTGTTTCTTCCATTCTTTGCAGTAATGTTGACATAAAGTTAAAATTCACTGTCTACACACACGTACAAACACAGACAGTCAAGATGCAAAAGCCCTTGGTTTTTTGCATAACGCAACTCCCCTCCCAAGTTTACAAATATTAATATCATATAAATTATTGCCACAGGAAGACAACAGTCAGCCTGTATCAGGAATGGGACTGCTACTGTCCCTTAAACTGCATTTAAAATTTGATAGGGCTCCTTTCCAGGCACCAGGGAACCTCCCATTTACATGCGTTGGGACAAGATTAAGCCATAGCGGTGGATATTCAGATAGGAGAGGGAAGAGATGAGCCATGATTTGAAAAGGGGACTTAAAAAGGAATTAAAGGTAGCAGCAATCATTGTGTGCTTTAAGCCTGAACTGAGGGCCAGGGATGTCAAAAGGAAAGCTTTCATTAGCTTCAGTGCCCTCTGACTCGAGTTCTTTTACATTCTGGAGGGCAGGAAGGATTATGTTTTGGAAAGCTGAGAGATTGAAATCATGCTACACAGGCATTAAAAATGCCTCTTCTCTGCCTCAAGTGTGGCATCATCTCAATCGTGTGACTGGGGGCAGGAATAACATTGGAAACTGAGACCCCCCATCACGAGAACACAATTGCAGTCACCTCACTTACCAGAGATGAAAAATATTTTCATGTTGTTCCTCAAGTTACCTCGTTAGTTATTTTTCCCTCTCCTTTCTATTGTTAGTGGACATAGCATAGAAAAAAATATTAAAATACCTAGTATTGTGATATTTCTATAAAACAATCAGTTCATTTAGACTCATACAACTAAGTAATGTCAACTGCAAGACGCAATGTCGACTAATTGATGAAATCACATTTCCTCAATATTATGTTCTATCTTTTCTCATCAATGAATGTTTTAAAGAAAGAACTAAAAAGATATTGCAAGGGAAGAAAGATTTGATTTACCAGGTAAATCTTCTCAAGTCTCCATTGGCAAAAATCGCTTAATGTTGTGTTTTTAACACAAAATGTTATGCTTTCTCTAGTCTACCTCTCTCCTCTTTCTCCCCATCTCCAAATCGCCAAACTACATGTGAAAAAATTTAATGACAGCATGAATAAAAAAGTAAGACTCCAAGTATGCAGATGTGTAATTTTCGCACGTTTTTTTTTTCCTCATGTAGTTGTCTACAATTAGATTTCTAAAGGGAAAAAAAAAAGATACATTATAACTTCTAAATCTCTCTTTTCCATCTTAAAATATTAAGTACATGAACTGAGAGGGTTATGTCTATTTTTACTTTAGAGAATGTAGATAAAAGGCAGGCAAAGCAATTTTTTTTTTCCCTGGACTGCTTCACATGCACATACACCCCTTTCCAGTGCTGTTTTAATCTCAACTGGAGGTGACTACTCATTTGTAAAAGAAAAGAGGTTAAGAGGCACTAAATAAAGATGACAGATAGCTTCATAAAATAATTTAAATTACTCTGAAAAAGAACTGGGTAGAAAACAAAGATGACGCTGTTTACAGTAACAATATTTAAAATGTATTAATTAAACCCAGAGCAGAACTACAAAAGAGAGAGGTGCTTTGAAGATGGAAAGCTCTGAATGCCACAGGAAGCTTTGAAGTTTCTCAGTTTCCTTTGTTTCTCACTCATAATACATGAGGACACTCGGCAGTAGCTAAGCTTTAACTTTCAAGGGACCTTTTTCTGTTTGTTCCACCATTAATGAGAAAAAAAAAAAAAGTCATACCCTTCTTTTCCTATTCGACTTTAGAATTCATGGCAGAGAGATTCACTGCTGCCTGTGAGAGTTTCTGGTTCCTATTTGGGAAGGCTGATTTAATCTATTGAAGATTACTCTGCAGTCCGTTGTGCCAAATATATGCCAGACTTTAGCATCAATTAATCAAAGCAGTCACCCAGTACGGCTTCCGTTGTACTACAGAGGCAAAGGTAGCAATGCTACAGCCAGGGCTGGTTTCAAACCTGCTCTTGAAACTGAAACAAAAAAATTCAGTTTCATATTCGATTACTTGATTTTCTCTCCAAGTATCCTCTGGCAATCATTTTAGCAGAAAGTTATATCAATAGTAGGAAAAGTTTTCTAGTGGCACCTTCTTCATGTGTGTGGACAGAGGAATCCAGAGGAAAGGAAGAGTTTGAGGAGTTTTTTACTTCCTGATGGTGCCCCTGGAAGACGACGTTGAGTTCAGTAATTGAAAATATTGAATCAAAAGGTGAACGCACACACATTTATAGGTTTCTTGACCTTCCAATTCATCCAAGGGGAAAAAATAACTTCATTTGTTATACGTGATTCCTGCAGCAACAGAGGTGATCCCCCTCCCCTTCTTCCATCCCACTGTATAGATTTGGGTAGAGCAGTTCCACTATGTATATTATGTGCATTATCTCCAGAGATAACACGATCACATTGTCATGCAAACATGCAAATCACCACTTCTAGTTGCTATGGTTTCAAATTGAAATGCTGGCATCCTTTTATCATGGTCCAGCATAACTTACTGTAAAAAAAAAAAAAAAAAAGAAGGCAGCAAGGCAGAAACCACAGGACTAGCCGGCATTACACTATTTAAATGACTAAATCCTAGGTATATTTTTTTAAATTCCACTAGAACTTCTGATGCTGGATCTGGGTCCTGTTAATTAAAACATTTTTACATAAACTGGCTCACATTGCCTCTAATTCCCAGCCACAACGCAATACCACTGGGAACGTGCAGCCTTCCAGTTTTAGCACTCAGGAAACACTGCATTAATGCGGTCAGAGTAGCATTACGTTAAAAAGGAAGAAAAAAAAAAAGTTTTACAAATCTATTCATTGATTGCTATTACAAAGACTTAGGAATGAAATACCATAGAAGAGGTGAAGTCCAGGCATGGGCAGCACAAAATTCTTTGTGTTGCCGAGGTGGGTGCGCCTATAACCCTCCCGTATGGACCAGAAAGAGCACGCTCAGGTTAACGGCTCGGACTTTGCTGGCAGTACCAGCATTGTATTAATGTTTGGAGGGATGAGGACGTGTCTGGTGGAAGTATTATGAAGACCTCAAGTTTTCTTGTACAAAATTATCCAACAGATGCTAACAGTTTTGAGTGTCCATTAGCAAAAAACAGGTTCAAAAGAGGAAAGTAACTGCTGTCTCATGTCTCACCAACCTGCATTTCACCGCTGGAGAACTGATTAATTTTAGGCACCTAACTTGCGGTGCCTATAAGAGAGGCTAATTTTCCAAAGACCTCTGTAACAGAACAGCAAGAACGAACCTCCTACACAGAGTGATTCAGAGCCACATCTTAACTTAGATGCTCCAAATTGTCCCCTGGGGAAGCTTCCCTCAGTCCGAGTTCTACATAAGGAGTCTCGCCTCCTAATTTAGCTATCTGAACAAGGTGGCCTGAATTCTGGGGATTGAATGCCTTCCCAAGAGCCCACTAATCCATGTGTGGACAGGAACCAACGTACACAATGAACCAACAGAACAATTAAAGGTATAACCCAGGTTAGAAAGGAAAATTTTGCTTGCGGTAAGCCTTAAGAACGAATCTTGAAAGACCTGGCTTGCCCCTTTGCAGAACAAGGGAGCCTGGGCATGCTCCTCTGCATTAGTTGCCACCGAGGAGCTGCTGATTCTTGTACGGATGTGACTCTGCGGGGATGATGCCTTGTTCCTGCTGTTTTTCCCAGTTCAATGTTTTCTACAGGTGTGTGCCTCAGACACCAAAAATGGGTATTTTTGTTTGTATTTCACCCAAGATAAGCAAAAATAAAATCAGTTATATGAAAGTTAATAAAACCCAAATGTTCTACATCTAAAAACAAAAACTGAACTAAGATTTAAAGTATTTACTATACAACAAGTTCACTGTTATCTTCTCTCCCCCAAATTAATATTTATCATACTTAATTAAATTCTCTCTTACATCCATGTATACTCCACTTCAAGCCTGAATACTAAATATTATTAATAATTATGGCTAGTACACTGATTCATGCAAACACAAATCACATATCTCTAGAGTCTAAAGAGGTAGTCAGATTTCATTAGGGGGAGTCCCAAGACATGAGCTCTGGCACTCCTGATTTTATGGAAGATTTTCTGAGGGTTTGTGACTTCTTTCAGTAAGTTAAAATAGCACGTAACTTCACATTACCTTGAAGCCTCTTGTGGCTTTTCTTCAGCAGTTTTAAGGTAACCTTTCCACTGCCTGTGGCGACTGTGTTATGCACCCTTATGTCAGTGCCAAAGAACAGAAATTTTTTGTAACTTGCAATTTTTAGTGTCAAGGAGAGATGTGATCTCTTTGTCCACCACTCAGACAACAGAGCATAGTCCAGAAGTGAGTATTCCATCAATGATTTCAGGACAAATATTTCATTTCCAATGTAAAAGGACCTTCAGTGGTCTTTCTATAAATTTTAAATTATGAAAAATCTTAGAAAAATTCTTTTCATCTATACTCTCTCATTTGTCGTAGCTATATGCATCAAACAAGAACAACTCTGACACTTTTACGACAGACTAGATCAAGTGTTATCCTTAACAAAAGAATAGTTTACAGCTCAAGAAATTATAAATCTATTATAAATATAAACATTATTTTTAAATATAATTGCAGCAAAACTCACAGTTTTGGAGCCACAGAACACTAGCTACACCCTGGGGCATTTTATTACTCTGTTTGACTAGCATCCGTTTGCTTTCATTGTTCTCCCTCCTCTCTCAGAATACCTTGGTTGATGGTCCAATTAAACTAAATGCTTCATATGGCCCAAAAGAAGGGTAAATGAAATTTTCACACCCAAGAAACACACATATAGAAAACACATATCCAAATACTAATGTATTCTACTTGTTCTTCAACATATGATACTTTCCCTGGAAAAAAAAAGGTAGCATATGATTTATCTTAAGTAGGAAAAGCAGCATAATTTTAATGCCTATTTTTGTATTAAGTCTCCTAAGACAAACGTTCTGCCCCATCTGCCAGCAGAAACTGAATTCCTTCCTCTCCTTTTCTCACTGGTGTTTATTCTCTAATGGGTTCTCTGCATATACTCGTTCTCTGCCACATGTGCCTGTCAGATGATTTGGAAATATATAACTGCCTTGTGGCTACTTTGTTTGATGTAGCTTTGACATTCACATCTCTGTAGATCTTAGCCTTTGAAACCAATGGAGGAAAAAACATCCTAAAGCAGACTTTATTACCATTGTTACTTCATTGATTTCAGATAGATTCAAGCAGAAATAAATCTGGACCAACAGTATTCAAGATAGCATTATTCTGTTAGGAGCACTTAAGAACTTAGTAATTAGTCTAAATTGTTATTATGCTATCAAGCTACAAATGCAAACATCCCTTAAATACAGAGCCCCAAATGCAATAATATGGTGGTAAAAAGATAAAAAAAGGCAGAATACAGTAAGTCTGCCACCTGATGATACAACTGATGGCACAAATAATTTGCTTAAAATCCTGTCTCTAAAAATGACTAATCCCAAACACTTAGGGAAGCCTCTGCAGAAAGGGAGACTGGTAGAAATATTTTTCAGAATAGTGCTGCAAAGTAAGTCAGCGCATTTCTGAGCCAGAGGTGGTGGTTTGTGTTTTAGAAATTAATGTTCTTTTTTCTTACACTAATTTGAGCATCAGGTTTTTTTAATCTACACAAACTTCAGTATTCACAACAAACTTCAGCAAGGTCTTTGTCAGCTTGATACTACATTGTTTGCAAAGCCACTTCTTTCTGCTTGTTGTCAGCTTGTTGCCCAATAGTCAGCAATGAGGACTTTGTATATACAGTGTTAGAAGGAATGTCTGTTATATAAAACATAACAAAATTGATGACCTCCTAGTTCCTGTTCCTAAGGCAGAAGAAATAGTCAAATCCTACACGACTTCTCCATGCCAGTCATGATTTTACAGACCTCTATCATATCTTTCCATCAGTCATATCACTTTAAACAGACTCCTATTCTATTTAATCTTTCCCTGTACACCAGATGCTCCCTACCTTTGATCTTCCTTGTCACACCTCTCTATATCTTTGCCCATAATAATATACCTTTCGGAGAGGAGGGGAGCAGAGCTTCATGCGTTTAGGGACGCAGGCACTACATGGTTTTGTAACAATGACTTAATGAAGTTTTCTGGGTTTTTTTTTTTTCTTTCTCTTTGCTTCCCTAGCATCTAATTTGCTTTCATTGCTGCTATTGAGCACTGAACTGGCATTTTCATAAAACTATATATTGTAACCTCAAATGTCATTCCTGAGTACTTACAGTTAGCTCAGTGTCCATCACTGTATAAGTTACATTAGGACTGAGGTTTTATTCACCCCAAAGAATCACATAACGCTTATAAAAATTGAATTTCATCTACTAATTTATTGCCCAGTCACTCATACGTCCTTCTTCAATGTTACACAGTCAGCCCTTGTCTTGAATATCTTGGATATCTCAAAATCCTCAGCAAGCTATTCTGTCCTTTTTTTACAGATCATTTATGAATCTGTTGAAGAGCACAAACCTCTGTGGAATTCAGCTGGTGACATCTCTGCATTGTGAAAATGGAACATTTATTATTACCCTCTGCTGCCTCTCTTTTTACTGACTACTTATCCATGTGAAGACCTCCCTGTTATCCCAGAGCAACTTAGCTGCTTTGTTGAGAGATATTGTTGAAAGTCATTCAGAATTCCATGGGAACCATATCTATGGTATCTCTTACGCACACTTGTTACTGAATTCAAGGGGCTGAAGTTGGGAGGCAGGACTTTCCTATTCAAAAGTTTAGCCATTGCTAATATGCCATACACACCCATGTGTCCACTGATTCAGTACTTAGAATAATTTGTACTAATCTTTCCAATACAGACATCGGGTTTAGTGATTTGCCATTTCTGTCAATCTTCTCTGTGGCCTTTTCTACAAACCAGTATTATATTTACCAGCTTCCAGTCTGTTAGGATGAGGCTTTCCCATCACACCTACTGCCTCAGCTCTTTCATTCTGGAGAGCTGTTTGAATGATTTTGAGCAAGTATCACCTGGCCATGGTGACTTATTGCTCTTCAGTTTGTCTATTTGTTCCATAAATTCAATTTCAGACATCGTCTGATGGGTTTCCCATGAAGAAGGATTCTTTCACATTCTGTGAAATAAATACTTAAATAGTGAGCATAGCTTTATAATTATTTTTTTTTTTCCACTAATGGTATCCTTTTCTCAAAGCTGTTTTTCAACGCCTTTGATCCTATGGACTCTGTGAAAGGCTTCCTGACACCAATCAATTTGAAAATGACTTATTATTAGTTTTTAAGAATTGTGCAAGTTGCTTGTCCGATCTTTTTTGCCTACTTTACTTCATTTTTATACTTCACTTGCCAGTACCATCTTTTTTATCTTTCTCTTTTGAACATACCTCAGATTTCTTGACATACCTTCTAGTAACTTCCATTTTCATTCTGTTTTACCGTGTTGGCTTGATTTTGGTCTTCCTCAACCTTTTTTGCTACGTGGCATGAATTTGCCTGGAGTTCCTAATATGATGTCTGTAAATAATCTCCATAGAACTTGAACATATAACATTTTTCATAGCCCCGTTAGTATATTTTTAGCTATATGTCTTCACACTTAATGTATTTTTCTCTTTTTTTTAATTAAGCACAGGAACAGTGGATTTTTGTGTGTTTGCTGGCCTGTTGTATCTAAGTAAAGCACGGTTTCTGGTACACAGCAGTTCATTGAGAGAAACATTTTCAATCAAGTCTTTCACCAGTGCTCAGGACCAAGCTGCTACTTCTCACAGGTTCCCTGACTGCCTCGTTCCATCAAACAGTCATTAATGGGGTGAAAAAACATAGATGCGGCAATTCATCCAGACAGGACACGGCCTTTCTAATCTCACTTAGCACCTCACTGTATCCATTGTAAGTCTATTGTATTTCCCCTACTGTATTGCATATTTTATTACTTGTTTCTTGATATGGCTTTCCTTCCAAATATTTATGGATATCATAATAATTGATTTACAGAATAATAAGAAAATCAAACATCATTAAAAGATTATTTTACATATCAATGCCATTTATCTAGACACAATCCACCACTGGAAACATTTAAAACACTATTTACAGCTCAGAAAACTACAGCATGATACATATAGAGATTTCAATAAGATTGCAGGCAGGCCACAAATATCCAGAAGCCAAAGCAGGAGTGATGAATACGAAGAAGTCTGAGCAATCTTGTGCTATTACCACGCTGTGCAAATCTCAGTAAGATCCAAATGGTAAAGTATATTTTCCATACATTATGCATGCACACGTGATGTGCAATTTTCCATACCTTAAGCATCCTCACATTTCAAGGGAAAAAATGCACACATGGTCTGCCGTCGCCTATGCTGAAGGAGACCCAGAATCTTCACCACAAAATATTAAATTGTGCCGTAGACCTTCCCCGCACCCTGCGGCATTCAGAAGCACGTACTTTCCTGCCTCCTAAGAAGGCTGGTACACAGGGTACAGGAGCACCACGCAGACTACTGTGGTTAGAGAAACGTAACTATTTACTAATGTTGCTCACAGACAGTGAGGAATATGAAATAAGAGCTGATTACTGGTGGATATTAAGCAGCTGTGCAACTGGAGATGTGTTTTTCATCACCCCACATGTTACGCAGTCTCTGCTTCAGAACTCTCCTCTGAGGATCTCACAGCTCTTTGCAAACTTTATCAAGGCTCAGAAAACTTTCTTTCTGGATTAGGCCTTCTGCTATTTTTCCCACTTAAAGGAAGATCTAAGGGACTTCACTAAGGTCACACAAATGGCACTGGTTAAATTAAAGGTGTGTGTCAAACTGATTGAGTTTAATATGTGGAAGATTGTGAGACCACAGTACACTTATTGTCTTCTCAGTTCCTCTGGCCTCAGCCAAAAAAAAAGCAAACAAGTGAGCTACTGTAAACAAAATAATAGCGTCTACAGCAAAATTCGCATCACTAGGTAACTTAGAATTCTTTATCTTAACCAATTAAACTGATTTCTTCCCTATTTTATATTTCAAACAGGCTTTTATTTGCCTAACACATGTCTGGATAAAGAGTAAATTAAGGGAACAAGAAGAAAATTAAAATTTTATGATGAACAATTACAACATACGCATAAATATTTATTCTTGTATCAGCACAAGATATTAGTGTTACTGCCAGAAAGCACTAAGCGCGGTTCCCTGAACCACAAAAGCATGGATGTAGCAACTCTCTTCCTTCTTCAGTCTTAGTGGTATATAAGGCAGTGCTCTTCCTAAGGTCCCTCTAATTGTAACGGTGTCATTACTACAAAGGTAGCATATACGTTCACCTGAACTGAAATACATATTAAAGGCTGATGCAGCATACACATACATAAATTACTTGCAAGATGAATGTAAGGCCGGATGTGGGAGGAACCACAAGTACATTCGAATCTCCTGTTCCTTCCCAGTTTAGCAGTTAGGGCATCCAACAGCAGAGAAAAAAGATCCCTTCCTCCCAGAGCGTCTATATATTGTTATGCTCCATCATCACTGAAAGATGCTAAACCAGTACCTACAATAATCAAATTTCTGAAGTCTTTCCTATTCTACCCTCAGACCCCCAGACACCAGGCCAGTGTCTGGCTGTTGTCAGGCTGCTCACTGATGGAACCGGCGCTGATCAGCTCTCCGATGCGTGCAGGGCAGGTTTCTACAACAGGGATAGGAAAGACCTTCTCCTTTCCCCTTCTTTTCACCTGTAAATGCCCAGTAGCCTGCTCTTCAGAATCAGCTTCAAGGCTGGGAAAATTGTGCTTTCCAATCTCCCCAAGGTATGATGTGTGTGGACTCTGAGAAACCCCCACCTTGGGGAAGAATCATTATGGTGTCTTCCTTCTGCCCTTCTGTTTACCCTTGAAAGAGCTTGCCAGGATCCTCAGTAAACCTGATTTCCAGCTCAATCCAGTTAGCTAAACTCTAACGAGGCAAGAAGCTGATATACTCTATTTGTCCATTTTTCCCCATTGGCTGGCTAGAGGTGGCTTCCAGCTCATCATTTAGATGTTTTGCATCATTTTCACTGCTTCCCCACTTCCTGCTTTGAGAGAAAAGTCTTGCTTTTCCCTTCAGAGGTAAATCTCTCAACGTGGACAGACTATGGCCTTACCTATGTTTGTAACTGTCTCTTTCTTCTGCAGTCAAAATCTAAGTAAAATAATAGAAACTAATATTATTTTCCGTAAAGCACTGAAAGGAGTAGTGAATCAGCCAGGGAATCTAACAGATCCCAGAGCACACACACACACGAAAAAAAAGGGATTAAGACTATCGGTTTAAAACTTTTATTACCAGGGAAATTCAGGCATCAGTGGTAAATGACCAGAACAGGAACGGAAGAGTGTTGTAGGTTTATGCATACGCATACGTTGCAGCTAGTTTACGCTGGCATGGTTTGCTTTTGCTTGAGAGTGAACCACTTGCACCTGAACAACTTAGAGATTTGCTTATAAAAATATATATTTTTTTAAAAAAACTATATTCAAAATACTTGAGCAAATCCCCAGGGCAGACGGAGCTAAAGTCTAAATGTCACTGCTCTTTTGGAGACAAGATCAACCTATAACCTTATCAGAACACAAATTATGTCAGTGAACAACATCCAAAACCTGCAGAGGCATTTCAGAGATTTTTGGCATTCTAATTTATGGATTTCAGTTGCTGTTTCCTAACTTTCAGACGACTCCTTTGGAGAAAGACTTTTTTTTTAGTTCACGTTTTCTTTAGTTCATGTTTTCTTTATTGGTTACAAAAGTCCTGAAAATCTATCACTTTTATCTTTGTGCATTCTGATGACGCACAATACTGATTAGAAAGTGTCTCAGCTGGTAATAAGTTCCCATCATAATTTTTTTTCAAATGCTGTTTTTATGCAGTTCATACAGGAATCCAATTAGCATATCATTGTGACTGATTAAATATGCCTCACGTAAATTTACATGTCAAAATACATACTGTACTTAAACAAACAAACAAGGATGCCAGTCTTCTGTAAACAGCTTTGCATGCATAAGCTAACTCAGAAACACAAAAGCTTATATTTAAATTCTCAGTGACTACCTGAATAAAGATAGAGTGAAAGGGAGACAGAAAGGTAATGTTACTCATGCATGAAGTGAGAGAATGAATATAGACATTTGTCTCTCTTTGTCTCTGAAGAAAACTATTGACAAGAGATTCCCCATCTGCATATGAGGCTGTCACGTCAGATTAGCTCATCAGGTAATGGAAATTTGGCCTCTGATCCAGAAAGGGTCCCTATGCACTAAGAATCGAGACTGTTTCAAAGAGATTGTATTATCTTAGACAGCAGGATTAAATTAATATGGGAATGACTTCTACTGGAGGAAATTTTTTGTTAAACATGCGCTAATGTTTATTATGCAGAGCATCCACTTCTCATAAGTGATCTTTCTTGACATTTATTCATACTTTTTGACCTTCCTTGCAACTGAAAAACAAACAAGCGAAGTGCACCCCCTATGAAGCATGGATGATATGATTCCAACCAAATCCTCCTCTAAGGGCGCATATAGGCTAACACACATTATGAAACAGTGGAAGAAATTACACTGTGTTCAGACAGATCACATTAACACCCCAAAAGTGGAAAAATTATTGAGGTCAATCACAAAGGGCTGGATTCACAAAGCAGATGTTGTTGATCTTAACCAGCAAAGGGAAGATTCCACTTCCAATTCTTTCTCCAATGAGTAGTTCACTAAATTATATTAAATATGCAATGAAGAAAGGACTTGGAGGCGAGCCACCAAACTCCTGAGGAGTGCGCACATACTAGGCTGCAGTGCAGTGTTCCCTTCTGCTCTCGTGCACTCCAGATCAGTGAATTTATTCCATGCAAAAGTTCAATTATTCCATCCAGATGCAGATGTAACAGCGTCTAGAGAAAAGTCTGAGAAACTCCTCCCAATACTTTACTCACATCATGATTAAGGAGAGGGGTACAAAATCTCCGAGGCAGAGGAAGACCGTGAATTCATCCTGACCAAGTGCATTTCTGAGAGGAGACTGAGCTTTCATCTATAGAAATTAATCAGCAAGACTGATTATACCGATCTGCGTTGTGGTTTGCAGTACAAGCCAGAGGGAATCAACACGTCAGGAAAGTAGCAAGCAGTTGTAGAGCAAAAGACAAAAATCCCTGTATATGACTAGATATATTTGACATTTGCAAACAATTCCAGGTGAACTCAAGCCTTTTCTATGACTTCAACAGAAAATTGGATTAGGCTACCACTGAGCATGGCAGAAGAACAAGAGGCCACCTCAGCCTTGACTTCAATGATGTCCCACATGTAAATAAACGTGTAGTTAATTTGATCCATATAATCCGCTTCTGATTGCACACAAACCAGAAGAGCGATGGGAGGAACAATACAAAATGTGGAGATATTTTCTGCAGAGCAGTGGTATGTTTCCTAAATTTGAGATAATCTATCAAATTGCACGTGTTTATTACCATTGCAGTGCCTCAACCTTCTGCATATTCTAGTATAGAAAGATGAACCACATAACTCAAGTAAGAGTCTGAAATAAGAAAGGTGATTAAAGGGCATTTCAAAATAAATTTAGGATGTTGAAATAGTGAAATAATAGAAATATCAGGATGATGAAATGACATCTTGTTATTGACATTACGAAAAGCACAGGTCTCATTTAATCTAAAATAAGCGATATGTATCAATGGCTGTTATTAAATCCATATACTGTTTCTGTTACTTCATTTAATATATAAAAAACTTAGAACAGATTTCTGCATTTTCCAGTATCTAAAATCAGCAATTTAGAATGTTTCTTTGCCAGATTTAATACTGGCAGCATCAAACGCATTTTAAGTTTTATCCCAAAAGTGAAGAAATGTTTTTAACAAGTTTGAATCCACATCACAACCTTCAGTCTGTATTAATAGCAATCTGAATTGTGAATGTTCTAAAAGAAATTGAAAACAGGAATTTATTGTTATAGCTCTAATTCCTGTCAAAGGGATGACGTTTTAATACTGACAGTGATAAGTGATGTAAAATTTTCTAATGCTCTAGCAGGGAGAAAACTGTTATTTTAGTTAGTCCAAATCAACTGCTTACCCATTCATTTTATCTTTGCTGGAAGCCAGGTACGGATGCTTAAAAAAAGTATAAAAACTTCTTACTGGACAATCACAGAAAAAAAAAATCACCTTTAGGAAACTCTTTACTTCTTTGTAATTCCTAAAAATGAAGCATATATCTTTATGAAAATTCATCACTAGTAACAGCAAGCAACTACTGATGTTTTAATTATTAATAGAAATCTATAGACAAGTTCTTAACAAAAATAATTACTTTGTTTCCCCAAGTTTTGTTTAAGACTAACTTGCAGTCTGAAGGGTGTTTCACACAGTTTCAGCAGAAAAGTCAAGCAAGACCTACACTTAATAAAAACTGCCAGCTCTTTTTGTGCTTAGCGTTGAGAAGTATGAAGAGTGCCAGGCTATCGAATTCAATGGGAGCTATGGGTGGAATTCAGCTCTCAAATTAAGACATCTAAACCTAAGTGCCTGTGCAGACATGCCTACATACCAGTTGGTTGCCTAAGCTCCCAAAGTAGTTAATAAAGACGGAAGCTAATACAGTTAGGAGGGCTACTCACATCTCCCTGAATCAGCCACTTACTCTTCTCCAGCTAAATAGCTCGCTCAGCTCTACTGACTGCAGATTGATAAGAAACCTGGAGCAAGGCTTAGATACCTGCGTCTAGTGCCCTTGTAAGTGATGGTGATCCTGCCTGGCCTCCAGAAAGATGTGGACCACCCCCATAAGTGAAGTCCCAGGCAAATCTCTTAGACAGCTACAGCATCTCTGGTGGCCCCAGATGTCTCCATCAGGCAAATGAATCCCACCACCACTATGATGAGTGCTCACATACGTAGGTCAAACGTAGGCTTTTATATGTATCCATCCACATCTAAGCATGCATCTCTCTGAGCCAAGTACCACATGAAATGCCCTCTCCTCTCCTCCCATAAGGTACTTCAGGATCAAGCCCATTGAAAAAAGAGACCGAAGTCTAAAGACAGGAGAACATTCTCAAATCATTAGCATTTTGGTTGACAGTTGCTCTGAGTACAACTAATTATTCAGATTATATAATACAGCAAAAAAATTTTTACATCTAAACACTTCCTTCATCTATGGATGAACAGTGCTCCAGAGACCATTCATGTACATTATAAACTAGAAAAGATGTGATTAAATCGAAAATTCGGGGAAAATAAAGTAACCTGTCCACACAAGTTGATAGAGAGAAAGTTGGTATTTGGTCTTCTCTTAGATTGTATCATCAGGTATTGTAAAAATGGTGGAACAGATCAGTAATTACACTTCATGAAAAAAGATTTCGCTTTGGTTTGCTGAGGGAAAAAAATCACTGTTATACATACTAAAAGAATACACATATATGCTGTGAAAAAGAAGCATACGTGGACAATTTTCTAGAGGGGATTTTTTTTTTTCAAAACCATGTGAAATCACATATCTTGTGGCTTTAAAATGTATCATTTCACTTTAACAACAATCAAGATTTAACTTACTGTATATAAAAAAGAATGTCCAAGAAAAAAAACTTAATTAGAGAAAAACATCTTTCACTTGTTAATAGAACTGTATAATTTTTTTCTCTTAACAATCGGTGCCATAAAAGTCATACCATGTACTTTTCAGAGAATGTATAAATTTTTCAGCCAGTGGCTTTCAGACTGTTTGCCTTTAATAGGGAAATGATTCAGTCACAATTCAACCAACAATGCATGTAATATTCTCCCTATTAAAGCTGGGAAAAATCACAAGAAAATACTGAAAAATCAAAATCAAAAATCACATTGAGCAAAAGTGATAAAACACACATCTGTGATTTAGGAGTATATGGCTTTTTCCTTATTTTCTAAAGGCAATGACATTTAAAGCTGCTAAGATATGTCCAAAATGGGATTTCTTGACGTTTTTATTCATAACACAACTAAAATTTAAATTATTCTTAAAATAATGAAAAAGATTGTTTAATAACATAGTAGATTATTTGATTAGGAAGTGGCACAAATAAAAGGGAGAAGACATTGATTGCATGCTTGAGGATGCTAGCAAGGTAAGTTTAACAGCTGATAGAATTATGTATGCTGAAATATTCTCTTCCAAGTAGAACAGCACTTTCCCTCGTTACCAGAATTTAATGATGTTTTTTCTCTCTCTCTCTTTTTCTTTTTTTTTTTACCAAGTCCAAACTCCAGTGAGGTAATGATTTCAAGAAAAGGCAAGACAAAGCTAAAACTTGTTGGTAACCCTCTAGCAGAGATGAACATGTAAGGGATATACACTTCCCAAGGAAGAAATGAATTCATTCGTTTCAAGGGAATAAATATGATTGTTTCAAGCAGCTCTACAGCTACAAACACCAACTATATCTTGCAATAGCAAGACTAGAAATCTGTTAATAGCTGTGCTGGAACTTTCCCCATTGACTAAGCAAATTGTTCCCCTCATTTTGTGCAAAAATATATTTGACCATATATCTAATGATACAAGGTGAAATGGACCAGGCTGTGTACAGGAAATGTTGAAGCGATTATACCTGCGAGGGATTCTTAGCCATCACGTGCCTACATGAGACCTCCAGAAGGTCTCCCTAACACAGGCTGGCCTGGGAACACTCCTCCAGCAGGTTCATAATGAAGTAAGAACAGTTTTCTTTGACAGCATGCCTTATGCCCAAATTTCCAGGGAAGATGATAGGTAAACCAAAGTTTGTCCAAACAAACATGATGGGAAGGCTACGGTTTGATGACAAGCAGAGCCTCAAATTACAGTCTAGTTAATCTCTGAAAGGATCTCCTTGCCTTATTGCTATAAATATTGTCAGGAAAGGACAACATAAGGACTGTTGCTGTTTGAAAACCACAGGAGCCTTTACCAGCAATTAGAAGCAGGTTGAGAGGAGAATTTTAGGAATGTATGTGTTTTGGTTTTCAAGTTTCACTGTTGTGTTTTGGTGTTCTTGTCAGCAAGTTAGACAGATTTAGTTATATACGGGCAATGTGTGAAGGGAACAGCATTATTTGTCGGTATTAGAAACCAGTGGCTTCTAGAAGAACACTCAGAGACTCAGAGATGCTCCAGGCCACAATAATGCAAAGAGCTTCTGCAGAGGTGGAGAGGAAGATGGGAGGGAAGGAAGGGGAGTAAAAAGAAGTCACAGTTTACATTAGAACTAAAACTAGTCTTTAAAATATATAAATTTCAATATCAATTGCAACCTACCAGAAAACATGTTTCAAAAAGTCCTGCTGTTCTCATGCATTGATGTGAAAACTGGGGACTTTTATCACATACTGCCCCTTCTTGCCAAAAAATGGCAGCCTCCTTGGAGTGGAGTCAAAGTCAATGACTGCAACAGAAGCGCTGAAACTGCAACAGTCATTTCTGTAAGGGTAGCTCAATTTTTGTGTGGGTTTTTCTTAGAATTTGAAAGGAAGAATGTTATTAAGTGTACAACTTAATTATTTTTAAGTGGATGGTGTTTGCTCTTAGCAGAAGCTAGGTGTGCACTGAAGTAGAATAAACCATTACAAAATGACTTGCATCTCCTACTGAACACCCAGGGTGCTCAGAATTAAAAAGCCATTCAAACTAAGGAATACTGTAATGATGTAACATAAAAGCAAATGTATGCATGTGAACACTATAACCTATTTAACCACTAACAGTCATCTCCAGGTATGTATTTGTGTCTGTTATTTCTGCCCTCAGACTGTTTTATTTATTTTTTAAAGGACTGGAAGAATACCACGGTTCCTTAATAAAGAGGATGGGCTTCCATAAATAAAAACTAAGTTTAAAATTCAAAACATATGTCACTGTTGTGGTGCTTAGAAGGTCAATATCTTCCAGGGAATTTGCAATTATGAACTTCGTTAACAATTTAAGAATATCCTGGTTGAAAAGAAAGAGTCACGGGTCAACTACATATGGCTGGAAGTCTAAGATTCAAGCCAGCTGAGATCAAGCCTTTTCATATATTAAGAAATTTTACATCATAAATAGGGCCACAGAGCTATTGAAGAACATTTTCACTGTGTTATAGACATCTTCAAGCTTATGTCATGTGCATAGACAGAAATACAGGTGAAGCAGGTATAACTTTAAAAATCCACGGCCAACAAAACGTTACCCTTTTCCTCAACTTCTTTATTCTGTTGACTAAATACAGCACTACATGCCGTTTGAGATGACCCAAGCACCTAACATATCAATATGGGGCTGGCAGAGGTGACACAGGGCCACGAGAAACCAGCACTTTCCCCAAGCAGCATTTGGCAGCCACACAGGGTATTGCTCAGTGCCCAAACTGCAACCAGAGCGCACTATTTAGTGAGCTGCATCCCGTCGTCTTTGCACAAGGGAAAACAGATATACCTTGCTCCAAAAAATGCTGCCCATCCCTCAGCAACAG
This sequence comes from Rissa tridactyla, assembly GCF_028500815.1. NCBI lineage: Eukaryota > Metazoa > Chordata > Aves > Charadriiformes > Laridae > Rissa > Rissa tridactyla. The sequence goes on along the minus strand of NC_071467.1, from coordinate 157,436,629 downwards.
ATTTCTCTGCCCGCATTAATTCTGAAATGTGCTTTAAAGGCACTTGAGAGAGATCTAAGGGATTTGCTTTCATTGGGAGATCTTGGTTGGCCCTAAATTTAAGCAAGACTCCCGTTGTAGTTAATGGAGAATAACAGGATCCTCAAGGGAATGACATATACTTGACCTATCTTAGACACCAATCATAAGTGTGATAGACATGCATGAGATAGATGAGATATAGGAGATACAGATGAGACAGACATCTCTCATGGGATGAAATGAATTACCCTCTGGAAGCACTTATTACATTCAACTGATTGTAAAGGGAGCTGAGGTTGACTAGCTTACACTTAAAGTATCTAAAAGACAAGACACCCGAATTAGAGGAGATGAAATCCACTCTTACGTTTAAATTTGATTACAAAGAATTGAGTTAGCTGACACAATACTGACCATGACTGATTGGGTCTGCGCACAGAAGGACAACTCCAATTCAACATTGAGCTGCAAGGTAGCTACTGTAATTAGTTGACACGACGCTAAACAACTTTTTTTCTAAGGCATTCAGTCAATTCATTTTTAACACGAGCAGAATTGTTTACCAGTCAAGGGATGCAGTCTCAGAAACAGGGGACAGTTAAGAATGATGCATCTGAGGGATTTATGGGAAAAAAAGACATTGCAATTCTATTCTGGACACTTTAAAATATTAATTAATATAAACTATTAATTCCCATTTTAAAATGGGAAATTACATGTGTTCTGATGAACACATGAATTAGTGTTGAAACAAAAATTAGAATCCTGCATTGCTAAACTGAATGCCTTTTTAAAAAGCACTACTGAATGAATTAAAAAATTGACACATTTTGCCGATGTAAACTGACAATATTTGAAAGGCTTTCCTTTAAAATAAAATGTGAAATTACACTGTACACTGTCATAAGTTGGGTGAAGCTATCTTGATTTAAAACAGCAAAATTTCTGTTGCTACAAGGACAGACAGGGGAGTTAATACACGTACCGAAACTTTTAAATTCCACTACAGCTTATACATATGAAGATATTTATGTAAAACAACAGGCACAGAATTATAAAGAGAAACAAGTGACAGCATTAGTGCATGACTGGCATTTTATGTTTTGCTAAAGATGACTAATGAACTGAACTCCTATGGAAATATAGTGTGCATGGCATTCTCATACCTACCCAATGAGTTCATAATGATTACTGCTATTACAATGAATACAAAATTAATGAATAATAAATTAAATCCTTACACTAAATTGATATTAGGAGGCTCTTTAAGTCATTAATTTTTTGTAACAGTCAAGTCACAATCCATAATAACCTTCTGAGAATAACAAGTTATGGATTTAATTACAGATAAAAAGAAATGTCTTCTATTAAAATGTGGGAAATTATGCCCTAAAAAATTAAAAATGGAGCAGATGTTGGAAAGCAGCAAAGAATGTTCAGAAACTAAAATAGTAATGTTAATAAAAAAGGAAGTTAGAACGTCATGGTTTTACTTGCAATGTTTTCAAAAGAAATATTCCAGGGTTAGGATAGAAGATGAGCTAGCCAAGCATACTTCTGAAAAGTTTGATTGGTTTGCGACGTGTCAAGTGCAGAGAAACTTTTTCATTTCTATACACAAAAATCCTGTCATAGGAATTAAGCCAACAAAATTAACGTCATATCTAAATTTGGCAATCCTCACTCAGGATTCATCAGAAATCTAAAATATTAAAGTGAATTTTTGTTCATATCATTTTACCAGAAATCTTCCTAGATAAAAAAATAACTGTCACCCCCATAGATATATTTTGAAAGTTTAAACATCTTTGGAAATAAAACATGGAAGCTATTTTAAGCAGGCATGATCTACCTCTGTGTGCTACCACATTTACTGTTAGAGATTCAAAAAATGTTTCTGAATAGATTAGTGAAGAATGGAAATCTAATAGAATTCCTTGTATTTGCTTATGAGTGAAGTTCAGACATGAGAAAAAGAATTTGAGAGCTATACAGAGAAAGACATAGTAGATTTTAAAATCTACAAAAAGTTATGTTTTCTTGGAGTTGGTTTCTATATGAATGGCCGTATCTAGTTCCTTTAGCCATGTATTGTATCTCCAGCAATGTTCAAAGGAAAAAGACTATGGAAATCAGATATAACTAGTTTCACCATTTGTTTTTTAATATGTACATTGCCTTTTAGGTATTACCTCTTTAATGAGCTAAAGGTGTCGAAAGAGTGCAGAGTACCTTTTGATATAAACCGTATAAATGTACTATCTAACTGAGCGTGTGAAGGTACCAACACAGACAACCTCTCCTCTGTAATTGCCTGGATGAGGGTAAGACTTAGAATCACAGAATTGCCTGGGTTGGAGGGGACCTTTCTGATCATCAAGTCCAACCATCAACCTAACTCTTGACAAAAACCATCACTAAACCATATCTCTAAGCACTATGTCTACCTGTCTTTTAAATACCTCCTGGGATGGTGCCTCAACCACTTCCCTGGGCAGCCTGTTCCAACACTTAATAACCCTTTCAGTGTCAAAATTATTTCTAATATCCAGTTTAAACCTCCCCTGGCACAACTTGAGACCATTTCCTCTTGTCCTATCTCCCGTTCCTTGGGAGAAGAGACCAACCCCCACTTCTGTATGACCTCCTGTCAGGTAGTTGTAGAGAGTGATAAGGTCTCCCCTCAGCCTCCTTTTCTCCAGGCTGAACAACCCCAGCTCCCTCAGCTGCTCCTCATAAGACTTCTTCTCCAGACCCCTCACCAGCTTCGTTGCCCTTCTCTGGACCCCCTCCAGCACCTCAATGTCTGTTTTGTGGTGACAGGCCCAAAACTGGACACAGTACTCGAGGTGGGGCCTCACCAGCGCCCAATACAGGGGGATGATCACTGCCCTAGTCCTGCTCACCACACTGTTCCTGATACAGGCCAGGCCTTCTTGGCCACCTGGGCACACTACTGGCTCATATTCACCAAGCAGTCGACCAACACCCCCAGGTCCTTTTCTGCCAGGCAGGTCTCCAGCCACTCATCCCCAAGCTTGTAATGCTGCATGGGGTTGTTGTGACACAAAAACAGTTGGTTAAGCTATTGCTTGACCAGCAATAGCTTTCACATCTCTACAGGGATCAACCCCAAACTCAGTTTTACCTCTTGTGCTACCAACCACTAACAGTGGTTTAATGAACGTGTGTGAATTGCATGAGTTCATACAGAAGAGGAACGAGAGGGACGAAGGATGCTCACCAGCAGTAACAGGACATTCTGTGAAAAGCTGATAGCCATTACTAGATACACACGAAGAACAAAATTGAACTTATTCCTAGGGGTACCAGAATTTGAACTTGAAAGTACACATCTGATAGTGAAAACATGCTGCGGACTGTCTGCTGTGTTACTAACCGTTCTGTCTTGATAGCTTCCATTTACACTTTTTGCTTTTTCTTAGCCAAGAAATCTGAGATGAAAACATCTTTTGGAATGAGAAGCCTTAGATACTTATTGCCTTCTGTCTAAAGCAAAGATTTATTTAACTGTATGGCAATATTCCACTAAGTTTGTTTAAAACTCTTAAGGGCAGGTTATAATTCATTTTGATACATATGCCTCTACACATAAATATATGCCAATTCTAACATTTATGATTGCTTGCAGTATAAAAGATATCAGTATAAACCAGATATGAGTTTAACAGTGTAACAGAAGACAACAAATTAGAGTTCTTAAGTTCTCTGATACTCTTTGCCTACAAGCAACACACCAAGAAACCAACATAATGTGAAAGATCGATGTATTTATTCACACCGCCAAAGAGTATCAGAGAAACTGAAACAATATGTAGAAAAAAATGTGATAAATATGCAAACTCTGCCTCATCACCAGTTTGATAACAACAGAAGAGAATCAGCTTCCTTGTCCTTCTGGAAGTGGACACATACCGTCACTTCTGGAAACAGCTACCTCTACCTCCAGTATTCTAGGCTTCCCACATCTCCCAGCTTTCAGCTCTTTTTTGTCCACTCTGCTGATTTCAGACGTGTAGTTATCCTGTGAGAGCTCTGCTGCCAGGAGGGAAACATATGGGTAGAATATGAGAGGAAAAGGGACCAGAATGGAAAAGCAGAATTGCGGCAGGACTGAGAAAACCATTGCAAATGTTTGAATTTACCCACATTTAAATCAGAAAACCTGAGAGGGGCATCTGATTCTTCACAGTTAAGTTAACAAAATAGTAACTTCCCATCGAATAATAATTGTTAACATATTTTCCTAACGCTTATAGAAAGCAGAGTACCGGGAGCTGCTGAGTGAAAGATAACTTGCTTAAAATGCCACCTAACTTTGCAAACATTACGTTGTAACATAAAATAACAGGTTCTACAGTAGGTGGGGTTCTCAATTTGAAACACCTTAAAAAATTAATGTTAAAATACTTCTAATTTAACACAAAATAATGTAATAATCTGGTTGAATTCTCAGTTCTTAAGTGGAAATAAAATATGTTTGAACATGCCAATCCATTTTACTGCCAAGGGTAGTAACTACAGCCAGCGTGGCTGATTTTAGCTGCACACTTCCCATTAACGTTAATGTAAGTTTCACAGCTATATCGCTGCACATGGGTAGAGAATATACCCTCCGGTTGCTAAATGGCAATGAAAGAAGAGAATGAATACATGGTGATTCCCCTGAAGAGGAAAAATGCCAAGGAAAGAAATGTCAGAAAGAATAATACAATACACAGAACCCATTCAGAGAAGGCAGGACATTGTGGGGGGGAAAGAGGCACTTTCTGGTCTCTTTCCAAAAATCAGTTGTGTTCTGCATTCCCTGCAACGATGTAACGCTTGAAAAAGACTTAATAGCCTCTTATAAAAGGCGAGTCATGAAATCCAAAAGAAAAAAGCATCTTTTTCTCAATTCAAGTCTATGTTTCAGGTGGACCTACTACTTCTTTAGACCTAGATCTAAAGCTTTATCTCTTTTTTTTTTTTTTCTATTTTTTTTCTATTTACATCTTCTGGATTACATGTAAAGTCAAAAAGAATTAGAGGAACATTTTCATCAGTGCTGCATCCCTGGGGCTCTTTGCTGGTGACAGTTCAACAGTTTGTCTGGCAGAGCTGATCAAGGTTAAAAACGACTTCGCAAAAAAATGGTCCTTTTTAACTGCTACTACTATGAGGTTCCAGCCCAGCTCCAACTGCAGCCACTGAAACACTGCAACTTTATCTTATTAGGTGAAGGTCTAGGATTAGGCTGTTAAATCCTGACCTGCATTTCCATGGTACCTACCACTGTGCCCAAAACCATTACTTTTTGAAGGTAATGTTTCTTTCTCTGTTCTAAGAACATTACATAAGGTAATGTTCTTACCTTAAAGAAGGTAACCATTCTTTCTCCGTGCATGGTAATAATTTCATGGTGACTATATACCTATGTGAAGTATTTCAATTCAAGAATAAAAATCAGAGGGAATGAACTGTTAAATATGGGTGAAATCACTGCAGACTTGAGGTCCTAGCTGGGGTTTGGAAGCAAAGCTGAACACCTTGACTTCTTCTGAAAAGTTTCCTATTTATCTCTTTCTGTCTTTTATATATATACACAAGTGCACGGACTGTAGCACAAAGAATATCACGATAAGGGAGAAAAGTCTTTTTTAGTTTAGATACAACCATGGAATACAACGACATGAAGAGGCAGTCAACATTATAAAACAAATGATACTTTTTATAAAAATATTTATTGTTTTCAGAATTGTTTTAATATATTAATTTGGGGGGAGTTGCTTATTTTCTTATATTTTGCTAAAGTACTTTATCAGTTTAAAATCCATTACAGGAATCCATTTGTACAGTATTGCTGGATGAAGTGGTAATCATAACTCCCACAAGAAAAATGGGAGGTTTTCGCATGCATTGAATTTTTGCAAATGAAATTTCCAGCAAAATTTTGCCGCATTATCAAGCAAAATAAATACATTTTTTCTTTTCTTTGTCTTTGATTTTCTTTTTATGATTAATATTTTTTCAATGTAAATTAAAAGTATTAACATTATTCATCTGCTGTATATGTATAGTCAAATATACACATATGTAACATACACAGATAATGTATCTGTGTGAATATATAACACGTACACAGATGCATATAAATATATATTTAATTTCTACAACAATATAATTTTTCCCATATTTCTCCAATTTCACATCATATGCTTACTCCTAAGCATCCATTTAGCCAATTTTGTAAACTGTGATAAATCAAATTACTCTGTATTATTAGTTCACTTACTCTATATTATTAGTTCACTTTTTCTCAGCACAAAACTACAGTGAAAACTGGTTTCCACAACTTCTAATTACAAAACATTAGCTACCTGAGTCTTCTCCAGCTGAGCAGATTAGCATAGATCTTCTCTGCTGACAGCTTTGACCTTCACTCCAGCAAACACTTGTCAAAATGCCAAAAGTAATTACCTGGCTGTTTAGGAAGGAGTAATGGGGTGTAGCTACCTACCTTTTCTTGTTACTGATCTAAAATGTCTATAAAACTTTGCCAAGAGGCATCCTCTGGATTTTGGCATACACATTTTTTTCTCATCTGTCTTTCTTTTCTTTTTCAACAGCGTATCAAATATTAGCTATATCTTCTCCTGCCAGCCAATCCCATCGCTATTCTGGGGCGCAGGCTAAATAACCCACTAGGCGGATCTTTCAACCAAAATGATTTTATGATTGCTGTCATCCTGATCTTGTTGCACTGATGCAACCAGGAAAAAAAATATACAAAAAAGCAGTAGAAGCACCACAGGAACAAATGATCATAATTATACTATAGAAGACCATCCTGTTTATCCTCTGAATTATCTTAAAAGGACAATTATGTTATAGCTTTTTTTTTTCTTTTCATATAAAGCCTTTTTCCTATTCATATTTCAGGTTTACAATTAAGAAAACAGAGGCACAGAGAATTTACAGGTACTTCTCGAAAATCTATGACTAGATTAAATCTAGCTCATCTTTTGGCTTCAGCAGCATAAAGCTGTACAATTTCTCTTAATCTGGAATGTTCAAATTTATAGAAAATATTTTCCAAGGAGAACAAAGGGATTTAACATATTTTCTTGATGACTACAGGATACTAGACAGATTAAGTATTTGCAGATTATTGCAGTGGTCATTAATCTCTAAAGCCCACATACAGTTTTTGTCAGACAATGGAAAACAGCATCTCCAAATAAGAACAAGATCAAAGATCTATAAATCTGACTCCATCTTAACTTACATGTCAGAATTGATACATGGAGTTCAGGAAAGCTCAGGAAAACAACCCCAACTTTCTTTGACCACAGATAGTCCAGAAAACAAAATTAATGAACATCAAATCGCTTGCCTCATAGTCACAACATGCTCTAATATTTGTGCAGGTGACCAGGTAGCAGCAGAGGCTGCTGAAGTAGCCTTCAATCCGTAGGAGAAAGACTGCTCCAAATGAAGGCAATGTTAACATACAGGACTGCGTACTGCTGACAAGTGTGCCCTTGTGACTACTGCCAACAAACTCCCCTTATCTTCAAAAACTCTCCCAAAGCTCTCAAGTTATTCCTTGTCCCACCGTCAAGAGCTCATTATTTCCCCCCTCAGATACATTCCTCCACAAGCTACCAGCAGCAGAAGGTCAGGCAAGCGGCTATTTTCAAGACAGATGATATGTGAATCCTCCGGACTTCCTAACTAAGCCTTTGTCAGCCAAAAACTCTCCACCTGCCCTTTCATCCCAGGTCATGCTTATGCCTTCTTCCCAAGATGTCATCCCATAAATCGTGTTCTACCAAGAGAACAGATTGTAGCCAGGTTCGTGTCAGCTGCCCCTACACGCTGCTACCGAAACACCCTGCTTCTGGAGAAGTGCCTTTTCGTGTTATTACTTTTCTCCAGCAAAAAGGGATGACAGCCTTATTCTAAGATTATTCTGTGTGTAATTGATTTTGTGTTTTTTCTTGTGCTTTAAATAACAGCTGTTTTTCATAGAGCCCTGAAGTAGCACCTCTCTCCCTCGCAATTTTTTATTATTTGGCTGATATGAAAGCTATCACTTACAATCACAAGACTGCTAATCATCCAACTTCATATATTGAAAATAGAATATTTAGTTACATCAGATAAAGGGCATTTTCCTGTTTGTACCAACTAAAATAGAACATTATCCCCTGTTCCACATGGTGCCTAGTGTTTATTTGCATGCATAGTTTAAAATTGTTAGGTTTATTTTGTTGTTCCACATTTTGAAAAGTTATACTCAATCTGTCTAATGGCTGAAAAAAGATGTACTGACTGTTCTTTTTCAGGTAAAGGCTAGGTTACAATACGATCTAACCTAAATTAGGGTTTCTTTAATCCTTTTAGTTATGCTCACCTAAAAAGTTACATATTCACCAAAAAATATTAGATCAGCCTTACCTAGTCTTTACAGAAAAACTGCCTTTTTTGTACCCGCCTTACCATATTTTTTCTTACTGTAGCATTCCTAAATGCTTTGTTGCAATATTCTTAGGATTTGGTATAAACAGTCTCTTAAGTGTACTGCACAAAAATATATAAAAATTATGAAAGTATATATATAACTATAACATTTAAGGATGTCTGGAATTGTAAGCATTGTTATATGTCATATTGCTTATATATCTCCATTTTCCTGGAAAATGCTTATCATAAAAATGCTAAATAGAAGCATTTTTGCTAAATAATATAACGAAATATGACATTAAGCAGGTTGTCTTGGGTTTGGGGACTTCTGCTTGCTTCGCTTTAAATTAGAATGAAATTTAGTTCTCAAATATTTTAGTATAGGGACTTTTTGATGCCATGTTCACAGTGGGACCCCATAGTACTGCTGTTATACAAAAATTAATACCTCTTAATTTCAATCACACATCATCAGTGCTACGGACTTCAGTGCAGCTACCCATTGCTTTACATCAGCTGAAAACAGTCCTTTTAAAATGCACAGGTCAGTTTGAAATATCTACGTAAGGAAACATGCAGCAAATTTAATATGGAAAAAGACTTTTCACTTCTATAGTCAAAAATGTATTGGGAGATTTCTTGGACTTGAACGAAAACCACTTTTCACTTCAACTACATGGCAGTTTCATCTTGCGTAAGCAGCTGTAGGTGTGAACAAGCTGACTGCAGGAATTTGATTGTTTAATAATGTTAAACGTGGTAATATTTATCAAACTTGAAATCTTTGCAAGTTTACTCAGTCTTAAATTAATTTTGAATTCCTAAAGAGCTTTGAACATGTTACCAAAGGAAAATGTGAATGAAGGAGGCTTGAGTAGAAGAAATCAGGATTTGCACCAGAAGATTTTAAGCACGATAAAAAATATTTTTGAATATGTTACGAAGCAGGGACTACTGGAAGATCCTGAAAGCTGTACTAAATTCTGCAGTCCTGACTGCAAGCAATCTCTAACCTCCACAATATCTATATATTTCTGTGGATATTAGTGATGACTTTCTCTCACCTACCTTTAGCCACCTGTGATAAGTGCCAGTTCATACAATCTATCTTTTCATTTTGAATTTAGAGGCAATCTAGGCAACTAGTTTTGACTAAATGCCTAACATTGTTAGATGTCATACTACCAGAGGCTGTTTAAAAAAGTAAACTTTAAAATCACTATTAACCTTTAAATCATGACATAAATTACTTTAATAGAGGACTTATTTTTACCTGTCTTCAGTGGCCTGCCTACAGATTTCAGAAAAAGCAACTAACAGAAACACATGAGTAGCTGCAAATCAACCTTTGCAACTATATATTTTTCTAAGCTTCAATTCTGGTCTTTTCATTGAACCTTTGATAGAACCGTCTGGTTCAGGTATCAGCTGTTGTATTCTAAAACATTAATATATATCTCTATATAAAATCCATCAGTGGTGTGTTTCTCTTTATTTTAGTTTAATCCCAATCTGATGGTTTTCTATGAATGGGTGCTTAATAAGAGGCATCAGAACATAATGACATGAACCATTGTTGCTTTAATTAAAGAACACTGGCTACATAATGCTACTTAGCTCTTGTTTTTCTCCTCAGTTCTATAAAATGATTAACTAGCTTTAGAGTTCCCAATAGTTAAAAAGCATGATTTAGGGGTTTATGCTGGAATAGATTACATCACTTTATAAGGTGAACAGAAGGAAGTTCTGAAGTTTTCTGTTACAACAGAAAGCGGTTTTAAAGTAAAAAGATTTCTTTCTAAAATTAGATACCTCACAGTTATTCTTAGAGGACACAAGTGTATATTAAAAAAACCCCCATCCTTACATATCACAGCGATGAATACCACAAATAGAAGGAAGTCACTGGAGAAGAGCCATAATCAAAGGCACTTGTTGTTCCTCAGGATTGAGGCACGTTTACTGCAGGCTAGCACCCATCACAATTGCTAAAACTCATTCCGTTTTCTAACAGAAGAACAAGATGGGAAGGAAATCCCGTCTCAAAATGCCATTAATTATTGTATCAGACATTTGGTAGTGCAGGAAACAGTTTAGATTCTGAATAATATTTCAAAAATATGTCATCCTTTATTCAGCAATGGAAAGGTTTGAGGAAAATATTCAGATAGATATAGAAAATACAGCGGGTGAAAGGGAATTGATCCACTCGGAGGGGCAAAAAGGACAATGTGAACTAAGGAAGCTTGAGTTGAAGAAATCAGGATTTGCATCAAAAGACTTAAGAGAGCTAGCACGGAAGAAGAGCTGTCAAACTTTTACGTTTCACATTACAGACCAAAGGATTGTAATCCTCCTTAAACCAGGGCAACAGCAAGTGAAATCAGATGGACCTCACAGCCTCCTGGCTACGTTGTTCAAAGTTTCTGACACAGAAGCTGTCAGTTCACTTCAAAGATGAACTTCGAATTATTCATAGACACACTCTTTGTTACTGTCTCAGAGAGAAAGACACCTAGTTGCATAGTCTACAAAAATCTAGACAGAGGGAAGGAATTCAGCCATAGACTTTCATCTTGTTCTGTTCACTTCATCACAGCTGAACTATGAATCTGACAATGACTGGCCAATGAATACTTTCAAAACAACCATTATTGCTCACGGTTGTGGGCTAGAAAATGAAACGAAGACAGTGTGCCAGCATGGACATGTTTGTGACTGAAGCAACAGAGTTAATCTTTCTGAGACTTCTCACAAGACGTGCAATGCCTGTGCCAAAAATCAACAGGACTGGTTATGGCCATTTAGGAAGAACAAGGACTTCTTAGAGAAGAGGAAGCCTTTTTACCCAGAAATTGACATTTCCTGCTTCTGATGATATAGAATTCATATCTCCTGCACCAATGGTCACCGTGAAAAAGAAGATGGATGTTGCCATCACCAAAACTACACAACGGACATTGCCAAGTTTCATTATGCCAGCAACAGGAGCAGTACAAAGAATAATAAATTCCTAGATTACACGTAGCCAAGTGAAATACATTATGCAAGGACCTTCTAGCAATTAACCAACAATGGTCTAAAAAACATCAAAGGCCAGACAGTGTTTAATCACAAACTGAAATAAGCAGAGAGAGAAAATCACAGTATTCTGAACTCACTGTATTAAATGTCATTTCCCAGGTTTTGTTCAAAATCCTCTGTGAGACCATGATGTTTTTAAGACGTAAATCAGCAACTCTATTCTAAACATGCTTTCAACTAAATACATGGATAGCTTAATAAAACTTTGCATAATCTTACTCTTGCAGTTGACGATTTATTCCTCATTGTTCTCTTGTTCCTTCTGCTAGTCTCCCTTCTCTACATTTATACGTTCTTTACATATACACATTACATGTAGCTTTACTATGTGAAGATACAGTTATGTTATATGAAGGTAAATTGAAGATTTACCTTGAACCTTGAAGTTCTTTCTCTTTTGTTCTCCTGAGAACCTCCTATAACAATTTTCTTGCTAATAATGGATAATAATATAGAGTTATCATGTTTCTGTCAACAATGCTGGTAGGGTCAATACCTACTGGCTAGAGAGCGAGTGAGCCTCTGCAGCGATCCTAGAAATGAACAGCCAATTTAAGTTGCATACCAGATCCTCATCAATTGATTCTCTAATGTTGAGTAAACTGTCTTCCCTCTGTGCCTTGTTTTGATAAATTTCAGACCATGAAATTAAGAGTTGTGCAAGCTTTATAGAGGTATTCCATAAATGTGCTTTTTATTATATGTATTTCTATTATGCAGCAAACTGGAAAGATAACCCCCTTTGACCAATAAATAGAGGATGACATTTCATGACCAGAATGAACACAAGAGGACAGGCATATAAATCAATGCTTTAGACTTACATCAGATTTGCTAAAATTTGAACTGTATATTTCAATTGTACTGAAGGCTAATACAACCAATTGCTGGAAACAGCTAAAAAATGCACCTAAGCATTATGGCTTTAACCGATCATTTGTACTTTCATAGTTAAGTCATTTAAAATACATTTATAATGGATATTTGCAGCACTGAATTTATAAAGAAATCAAAATATATTCATGTCAGAGTCTCAGCCCTTTTTAACAGGGCACAAATTTGATGTCTGACATAACCTATTCTGCTGAAGAATCTCTTAAGAAATGGGAGCAATAAACAGATTTCTGCAGTGACTGTGTAAGGCAGGTTCCTCAGCAATATTTCCAAGTTGAAGAAGAAACTGGGATCATTTTTTTTAACGCACGTGGGGCACGCGGTCTCTGACATGGCTTTGAAATTTAAATTTCTTGGTCATTCTTCAGAAAATTCTGTATTTCAAGCCTGCTAACTATCCAAGGTCATTAAAGGGTTTTATGGTGTGATGGGAACTAAGAGCCTTTGAAACTAGACCATTGATTTAGATACTTAAGCCTACACATTTCGAAGAGGAATTTTTGACACCTATAAATACAGCTCAGAGTTGCCTAGTAAAAGGAACATATCAGAGGCAGAATAAGGCATAAACACCAACTGAAACCAGGGTCACTAATATGACGGGCCATTTAGCCATCCTAATTTAGATAAAATCTACGACATCTTGGACCACTCCAAACCAATAAGACACCATCAGCTTAAATCACTAGACAAGGTGAGTTAACTCTAAGGGTTTTGAAGTGCCCTTTTCATCTCAAAAGGACTGTTTAATGCTAAAAGCTAAGGATCATGTTTTGCCTGTTTAGAGCTGCCAATTTTAGCAAAAATATTCAGTTTTAATGTCAAAAAGTTCTATTGCAATATTTGTTGCCATGGATATTTCCCCACAGCTGGGACATGACCAAAATTTGTAGGTGTCAAATCTCAAAATCTGTAAGTCTACAAATTTAATCATTTGCAGTTGTTTAAAACTGCAAGGTAATTCTATATGCATTTTTTTTGTATGTTCCAATACTTTTGAGGTGATATCTTTATTACAAGTAGTCTATTATACAGTTAAATTTTAATGATAATATAGTATTTTTTGCATTTGTGCGGGTTCTTTTTGAGTGGAATTAATTTTGCAAGGCATTTTTTGCAGAATTAGCAAGCTGGCAGAGAAAGAATTTTTGGACAAGAAGGTTATATGACTCGATACCCTACTCTCTAAGTCATGATTACTGGTCTCTGTCAAACCATGCACATTGTGAAAATGTAGGTGTCACCCGTTGGGAAACAGAAAAGTAAAAAAAAACCCGATGAACAAAAATCAAAACCCAAAACCAAGCCAAACCAATAGCTCAGTCAAGTTGGGGGAATTAAAAAAAAAAATTTTTGTAAAGTTTTCTTGATAGTCTAATATATCTTCAAAAACCATATTTTGAAGAAAATGAAATCAAGATTTCTGACTTGCTACAAGGGTGTGTATCACAACACTTCTTAGACACAAGAACCTGCAGACAAGACCTATCAATTCCCCAACATCTGGTTATGCATTGCCTTTTGCTGTGCTATCTGTCCCCTATCACTAATATGCCTACTCTATGCGTACATTCCTTTGCTCTTCAGTCTCCATTTTTCATAACACCTACAATGTTGCATTTTAATACATATCAAAAAAATTGTAAGCATGATTCCAACCAGTAAAAGGCTGCAGCTACACAAATAAATGCTTTTATTTCACCTTGGCAATGCTGAGCACAAGACTTCTCTCCTACATCTCTTTTTCATGTGTGCAGTGTGTATATGATCATTACAGCCAGATGATGCTAAAATTCTATGGTTGGAAACTTCAGAAGTTTCCTTTTTTCTAATTATCACTGTTAATATACATGTCTTTGCATAAATAGTGGGATTCTGGAGTACCTATAAAGCAAACTCCTTGCTCATTAGTATACTGACTATATTGCAATTTTATATAAACAGAGTTATCTTACTGACAATTGTTCTTTGCTAGATTTTTCCTAACCTTTAAACTGAAGAGAAATGAAATCCACATTCATTTGTCTAAATGATGTCATCTGCCAAGTATAATTACTTCTAGAGCAGGTCATCTATGTCTAGAGAAAGTTTATTTCTTCAAAATGTTGCGATGAAATTACACTGCACCATTGAGCTTGACTTACTGGAGAGAAACAGGGCAGAGGACAGCTGCTTGATGCAAGATATGTTCTATGTTATGAACGTCAGAGTATGTGACACTGGCAAAACATTGCCTGTCCTTCTGCTCTGTAGTCAAAGAGCAAATAAAGGTACTGTTAATGTAAGAAAGCAAGCTATTCACAATTTTAAATTACTCTGTTGTCAGCTTTCCTGTACAATTATGTAGCCCTAGAAACTGCAAAAAAAAGTAAGCAAAACATTTACGCAGAATTGGAACCGTAGATTACTGGGAAAAAAATTTATCAGCAAGAAGGCAGCTGAAGGATTTGAGAGAGCTTTATCTCTCCTCAAGCCTGGTCTCATGTACACCAAAAAGAACGTCTCTCAAACTCCAAGAAAACATAGGAAACCATTTTTATTATCATACTTCCATATCGCTATTTTTTAGTAGATATTCTAAGTCATTCACCTGTTTACGTAGTTGCTAAAGAATCCCATGCCTTCTCTAACCTGCCTATTTGTCAAGCTCCACAGGTGAGGATGCAAAACTTTAAATATAGTCCCCTATAATTAAACCTAAATAATGCAAGGAAAATATGCAGTTTATCCATTTTGGTTACAAAAATATATACTACATGAATAATAACATCAAACTGCTGCACAGAAACTGTTCTTTTGGATATCAGTGAGATGTGCATGCACACAACATCCGCACAAATAAATTATTTTTTGCAAATCGTGATAATTTACATTCCCATAATTACTATGGCATCTGATTACTTATATTTCTAAATTCTTTTACTTTCTAAGGATGTGATGGACAGTGAAATTCTTCTGTCAGTTTGGTGTATTCATTCTCTGTAAACAAGATCTGCTTGCAGAGTTCCTGGATGGATGTCAAGTTACCTAATAGCAACACACCACGGAGTAATGCATTGACCTGTGCCTGCCCTAGAAGTATGCACTGATTTATTCTGCTTTGGTTTCCTTTGGTAAATTAAGTTTTTGGAATGCTTTTCTTCAAGACACTGTTGACTTTTTAGATTTCTAATTACAACTAAAGCCTAAAAAAACTTCTTATGTAAGTATATACCGCTGCTCATTTTTTAACTGAATTTATATTTCGCTTTAGAGATCTGCAAGTAAGAAGTTTGCTCAAAATAAATGAACTGATTACCGAGTACATTGACAAGCTACTGCAACCTTATTTATGGGATAGAAAAGAAAAATGAGATACTTTTTTAATTTAAAATGTTTGACAGCTGGTAGAATTGTGACCGTTTTTTTGGTAAAAGGCAAACACAGGGTTTAGCTATAACAACACTATGGCCATGGTGACACACTGAGAGGAGCTGATATAAGACTCCTGTAAACCTCTTTCTGCAGCCATCAAAACCTAAAAATCTTAATGTACTAAACAAATAGAAGTTAGGAAATGACTGGGATATGGATATATAGAGTAGATAAAATTACAATATAAAAGATTAAACTGGTTAATCCTTAGAACTTCCTCTGGGGTGACATTTTTTTGTCCCCAGAACCTCCCTACTTTGTCAGCAATATTTAAGTTAAGGAAGTTGAAAACAACTACTTTGATCCCAGTGGTAAGAAAAAACCCTAACATTACTTCTTAATTTTGCTGAAATAAACTAGTCACAGCACTTACACATTTCAGAGTAACTTGGTAAGAACAGGCCAAGGCGCACCAGGAACCTCCTGAACTTGACCAGGTTTCTACGGACTTGCTAAGTTTCAGGGGATGTCTTTTCCATGTACTTGTAAATTTTTTAACGCATGTAAACTTCATAATCTACAACAGGCATAACTACATACTGCATTCCTATTTATTTTGAACCTGCCTTCTGCCAGTTTCATCTGTTCTGGCATTGTTAGAGCCACTGCGCAATCCCATGCACACTCGCTGTGCCACTCTGGTCTTGACAAACCTTTCTCATACCATACTCATCTTTTTTTCCCAAATAAAGATTCCTGCCTGATTTCACCATTTGTTGTACGGAAGATATTCCATACTTAAGAGTCATGCATTCTGCCTTTCTCTGAATCTTTCCATTTCAACCTGAGTTCCCAACCCCTCTGAGCTATGAGAAGCAGAACTGTGTGTCGTATTTAAATAAAGGCAAGGGATAGACTTATGCAATGACCAATTATGCCATTCTGTTTTCTATTCCTTTCTGAATAATTCTTAAAAACACCTTCTTTGTTGAACTGGTAATGGAAACTGAATTGTTATTTTCATTACATTACCTATTACTGCACTAAGTTCTTACGCCAGAGCAGTAATGGTCTATTTAGACCTATAACTTCGTATGTAAAGCTATTTTTTTCTCCATATGCTTTTTTTTAATGCTAATTCACAGTGAATTTCATCTGCCATTTTGATTCCAGTCACTTGGTTTGTTAAAGTTTTTATACATTTATAAGTCCAACTTTCACGTTTAATACTGTAAATAATTTAATACAATTAACAGACTTTCTCACCACACTGTTCACCCTCTTTTCCAGCTTGTTTCTAAGTACGTTGGATGCCACATTCCCAGCAGAGATCCTTGCACTTTTCTGCTATCTTTAGCCTTTGAAAAAACTAATAATCTATTCGTAATCGGTTTCTTGTATCTTAACCAATTACTGATCCACCATTTTCATGTTCCATATTCCACATTCCAAGAAACAATTAGTTTCTTTAGAAATTTCTAGTGGAAGACCTTGGCAAAAGTCTTTCCCAACCCAGGCAGGCTCTACTGGCTGCATCATGTTTGTTGATCCCTTCAGAGAGATTCAAAAGATTTACAAGGCAAGGCACTGCTATAGAAAGAACATATTATTTTTTCCCCAGGTAAATCATACACATTGAGGTGTCCCATAATTCAATAATTACTTTGTTGTAATTTCCTAATTTTGACCGTGTGCCTCTAGGGCGTTATGGCATGTTAAACCCTTCTAAGAAAAATGGTATCCCATTGGCTACTCTCTAATCATCAGTTAACAAGACCCATCTCCAACGGGTTCCACAAAGGAAAGCTCTGGTATGGGAACTACCCCAGTTCTTTCTATCACTAAATTCATCCGTAGTGAAGCAAAAGGAGAAGTTAATGGACAGTTTGGGGCTCCCGGTGTTTTATTTACATGGATTTTTTTTTTGTTTCTACTTTCAAGAAACATTGCAACTTGTTTACTCATAATTTTTAAAACCTGTGAACTGGGTAATTTGGAAACAAATCACTTACCAATTCAGTTACTTTGACAAAATTATTTATTGCAGTCAGCAACTCCATAATAGTTATTAGCCAAGTTGACAAGAAGCCAACAGGTTTCTTGGAACAGTGGTACTTATTCAGAAGTAGCTTAGCTCCAGAAATGCAATGTTTATTACCAAGATTAACTTGTCATTGAAATTGCCTAAACAACACACCAACAGAGCTACAGTTCTACAACCTATTGATCCAGAAACTAAGGCTAACATGTAATAACATTTTTGTTCCCTGAAAAAAAGTATCAGAAAAGCAAAGGTATTACATCCTCATTTAGAAATAACCAGTCTGTTTTTATGAGTTCATGACAACACTGAAGAGTTTTTCACATGCTGGGCCTTGACTACAAGTCTCTATTTAATCCATTTCATCGACAAACAAGGAAGTCTCAGGCAGTTTTAATTGACTCAGAGGCACTACACTTCTATTTCCCATATGTGCCACTCACCTCTTGACTGTCTCTTTCCTTAAATGTCAATCTTCTGGGAGGATGGGATGTCTCTGTGCTGTTTGCAGTGCTACTGCCTGCTAAAAGGGCGCGTGGGAGGTCACAGTTTGGGAATGAAGGACAAGGACTCTTACCTGCTGCTTTGGCAACATCTGCAGTTGAAATGTTTTGGAGGTTTGAGTGCACTCTGAAGGTCACAGCTGGTCCCAGCACGCTGGAAGAGATTATTAAAAAACATAAGATTCATAATCAGGAGACATGGCGTAATATTGCTTATCAAAATAGGTTTTTAAGGAGATACTATTAAGACACCATTTAGCTCTCTTCCTTTTGCTTCATTAGCTACATTTGCATACATTTTTATACCTCTTGTGGTTTCTTCTGTGTATCTTGTGCCTGTCTGAAAGAATTTCAACGACATTAACTAAACTTCAGAACACTCCTGTAAATACTATTCCTATTATGAAAATGGCAAAATGGAGGCACTGAAATTGTTATTCTCCCAAGTACAGAATAAACCGTCACTGGAAATCAGCACCCAAAGAAGATTACAGGTAGTTTCAAATTTAATATGCCTAACATCAACACAAGGTTTGTCTTCTTGTCACGACTGTAAGTCAGAGGGACAACAAAATAAAAATAGAATATTTATCTTGATCAGGTTCTGCAAGAACATGTGTGGGGAAAAGATTTTGGACAGATCCGATCCAATAAGTGATTTTGACCAGAAAGATACCACAAAGTATTTATTTTTTAACAACAGAGGTAATCACCTCTTTGAATAACTTACGAAGGGAAATAATTGACTCTGGTGACCCTTTTGGGTGCAGTCTGATAGTCCTTTACGGCATTAAAATCCATGAGGCATTTACAGAGGAAGGTACTGATTAGCCAGATGAAGAACGAAAAAGTATACATGATTTCAGAAAAAAAAATCATTTTAAAGGAAAATAAATCCATATATGTCATTCTGCATTCATTCTCCACCCATCCCAATAATAACCAACTTACAGGCACGTCTGATGAAAAGAATAAAGAAATTTCAGTTCGGGTATCCTTAAAAGTATGCTGAAGTACATATACATATGGAAAACAAAGACAAAAACTGACACCATTATAAAAGTTTGCTTACATACTATGTATTATGTGAGTTCCTAAGTTTTTATTCTTCATATAATCAGGGAAAAGAATTACACTTATACTATGAATAAAAACCCTGCTTAAATGGTGAAGTATGATGGCTGGAACCATACGTGTTTTGACCTCCTATAGCTGTGGCTTATGAGAAAATGAAGTCTGAAAAATTGCTGCATAAAAGAAATAACTTGAAAAATATTTTTGTTGCAGGGCTTGAAATGAGGTATTAAATTATTCTTTTACCAACATGTTAATATTTTGCATTCATACAATGGAGAGTACTTAATGAAGTGTGCTTAACTGCATCACATATATCCTAGACAGAAATACCTTTAAACTTTTTCCATTTCAGGAAGAATAAAACCTATTATTAACCACAGGACTGCGTTTCGAGGTCGCAAAGGGAATCGGAGTAAGACTAAGAAGCATCCTTTCTATCTTTTACTAGCAAAGCATGCACTGTGCACATTTAATTCTGGAGTTAATAAGAACTGTCATTAATCAATCATTTTTCTCTAAATACTGTCGCGGGGGGGGGGGAGAGAAAAAGAAAACAGAGAGATTTTATTGCTAAAGGACACTCCAGATGTCAAATCATTAATGAGCAAGAAATGTATTTTAATAATGTTAGGTAATTATAAAGCATTTCTCATCGTCATTTAAATAATATTTCAGGTTATAATACTCTGCAATAATATATACTGCAAAGTATATGTTATTTGAGATAACTACTATACAAAAATTCAGACCATTCCCTGATTCTGTCAGTGAGACTGAGACAATCAACCGTAAAAAGCACCTGAGAGGTTCATGATATCATCCATACACTGAATACAACTGCCTTGCACAGTCCTTCCTTCTGCATTGGCAGCCTGAGACACGATGATTCTGCCGTGGCGGCTCAGGCAGTTACAGCATAATTAGCACTCTGCTTTAAATAAAAGCAGGCACCAACGCAGTACGCAGCTGTTCCGTGACAAGGACAGGGTGAAAAAGCCCAACTGTAGATATTCCTCCCAAATCGACACTGCACACCGTTATAGCTGAGAGCCTGGAACCAATGCAAACTTTCAAACACAGTGTAGTTACGCTTCGGCTTTATCAGCAAAGACATAGAAAGTTTGTTCCCCTCCTTCCCTTGCCTGAGTTTTTTGCTGCTGTCTCTGGCACAGAGCTCTCTGCCTCCCCCGCCTCCCCCAGTCCTGCCCCACTCACTGCAGCTAAGCACTTCGTGGCATCATTAAAATCATATATATTAAAACTGGATCATTTCAGTGATCCAGCCCAGGCAGGGAGAGGCAGGGATTTCAGAGTGAAGCCCGGCAGGGACCATGGCGCTATTCTCTAGTGACTCCACCTGGATAACCCGGGAACACGACAGGATCCCAGTCGTGCCCATGCAGGCATTGCCACAAGCACCGTCATTCCTCGTCGCCGCTGATGAGAAAATGCGGGGAAAAAAAAACAACCCGGAGAAAAAAAACAGGGTGGGGAAAAAAAATCCTTATGCAAGTGGGATGGTATCTGGTTAACACCGTTCATTTGCAGGAAAGAAGAAATCTCAGAATTGTTTAAAATACCCATTCATATATTACTACGTGGGATATTGTTTTTCTTTACTTAAGCAATTGAATGCTTGAACATAAGGAATCACCTGAGCACCACATAAGCACAGCTTCACTAGGAATACTTACAAAACGAGGAAAATAAAGCAGTTCTTGTCACAACTTTTTGCACATTGCTATTCTGTTGTTTATTTAAAAGCAAACAAAAGACCTTGAGATTACTTGGTCAAAATTACATTTCTGCTCAATGTTTTGGGAACTGACTGCTTCAGGAGCTCATAAAATGAGATTTTTCTCATGGGGGGCTTCTGGCAAAAGCACTCAATAAATAAACATTTCAATAACAATAGATGCCCTTTGGGGAATTCCTCGCTGTTCATTATGTGTTGGACAAAAACATTTAAACAAAACCAGTAATTATTTGGCTACAAAATATTTTTTAAAAGACTTTTTAACAAGAGGGCAACCAGCCCGAGAAAAGGTTCTAAGATGTATAAAATGCACCCCTGATCCTTCCTAACCAGGAACTTGAAATTAGATAGATGAGACTGCTTTTTCGTGTGGCTGTCAAAGCCTCTGAAGCCTAGCTAGTA
Source organism: Rissa tridactyla (assembly GCF_028500815.1). NCBI lineage: Eukaryota > Metazoa > Chordata > Aves > Charadriiformes > Laridae > Rissa > Rissa tridactyla. The sequence goes on along the minus strand of NC_071467.1, from coordinate 157,415,028 downwards.
TTAATGGCAATTGTCTTTACCTCACTCTAAATACGGAGGCTCACTGGAGTGCACATGATTGTTTATGACCTGATGAATTGCAAACAAACCCTTCCCACGGATGCAGGAGGGTGCTGCCGGTTAGCGGAGGCATCCCTCCTGCCTGGCGGGTCGCATCACGCCAGCGCTCTGGAGGCGAAAGCAATCAGAAACGTAAACCACAATGCCCAGGCTGAAACGTAACCTACATCTAAGACACGCGCCTGCTGCGACCGAGATGAAACACGTATGGTAGTAGCACGTTTAATCTAGAAAGACAGTATTTTATGTCAGATTTTTTGTCTGTTTTTTCCCTCCAATCTTCATTTTACCGCAATTACACCTATGTAAATTTGTAGTTAACTCTTCTGACACAAGTGAACTTACACCCACCTAAATAAGAGAAGCCTGTGAGTTTTAGAAGGCCTCTGGACTATACTATTATAATTGCACTTATCATTTTTTTCTAATACTTTGTTATGATGTTTTTTTCAATAAAGGTAAGCAGGTCTGGCTTCAAGGCTAATAAACAGTGACCTCTCCCCACGCAAAATGTAATGTCTGTTGCAATGACCTGCTAAATTTATTACTTGAAATTTACTGACTAATTACCCTCTCTGTTGGCTGTCACAACTTCTGCTTTTTTTTTAATTTCAATAATATTGCCTTCAGCCATAATAGTTGTTTTTTTTTTAACAAAGACATTCAAAGCATATTGCAAATTGTCACCCTTATGTGCTGTTGTCTTATATTCTGTTTACTAGAGATGAAATAATTACAGTGTTTATACCAAAATGACTTGAAGGTTGATTGCTGATTTAATAATATCCCCTCCCCTTGGGTTGATATTTGCCATCTGAAGGTGGGAGGGTGCACATGTACAGAAACAAACAATATTCTTTGTGTAAAATAGAAGTATTTCCTTTCATTAATTGTTTTACTGACTAACAACATTGTCATATTTTGCCTGTCAACAAATGAATGATCTGAATAAACCGAGCTGGAGCATGATCAATATGGCAAGGTCCATATCACTTTCAAGCCGTAGGTTATAATTATATTTATGAATGACAGGATTTAAATCTCCATAAATTATGCAGCAATCTTTGCATGCCTGTTCTTCTCCCTCATGTGTGTATACTTTAGTATTACAATATCATACAGGAGGTTTACTGTGAAATACAGCCACAGTCTATCATACCCCCTAGTGGAAAAGGATTTGAGAAACAAGTGCCAACATGGTTATGTGTATTCTTGAAGATGAGACTTAGAGCTGATGCTGTATGGAAATGAGTTGAGGTGGCACTGCATTTTTAAAAATTACAGGCAGAGTGCAATTTCTCAAGACTGGAGGAAGATGAAGAGATTAGGATTGGGTATTTCCGACATTAAACATTCTCTTAATGACCCTATTTCATAAAACAGAGCTTGCGTTAATAAAGCTTAGATTTGAAATTAGAGTCACTACTTGTCTATATGTTCATTTCAAAATCCTTTAATCTCTGGAGGTTAAGAAAAGCAATTAGTAATGCTCCAGAGGATTGCGCAGAGCAAATTTTACAGCAGCGAAGGTAATTGTCTCAGGAAATGTTTGGTGGGCTTGAACTAATGACTTGCAATGTGTACACATTTCTTTGCTTACTGTGTTTAGGAATTCGAAGTTTATGTCCATTGTTTACATTGCACTGAAGCCTTCTTTTCACCTTTTCAATTTTGGAAAAATTAAAATGTTCACACTTATGTCAATGTGTTATATATTATATATATTGGTATATAAACACGTCAAATCAAATTGATGGAAAAACGCACATGGCTAAAAGAGGTATTTTTGCAATACAGTACATTTGTACGACACGATTTACAGAGCAAAGCAAAGGCAGAAAATTGCATCTGGTCGTCATCATATAATACATACATGGATTAAGAAGTGGCTATGTACGCTGGCTATTGTGTGCTCCTTCTGTTATCCAAACCAGCCGTAAATCCATTGGATACTTGATTCAGGTTTCACCAACATTTTTGACTAGAAATTTTGACCAAAATTTATTTTGTGGAGCATCGTGTCATACTCTATTTGTATTACATTAGCAGGTACCTGACTAAACTTCAAAGATTCAGGAAATCTGTGAAGGACGTATTGTGTTGACCTACGACAAAATAACTTCCCTGAACTGTTGAGTAGAGAATATTGATCATCACCCAGACTTAATACTAAAAAGGCACACATCTATCACTCTTTAATATCTTTACTGTTCAAAGGTTTGCTTCATTTTGCACCTGGACTGAAAAAATATCAATGTACAGCTGTATGTATTCTCACATTTCTATTGACATGTACGTATTTACAGCCAGTGATCAATTAAAAAATCTTTTTCTGTTTTAGCAAATTGATCTTCTTGAGCCCTTCTCTGGAAACTCTTAACGTGCTCCTTAAACTGCAGAATGACACACAGTGTTGCACAACATGCTGCCATACAGCCAAAAATATATTGTCTATTCTGATTTATATCCTTTATATACACTTAACATGAACTGTTTATTTGCAACATTGTCTACAGAAATGTGGTCCTGTAATAATGATACAGCAAGCATGGAGAGAGAAAGTTAAAGATTTGTTGTATCACACCTTATGTCTGACAATGACCGAGTACTAAAGATGAAAAAGCAAAACCCCTGCTAAGGGAAAGACATTAATTGCGGCGCTCACCAGTTAGTGCTTGATTTTCTATCACCACTTGCATTTCATTAGAGAGGTTTACACCGTGCAGCTGGGTGAGGCGTAGCAGGTTAGACCACAAAGATTAGATAGACTGGCTGTTTCAGAGCAATCCCATCTTGCAAATGTAACTACATGGAAACAAAACTTCGGTCTGGATTTGATGGTTGTAGCTCAGACGTACCTCTGCAAGCTGCATCTGCAGCCTCCACAAACCCAGTCATTATTTGGACACTTTGTAGTGCCCCATTCTCTCCCCTCAAAAGGATCAGTGCTGCAGGGTGACTTCATGGAGCATCGTTTCAAGGGGAGGGCAAAGGGCACTACAAGGTGTCCCCATAATGGAATGTATCCTGACTGACACACTACAGTCAGAATCGTTGCAAGAGTAAAGTCACAGAAAAGGGGTGTCGGGTCCAGACCAGGATGCCTTCCAACAACAGCAGCCCGTGTTTGGTGGGGTTCTGATGCCAACCGATGCTAAACGATGGACTTGTAATTATTTTACGTTAGTCATTAATTTTGTATTAATCATTTAATCTATATGCATCAAAACTGTGCTAAGCACATTGATACTAATTTACAGTGCACGAGGCAATGAAAGAGTATTTTAAAGATTTTACAACTCACTTCATCTCAGGTGAAGATTATTTTGCTAAGCCTACAATTTAAATGATTTAAAAAACAGACAACGCTCAATTTAGAGATTGATGCTACACTCTGTTTGTCCTATTTTTATTCTTCACAAAATGCAACTTCTGATGATTACTCAATATCTATGAATAATTTGCAGAGTTTTAAAATAATTTTTCTATTAATCTGTCACAGGCCATGAAACTTGACATTTTCACCATCCTGAGTACATGAAAGTTGCCAGCTTTGCCTGCCATGCAAATAAGGTTCTTAATTACAGTATTTGAAAGAACAAACCATACAAGTGCTGTAATTTTTTACAGCAAAAGTGTTTGGACCCTGAGAGAGTGGGAAAATGGTCTCAAAATGCTGCTTAAATGTACAGCGATTTTTCTTTCACTCCCCAAAGATTAAACTAAAGGATGAAAAAGTTAGGTAATTAAAAAAAAAAAAAAAGATTATTGTATTCTATTTATATTTCCATTGTTCTTTATAACTTTCAGTAGTCTGCCTGGTACACAAACAGCAGACAATTTTTAGCCAGTAAGCATTCAATGCTTTTTACTGACTTCAGGCTTACTTACCCTCTGCACACCTGTGTTGTTAATGGAGTCTGTTGAAACCACGTGTAAAATTTGTCTACTGGGCTGATAGTCACCTTACGCTCGGCTTGCACAAGTGATTTCTAATAATTAATGAAGAGCATGACTCACGTGTTTGGACTTTTGCAGAGGTAAAGGTTGAGCATGCTCATAGCTTTGGTAGGAGCCAGACAGGACACAATTTCTTTGATCAGGATTAGGCAGCACAACCAAAGACCCAAAACCCAAACTTTGCTACAGCCTCAACTTATAAAGCTCCAAAACTCTGAATGCTACAATCAGAGCCCTTCCTCTTGCCATCTTAAGAACCTGTTGGCTTCTCCTTTAGCTCTGAGGAGAACAACTAGAAGATTTGTTCTTGAGCTTCCCCTGACAGCTGTGAGGGAGACAAGAGGCATTGCAAGCGGAATTTATTGGGCTCTTTCGGTCGCACCTACAGATGTGTATTTGCTCTGGCTGCCTTTAGGGCTCCTAATACAAACCCTTGCCCAGGCAACTTGTGGTGCAGCTCAGGCTTGGATATGCAATATTTACTGGCTAAGGTGTAAAAAAAAAACGTGAAGAAGAATTATTTATCTTTTGCAGCTGGGTCAGCAGGTCTGCAATATTCATGCAATCCATCCGTCCGTCCATCCAGGGGACAAAGAAAGAAAAAAAGTGTGAGTTTGTTTAACTAGGAGAATCAGTTAAGCAAGGGCTGGAGGATCAAGAAAGACATAGACATAGGATTAATTTTGTATATTTCTTATAAGGGACTATTCTTTTATACTGATCTCTACATTATAATCTTTTTACATTTCTAATATTTGTTATTCTATTTGTGGACCAAGCTTTAGTTCAAGAGTGAGAATCACAGTTCTCTGTTTCTATTCTCATATCTGTCACCAAGTTCTGTACCATCATAGGGAAAATCAGGCAAACTGTCTGGAGTTTCAATTTACCCATCTGTAGAATGGAAATGATTACCTGGTAATAATATGTGAAATGTTACATAAATAAAATGCAATGGTGCATGTTCAGTGACTTGCTTGAAACAAAGGGGTGTATCCTGCCTACCCTATAATGTTATGAACTTTAATTTTATTAAAAAATGAATGTGATGGCATTCTCAGAAACACAGAGGCATGAGTAGTAGGGAAGTATGAAGTTAAAAATAGATGAACTTCAGAAGCTCACTTATCTGTAAAACCCTTCTCTTGAGTAGGGACCTATGAGTACACGGAAATGCATCTATAACACTGGATTTCATTCTGCCTTTGACTACAAAGGTGAAAATCCTCTGATTTAATGAGATGAAATGTTGTAATGGAAAGACAAACTTCGTACATTTTTATTTATAAAAGTCTCCCTAGATTTTTACGGTCTTTCTGTTTTGTCACCTAGAATTCATAAAACGCTGCAGGCCAAAATCCTTCTTGTTATTTTAATGTATTTTTATATTTTTCTAGCAGGAAAGTTACAGTGGAGAAGGCAAAATGATCTTGGTTATATGCACATTTATTAAAGAAAAGCACAAAAAATATATTGTACCTCAGGGGAAAAAGCCACAAGACTAATGTAATGCTAAGGTTGAGAAATCACTCATTTTTAAGTAAAGGAATGCACAGTTGAAACTCCCACCTTATTTTTGTTTCCTTATCCTGATTCCTTTAAAAATTGATGTATCTTTATATTATAAATTAGTTGTCAAATAAGACAATATGTACCAGAAAACACAATGTAATTTCTTATAAAAGCCTGCATGCAATGAGTTACAGCAGTGCATTTTTCAAACAATGTTTTCCAGATTCATTAAATCTGTGGAAGGAGTCAAGTTTGAATAAAAGTGGTTCCATTATTTCTGAGTTATGCTTTTATAACATTTTAAACAAGATTATGCCAAATAGCTTTAGTCTGTTGGTTTGCTATTTAAAATCAAAGAACAGATGACAAATATTGCTCAACTTTTTTGAAAGTTATGTCTTTTTTATTGGGACCAAGCATGGCACAGTTCAAATTGAAATAAAAATGTTGCTTAATTTCTGGACAATAAACGGAATGGAAATAAAAATTGAAATTATTGATAGTTTATAAGACAGCACCTTAAGGGGAGCAGGATGGACTACATGTTTTTTCATAAGCACAATATTAGAACATTCCTCTCAGTAAACCTAAATAGCATAGATGGCAGAATCCAGAACCTGCCAATCTAGAAAAAAATTTTGGAAGAATATTCATCCACTGGTGTCCAACATAAAACACAAGAGAAGATTAACCACACTGAGTCAAGGAGAAAGGAATCATGGAGAACCTGTACAGTAGAGGGAAGCTTGCAGATACAAACCTAACAAGACACTGTGCTACCTGTCCCACTAGTGCTGTGATTAAATAATCCTCCCTCACACTATCCTGCCTCTCAAGCTACCAATAATTTCCTGAGATGTTCACATTTAGAGCATACATATACCACATGTCATAATCCATCAGCATGATGAAGTGAAAATACCAAGTACTGTTCCAGTGTTTAGGTTCTGGATGACTGAATATGATTAACTGGCTGATTGAGTTTTTCAACTGTTAGAAAAATAACACGACAAACAATGAACAAAACCTATATAGCATGATTAGGACACTACAGCCAATGCACATGTTCATAATAGGTGAGGCTGGGAGCTCCACTCATCGCTCTGCCTGCCCAACACTTCCGATTTGAACACATTTAAAGCTTCTCCAAACTTTCACCACTTGGTTTGATTTTCAGACATCTTCAGTTCAAGCTCTTTTCACTGGGATGGTTGGCTGGCTTTTCAAATTGCATTTATTCCAGCCCAACCATTTCAGCCCTTCCTAAGACTAAGGATAATGATAGGTATTGTTTGGTCGTGTAAGGACTTTTCTTTGAAAAGGATGTGGAAAGTGTCTCTAACCCCACTACTTGAAAACAGAGATTTGAAGTATGGCAAGAATGTGCTTGTAGCTGTCCTCATTATAAAATTCCAAATCCAAGCTTTTGTTAGATCACTGTTTACATAAAAATATGTAAAAAACATAGTTGACACTAAGGACATACTACAGTATAATAGGAAAAATCAATCTTGATTTACTTCGTATCTAGCTAGACAGTCTTTCTTTGCAAAGTGTTTTTCAATAGGATCCCTGACATCCACAGATGAACAGTGGTCAAGTGGTAGAAAAGACCAATATTTTCAAGGGCCTCAACTTATTTTTGTCAGACTGCAGGAAGTATGTTGCAAATAAGGCATGGAACTATGAAGATGTAAAGGTCCTACCATTACTTTGAGTTCTTCTGGTACCATCCGGTTCTGCCTCAGATTCAGATTCAGACTCAGTTCATTTGAAGCCAAGTCATTTCAGGTAATTTTTCTTACAGACCAAGTGTCACTGTCTAAACTGAAAGCTGACTTCTAGGGCTGCTGAGCACTCAGAATGGCAACTGAAAGCAGTGGGATCGCTGTCTCAATAAGTGAAGATCTTTACAGAAAAGGCTGAATAAGCTATAGTCTGAGACATCAGACTGGACACCTCACATTAGCGAGTGCTTTGATGTTAATCTCTTCATGCATAGCTCCAGCTCTGAGTGGTCCTAATAATACCGCAGTCTCATGTGACTTCAATATATCAATTCATGTTCATCAAGAATTTTGATAGTGTAGTGAAAAGCACCATAGGAAAAAAAAAGAAAAAACAAAACAAAAAAACCCAAACCAAAACAAACCAAAACAAGAGGAAATGGGTTTTCTGACCTCAAAGCAGGATTTGAATAATGTGTTATAAATAAATCCTGAAGCCATACATTGAACAATGAGAATAAAATGAAACATTGAAGAGCTGCTCATTAACTGAGCGTTTTATTTCCTGCATATGGAATAAGACAGAAGGCTGTAGAAAAATACATAGATACGATCAAGTATTTCAAGACTATATCATAATTAGTCTTTATAGAATGACTGATACTTTTTGGTCAGCTGAACAACAAAACAAAATAATGAAAATAATGGCTTAAGTTCAGTCCAAAATCAATTTTTTGTTTATTCTTATCACCAAAATAGAAGCATTTTCTTTACAAGCCAGTTATAAGATAGTTAAATTTTGAAACTGGTCATTACTTTGAATTTAAAAATTATAGTACTCTAATTTCAAAATAACAAACCACACTGCTGTGGCTGCCACAAATTTTGACAGGAATTTTCAATTGAAGCTGCCATACAGTTTCTGTACATACCTTCAGTTAACCTGAATTTTCATTTTTCGTATAATAAACTATTCAAGTAAAACATGGAATTCACCTCTAATCTTAGTGTGGGTATAGAGAGTGGTCAGGTGAAAGCTGAACAGCAAACCCAAGGCCTGGCAGTTTGAGTTTTAGACTCTGAAACATCAGTGATTTGGTCTTTTAAGTTAGCTTTGGATGTACAATATAGATGCAACCAACTTTAGATGACAGGGGAATATTGGTTAAGTTTTATGGCTTTGCAATCCAGGACATTATATTCAATAACCAGAATCAGCTTTTTCAACCTGAAAAATCTATTTTTATTAGCATTTGAAATTTAGCATAAGTATCCTGTTCATCCCCAACATTATATGTATATATATTGATTATGTGCTTATATAGGCAATTACACAAGCATCAAAGAGAGGCTAATGTTATTGTATGGAATATAGAGTGCTCTGCTATGGGTTTTCCACTGAAAAACTAGATATGTAAATGGGCATGCTTGTTGGTCAAGTAATCATGTCTCCTGAAAGGACATTTCTTTGAGTACTGAGTTTAGGTATGTTAGACGGCAAAAATGACAAAGATGCCCGCTAAGATGAATGGGTGGAGGGAGCCAAAGAGGTAGAAAAAAAACAGGGGAAAAAGAAACACCTAGAGCGAGGGATCTTCAATGGCAATAGGGAAAATCATATAAGACTAAAGAGAGGAATAAGAAGGAAAAGAAATAAAATCAGTGCTACTGCAGCATCCATCAGAGAATATAATGTTCAGTTGAAAATCTCACTCTGAACTGGAGTCCTAGTATGGTAGGATATGCGGTCTGGAATACTATGAAATCAGACTAATTCATTTTCTCTCCACGGAAAGATATTCAGCTAAGCTTAGAGTTGAAAACCTCCCTTAACAATGTTCTCAGTAGATACCCCAGGTATGAGAACATTAAATAAAAATTCAGAAATAATTCATATTCTCATCAGAAACTAAAGAAGTTATGTATGTTCTAATTCAGTCGCTTTGACTATAGGTTCTGAGTGTCCTTTCCACTACCTTCACGGTTGAGCTTACAGATTTTAGTATTCTTATTATATTTGGATGTTTCTTGATAACCTCTCTCATTTATAAGTTTACTCTATAATGTGTGAAGAACTGTAATTACATGAAGAAGGCCAATGTTGTAGATTGTAGAGTGGTAAAGTTATTATTTTTTTTAAATAAATACAAACCCTCCTAACACTACTACCCATCTGACTTCAATCCATGATACTAGCCCAACAATCAATCACCAGGGGCATTGGACACCCATAATTAGATTATAAAATCATAACTATAGTCATTTTACGTCTGCTTGCATAATTACATCAGCATGCTAATATCCTTTTAATGGTCTCTAATGATGTAATAAGAAATAATGGAATTTATTTGACAGCTACATAATCATTAACAAAACATATTAAGCATAACTATTACTTCCATAAAGATTCAGGCTGTATCCAAAAGTGACAGCTAACATGTTGGATCGTTTCTTCAACGCTGAAATATTTCTAATTATGAATTCCCCAAATCTATTCCCACTTATCTGCTTCACAGGGTGAGCAAAGTTTATGTCAATGCAAACTTGACAACAAACCAACTGTAGAAGTGGACTGAACGCTCCGGGAGCCAGGCCTGAGGCTATACTGTGAATTGAAGCCATCGGTTAAAGTTGGCAGGATTGTGAACAAGAGAAGAAAAGATAAGCTGATTACTACCATGCATCAACTAATCAAGAACTAGCACAGAAATTGGTAGGAATCCACGGCAAAAGCAACTGTACACTTACCAAAGCACAGGAAAAATCCTAAAAATATAGGGAAGAACGAAAGACATTTGCAGACAAAACTAACTAAAGGTAGTAACGTATTTGTGAAGCAGTCCCTTTAAAAGTGTTTTTTTTTTTTTAGAGAAAAGGACAAGAAACTCTAAATTGAGAATTTAAAGAACTTTAGAAGAACTCATCACTCACCCTGTCTCCTCAGTTCTTCTTACACGATTCCTATTGAATGTGATGGCTTTGTCTATACTCCCAAATTAACCCCGTGATTCTCATTAAGATGTCTTTACCCTGAAATCTTTCCAATAGTCCAAAAAATTCAGGTCTACACTGTTATTTTCTTACCAATCAGAGTTCTTGGGGGGAAAAGAAAGACTTGAGAATTTTACACCGACATAACACTCAGGTCAGACTTCAAAGTAGACTTTTTAAAAAAATGAATCCCTAAGAAAAAGAGTACTTTTAGTTGCCAGTAAACTAAAATAATTTAAATCCCTATAGTGCCTTAGGCCAAGTAAAAAGCATATTTCCCGAGAGGACTCATTCTCACTCTTTGGTATGGCAAAGGTGGATTGGGAATAACCATGATATCAAGTCCTTCCTGAAACCCCTCTCCATGATGCCACTCAGAAGATAACCAGAGCCTTCAAATTCATAGTTTTCCAGCGATGGCTATGCAGTGATGACAAAAGAACAAATCCAAAAAGCGTCAATTCTCTGCTTGGAGAGGCCTTGTTCTAAAGCCTCTACTCCTGCTACATCTACTGGCCAGCCCGCACTTCTTCAGCATTTCATGGGTTTAACGCGAGTCAAAGCATCTCATTTTCTTGAGTAAAGAGAAATTATTATGGATGAATTCTTCACTAACTTGAGATAATCTTTCCCAGATTTATGGACATTTTAGAAAGGAAAAGACTGTGTGTGTGTTGATAGACAGAATACTTGGTCCCGTTTGGAGTTACCGTCATTCAAACCACACTTTTAATATACTGACCATACAATACAAGTACTTTCAGTACAGTCGTATGACTGCATATTAATGGACACAAAATAACCAGCTTCCCTAATGTCACACATTAAAAAAAAAAAAAAGGTTGTTCATAGCTAGCTATATCACTGGAGGCATATTTTTCACTAGAGAATGAATCTACAGCCTGCCAATAGCAACGTTGTTGTGATTTATCAAATGATAAAAAATAACCAAAAGGGTTTATGCTAACAATTAGAAAGGTAGGTGAAAGTGCTCTTGTACTGTAAATGCATGAAGTTAATGAAGCAGAACCCGTTGATTCCAGCAGAGAAATTGTTCCATGGGATTACCCCTTTAAATATGCATCAGACTTTATCTGCTAGTATTCAAAGTCAAGGTTGCAAGTTCTCTTTGCAAGGAAGACCACATAATACTGTAATTTTTTGTAATTTCAAAACTAAGTTTTCATATGAACTACATTTCATAAAATACAAGTAAAAAGACTTGCAGCAAGGCAAAGAATTGTTCTAGCAAACAAAACAGGGGAATATTCTCCTTATAAACAACTAAAGCCAATATGTCTGGTATTTATCAGATTTCTAAAAAGATTTTCTCACCAGTAGTGTATTTCTCCCTACATATACAGCAATAAAAGGGGTACCATTTTTTTTCCAAATAATATAAACACTTCCACTGGAGGTGAAACATCTTCAGACTATGGCTTAAAACACAGTATTAAATGATGAATTACATTCACTGGAATGGAAGGTAAAAGAAAAGCTGACGGCGGTACAAGTGAGGCTGAGAAAGATGCTGCACTTCAGCAACCTGACTCGTGGGCCAAAACAAGCATCCCCAAACCCTCTGAAACATAGGCAGGAACTGGATGCTACCCAGACATCAGTTATTTTCTGCACACCACGATGTGACTTCTTTCCAGCAAGCTGTCAAAACCCTCCCACAGCTGACCCTTCTTTTCCATTACTTTTCTATCAAACTATTTTTATTCTCTGTTTCATGAAATAGTTAAGTTTTGTGAAGGAAATGATCCTGCCAAAGTGACTTCAGAAAATCCTCAATCTAAAAATTTTTACTGGACTTGGCAAATCATAACCACCTAGTTCAGGAGATTAACATGCAGAGCAGTCATCAGTATGAATCATATGAAGAAAACCAGTAGCTCAACATAGCTGAACTCCCTGTGACTTGTTAAATGAGTAGTTGACCAAGCAGCATGACCTAGTGTGCCATGTGCCAGACTCAAAGCCAGGGACCCAAGTTCTTATCCATCTCTGATGTCATTTTCCCCCTCAGCAATGCTGGGTATAATGACCCTTAAAAAGACTTTCCTTACCTAGAAACTGTTAAACAAGGTTGATAATATTTTTACAGCACTTTGAACAGGCTACCTTTCCATACAGAAGCATAGCAAACTTCCAGTCTTTATAATTTTTTTCAAAATAATTTGTTCGTGTGTGGAGGGAACGTTATAAAGATCACCACGATATTCTTTTTTTTTTGCCTCCCGCACGCTCTCATTAATGTTGGCATTAAAGAACAGATATTTCCTTGTAAGACAAACTATTCAAAAATAATGAGAAATCCAATAAAATAAAAAGGGGCGAATTCCGTGTACGTACTTGACATCGTCGAAGGCACTCATCTGCAGCTTCAGGAGATCTGCCACTTCCTTTATTAACTCCAAGCCCTTTTCCACACTCAGGGGGCTGTTGAAAGGGAGCAAGAAAACAGAGCATTACGAAAATGGAACTCATCAATACTTGAGAGGCTAAAAGTCCCAAAAGAGTTATCACCTTGGCCTCTTAGAGTCTGAAAGCCACCACTAACTGTATTCCTGTCACATAGTGATCGTGATATCAAGGGAATTGGGATCAGGTGCTTCTTCAGGCATGATGAATCACCTGAATTTTCCAGCAATAAGACAAACAATAAGGTGTAAATGGAATTGTTAGGAAGTGTAATGGGCCCATGATGCAGCAACCAGTTCATCTCGGTCCTCAATAAAAAATGTAATAAAGTAAAAGGACAGAAAGAGAGAAAAGGATTGACGAGACAAGGAGGGAAACAAACAATGAAAGTCAAATTGCAGGCTCAGTATCAAATGGACAAGGGAAAAGCATATTTTTAAATTCATTAGTTTTTAAAATGAATCTTCGCCCAGTGAAAGGATACAAAATTATTATGGATTTGAGGGTAAACAATGGGGTAAGGCACACAGTCCAGAGGACACTGATTAGATACATAGGATTTAGTTTGGTGTCTGTATGCACTGCTGACAGAACCCGCTTTAAATCTTTTTAACCTTTGTCAATGCCACATTTACATTTTTTAATTTAGAAAACAGGTTGCAGTCAAGCCTAACACAAGAGGACTGCTAACATTTAAAAAAGCACTTATCTAGATGCAAAATTTGTATTTGCAAAAAATTCGGGTTATTAGAGTTGTTATGACTCTAAAGATGCATTAAGAACATTCTGTCCCTAATATACAGATCATACCTCGTTTAGTTGTTGTTCAGTACTGTGGAACCAAATACAAAAGTATTAAGAAAGCAAAAAGATAAGGAAATGATATAGAAATGTCCAGTGAGAACAACAGACACAACATTCTCTGTCTAAATTGCAATTATAGAATTATTCTCAACATTGTTAAAGCCCCAAAGATCATACAACTAAACCTTACGAACTTGATACTTATCTAACTTATGCCATGGTAAAAAAGAAACAACTTTGATGAGACTAACCCAGTGGAAAAAGGTTCTGTATTTTTTCCTTCGAGGATTTAGAACAAGTAGGAGAAGGAGGTGTCAAAAAAAGAGCGTACTGTTAGACATGATCTTTTCAACCGGACTAAGGGGGAAAAAGATTTTTCTAACATCTGTACCTAGGTTATTATTTCTGGTTCACAGTGAAAGTTTTTGAATCTAATTTTATATCATGGTAATCATCGCCACAATTTTATTTATTGTCTACAATGAGCACTGTTTATTTATTTATTTATTGTACTGGGTTCTGCATACACTGCCCTAAGGGCACCTCTATTTAAATAATGGGATGTCTCATGTGGATGTTGGTTAGGATGGAATTGCTCAGCCTCCCTTCATGCTACTAACCCAAAATGCTCAAGAGAACTCCTGTCACACAAGCAGAGGTACCCCCTCAAGGCACCAGATAAATTTAGAGTTTTTCTAGATGTCTAAGACAGAAATGTTCTTGTGTGAAAGTAACAAAAGAATCTGATTGTTTCTGTAAGGAAAAAAAATGTACTATAGATTATTCATAAAACCCCTATATTTCAAGGACTGACAGCGGGTAGAAACGTGATTATTCCCATCACTATGAAAGCAGATTGTCATAGTGACTCAGGGACTTATGTGTTAATTAAATCTTTTCTCCCAAAGATGTTGGCTTAAATTTTATGGAAATGATCGGTGTCAGTAAGTGGGCTTTTACTGTAATAGCAAGTCTATGCAGTGGCGCAGGCAAAGTCTGCTGCATACATTGGTGTCATTTTTTTAACCAAGGGAGTCTCATTTGTAAAAGCTCAACCTCCTACTCCCTGCTTACCCCTCCTGCCCTCAAAAAAGCATTCCCCAACTTCAAAAACAAGGTATGCCGCTACAAGCCAATGTAGTAACTGCAGTGGGGGATGTAATCGGAGCATTTGAATGATGGAGAGAAAATGGGAGAGAAAATGGTCTCTAAGGCCATTCTTTTGCAAGCCTGAACATCCAAGAATAGTCTTAATAACTCTCATCCAATACCAAATTAAAACACATAGGTTCCCAAACTCACATGCAGTTTGTTAGGCTAAGAAATCGTCACTCATAACAGCTCAGGAAAGGGGCAGAAGCAGTACTCTTTGGTGCCAGTACTATCATTGATCACACTATCACATTTGAGGATTCACATTAAGAATGATTAATTTATATCGCGGTATTATCCAATATAAATTTCCCAACTTCTTAACATTGATATATACTAGTAGTGTTTATAAGAGTTTTGTGACAGTTGTACTGTAGGAGAGTTGAATATTCAAAACCTTTCTCTAAAAATGCCAGAATGTCATTTTCCACGCTCTACTTCTGCTTTGCTTTTGTTTAGCATTGCTCATTGTTGCATCATTTGCACTTGTACAGTGATTGCCTTTAGCTTTGTTTACACAGAGAGAGCACACCCTTCCCACCAGCACAGTGTTAAACAAACTAGCCTACATCGCAACGGTGCCGCGCACCCACATCACCCATCTCATTTCAGGTTTATACAAGGACTGTTACCAGAAGACAACTTGCAAACATCACCTATCCTCCTGCCCGTGGTCCTCCCACACGTCCCGGGTACGAGCACACAGTACTTGTGGAACCGCCGCTATCTGTGGTCTTTGATGTACTATGCTGGGTTTTCAGCATGCTTGATTCAGCCCTACATGGGAAGAAGCTTCTGTATTATGGAGTGATTTTTTTTTTTTATGAATATGATTCATCTATTGATTGTGAGGGTTCAACAACTATGGAATTAGTTCAAAGGAAAGTGTTACATAAACCAACAAAGAAGGACAAAAAATAGTTGTTCAGATAAGGAACAAACAACAGAAATTGCAGTAGTAGAAAGAAGACTCTTTAGACAGCCCTGATGATGAAACTACTTTATCAAGGCCAAAGACTTGGAGGAAAGCTAAGGGTGGGGGTAGGGTTCACACTACTTTGTCTGAACTGTCAAGATGGTCATTTCAGTTCCCTATACTGGGGGTGGAGAGTGGGGCCACCCTTTTTGGTGACAGTTCTTGCCGGCTCCAATTCACTCGGAGCAGCACGGCACAGAGGGAGTCTCTGGGCTATGGCCTTTCAGTTTTCAGACATGCTACAACACAGGTCCAACCCATATGAGCTTTCTTTTGGGAGCCTGTGACAAGACATTTCGGTACAATAGTAATGGTTAGCCCTTAAAGAAATATCGCAACTTAGGCCTCAAAGATACAAAACATGTACTGGGAAAAACAAAAGGCAGCAAAAGGCACCCATGGATGCTATTTATGCTTTGGAGGTTCTCTTGAGGCTGGCCAACCCTTTTTCTGCCAAAGAAAATTAATGGTTCCTGCAGTGTCTTTAACAGTCCTTCTTGATTTTACCACTCCATTTTATGATTGCTATGAAGGTTTCCGATCATCGTTGATCTAGTGTTTGGCTTTAGGAAGAATAAACTGTTGGATGGCACAGCACTTTTTGCAGATGACATAGCTAGCTGTTGCCAGCTATGAGATAGTGCTTGCTTTGGGTTTCCTACTTTTGCTCTCATTTCACTTGTTGTAGATTTCTCTTTTGCATCTTCCTTCAAGTTAACTGTGCTAAAATATGATAATAGTAGCTAAAACAAAATGTGATACATTTCACAGTTTAGCATAATTCTCTTGGGGTCCTTTTTAGCTTTCCGGCTCCAGTTCTCTGCAGCTTGGAAGATTAAAAGAGAGTCAGAATGTATAGAAAATTCATGTATAACTAACTTTCTTCCATTGCTTTTTCTTCTAATGCCATCTCTGTCTCTGAGTGCTAGCCTAAATATAATTTTTCAGTTGACAGATTCAGACCCTACTGAACCAGTAGCAGAACTCTGTCTCACTCATAGGCCAATCTCAGTCTCATATTATTTGTAGAATATACTTTGTTTGACAGGTTAATGACAATGAAGAAATAAATGGGGAATGAAATATAAATACTTCCTTTGGGGTTTATGTAGATATATATAGCTTTAAAGTCTGGCAGAGTATTATCTGCAAAATAGTTCACTGTTGCTTTTGTTTAATCTCACTTTTCAGGGCACAGCTCTTGCACTAAACTAGTTATACCTGCTGGAGCATATGGCTTATATCTCTGCTAAAAAAAGCCAATGTTATATGGTAGTACTACATTATCCCTTCAGATGAATTGACTCCCCAGTTCAGTGTAAGTCTCTGATGTCATGATTTAACATCATGACATAAACATGAAAACTTCCCTATCCATTTTAACCATGTGAAAAATAAACCGTTTAATCCATACCTACTTGTGAGCTAAAATAATCGCGTGCCAATCAGCTCCCTGTAACTTCATCAGGAGTTTTGTCTAACAAAAAAAGAAAGCAGATCTAGGCTATAAAGCTATTTTATTTAGAGACAAATTTGAAATGAAAGTACAGGAATAAATATCTCTTAATTTTAATGTAAACTGCTAAGCACTTCTGAAAATTAGTGTAATCCGTTTAAATGCTCAGGAGGGGATTTGGGAACCCAACTTTATGTAATTCTTAAAACTTTTCCACAAAGTGTACTGGATATTGGTGAAAATAATATTTGGTATCTTCCAATATCTAAATCCCTCCAAGTGAGGGAGCTGAAAACAGAAATATTTTAAGGAATAATCCATTTACAGAGGCCATCTAAATAATAGAACATTGCATTAATATCTTTCTCTGCTATTGCCTATTGAAGATTTCACTTTTCATTTGCTCAATTTACAAGAAAAATACAGCAATGAGGAATCATTTCTAAAATCTAGTTCCAGAAAGTTGGCACAACTTAGAACAATCCCATTAAGTCATTTTCTTCTCAGTCCCTGCTACAAAATATATAGAATTTGCTACCCATTTTTTCAATCTGTCTATACAATTCCACTGTTATCAGTGGGTTTATACCTAAATCAGGGAATATCTGTTGCTGAATGAATTATGAATGAGGAACAGAATATGCCTTCATCTGGAAGAGGCCTATCATGACCCTCAATTTCACCATCTGTAAAATGAATACAAAGATACCAACTTTCTCTGTCAGATGCCTACTATTGTTATATAAAAGACGATTATTATTTGACTTGCATCCCTTTTGGATCCAAGAATAGAAAGAGCAGCACTATTGGCTGTCTCTAAAGGCTATGTATATTTCTCCCTCCCGAGTACAGAGAATATGTTGTAGTAGTAAAGACCATGTACACGAAAATTAACTTTTAGGTATAATAATAAATTCCCTCACTCCCCTATGAAAAATTTTCCTCCAAACTTTTCCAGCAGAGGGGATCTGACTGGTTTTAGAGAACATCTGACTGATTTTAGAGCATATTTAGAGCCCCTGGATCCAGGTGAAGATAACTTCTCCCTCACTGGTGAGTCAGTAGCATTGCTAAACACTTGCTGGGGGCAAATGGAGCCTTATGAACAAGACATGCCTCACGAATGGCCAATTAGATCCTTCCAACTAAAGAGGAGTGCTGAATATTGGATGCTGATCTCAAGACCAGTTCAGCTTCATGCTGCAATTATCTGAACAATGCTACAAATGGATGCCATGTTTCCAAGAAATTCCCAAGATGAACTACAAATCTGATGACTGAGAACAACCACTTTGATTAATGGATTATCTACTTTTGACCTGGACCTAATGATTTATGCATTCAAGGCTCAAAGCTTCCCCTTCTGGTTAAAGAGCAAGAAGGAAACATGTAAATGAAGGAACAGGAGGAGTTCTGCGGGGAGCGACACCGGCAGCACGGCCAGTTCCGCGTGCTGAACTAAATGGAGCTCAAACTCTAATAAAAGCCAGTGGGCAATGTCAAAGGGAACAAGAGGAAAAACAGAAGTAAACAATGATGAAAACTGTATGTTCTCTGTTTCCCAACATGCCTGTCAAAACAATCCCGCAAACTGATCCATTTTGGTAGGAAAAATCTGATCCAGTTATACAGATGGCTTGATTGCTAGCACTTGCCAAGCCTGCTCCCAGCCCAAGGAGAGCAACATGTAGCTCAATGTTACGCTGAGGTTACGTCAGTCTCACAAGCAGTTGCTCTCATTTGCTTTTCCTCCTCCCAATTGCCAAGTGTCTTCGGAAACCCACTTACCGAACTCTGAAATGCTCCCTTAGTGCCATCATTCAAATTATGTATTGCCTTTACCAGACTGTACCTAGTGCCCTTCCAATACTCTGTTTAGCAATTGTAATGCTGCACTATAATGGACATCCAGTCAGCCCTGTCAGATTAGTTCAATTGAATCATTTTCTGCAAAAATGAAGAATAATCTACAGTACAGAAATAGGTCTGACATTGGGAATTGCACTCCTTAAACCTAAATGTCAGTCTAATCCCCAGTGAAATCTTAAGTAAGGTAGGGTTCAATCCACCTAAAATTTGCTTAAATGGGGACACAGGCAATGAAGGCCACTTCGACCATTTTTAAGAGCGCTGAGCACTGCACTAAAATTGCAAGGCGTTTCTCTACAGCCTGAAAGTTGCCTGAGTGCTTAACTACAGTCCTCCCGGCAATATCAGAAAGCACATTTTCTGAGCAGATAAGTGTCACATTCACATCAAGCCTCTCTTTTGCTATTCAAAGTCAAGCACAATGGCATCCCCACTCCACCTATTTCCCCTGGAGAGGGTTCAAAATTTTGGCTATACCTGTGTTCAGCTGGGATAGTATTGAACACACATCTCAGCCAGAGGAAAGTAGAACCTGAATCCAGCATCAAGGACTTTTGGGGGGGAGACATTTTTTCTTTAGACTAAGGTTTACTTTAAAAACACTTTCAATGTTTACTAATGTAAAATGCATACATGCTTGAAAACTAAGTTTGGACCATCAGACTTCCTTCCTCCTGAGTGCTGCAAGTTAAGAGTCATGTTCTCTCTTGCGTGTTGTCTGTCTTCCTCTGTTGCTTTTATGTCTGAACATGAATCACTGGGCCATCAAGAGGACAGTTCTTCTGCTCAGGGCTGGTACATAAAGCACTCTCCTATGATGTGGGAATTAAAACTGCTCAATCCAACTTCAGTAAATTCTCTTCCATCTCCTGCTTCACTTTCTAACCCCCACACTAATATGCAGAAGACAGGCAGAAGACACTACACAAAGTGCCTTTCAGCAGAGGAGCACTAGACACGCTGGATCCCAGAATATCCTACTTGTTTGGCATGTTTCAGTGGAACAGGGACTGGGCTGACTTCTGCAGTCTCCTGAAGTCCCTTATAATCTGTGGAAGAAAGGAGGTGCCTGAATCTCTGTGTGTGGGTATGTCTCCACTTGTCTCTCAGGGAGCTCAATGATGTCAAGTGAAGTGGATGACATCCCCATCCTTGGGGAAGATGTGCAGCATTCAGCAGCTCGAAGTTTGGCACCTAAATGAGGCAGTTGGGTTTTCACCCTGAATTCTGAAATAACTGCTTTTCAGATTAAAACCTAGAAATGTGCCTTAAAGGGAAAAAGTATTAACCACATGGATAACAAGATAGATATCCAACACACTAGAAAACAGAAGCTGAATGGACCAAATTTGCCAGAAAAATTAATTTTAGTAATCATCTTTTATTAAACAATGAGAGGTACACGCAGATTATGCCCTGCAGGTGAAAGTGTTTGTTTAGACCTGTAAGATTCTTTCTCAGTTGGGTCTTTACCTTACAGATTCACGTTAGCAAAAATAATCTACCAGAAGACCTAGTCTGACAACTGCCTGGATGGATTCACCAAAGATCAGTGTCTTCTAGTAGTGGTACTTTACTCTAGAAGCTAATCTGACACTTCAGCTGACAAACATAATGTTTTTGGTCCTACTTACTTCATTATTTATTTTGAGTGTTTACATCTAAGATTTTTTAACAGTTGTTCACTTATTAGCCACGCACAAGAGCATCTTTAAGGTTGAAGATTTTCTTTTTTTCATACTGAACTTAGATATATTTTTTCTCTAGTCTTTTTAAATATTGAATTTTAAGAAAGATGCATTCCTTAGTTTAAAATAACCTGACCATGTTTCAATAATGTCTCTGTGCACTGACATCAAACTGGCTTCCCTCATTGACAGAGCAATCGTATCACTTTCTTAATATGCAGCACAGTCTCCTTAGTACTGCAGATAGAAAGCTATACCTAAAAAAAAAAAAAAAAATCAAAGTCCAGAAATACTGGTCTGGAATACCATATGGAATGCTTCAGAGAGTCAAATAAAGAGGCCACCTTTAGGATGAATAAAGTGAAGGACTAGTTTTCTCTTGTTCCTAAAACCATTTGGCAGCAGCGTGGGCATTGACCAGGCTGCAGGCAAAAATCCCTCTTGACGGGAAGCTGGGAGAAGCAACCCAGCCAGCTCCAGCACAAGATGCCGTCCCCCCTCCAGGCCTGGAAAAAGGCAGGTATATTGGTCACAAGGCTGAGGCGTACAGTATTTCAGAGCTTCTTTAAAATGACTTACAGATACGCTAGGAACTGTCCGTTTGCTTATTATGTGCTCTAACGAATAAAAATTATTAAATCCAGTCGAAGGGGTCTATTTGAACAGGTGACAGTATCTTCAGCACTTTTAATCACCCACCTTCACGAGCTTGATTCCTTTCACACCGTATGCCCGCTCTGAGTGCGTTACTTGGCAAGGAGGAGCCAGAATGCCAGGACTTCAGCGCTGCCCCTCCATGGGCAAGGGGCTGGTGCACACCAGCTATGACTGCTTTGCCTGCTAAAAGCAGTCAGGAGAAAAGGGTAAAGAGGGGGAAAGCAATTTCCAGTTCCTGCTGCTGGGATCAAGAAGGAGTGCGAAGAGCAATTGCCGAAGGGAGCAGGTCCCCAGCAGTCCGTACAAACCCCAGACCTTGAGTCAGTTCTCAGCATCAGCTGCCAGCACAAGACTGGAGATTATTTTAAACCACCTTGGACATGTTACTGCCTGATTTTCTTAGGCCAGCAGTAAATACAGGAGAGTCCAAAAATAAGACCTAAAAATTAAAATAAAGCCCAAGATAATTCTGGAAAAGTTCTGAAGGAGGGTGAGAGAAGTGGTCAGCTGATATAGATCTCTGTAAGGACTACCTAAGGAGCAGTCTACCCTGGGAAAAACAACGCTGTGACAGACAGAAACCATTAATTCTTTAATTATTTTTTTTTCTCTTGGGCCCTGTTGTGTTCACACTGATAAAAAACAAGAAAGACAGGTGTTAAAAAAGTTGTCCAGTAACAATATTCAACATTGACCTCAATTCCCTGAGGAAAAACTTAAAAGGTGTGAGGATTGCTGTGAAATTGCCAGTTTTCAGGCAGTTGTCCAAAACCCGGTCGAAAAGTAGCAGAACACCGAAATTCTATGCCAGGAATACTAGGGACACTTGACCAAATAAATGAGAATATTATACACGAAAAGACCAGATTCCATCTGACTCAGTATCTGATGCCAGTGGTCAGATACAAGAATGGTGCCATTTTATCTTTACATGAACCTCATGAAATTTATGAACCTCATGTTTCTAGGTTGGGATGATAATCTCAGCCGTGCGCTCTGTTGCCATGCACACTCGCTGCACTACAGCATAGGTAAAGGACAGACAGAGATCAGAAAGCAGTCCCTCATGCCTTACACACCGCAGCAAGAGTATTCCTTCTAAAAATAAATATATGAGAATATGGTATAATTCTACAAACAATTAGTTAATGTGATTATGCATATGCCTATTACTTATAAAAATATCTCTCTTTATAAAAAATATCCTGCTGAACTCTTGACTTCGGTGATATGTATTAGACTAGTTTGTATTTTAGAAATACATGGCAGGAAAACAGGCCACCTACTTCAAGACTTCCATGCCTTCTTTTAGATTTTCAAGTCTGAAAATACGTGCCGCTATAACAAGGGTAGGATTCATGTATCTAAATACAGCAAATCTTTTCTTCAAAATTTTCCACAGCCTCAGAGCTCAGACTATAAGGAGTTTTAAGAATACCTTTTCTTTTTTTTTTTTTTCTAAAAAGGACTATTTTTGTTAATGTCTATTATTCTGTCACACTTATTGCAGCTGAATTTCATCTACCATTGTGCTCGTTAATCCCTCAATGTATTTAAATCCATCTGGAATTTTTCTAAATCCTCCATAGTTCTTCCTAACAGAGACAATTTGCCCATGGGGTACCACTAATCTCTCTACACGCTGAGAAGCAGCAGTTCATGACGAATCTTTCTCTCCTATCTCATACCCAGGTCTTAATCCACAGTGACGCCCTGGCCCTTGCTCTGTGACTCACTCTCCTTAAAGTCGGCATGAAGAGCATCCCATTTATTTCCTGTTGATCTGAAGGGTAGGTAACAACTCGCAGTTTTGCTGCAACAGCAGCTTTTCTCCCGAGCGAGTCAGATGTATGTCATCAGAAGGTGCTTCACTCCTGAGGGTCTTCCAGGCACAGTGCTGCCACGAAGGAGAAGAGAGGGTCCCTGGCACTGCCTTCTGGAGGCCAAGGCTCAGTGGCCTTCACATATAAATAGCCAAGTTTTAAAATGTGAATAGCAGCTTATCATTGACGTGGTCTCAGAGTCAGTGATCACAGCATTTCTTCAGCTCAGAGAAGCTGAAAACTATACTAGGAAAGCTTTTATTTTAAGGACACAGTTAAATTTGTTTCCTTTTCTCTTTTTTTTTCTTCTTTTTTTTTCTGCTAAGATTAGTAAATATTTTAACAAGCAACATGATGGGAAATTCAGTTACTGAAGTATGAAATAGAAGGAATTTGAACCTCTTTGTGTGCAAATTTCAGTAGTAACTGGACTATGGAAGTGCTGCTGATGCCATCATTAAACAGATGTAGCTTTACCAAGGTTCTTCAAGA
The DNA here is from genome assembly GCF_028500815.1 of Rissa tridactyla. Lineage (NCBI taxonomy): Eukaryota > Metazoa > Chordata > Aves > Charadriiformes > Laridae > Rissa > Rissa tridactyla. The sequence continues at coordinate 157,391,434 of NC_071467.1, read as the reverse complement.
GATTTTCACTCCCTTCTTCCCACTGACTCCTACCTCCTGGGAATTTACAGGCTTGAGAGGTGGGTCCATGCAAACCTCATGAAGTTCAACTAGGCCAAGTGCAAGGTCCTGCACCTGGGTCACAGCAATCCCAAGCACAAATACAGGCTGGGTGGAGAATGGCTTGAGACCAGCCCTGAGGAGAAGGACTTGGAGGTGTTGGTGGATGAGAAGCTCAACATGAGCAGGCAATGTGCACTTCCAGCCTAGAAAGCCAAACTGCATCCTGGGCTGCATCAAAAGAAGTGTGGCCAGCAGGTCGAGGGAGGTGATTCTGCCCCTCTACTCTGCTCTGGTGAGACCCCACCTGGAGTACTGCACCCAGCTCTGGAGTCCTCAGCACAAGAAGGAACATGGACCTTTTGGAGCTTGTCCAGAGGAGGGCCACAAAGACGATCAGAGGGCTGGAGCACCTCTCCTAGGAGGACAGGCTGAGAGAGTTGGGGCTGTGCAGCCTGGAGAAGAGAAGGCTCCAGGGAGACCTTATAGCAGCCTTCCAGTACCTAAAGGGGGCCTACAGGAAGGATGGGGAGGGACTCTTCATCAGGGAGTGGAGCGATAGGATGAGGGAAGATGGTTTTAAACTGAAAGAGGGGAGATTTAGATTGGATATTGGGAAGAAATTCTTTACTGTGAGGGTGGTGAGGCACTGGCACAGGTTGCCCAGAGAAGCTGTGGATGCCCCATCCCTGGAAGTGTTCAAGGCCAGGCTGGATGGGGCTTTGAGCAGCCTGGTCTAGTGGGAGGTGTCCCTGCCCATGGCAGGGGGGTTGGAACTAGATGATCTTTAAGGTCCCTTCCAACCCAAACCATTGTATGATTCAATGAACTGGATTCACGGCACTTATCTACTACACCACCACCGCTCTTCTCTGACCTGAAAGGTCATTTACCCAACCTGGCTGAATTAGCTCCTAGCTACCAGCATCTGAGCCACGCGCACTGCAATCCAGAGGAAAGATGTTGCATTTGCCTGAGGAGGGAGTAAATAGTGCATGGTGTCCACTATACACACCCCATGGAAGAAGTCAGTGCTCCTGCCACCTTAGGTAGCACAGGGCGTGTCAGAGAATACATGGCAACATGACTCCCATTCTCAACAGGTTGGCAACCACTAGCATAAAGCTACGGAAGCCAGCCTTCTTCAACTCCTACTTCTTTTTCTAGATACAAAGGAAATTTCACTCATCACAAGAAAGATGCATATTATCCATACAATGGAGAAGAGACTGAGACATTAGAGTGGTTTGCTCCAGGTCACAAAGGAGGTAAGTGGGAGGCAAGGACTACTGGGAACACTTTAACATCAAAATAATTTATAGGATTACCATTAAATACTTTCTGAGCCTAACAAACCTAAAAAACCCAACATTTAGACACCAAAACAGTAGTTATTTCGCGTGTCTGGAAGCACCCCTGAGATCAACTCATCTGATAACCTATTATGAAAGTCCTGGGCACTGATTCTTCAAGTCCATGGCGTTACAACAGCCTGCCTTGTCTGTCTGAGTTTCAGTCTTTTGTCTGTGTTTCAGTGCAGTTTCATATATCTTGGAGCACATATCCCCACTAAAGACTTAGAGGAGGAATGCATTTCAGCACTAAACGGATTTAATTTCGTTGGAACATGGCATGTGCCTTAAATGTAGTTAAATAATGATTAATTTTGTAAATGGTTCACATTTATTCAGGATTCGTGAAAGCAACCAAATAACTTCTCAGCACAGAGCTACTCACGGGATTGTTTGAGAGCTGCCTGACTTCACAGCACTGTCATCCTAATCATTTTAAGGACGCTGCAATTTTATTGCAGTTTTGTCTTTCTATGTTTGTTTCCTCAAAGGCTTTATTAGCCATAAAACCTTTTTAAGCTTACTTCTGTTTTGACAGCTCAGCAAATTCCCACTTTCCGTAATTTTTTCCCCTCTTTTCCCACCACCAGTAAGTGTGAATTTAAACCTCTTAATACAGACAGATTCAAGTCCAGACCAATTTGTAACACAGATGACACTTCGTAAAAATCAATGGCAGTGGTCAGGCTATGAAGGTCAGAGGAGATAACGGCATCATGGAAACACGAGAGTGACAGAGAAGTCGAGAAGGAGCAACTCTCCAGAGTTATAATGGAAGTGTGACACCGTGCCAGCCTGTACTTGCATTACTTCAAACACGCACTACCTCCAGCTGTGTTAATAGCAACAAATTCGTACAGATGCTTTGTCGCTAGCAGAAGCATGGAAATAATGGCAATAATCTGTGCCATAATTGTGATGTCTTCCTTTCCAAGACTGAAAAGGACCCCACCAAAGTACTCCCTAATGCATTTTAAGCTCAATGTTAGAAACAGCTCTGGAGTCCACCTGCCATGAACCCTGAATCTCTGATGCAAAAAAACCTTGAAAATGCTAAATCTTTCTTTCATATCAAATTACTCTTTCATACAAGTAATTAATAAATGAGATTGAGGACAATAAGCATTTTAATGCACTTCAAACTTTTCATCCTTTCCTTTCTTTCATATCTTCCCTCTTCCTTCAAGGCAGCTAAAAGCCCGGACCAGTTTATAATGCAAATGGTTTAAATTAAAAATGACAAAGAATATCCAACAACCTACTATTAAAAGAAAGAAGTTAAAGAAACAAAAACATTTCTTTGAGAGATCCAAAGTTTAAAGATTTTAAAACTGATGTTTTATAAAAATCATTCTCCAAACTATTAAGAAATTTACTCTAAATTAATTTCTATAGCAGATATACCTAATCTTTAGATTGTGACATACCTTCTTCAAACAAGTGCCAGTGGAAAGCCAGAATATATACTTCAAAGAAAAATTAAAATATCTTCTCTGTTCTGATTTATTCTCTGTGTTCTGAATTAGTCCTCGCTGATTTTCTACTTATGACATTTCATTTGCGTGAAATACAAATGATTTAGAGTGAGATTAAAATTGCTTCATTCTAATTGTTAGTGGTCAGGCATTTACATTGTGTAGATGCTGAGTTAAGAAATTCCAAAAAATTTGCAGGTGTAAAATTAAATGATGGCATTTTTATATCTGAGCTTCCCAGGACTGGGCAGAACAGCACTGATGAAAAAGTACTGGCAGATAATATACTGCATTATGATTCAGTTTTCTGCATTCCCAGGAATCCTGATCTTTGGTTTTCCCCTTCTCACTCATTTCAAAAGCTTAAATTTCATCACTCTTTGTAATGAACTACATGTTAATTACCCGAAAAAAACTGTGATACACTAAAAGTATTGACCATATGGTATGGTGAGATATTGCAGCATCTGAGGGTTTTAATGACTACCACTGTTTATAAAAACAAAGCACAGCTCCCAGCCACATCCCTAATTTGGGAATATATAATGTGCAGCCTCGGTGACTAAAGGCCTATAGCCTTGGGACAGCGGAATAACCTGAACCTGCCCACAGAGAGGTTGTGGAGCACCTGCACCGGCTGCTCTCCTGAAAGAGCTGGCATCTGATACTCAAACAAGGGACGCTAACATGGCACAGAAGGCACGGAAAGATAGAAATGGGAACGTCTGGGAATGTCTGTTCTCAGAAATGAGGCCAACAGCCATCTCTGTTCAGCTACACGGAGAGTTACAAATGTGAGCTAATCCTTGTGGCACTATTGGGGACTTCAGACATGGTCCTACAATTACCTGTTGCCTTTCATTGTTCAAGGGACTCAAGTGATTCCTTGCCATTACTGTTGCTGGTGTGACAGATCGCCTGGTCACCAGCTAAACCAATTCAAAATTTTGCTCTGGATGTTCCTCTAGAGGTAAAAATGAAGAGCTGGTCATGACAGAAAGTAGAGGAAAACATCTGGGGAAGTGAAGCCCTAAGGGGAGGGAAAGATCGACCCCTGGAAGGACTCTTCTCTTGCAAAGTGATCTACATCAGCAGGTGAGAATCTTATTGCAGGATAATATATTTCAACAGATTTTGGAAGCACAAAAGCTGAGGACAACAGAAGTAGAACAGACTATCATCTTATCTCTGCACATACAACGGATAAGAAGTTCAAAATATTCAAAGCTGAACTCTTGTATTGAAAAAAATACAGTAAATATTGCTCTCTGGCAAAGCTATAGTAACTACTGTTTTTCTCTTATTTTCTTGTGCAAGAATAAGAGGCATGAAGCATCATTTTCCTATGGGAATATATAATATCAGAATTAAGGCACTGAAGTAATAATGTGGGGGATATGATCTCTGCCACTTCCTCGGTATCACAAAGAATCTGGCGGATTAAGAGGGGAAAATGGTTTTATGCCTAGAAAACTCTAGGGAGGGTGAATAATTACATGGGAAGAGTTACCCAAAGAAGATTCTGGATTTGGGTCTCTCCACCAGTTATGGTGCTGAGACACAATGACAGGATTTTCTCTACTGGATAAATTCATAGGCAAGTATTTTCCTATGTATTATTTAGGTAGGGGCTCAAGCCGTGTTATCAGAAGTAAAACTTTTGGCTTTAAAATTAATGATGGATATTTATGGAACTTATTTATACAAGGGCAGAGACTGCTAGGGAAAGTGACAAAGTGAGGGATAAAAATTTTACATTTAACCTCCTATTTAATCTGAGCAATGCTGTCCCTTGCTGATTTTAACGGACTTTAGTAGCAAGAGCTTTTCTGTTTTATGTATGTTTGTAATTTCTTTTAGTTTTTTAAGCTAGTTGTTGAAGTTAAGCGAAGAATATGCACAAATCTTTTTCACTTGATAAATTTCACTTGCAGGTAGAATAACAATTTCAACACTGAGATATGCAGAGAAGGTCAAATCAGTGTTTCTGTTTATATATATGTATTAAGGGCCAAGAACATTTTGTTATTATTTTCTGTAAAAGAGCTGAAAAGCCTCGTGGAATGCAAACTCTCAGCTTCTAAGAAAATCAAGACCTTCCAGTACCAAAGAACAATAAAACCTATCAGCCCTGTTTCCTTGCTGTAAACATTGTAATTCATTTTCTCTTATTTATTTTAAATTTCATTTTTAAATGCAATTAAAATGCACTAAATATTTTAACCTGGTAGGGGAAATAAATAACGAAAAATCATAAAAATACAATGCTTTAATGACTTGCCTAGGAAAACAGAAAACTTGGGGAATAAACCAAGAGTTCTGTACAACCCAGCTTCAGGGTCCTAACCTGTACGCCATCCTGTGGAAATTAATCGTTATATACAAAGCAGTATCATTTATCACCTTTGCAAAGGTGGAGAAATAATATCAAGCAATTGGAATTAACCTAACCTTTCAGCACGTTAAATGGGCCAGACTAATCATATTCCATAGCAATTTTATACTATGAACACAAGATCCATTTTCAGCTTTTTCACAGCATCTAAGCAGAATACCAGCTACCTCAAATTAAATGCGTAGAATGGCACGTATGCTCCAATTAAGTTAACAAGTTGTGAACAGATTTACAGCCTATATAATCTTACATAGACTGTCTGGAATTGAGAGTTAACATATGACAAAACACGAAAAATCCAGGAATTGACTAATACAAGAATGCCAGAAGTTGGCTCACAAGGGCTGCCATGAGCTGTCTGTGATCTTGTGTTGATATGAAAAGATTCAAGCACACGCATCATGATAAATCACAAAACAGGACAAGTTCCTCTGCATTGGGTGTCCAAGCAGGACTTCAGAAAATCATGATGACTTTAAAGCTTGAAAGACTATGATAAGCAGTGAAAAGAGATGAAATTTCTACCCTCAAACTAGGATTTTTGTTAGTGCATTTAAGTCTAACTACCCAATCTCACGTTTAAGAAATTGCACACCAGCTTGACTGTTTAAGCTGCTGAGCATGCAGCAGCTTGCATTTAGTTTTATTGGAGGTGGCAAGAACTACATGTTCTGGAAAGTCAGGCTTTGGGTTTCCTCATGAGGGACTCAGGAGGCTAAACATTCTTTAAATGTTTTGGCTGTGGGATCTTGGCCCTCAGCTTAGAGCATATTCTGCCAGACAAATGGGACTGCTGGCATTATTTCCAACTAAAAAATAGTTTTCCATACTTGAAGAAGAAGAAGTTCAGAGAATATGAAGAGTTCTTTGGTCCTAGGTGAAGACTCCTCTGATTTGAGAGCTCACTTTGATGTATCCCCACTACAATGGAGATGTGTTTTATAACAACTGCCAAAGTAGCATACAAACGAAAACAACATCCTGTACATAACTTCGTTCTGTAAGATTGCTTTAGAATTTCAGAGCTAAAATTAGTAGAAACAGTTCAAAGCAGTTATACTGAGAAAGAAACAAGCCTCTTTCACACAAATCCTACAGTGGTAGAATACCAATTTTTTGAAGGAGAAAAGAGTAAACAAAGTAAATCACCCAATTTGATTGGTTTCTCAGCATAATAAAGTGCTGAAGCAGCACAGTGGCGGATTTGCTGGACAATTTTCTACACTGAAACTGTCAATTCATTCCAAAGCTTAGAGCTGATGGATATTATGGATTGGTATGGATTGCACTGCTCCAACCATCTGAAAGGTCACTTGACAAACACAGCAGGAGTGACCTATTGTTCTTGCCATTGACAATCAGCCTGCCATTTTGACAAGTCTTTAAACTATCACAAATCTTTTCTTCAAGTATTACATGGAAATGTTTATCTTTGCTTTGTGGCACAATTAAAAGCTGGCATCTTAGGAGTTCACTGAAGCAGTCTTAATATCTCCTTGGGTCAGACTTGCAAAGCCATAGAAGCCTGAGAATCTAATAGTGAATGGATCACCCCTGACATCTGTCAACTATACCACCGAGCATAATCTTTTCAGTTCCATTTTCAGATCAAAAGGTGAAAAGAACTCAAGCTATTATCCCCAGTGTACAAATATGTTGCACTACTTCCTTTCTCACCAAAAGACCACTGTTTCAGATGTAAAAATGAAGCTTCGTTGCTCCAAAAAATCATGGCAAACAAAAATTGATGGATTGAAACCATGTCCTGTTGCTTTATGGAGGAAGAAGTAAAACATACAAAGACAGTAGTATTGGAAAATAAATACCTTTCATATTGGCTTGATAAATAAGCACTGTTCACATTTTGGCATTTCATTTTGTGTGCACAAGTTAAGAGCGGATTAAAAAAACCCACCTAAATCGTATTTTTAAGTTTATAATCTTAAATGTGCTAATTGCTGCAAGAAAGATACTTCACATATGAATTTGTCTAACACCCAGGCTGTTAGAAAGATATATTTTATGACTACCTTGAGCTCCATCTTCTTCTCTATTCAAAATAGAGAACTTTAAAGAAGCGTAAAGATCTAAACACAAAATATCAAAGATCAGTTGTGAAACCAATTTCCTGAGTACTGACAGACTACAATCACCTCCCAACCAGGAGTGATTTTAGACTGACATAGATTAAAGATCTGACTAGGGATAGATCTGCCCCTTTACTTCACTGTATGAATGTAACACGCATGTAAAGTTATATATAAATGTGTAGCATACACCTAAGCCATTTATTAATATTATTTATTTACTGCAAACAGTCAGTTTTTCAGTACAAAAACTTAGTGATGCAGGAAGCTTACTAAAGAAATGTTCCTTAAATGGACAGTAAAATTTCTCTTCTGTGCAGTGATAGTTAAAAAACATCCCTTTATCCTCTCTCTCCCAAGTAAAAACACAATTACAGCAACATTCATAAAACCAAGTCCTTACTGGAACTCTCGGCTACACTGATCCAATTGCTCTCTAAGGCCACTTTATGTACTAAAGAAATGGTTGTGGGAAACACTAGTACATAACAGATCCTTCAACTGCTGTAGAAAGTATTTCACTGTTCCTATAAAGTAGACAAGTCCATTTTTAGCATGTGGAATTTCCTGAGCAGGTTTTGTTACTCTTATAAAATTCCAGAATATATACGTTGGGGTTTTTTTGCAAAATATGGGATTTTCATTTTACTCTTACATTTCAGATAGACCTATTCAAACCAAACAAGTTTAACAACAACAACAACAAATAAACCGGTATATTTTGGAGTATGAAATTCTGAGGAGGGTCAAATCTCTGAAGAGTTATAAGTCACTGGCTAAGAACTCTGAACCAAAATCTGTTTGCTGCAGATCAAATACAACATAATCCTGGTACAAAAGGAATTTTTCTTTAGTTCAACTGAATCAGCTAATTCTCATTAAAAATTAACTCATTCCAGATTAGGAATGGAAAACAAGCATGAAAGCTTACTCTTGTCTCTACAGTGACTTTGGAGAAGATGCTAGTTGTACTCAAAGTGTTAAAAATGTAGTGAGGACTTATCATTATAGTACGTGCCTTGCGTAATGAGCATCACACAAAGCCAAACACCATTAAAAACTAAAACTGTTTTGATAAACATATTTTTGAATTGAAACCATTTGAAGTCATTTCATCTAACTCATTGCAAATGTTTTCTCATCATTTCTGAGCATTTTTAACAACAACCCAATGTTTATTTAAAAGCATATTGCCCAAAAGTTACTAAAATTGTGATAATCTAATATATAAGAAAAGTACTTTTTTGTCTCTCTGGTAGTGAAAATGATAAAGAAGCTGAACAAAACTATGCTAAATTGTATTTGTGTATACGGAGTCATCTAGGATCAAGAACCTTTGGACAAATTACCCTCATCAGCAAGTTTCATTGAATAATAATAGACACAATTTGGGGAAAACCCATCAGCAAGGAACTAGCTAGAGAGAAAACCAGGTAAGATGACACAGTGAAGAATCTACATGCTGTGAAGACGGAAAGTCAGAGCGTCTCCCATTCCATAGAGCTGTGAAAGCTCTAAGCTTTTAGAGAATTTATGAGCCAAATAAGTCTGGATGGTCAAGGGAGATGGTGTCGTTAAGACACTGTTGAATATAAAGCTGCCTGCCAGACTGATGTGAGTTAAAAGGCCCTGGGGAAGCAGCACTGAGCTGGGTTAAAACTGGCTTCTACTGCTTCACAACAGCATTCATAGGCAGGAACCAGGAGGTGTGGTTAAACCAGGGAATACCATCAATTTCTGGTAGACTGTTTTCAAAAACACAGAATGAGACTCCTGCATGTCCGCTTGACAAAAAGCAAACAGAAATGTAACCTACCTGAAGGACTAAGGTATGACCTAGACAAAAAAATGGTAGAATACTCTGTAATAACTAGCTCTCTCCTGGAGCAGGTTCTTGAGAATAGTGAGCCTGCCACAGGAACCAGTCAACAAAAATAAATGTTACAGGAAAACAACTGAAAAGTGTAATCGCAGAAGCAGTTTAAAACTGGTTAATTAAATCCAAAGCACTTGGTCATTAAATAATGATTAACAGTGGTTATTGACACACAGACATGTTAACAGAAGCATAAGGACCTCAAATCATTTGTGACTTTCCTTAAAGCAAGTACTCCAAAACTCCCAAAAGGTCTTTTCTAAACACTAGAGATGGGTTTCTTTAGAAAGTGAAATAAATTTAATACTATGATGGTAAAAATAAAACTCAGAATGAGACATGATAGCAATGCAAGGATACGTTAACATAACTCTCATCCCTACTATGTCCTCACGAGGTGAGCCCTTTCCTTCAACATCTTTGATTCCGGTAACTAACTTCTATTTTCTGCAGGGTAACCTCTGAGTCCTTACGAAATATATTCCTTCCATTATCTCTGAGGAGCAAGTGTTTGCTCCCTACTTTTTGAGAGGCCTCTGTCTGTCTGTCTCTGATGTTTGCAGGCTTCTGAGCCTCAGCTTCCACTCTCCTCTCTTCTGTCTGTCCCTCCATGCACTGTATAAATCTCTTCCCCCCAAAATGGCATCCTTTCTTCGTGATCCCATCTTTCTCAAGTGGCATCGCCCCTGGGAGAAGGTGAACAAGAAGCTGGCATCTGATACCCAGCCACATGCATTTCAAAGCAACACAGTAAAACCAAGAATCCACCACAATCCTATTGCTTTCAATCCCATTAATAAGTTTGAGAGGGTCAAAAGAATCAATCCATGCTACAGAAGTGTCTGTCTCAGTTTCTCTATAATGCTGGGCAGAGATTTGTAAACTCATCCCAAAAATTCCTAATTTCTCACAGAAGATGAGTCAGGATTACTAACCAAATATAACATTGTTCTCACAGAGTACGGGGGGAGGATGTAAAAGTGCCCAGATTGTTCTAAACTCTGAAATGTTCCTATAATAAACTGTGTATCACTAGGGGAAGAAAAGCTGTCTTTTGCAAGTATAGTATTAAATGTCAAATTCATTAGTGACATGACCTGAAATCATCAGGTCTTCCTTTCTAAACTAGCTGCATATGTGATGTTTGGATTCCTATACATGTTATTTTCAGATCAAAATGAAACCACAGAGAAAACATTTTGCTTTATTATTGTGTGTCATTTTTTGAAAGAATGACTCGGGCATTGATATTTAGGCTACTTTCAAGTCAAATATTTAAAGCCCACATCCTAACCATAAGCACACTTACTGACATATTGGAAGGTCACTGGAACATGAGAAGATAGAGAGAGGTCTAAGCAAAAGACCTGCAAACTAAATATCTTCCGCATTGGAGGAAAGGCAACTGTAAGAAAATGGAACTGTTTTCTTATATTTTCATCAAAGTACTGAACAGGTTCCAAACAGTTTCAGATCTATTAAAAATCATGCCTGTGGCATTTTCCTCTTGTACATTCATATTTCATTAGGTGCAATGACTTTATCTTTTCTCCAGTTAAAAATGCCATTCAAATTGGCTGCCGTACTTACTCTTTCACTGTGACAATATAGCCGTATCCTTTCTCCTCAGAAGATTTCACTTCAAGCTGTAAGCCTTGTCCCATATTTTTCTGAGGCAGTTCATAGGAGTTTCCATCCTGCATTAAAGCATTCTTAATCCCGTAGCGGGTCTCACTCTGGTCTTTGGAGTCGGATTCACTGTTCTTTGCAGCTGTCAGTTCCCTTGAGAAAGTCTCACTCTTTACATTTTCCACACCAGCATTTATTTCTTCTGAGGAAGAGTCAGTGTCTTCAGATTTCTTCATTTCTGTCTTAGTAGATTCTGCAGGTATAAGGTCTTTAGGCATACTTTCAGGTAATGCATTTTCATTCAAGAAGTTGAGTAGTTTTGCAGTGTTCTCCTGTATTAAAAGAATATTATTATTTTTAAAACTAAACTAAAAACAGGGATGTTATACTGAACCAAACCTGGATATAATCTTTCAAACTCTTATTGATATGGCAGAGTCTATTCATACAAATATCGCGTGGTCATTTTCTTGATTTCTGTATGCTGCCAGACTATGTAAGAACATAACGTTTATTCAGTAATAATAAAAAGAGCATTAAATTATGCCACTGTATTTCTCAATAGTTTTAATAAGGGCAAAGAAATTCTATAGTTAACAGTTCTTCAAATATTACGGAATCTAGATAGCCTTTCCTCTGACTTGAACAGCTAGAAGAAAATGCTGATGGTATTTTCATAGTGTTCATTTTCATGTGTCTGTGTGTTTAAGTATCGATGAGAATAAAATATTTTATCAAATAAGTTAATGAAAAGGAGAAATAATAGAAGTATTCATCAGTATGCCTAAGTGTTGGGACTGGAAACGTGTTCAGCCTGGGTCTCACAAGTCGTACTGCAGGAGAGGGAACAGATATTATATGACAAATTATGTTTCGCTTATTCATCTCTAGAAATTGTGACAAACTGTTTGCAAGTGATCCACTAAGCTAAACATTCGATCACAGAAAAAAATCTGCCTAATAAATCGAAACAATAAACAAATGAGCAAAAGTCAAAACACACACCTGGAACAATTTGTTAGCTAGTTTCATTATATAAGTTTATTGCAGCCAAGCATTTGGGAGGAAATGATGGCTAATGGGCACTTTGTGCTCTGTGTCACAATATATTCTTTTGTATCACATCCCCTATTCAAGCTGTCACTAAGAAATCTGTACATGGGATCCTCTGTAAGTCTATTGTCAATCCAGCGCTTCATTCCTTGAAGTATTTCATGTGGATGGTTAAAGCTCCTGGCAAATTGGCTGCTTGTGTGTTTTCCTTGCTTGGTAGAAGTGCAGCTACTAAAGAGATTTTACTGGGAACATGAAAGGGTTTGCCCGTTTATGAGTCTTGCAGTGTTAGCTTCTGACAGAGTATATAGTAGGAGAAGTTTCACGGCAGTTTTTAAAAAAAATTTCTTTGAGATTTTGCTGTTCCATGCAACCCGGAAAAAGAACAATGAATATACCTCAAAAATGGCTGAATATTGGATAGAACTCTAGAGGATATGATTCAAAGCTCATGAGGGTACGAGATGTAATGCCTACAGCTTTTGAAATACCTCTGGTATTCAACGATTTGGAAGAATATAAGGTAAAGTGAAAAAGAGAATGACAGATCTCATGAAAGGAGAGGGAATTTTGAACCCTCCCACAAACACATGCCCTCAGAGGGAATATGTTTATTCATCTGCTTGTGAAAACCAGAAAGATTATCTGAGCAAGGATGCTTACACTCCCCAGAAGGAGGAGCCATAGGACACACCTCAATCGTCAAAATTTACTGAACCGAGGAAAACCCTGAATTTGAACTTTGGGATCTGTTATGAATTCTGTCTATTTACAGAGGAAGGAAAGGTGAAATAGGACTTGATTTTGGTTCTTTGAACTGCAAAACTCATTTTGGTTAAGCTTTAAATAAATGTTGATTTAATATTTCAATGCATCAACATCAATACGCCTATGCTGTGATATTGAATTGTATCTACACAAGACACAAACCAAGTCTTATATTTCATAAGTGTGTTTTTGCACATAAACCTGATATTCTGAGATGGAATGCTTATTTTGTTAAAATACTGGTACTCTACCTCTTTATCAGTTCTCGCACTGGTTTCACGCGCTCCGTCGTCTGTAAGATATGAAAAGCACAAATACATAGTTATGAAGGAAAAAAATCATATATGAAACAAGCACCACTTATAGACTGCTCTGTAGTGGTGGCCTTTTCATGCAATTTAAACATTAAGACATCAAAGCTGAAAGGACAGGGTAAAGAGCACTGTATAATACAGTATTGTTATTCTAACCCCACTTCGATAGCAAATTAATGCAAGATCAATAGACAGAGTACCTCAAGAGCCAATGTAATAGTGTTATTTTGCTAATTAAGTGTCCAATCTTCATATCAGTTTATCAATATCTACAAAAAAACCCAATAAAATAGTTCTAACTGGCTGAATGGACATTCACATTAAAAAGAAAGGAAATATATACATCCCTCATACACATTGTGGTGGAAGAAAAAGACATTTCTATAGATATCATCTAGCAAAACCATGTTACAGTTTAACTACAGTGATGATACGCAGTCACACCATTAACCTCAGTCAAATAACATTGGCTTTTTGGTTTATGAACTGAGTCTTATTCATCTCTCCCAGCATGATTCAAGACAAACTCTCAAGTCTGCTCATTTTAATCTACACGAAGAATTGGCAATTAAAATAGCCAGAATATCCCTAATGAGTAAGGATTTCAATATATCACCATGAAAAACAAAAAAAGACAGTAAGTTAAAACCACTGTTCGTCACTTATACCATATATCATTTTTTTGGTGTCTTAGATATCATAACATTCCTAAAATAAAGAATAGGTAAGCGGCAACTTATGTCCCACTGTAGTATTGACTCATTAATGGCAATTACTGTAGATCCTGAATCTACATCACCAGGAAAATATGTGTCCAGACAGAAGCAAATAACCATAACAACTCTTTTATTTCCCTAAGCAGGAAAGGGAATGAGTAGTTTTCTACCTGTGCCCATCTAAGACTTTCTTCTGCATGTAATTGTGGTACATTAAAGAATGATAATCTGTAAAACAAAATTTTTTCACCACATATTTCAAAATACATTACTGAAATATAATACTTTTTCATTATAATTTTGCTTACATATCTTATTTTCAAGAAAGGGAAATTAGACCACACAGTATAAAGCAATTTGTATTTCAATATAATTGGGTGCGTAGGTTTATCTTGTTTGTGAAGCTGTAAAAAGAAAACAGCAAAACTAAAATTCTGCGGCCTTTAGGGAAAAATACAGAAACTTTCCCTCCTGTCCTCTTTAAAACTGATTTTAAAAAGTCTAGCACTACTATAACACAGTAAAGGGAAATTAGGGTAGCTATCTTTTGCTGTATTTAACTCTTAGAATTAATACCTGGTTTGTTAACACTGTTTTCCGTTAATCCAGTCTGAATCTCTGCCCTTCCTTGAGCACCTCCTTTCTTCATTTGCCCTTCTGTTTGGTCTTTAATTTTTCCAGCACCCTCCTCCATTTCTTCCTGAATGCCAACGGTTTGAATTGCATTGGCGATAGTGTCAGCGATCTCATCCAGTTCTGTTGAGCTGAGATTCTCCACATTCACCTGGTGTTTCTCTAGGTCCTTCAATACATCTTTAATAAGTGTCTCTGGATCACAAAACAACATAAACACAAGATTTAGCTGCATACATGAAGCTCATCTGCTTGGATCAGTATGTATCTTTCATGTTTCCTAAAAGAAAACTTTTCCTTCATGGAGAGCATCTTCTTTTCCAAAAGAGCACATACACATTCTTGCTGCCATCTTTACAAAACACAGTCTTATAAAAGGATGTTAGAGTTTATGACAAGATGAACCCGTGCCAGGCACTGGGGAATGTATGTCACTACAACCCAGCAAGCTGTCCTAGAGAGAGAGGTATAAAATTGTCACTTTTTCTTTACAAGAAAAGTATTGTTCCCTAGCCTAAACCGATCCAAAATACTCAAGACAAGTGTTAAGGTAGCTTAACTTTTTTTTAGCTGCGTTAAGATAGTGCAAACAACACTACTTCTTATTAGAGATCAGTTTCTTTGGTGATTTGCTTTTGCAAGGTAAGTAGCTATATAGAGTTCTGGAAAAAAACCCAAACAGATATTTTGCCTCTCAATCAAAAAGCTCCTCTTCAATTAGAAGCCGATATGGATATATCTCCATTACGTACATGGATACATAATGGACAAACCTTGTAAATTGTATCTATTTCTCTTGGAATATATATATTTTGTCAAAATAACTTGACAGAAAAACCTAAATTATTGAAGCAGAGCTAATAAAGTCAGCAAGGAAAAGACAGAATATATGTCAGCTTCAAATCAAAACTAAATCTTTTCAACTAAATATATAAAGACACATTGCAAGGCACAATTCAGTAGGAAAAAGTGTGCTTGCAAAACTGTTTGATTACCTGACACCAGTGCATCTACAAAAGAATGAAAACTGTGATGACTTCAGTGATTTTCTTTTTCAAGAGTTTTTGCCATTTATCCATTGATAAGGAGAACCCATGACATGCAGTAGCTAACAATCTATGAATGAGGTGTTAAAGGTTTTTGCAATCATCTGGAATAATATTCACAAATGTTCATAATAATTTTTAGAACAGATCAAGAATCCACCTCGCATTTTTAAGCCCCTTGGAAATGTGGAATGGCCTTAGAAAACATCTATGTCAAGAATTAAAGGCTTCTAAGTCAGACAAACATCATTCATTAACACTTAGTTTTAGGCAAAAGAAGAGAGAACATGAGCAAAACAGCCAGCTGATTAGAGCCTTGAACGTGAGATTCTCACAATCCAGATGACTTTCCTAACTATTAAATGATACTGACTGCTTTAGGATCACTTGTTCACTTTCCTACAATATTTTTGAAACATTTTTGAATTATTCAACTTCGGAACAGAAACTACATTTCTTTTTCCCCAGCTTTCTAGCCATAACCAGTCAAGAAGAATGTCATTCAGTTACTGTGATTTTCAAGGTGATAAGAAACATCTTACCAAGAAATTGGATTTATGAAAAAAATTCAAACACACTTACATGCCTAGTAGCACTATTTTTTCAAAATTTGAACTCTCAGATTCTTAAGTTGACTCTGTGCTAATGTTACGTAGAACCCTGAAAGTTTATCTATTTTCTGAAAATAGGAACAAGATTCTTAAAATAATTCAAGAGAATGGTTAGAAATATTATGAAGTTTTTAACAAAATGCATAGAGAGGAGTTTCAAGCAAATTCCAGCAAGTGGAACAGCATAAAAGCAATTTTGTCGTTGAGTAAAAGTTGTTCAACATTGATCATTCATTTATGACAAAAAAGCTAGGTCAATGTCATGAATTCAGCGGCAGATTCAAAACAAACTACCCCAAAATTCTGATTTGAAAAATCAGCAACCTTAGGCTTCCAATCTGAAAGCAGGTTTTGAGCCCCAGAAAAATAATTTGCATCTGCATTCGCCCGTTAAATTTTATTTAAGTCAGTTACTGGCCATTACAACAATATTTGAAGAAAAATGTTCAAAGATAATTGTATTTCAGGACATATATAATTAAAAGAGCTCTATTAATGTAGCACTATTTGATTTTTGTTTTTTTCAGTTGTTTCACAGCCAGCTGTCAAGACCAACTACTGACCTACTCAACAACACGCAGTCAATATACCCTTGTCATTTCCATTCCATTTCATTTTTTCCAAACTAACTTTTCTCTGTACCTATTATCTTAGCCAAGTCTTATCTCCCCAGTCCACTTCCACATGTTCATAGCAATAACAAAGCACTCTCAATCTCAAACAAAATGGAAATTGGGCGGTGGCATAGGAAATTACACAAGAAAATGAATGGCCACAGGCCCTACTCCAGGTAATGCTAACAGCCTCACTGCAGGTCCTCCTGGTTCATTAAACAAGGCTGTTCTAGACGAGCCTCCTGCTCCTCTGATGCTGCTATTCCTGCCCTTGATAATGCCACCTGGGCACCATTGAGCAAACAAACTCCTAAATACTTGCATCAACGTGAGTAAAACTTAGGTATTATATACTACCCTTAGTAAAGAACTACAAGTGTGACTTAGAATGTCAAGGAACAAAGGCGATAATCAAAGGCAGTAAGTTTGAGGAACATCATGTTTTCAGTATACTAGGAAGAATAGTCACCAGAATGCCTGTAACAGCCTGGTGAAATGGAGGTCTACATAAGGAGTCTTGCTAACTTCATGAGGTTCCTGATATGATGTTAACACACGTCCATGTGAAATATGGATGTTTCCACTTCTCGTCATGGCACTTGTCCGTGTTTGTATATCATTTCGTATTATTGGATGAGGCTGATACAGAAATAAATATCAGTGCATCTGTTTACAAACACCTTTGGGTAATTTAAGGAAATTATGATGAATTTATTAAAACCAGAAAGTACGGCTGGAGAATAACCAAAAAGAAGATGGATACTGCAATGGCGCACTGCTTAAGCAGCACATGTACTCAAAACATGCATGTACCTGAGCACAGCTCATACTCTCCCACTGACCCCTTCTAAATAGAATCGGCAACGCTCAGCCATGTTTCACAGGGCTTGAATGGCACAAAAGCTTTCTCCATTAGCTCCAGCTTCCAAACTGAAGAAGACAAGTTGCCTTTCATAGTTGCCTTAGAACCAGAGTGAGAGTAAAGACACATATATCTTAGATAATGTGATTTTTAACATCAGCTTCACCAGCAGAATTTCCTTAGTAGGTAACAAGAGCAGCTTAGCAAGGGAAAACAGCTTTTCATTGTACCGCGCACAAATGAAGCTCCATACTCTGTTGACACAACTGCCAAAGCCAACTTGCCTGACAACTGAATGGTATGGCAGCAGTAACTTTGCCAGCAGTCCCACAAGGGGGTCTGTTCTCTTCTACCCCATCACCCAGTTGACCATGTATTAGCTGTCCTCAGCAGCTGAGTGCCTCACAGACTGGTGACCACAGCCTTGCAAGGCAGTGGACGTACAAAAATATCTTTGCTCTATAAGCACGGAAGTTTGTTATTTTTTGAAAAAAATTACATCTGAATTACTAATTCTGTGACCTTTACCAAGCAATGGAGAAATGTATTCTGTAATATTTAACACACCAAAAATGCGTAGACTAGAACAAATCACTTAAAACTGAGCCAAATTCTAAATACAGCTAGTGCAGAAGACAGATTAATGATTCCACTATTGCACAGTGACTACAAAGGCAGTACCCACGCACATCATGCTACTCCTAGAGGTAACAGTTTCCAAATCTGATAGCAAAAGGCCTCCACATTTCCTTCTCTTGTATTTCTCCCTCAGGGTGCCTTGTTAGATAATTTACCTGCCACTGTTTTGCAGCAATTCTTAGCGCTAATCTGGTCAGTACCTTCTGGATTGTTCTCTCAGTCAAGTTCCTTTGTCTAATCCTCTGCCAGATGCAGCAGAGAACCGAGCCCATCCGACTGCCCCACGCGCTTTCCAGTTTTTGAACAGTTCTGTGGTTTAGAGAGTGCAAGAGAGAAACCCCCTACAAGTGTACAAAAGTCCTGAAGCATCAGAGAGATTGGAGAAAGGTTAAAAGCAGAAAGAGATGGGGCGGTCAGCTGGCAAATCTGAATCCGAACCATCATCATGGCAATGGAGAGCACTTTAAACAACAAATACACTGGGGTCTGTCCTCGCTACTTCCTTATGAGACTACTAACTGGCTCACAAATACAAAGGAAACCATGTTATTTCCTACTGAAATGTTTAATAATTTTATGTTTATGCAACATTTAAAAGCTAATGCAATGGTAGAAGTTCCTACTGGGCACATTATGTATGTGAAGTCAAAGCAGTACAACGCAATGAATTGTGAAACATGTTATTCCCTCTAAGTGTTAAGCATTTTTTTCCCGGTTGGCTCCTACCAGGAAAGGTGAAGTGGAACAGCTGGAGGATAATGAAACCAGCATGTGCCTAGTTTGTTTTGAGTCTAGCAACAAAATTGTCTAACCTGTGCAAGAGACTTACAGTGCCACCTGGACTTGATTTTACATTATAGTTCGTTCCTTGAAACCTATTATCTCTGGGCACCATACCAAGAATGCTTTCACTTCTGAGCATCCTTTAGATTGCAAGCATTACCTTTCCTCTGCTGCAACTTTGACATTTCTGTGTGTTCTATTTTGTTCTATCCAACAAAACAAATCAAAGAACGTTAAACTTTATGGATGACAATAACTACAGAAGGGATTCAAAGGAACCCTCTTACATATTACCAAAACCCATTGGGGTAGTGGTGACTACAGTGTAACAGATGTAACTGCCTGGCAATGGCTGAGGATCAATTATTTCATTTTTCAGGCATTCTAAACCACTGGAATAACATCAATAGCTAGGTTAGTTTAGAGAAAAAACAAAGTGAATGAGAATTATTTTCTAAACTCTACCTGATCCCCGGCCGTGACGAGAAGACCCATCTTGTCTTACAAAGCAGCACTTAAAATATATCACAGTATCCCATGAGATGTTATACTCCAACTTCATTTAAATATTTGTCAAATTACCACACAAAAAAGAAATCAGGATCTGGTCATAGTTAAGCAGCATCAGCAATAAATATGAAAAAACAGCAAATGGGTTGTTTCATATAGAATGCCTATCTGCAACCTCACCTTCTTGTATTACTCTGTGTCCATCTGTCCCCATAACTGACAGACTCCTCCCCTCTCTGTGTTCTGTGCCAGAATTTGTTTCAGTGTTAATTTTTGTGTTTAACTTTGATTTTACTTGAAACTGTAGTTTGTCTTTGAATTTCTAGTTAAATACAGAGAAATGGAATAAAACCAGGCATTTCTGTATTACCTATACATGGTGTGGGATGCATGCATAAAAGCAGATTTGACAGCAAAGATATGCCCATAATTACGTGTTGTTTGTAAAGTGCTTTGCAAATATAACAAGTTACATAAATGCTACGTCTTACTGAGTGCCATATATTTCTACATGCATATGGAAGGTGGGTTGAAGAATGTGGGTAGATATTTGCAGGGAAAGAGTAGTTAGAACAGTGAACATTGTTATTGTGAGTATTATGGTAGATATAAATATGCCAATAGAAGGAGATTTATCAGAATGTCTATTTTTTTTTTTTTTTCTCAAAAATGCTCAGTGAACATGAGGGAAACTTCAGATAAGTTAAAATAAGTAATTATTGACTTTACCATCCACTACACTCAGTGGGTCCTTGGGATCATCCTGGGAAGCAGATTTATGATTCAGATTCAGCATTTCAGGGGTTGGGCCCAGCACTGCAGATGCAGGTTTTGCCTGGAACAGCTTCTTCATTTTAAAATCTTCTCCTTTTCCTTTGGTAAAAGTTCCATCAAAAGGACTGACTTGCGAAGAGTAGAATCTATCGGCGTAAATGTGAGACCCTTTAGTCCTGCTGTGAGAGCTTTTATCATTGCTTTGTGCTGACAAGTTCGGGGTGATGTACGTATGCAGAGCAGCCATCAGAGTTTGTTGGTCAAGCCCCATTTCTGACTCTGGCGAGAATTTGTCTGGCTGAGGCTGGGTGAAGGTCCTCCCACGGAGATTTTCAGCATGCTGTTGGTGGGATGTTGACGCATGGGCCAAAGGAGGTGCTTTTTCTTTGGGTTTTTGCATCACATAGTACCTGATGGGATCATTGTAGATGTAGCTCTAGAGAGAACAGAGGGTGGAAAAATGACTGGGTCATTATTGCTTTGTAATGATAATTGTTATGCAGGAACAACAGGCATAACCCTTAGCATTTTACCAACCAGGAAAACAGTATTTAGAATCCATAATGCGCATGAAGATTACGAACCTCAAACTGGTATGTTTGCTTTAGAGGCACTATCGCTTTGGTACAAATTTTGTAAAACAGCTTATTAAATTACTAAAAAGCAAGATAAAGAGATTAGAGAATGATAAAACTAAAACTTGATGTTAACTCTGCATGCACTACTTGTATTCACTTAGACAAAGAAAATTCAGTAAAGCCTCTTTCCCTTTGGTTTTTACTAGACTTGTGACAATAACTTATTTTTCAGATTACTTACCAAAAACTAACAGGTCAAATAAAAAATGTCATTTTTTAAAGAATATAAAAAAGTGAAACAATTTGTTTGTATATATAAAATAGTTTGTTCTACTTTAAATTAAAATTTTTTTTTCACTAAATTAAATCGCTAAACAATATGTCCTCTGACAGTATAAAGAAATATAAAACCCGCCTTTAAGTTGGTTTTTAATTCGTTTATTTCAGCTAAAAGAACTCAGCAAATTAAACAAGAATGTAAAACATGTTTCAGTCAAGCTAAAACCATGATTTCGTTGAAAAAGTGCAGGGAAGAAAGTGGAAAGGTGGGCTGGCACTAGAGTTCCCTATTTTCAGTTTCAGATTTTTAAGGATGCACCCGATAGGAACCTAGCATTGCAAGACAACATCTATTGTTTACATTGCCCTTTTTTGTTGTTGAAAGTGATGATGAAATTTAGTTTTCAGGACAAATTCTAAATTCCCTTTAAACATTTTAAGCCTCTATCCAGCACATGAAACAATAAACTCATTAATTAGTATTACATAGAATCATAGAATCATAGAATTGCTGAGGTTGGAAGGGACCTTTAAGATCATCAAGTCCAACCTTTAACCTACCCTGACAAAAGCCACTTCTAAACCATGTCCCTAAGTGCCCCATCTACCCTTTTTTTAAACACCTCCAGGGATGGTGAATCCATCACCTCCCTGGGCAGCCTATTCCAATGTTTAATAACCCTTTCAGTGAAAAAATGTTTCCTAATAGCGAATCTAAACCTCCCCTGACATAACTTGAACCCGTTTCCTCTCGTCCTATCACTTGTCACCAGGGAGAAGAGGTCAGCCCCCATCTCTCTACAACCTCCTTTCAGGTAGTTGTAGAGGATGATAAGGTCTCCCCTCAGCCTCCTCTTCTCCAGGCTAAACAACCCCCAGCTCCCTCAGTCGTTCTTCATAAGGTTTGTCCTCCAGACCCCTCACCAGCTTTGTAGCCCTTCTCTGGACATGCTCCAACACCTCAATGTCCTTCTTGTAGTGAGGGGCCCAAAACTGAACGCAGTACTCGAGGTGGGGCCTCACCAGTGCCGAGTACAGGGGGATGATCACTTCCCTAGTCCGGCTCACCACACTATTCCTGATACAGGCCAGGATGCTGTTGGCCGCCTTGGCCACCTGGGCACACTGCTGGCTCATATTCAGCCGGCTGTCAACCAACACCCCCAGGTCCTTTTCTGCCGGGCTGCTTTCGAGCCACTCTGCCCCAATCCTGTAGCGCTGCATGGGGTTGTTGTGACCCAAGTGCAGGACCCGGCACTTGGCCTTGTTGAACCTCAGTACATGTACTATAATTTCATCCTAGAGATGTTTTTGTTACGATCACAACCTGAAGGCAGGAATTTTTGTTTTTAATAAAGCCCTTCTGCCCTCCTAAATAATTTTCCTTCACTCCTTGCAAAATATAAATATGAACTGGGAGAATTGTTTATATTCAGAATTATTCCAATTAGATTCTTTGTTTATAATTCCTTCAGGACACTTTGCTGAAGTTGCATCCCATCCTGTATGCATGTTGAAGAATGGCTCCTGCTTCTCAGCTGTGGTTTCTTGGTTAAATTGGCATAGGAACTACATTACAACATGGGAAACTTAGGACGGGGATTATTTCAGCTCTCACTGTTGTGTCTTGTAGTGTATCACTGGTGTCCCTATGCACTGATAGTATAATAGCTTAGGACAGAAAGAGCTGCAAAATATAGAGCTCAGAGACTCTACAACCCAGAGGAGAGCAATTAGTAGAATTCGGCCAGAAAAATAATTATTTATATATTTCCTAATGGACTTTGTAAAGGCAAAATAAGTAAAGTTGATAAACCATTCCAGAAATGAATAAAAACTTTTAGATTTTATCTAGTTCTTTATTTATGGACAATAATTTTGCTCTCCGTCTGAACAATTTTATTTGTTCTGATAGCAGTCAGTTGACTTTATAATATATATTCATAACCCTTGTTTTCCAAGAGGGTTATCCTCCCCCTGAGGAAAGACTGAAGGGTTTCATTCCGTGATTTCATATCATGATTTGTAGATTTATGGCTTATGCAACTTTATTACAGAAAAAAGGCACTTTGGGGTCTTTGGCTTGTGATCCACCAACACAAGGCTTTTCACTTCTGCAGGTGGTCTTTAACATAGAAACGTGTTTTGTTAATGTCAAGAAATTGGGCTAGAGTAAGACAGTGTCAAAGAATATAGAGCTAGAGATCAAGCAGCTTTGTGTATGAAATATTTTAATGTCCCCTGGGAACTGTATCAAACAACAGCCACGTAGCTCCGGTTCAGTGCACCAGCTGCAGGGTATGCATTGCTCTGATCAACACCAAGAGGGAAGCCAGTTGTCAAAATGCAAGTTGAATGCTGTTTACATACTTAATAGCAAATCCTAGATGTGAAAAACTACTACTTGTACGTATTTATCTCTCAATTTCAACCGGTCTTTGCATGGGGTAATTAACCCTTTGATGACGCTCACTCCCTAGAAGGAACT
Organism: Rissa tridactyla; assembly: GCF_028500815.1. Classification (NCBI taxonomy): domain Eukaryota; kingdom Metazoa; phylum Chordata; class Aves; order Charadriiformes; family Laridae; genus Rissa; species Rissa tridactyla. Next base: position 157,367,913 of record NC_071467.1, on the reverse strand, counting down.
GCAGAGGATGACACAAAGCGGACCCAGACACACCAAGTAGTTTGCAGAGAATTCACATACACTGCCAGCTCCCTTTCCCACCCACATACCTTGCCACCTTTTGGAGGACTTCCTGGGGACAAGGGAAGGAAGAACAGGGAGCTGGGAAAGGGAGAAACATGATAGGAGGGAAGAGGACATTCCCTGTTCAGCCACGGAAAGATACTAAATTAGCTCAATCCAGTTTGTGCAACGATACCCTAATTTGGGTCTTTGTCCTATATCCAGCTGCCTCTTTTGCCTCTAAAGCTTTACTAATAAATCAAATTTTAGGGGGAGCAAAACTGCTAGACGCTCTCAAACCACTTGTGAAAGAATAGGGTCAGGAGATGTGGGCTGGCTTTTGATGAGCTATTTAACAAGTCCAAATATCCTTTAACATTAACAGATGTGTCATTTCCTGCTCTTGCGGACAACAAGTACACAAAGAAAGAAAACACAACAAAATTACCAAGTGATTGTACACAAATGGGACATAAGCAAGTGTCAGTCCCGGGCTCAGATCTGCACCTCTATCAAGAAGGGGCAGCCTCTCAGCAGCTTGACAGGTCACACTTCGGGTACTAAAGGATGAAATATTAAAAGTTCTAATTAAAGTACGGCACCGACAGCTCAGCTGTCTTCACAGTGCACTCAGATACCAGCCCATCTGATGTAGCTTAGTCCGACTTAATTAAAGGGCTCTCGCAGCTGTACGGCATGGCAATCCTCGACTTGCAAGAGAAAAATCCCCTTCCTCAGCCCTCCTGCCTCATCTCAAACAAAACACAGCACCAAAAATGTATGCGCCAACCGAAATATGCAAGGTGAAATCCAAGTAAAATTGCAGCACGGATAAATACAGCCCTAGACTATGGGTTTGTGCTAAGCGGCATGAGAAAAAAAAACCCAGATATTTTTTACAGAAAAAGATGGGAGAAAAATATCTGTTATACGTAGTTTAGAATCCAGTGACAATTTACATCTTAAGTTATGAATAACAATTGCAGAGCACTGCGATAATCTTATTTGAAGTGTTTTTGCAATCTAACCTCCTGAACATTGTTAGTTTGACTTACTTCCAAGTTAAATGGCAGAATCCATGGTCAGTGAAAAAGAATCTGTAAATTCCCTTGTTAACGCCTTTGGGAGAAGCTGTTAACATCATGAAGAAGCAGAGGGAAACAGGGAGCAATAAAATTTTAGAAAGAAAATTAATTTCTAGATTGATTAAGCTGGATTTATACAAAGTCCTACCAGTAACTGCAAAGAAACTCAAAATGAAATGTGCGGAAATAAGAAAGGATACTCTAGTTACTATATAACTGGGTTATACTGGTTTGGGTTAGAATACAGGTCCCTATTACTATCAGGAATAATTTTATTTTGAATAGATAAGATACTGTTCAATTACCTCATGTCACTGATACAGCATCTTTAAAAAGTATTCAAATTGCTAAAGAACTGAGTTTAAAAAAAATCTTATTTCTCCATGTGCACAAGATTTTCCTCTTCTTCACCACCTTTCAAATAAGCCATCTCAATAATTCACACATTATCAAAAAAAACCCCATACTAACCTTTCTGAAGATGGAATCGTTAGGGCAATGTCTCGTATAGTTTATGTATGTAAGTAACTGACATTTTCTGTGTGGAAGTTCACAGAAGAGCACATCAAATTACACCCTACAGATGCTCTGTGCAATAGTCTATGGACTACACATTTTCTTCAAAGAATTAAAAAAGGGGGCAGGATTAGATACATACAACCGAAGCCGCAGATAAATGCTGTTCACTTTACCCACTAAGGGGTAGACAGATTTGAATATTTCGCCCAAGTGCAGAAAGAATGGAATTAAATTTATGACAAAATACTTCCTTTCTTGAGGACACATTTGCTAACTCTTGAAGGCAATAAATATAAAGAGCTAATAAAAATCCCTTAGGAATGCATAAAGAAGAAATCTTCCTCCATCAATTTAATTTAGCTTTTTTCTGTTTGATGCATTTTCAGATATTAATTCATGTTTGCTACCACCTAAATCTGGTTGGACCATGATTCCACCTACAGTACTTAATTTACTGTGCCTGTTTGAGACGGTGGCAGCACGCTCTCTAAAATTAGAAAAGAAAAACACAACAAACACTGGAACCAGGCCCTCCCTTACCAATGGTGAGATAAAATAAAAGTTTCTAAATGCTAGCAAAAATTAAATGATCTCATACTTTATCTCACTGTGTGGAGTGAAATAAGTTTAGTTTTTTCTGCCAGAAGCAGTCTAGATACTTTGTGAGCCACACACGCTTGCCTCGTGTAAACTCGCTGCATGGGAAATACACGTACCCGTGCGCTGCCCTCACCAAACAGGAGCACAGGTGGCACTGCCTGGTTGCTAGATCGGAGTGCGGGCTGTGAATCTGTACACCTCGATTTACCTTTACCTCGAGAGGAATCCAGCCAACAATGTGAACCTGAGGGCCAAACAGGTGTCGTGGAGTGGATTACAGTGCAAAATCCCCGGGATGGAGCTGAATAAGCAGTAGAGCTGGGGCCTTAGAGCATCACAGCTAAAGCAGCCAGACCTATGCTAACAAAGCTTTAATTCTTTCGGCTGGTGATCTGCTGTTCCCGCACAGTGCTGCGCTGTCAGGAGGATAGCCTCGCAGGCTTCCAGCTAGCTTCAAGCTAGCCAAAGGGGGCAATCCTGCTTTACAAGCCTCTGTGTGCCGTTGACATGATGTTACACACTCTGCACCAAATTCAGTGTTAGGTTTGTCTGAAAATAATAGGTAAAGTCAATGAAAAAATACACAATTGTCTGAGCAACAGTGGAGCAGAAGAGTTTTCTACCAACTGATAACAACCTTTTCACTTACTATGGACAAGGATATTATACCATGAAAGAAATCACTGCATTAAAAACAAGAACTTGGAAGATTAATTCAGAATCCAGAAACTGGTAAAGAGGCCAAACCAGTGACTCCTGCAGCGATGGGATAGCATCAGGACACAGTCTTTTGACAGATTCACAGGCCTAAGGCAACAGGCACCATGACAGTCATCTCATCTGACCTACTATTTCACTAATAATTTTCTGTAACTACCTCCTATTTTCTTTCTGAGAATTACACCATCTTTGAAACCATTTAAGAACTACACCAGAGAAGTAAAGATGGCAAAGATTGTTAATGAACACCCTGTAGCTTGCAGTGTCAAAAGCTTGACCAAGCAAAAGGGATCCTCAGAGTCTCCTTCGATCAAAACCAGTCATGACTTTGCTTCCTAATTCCAGTTGTGAATCTGCAGTGTAACAGGATTGTCTGGGATCTGACTGTATACCATTCAATAATCTACAGTGCTGGAATTTCAGTTGACAGAGATTTGATTGTGAGCAGTAAACAAAACAACCCTCCAAAACAAAAGAAAAAAGAGAGAGGATAAATACATAGGTTTCTTTCATGTATAAGTTACTATTTAAGAAATTAACTTTGAAATTTCAAATGTTCCCATCGATTCTTAGTTTCCTTTGGGATGCTGTTAGCTGCATGCCTACCCTTCAACCTTCTCCAACAGACTGTCCTGCATAAATAATTTTTATCATTAGCTGCCATTTCTTGTACTGCTGAGGAGCTCAATAGCTTTAGTCTTCATAGCTGACTGCTGGGTGTTCTCTCTGTTTCTGACAAATCTCCATCCTATGGGCTAAAACAAAGTTTCTAAAGCATTTCCTTTGGTGTAAAGGGAGTGCCGGATTGCCTTTCCTCATTCATCATTAGCTCATCACAAACAAATGGTAGTTTTACATATCAGGTTACACGATAACCTGGCTTGTCTCCACACATAAAGGAGCAGAGAAAAATGACAGGTGGATCAACCCCAATAACCTCATGAATGCCAAGGGGCCCCTGCCCCAAGTGCTCTCTGGGCTGTCACAGCGACCCCTCAGCCAGGAGTGCCACGCACCAGATGGGTCAGTGGGAGAAGCTCTCTGGATCACCCTGCAGATTGAAGGGGTTACTGCCTACAAGAGTGCCGCACTCATTATGGGATGCCAAGAAGAGCAACTTATCATCGTGCAAGGCATATTATGGGATTTTTAGAGAGAGGATCAGAGAGGGAGTGATCAAGGTGGATTGGGGAGCAACTGTGGTAAAACAGGGGGGAAAGGGAGTAAAAGAGACCAGTAAAGGCCAGTATGCTTGTCTGACCATGCCTTGTGTCTCATCACCACAGTCTGTCCCGACTTCTCAATAAACTCCATTTCTAACTATTATTTTGGGTGAGGAGGTCTCTATTCTGCATGCACGTGTGTGTGTGGTGGTCTGAGTGCCAACCACCAGAGTCCAACCATGGGTCCCATGATGCCTCTTGGCACCACCTGCTCCACCTGGCTACTGGCTACACACGAGGACGTGGAGCTGGACCAGCTTCACTTCTGTCAGGGTTCAGCAGCTCCCTAACATTACTAATAGGAACCAAGAAGTGACAGCCAGCCCCCAGTGGATGGTAGGAATCGTGCAGCATGGTGATCAGTGCTGATAAATACACCAGGATTTACCAGCTTCCCATGCCTGAGAACAGTTTGCTCATATGTCAATAAGTCTGTTACTTAAGGTTTCAGTGAATGATGTTTAAACACATTTTCTGTAGGCATATGCTGGTATATTGAGCTAACTCATTATCTAAAGATGATTTACATAGAAACACGAAGATCTTCATCTGCCAAAAGTTGAGCACATTATCACCAATTCAATATATTTATAACTCTAACATATGAATCTAGAGACTAGTTTTACCCAAAGAAATGCAAGTGAACAGAAATCTGCAGGATCCATGTCTATAACTTTGCTTTACAACCCCATTGAAAGCATCTAACCATTCCCTGGACAACGGCGAGAGGTAAGGCGAGGATTTTTCCCCTCATGAAAAACACCAGTTGTTTTACTGTCCTGAAATGTATACACCAGCACACTCACACAAAGGTTAGGTAAAATAAGTTCAATTTTTTGTGAACTCTACCCTCTCATCTGATAAGTATGATCTAAAAATAAATATGTAATATTCTTTAAAATTTGTACCAGCTCCACCATCTTCTATTTACTGAGCCCAGTGTAGTGAAGTACAGTGTGTAAATATTTGCAAGACAAATAGCAAACTTGCAGGAGAAATGGCAGAAACAAAAGCTCCCAATACATGGTATTTGGCAAAGAAAGAGTTGATTTCGAAAGGGCGGGGAGGGATGTGAAAAAGAAGCAAATCTTATTGTCCAGTCAGTATTTGAGATTTGAAAACTGTCAACCTATGTTTGGAATTTACCAGAAATTAATGAATTGGTCTTTTAAATAAGCCTCCAGGCCTACGCACATCATTTATAATATCATTTCTACAGCAATTATGTCTTCAAATCATTGTACAAATAATTAATATTTACAAGATTACAAATCTTTACAAGCTGTGTGATAAGGGAAATCATGGTTTCTCTGTTAAGATATGAAAATTCTGTCACTACATCGTACATAAACTGATAGGTTGTAGGTAAAGGCAGGTGTTAGGTCTAAGACTTGAAGAGCACAATACTGGCACTAGAACCTTCACTTGCCAAAATATTAAGCTCAAAAATAAAATCATGGATCACATTAGACTGCCAAACTGTGTGTTTATGCCACAAACAACCTCACTGTAATTGTACTAGGATTTGTAGCCATGATTCTGTTAGATCGTCAAATGTATGAGTACCAGTCCTCCCAGAAAAATATTGCTGTCCAGACCAGATTCACGCAGGATGGCAAACAGGACAGAATTTTCCACGTCTAATTTTATATATTTAAGTTAGCATGGGTGGATATCAACTTGGAAATTCCTTTTTTCTCTCCACTGATCATAAAAGGAGTTTATGCTGACTTGCACCAATGTAAACATCTGGTTTTGGTCAAAAGTGAATTCTGCTCCGTGCAAATGGGGTTTTGCTTTTTCTTTGTTTTTTGGGTTGGAGTTATTTTGTTGTTGTTGTGTTTCCATTTTTTGTAAGAGGACTTTAATGTTTCTATTTTACTGGAGAGCCATGGAGGGGAGAACGATCCCAAATACTAAATACTTGTCTGGGATTTGAGGCTTAACTTCTAGTCTACTGAAAAATTCTTGTACGACCTCGGGAAAGCTGTCTGTGAAACTGGGGTCCTAGTTCTTCCTTACTTTGTAATAGCTTTAGCTAAATAAATACATCAACGTTTGTAAGACGTCCAGATTTACTCTAATCATTGTTGTATAGATATGTCAACAGATGGGCAACTCTAGCTTCAAGGAGACACTCCTTTATCAGTTATTCCTAATATTTTTATGAAAGTACTTATACACAGGGCAAATTACATTTTTCTTACTTATACATAATCCCACATATATGACATATTAAATTTTACATTTATATAAGCAGACTTTAAATGTATACATTGCAGAAAGGTTTTTTGCTTTTTAGCAGTCAGCCATTAAATCAATTTTGGATGATCTTCGTTCAGTACTGTATTTTAATCAGTTTTAGATAAATAAGGGTACCGCTTTTTTGAATTAAAGCTCCAGATTAAAATAAGCAATGTCTGCGTAATTTCTTACTAGTTAATCACAGTAACAATTATTTGCAGATAAGTTCAGAGTACATCTTCGAGCCCTTGTGCACTCAGATTTTCTAAAATAAATAATAATCCTTTGAATAATTATCACCCATCCTAGTTCCTTCAGGAGATCAATTACAAAGCATCAAACAATTGATTTTCAACCCAGCAAAACTGAGTGCTCTTCCCGGAATGTGAAAGGGGAAAATGTGGGAAATGTGGGAATGTGAAAGGGAAAAACCATAGGTGGAAGGTTCCCTCTTGTACTGAGGACTGAAATATAGGCTTTACCAAGTGCTTTGTCTAACCTTCGTACCCTTCTAGATTCCAGCAAACTGACTCTGCCGCAACAGTTTTTACTTGCACTTTCTCCCCTTTCAGCTCCATTGTACTGCTGATCTAACAACCAGCCGTACCCCTCTGCCACTAACCACTCACTTTGTCTGTTTCTTTTTCCCTTCATGATTCTGGAAAGACCTTTAACTTCATTAGTGACTTCTTCCATGTAAAGATTCTGCTTTTTTTTTTCCAAAGTCTGCTTTAAAACTTATAAGAATACCTGAGACCCGGAGATTTCTGCAATCACAATATTTATACATAAAGTTTACCTAGAAAAGCAATGTAAGTAATGAAAACCCAAAGAAACTGAAACAGCAGAAAATGGATGAAACTCCCGGCGGACTCTGAGATAATTTTCTCTTCCTCCCTACAGTGCGTACAAGGGCCAGAATGGCATACCAGCCTGCAGAAGACCTTAGCAGCAAGCAGACCCCATGTCTGAACACCTGAGAGGTCACATCAGGAGGAAGGAATAAAAGCAATCCCATGATTCTTCTAGCCATAAAAGCCTAAACCATAAACCAGAGACCCCTGCAACAAGAAATGCAGCAGTAGCACAAGTCCAGCAGGCAACTCCCTTACTCCTACAGCCCTAGAAAGTTTCCAAGAGGAGCCCATGGAGTGTCCAGTCCCAGAGTGGAGCAGCACACTTTTGCCAGCTTCAGGTATTAAAAACGTTAATCACTCAGGCTACTAGAAGGCATGAGAATGTGTGAAAATGATAGCTAGTTCAAGAAATAAACACATAGTTTCAGCTGAGTTATTTTCATTTTCTTTATGATTTTGGGATTTTTAAGTATATTTGGATCAAATTTCGAATCTTTTATCTTTCTGTGATTATCAAAAAATTATTCTCGGTGAGATGAAAGCAGTATAATTGAAATCTCCTGTAACTATTCAAATGCAGGCATTTGGACTTTTAAAAAAACCTATAATGTAAGATCATTCCTCACTGTCTTGGTGAAAAGTAGGCAACAGGAGTATTTGTTTCCACACTGATCATTTTTGCTGCCTCTCTTTTTTGCTCTGTTGTAAAGGCCGCTGTGGACATAGCTATTTTTTTCTTTTTCCATCTACTTTATTTAAAGATTTCCCACATGCCCTGCTATGCAAACGCTTACACAGAGCCCACCGGCAGGGCTGCCATCAGCAGCAAAGCAAGCAAGCTCTCCTTCTACAGCTGACTGGCTTTACTAATATCAGCTCTCTGCTGGCCCTTCGAAGCCAACAAAACTCTGCCGTTCTGTTTCTGTAGGAACGTCAACGGTGTACTGTTTTTTTCAGGGTTTTGGTCGGTTGTTTCTTTTTTCTGTAAGAGAGGGGTTTGCTCTAACTGGAGGGGAGAAGAGTGGGGGGATTCATACATGATTTGAAGCCTCAGTATGTAAGATAAACCGAGCTTTCTCGTTATGTGTATGCGCCTGGCTATATGTTATTATCCATACTAAGTCCAGGTTTGGTAGAAAGGAATAAAAAATACTGATAATGCATTTTGTGAATGGTAAAACCTTCGTTAAGGCCAAGTGGGGGAAAAAAAACCCAAACCAAAACCCCACTAGCTAATGCTTAAGTAACAAATGCCACCAAGTGCCCATTTTCTGAACAACTCTTTTCAACTGAACTAAAGCGAAACGTTCTTTACAACTGTAATCCTCAGGAAACAGCCCCACCAAATCTTCTGATTTACTGCTATTTATCCACTGACAAAGTCATTATCAACTGGTTAGATTATAGCCTGCAGTAGATACTCTCTAAATACTGAGAAAAAATTCTAAGTTAGTGATGAAGTTCAAGCACTTCAAAAATCACTCAGAGAGGCTCTTGTAATAAATGGTAGACATTAGAGAAATTTTCGTCCATTGCATGATTTAAGTTTAATACTGTTATTTCTGTCACTATTCTATCAAGCCTCAAGCTGACTGTTGTTTGAACAAGGGAAAAAGGAAAAGAGTTACCTGTCTTAGGTTTTGCTGTGTCTTATTTTACAACTTCATGCATAACTGTATGTCTGCTCTCTCCCCAACAATGCTGAAGCTCTGAATTTTTATTTTGACAATACACACAGAAAGTAGTACCAAACTGAAGACCAAAAGTTTGTAAACCAGTTTGATTAAAAATATGTAAGTTTACATAGTAAATAACACTTTTGGAATGTAACAAATATTTTAAATCCCCTTTGTCTTTTTTCTTCCTCCCTTTTATTCTTGGCCAGAGTCCTCTGATGACAGTTTTGGAACAAACCAGACTTCATTCAGGAAGTCTGCCTAGAAGCACTAAATTTCTGCAAGATTCAGCTATACTTCATAGCAGGTAAGGTATCAAAGCAACCAGAGTAGTGTTACATCTCCTGCTCCCCGACAGCAAGAAAGAAGTGACAGAGGTAAATATATACTTGAAAGAAAATTATTTTTACGAAGGGCAAAGGCCCAAAAGCTGCAATTCTAAGTCTAAGTAGGGTAAAGTATCTCTTTCTTATGGTTATTTTTAATCAGAAAATTACAAGAAAGTTAAAAAGATAAATTTGTTGCTACAATTATTTAATGTACATTATAATTTATCCATATATGAACACAAGGTAACACGATTTTGTTGAAGCATGCAATTAAACTGCATAAGATAGCCATTTTCAATTCCAAGTGGTATGACAATATCAAATGCAGCTCCTGCAGTTACTTTCCCTCCTATTCTTTTCAAAACACTAAATTCTACATTTTTCCTGCTTCCTGGATTAGCAAAAATCCTGTTTTCTCTTTTGCTAAAATGTTATTCCATTAATGACCCGATGAATCAAGATACAAACACAGTGCCCCTCTTCTTTCTTTTTAAATAATAGCAGGTGCATTTGATTTGCAGAGAACCGGGAAACGTCTCCAGGATCATTTAAAATTTACGATTGATTCTTAATTGTTAAGATAATTTTCCTTTTTTATTTTCTAACATTAAATTATAGGTAACCTGTCTGTCTCGCTGTCTGTTGTTTTAAAATGCTCCTTAGTAAATAGAAGTGTACAGTTTGCTCCTATACGTGCTTCATTTCCAGATTTTCTCCTCTTTATCCCACTCCCCCAGGCTTCAGAGTACCCATCTCCATGGCAACACTCGATAAGGTTGGTGGGTGGTGTTATCACAGCAGGCTTCCCCACAGAAGGTCTCAGCCATATGGATTATTTATGAACTTGCATGACAGCACCAGACCCACTGCAATACTTTGCGAGCAAGTTTTCTTGTCTCTGAAAGGCAGTGATTCAAAGCAGGGCATCCTCACTGCAGTCAGTGCCCGTGTTAGAGAGTGGAGGAAAAGTACCACGGAGGTGGTCACTCATCCATCCCCAAAGCTGCCTGGCTGCTGCCTGCAAGTTTCTCTTGCCTCAGACAAACACCTAATGACATATGCCACAAATCATAAGTGTTATATACGCCAATCAGTGAAATTGGAAATTTGCGGCTCCTGACAAGAATAATAACATTTCAGTTATACCATGACTAAATAGTAGATACCGCTGATACTGTTGTTGGGAGTTGCTGTTGCAGATACACTGCAGTAGTGCCGTGTCTCTGAGTTAATTCCTGGGAAAAAACATCAGTTTGGCTTTGACACTATATTTTCTTTGCCTGATTTTTTTCCTAAAACGTCAGTATATTTTTTAGGTAAGGTTGTTGCATTTTCACTGTATTCATGCAAATAGCACATACCAGTTTTTTGAGATGATCACTGTAATAGCAGCCTATTTCTTTAAAATAATAGATTTCTTTGGATAAACATTTTTTTTGAGGAAAAGATGCAGGGCTATGAGATATGTAACCCCATCATCAAATCATTTTTATAAATTTATCAAGCTCCATCTTAGAGCGAGACAGATTTTCTCTAGGAAAGAAAAAAGAGTTTTAGTTCTCAGATAGGCATTTGTGTGTTTTTTTAACAGAGATGATACTCAAGATTTAATGGGTGTGATTTATCTTCCTAGCCATATGTATACTTATAATGCATACATATGAACCTTAATTGATCATGATAGGCTTACTTTATGATCAGTAAGAATTAGGAAAAGTTGAGGCACAATTCATCAGATCTGTTATCAAAATCTGCTGAAAGATTACATTAATTGTACTGTAAGCACCATAAACATCAGCAAGAATTCCCTGGGTAGTTCAGCCAGCTTTTTGGAGACAAGCCATTCAGACGCTGCAAGAAGTGTTTCAGATCAGCCAGTGAAGATGTTGCAACCATTATCCCACTTTTCCTCCTTGCATATATATAATCTGTCTCATGTTAAGGTAAAACACTCTGGGTTAGAAGAGCTATATCGTTTACAATGCTGAAGCTGACCCAACTCTTTTGGAGAGGACTTGGGTAGTGCAGTTATGATAATCAGCTGGAGGAGGCAGTAAGAAACAATGTCTGGTCTTGGGACAGAAGAGAAAATTGAAAAATTAGGAGAATTCAAAGAAGAAGGAAGCCAAAATCACAGAATGCAGGAACCACGTTAAAAATACTACCTTGACAGAAGCTTTGTCGTTTGTCTTCCTTGGATACAAATTTGTAGCTGCAGACTGGGAGAGAACGCTGAGATATTTAAGATATTGCTGAAGAGACTTGGCCAAGTTCACGGCATTTTCCAGATCGTATTTTCTTTCATTATCTGCATCCTGTTCCAAAATCCTGCACAGCAAAAGCAAGGAAAAGAAAGTCACCAGTCTGTACAATGTACAAAGTGCCCAACTAAAAAACCACTGGTTTATGCTGCAAACCACTGAAGTTCATTCCATACATAACAAAAAAGTTACCCAGAAGCTTAAAAGCCACAAAAGTATAGAAAATTCAATGTTTCAGCAAAAGCAGACAAAAAGTCTTGAACTATTAACAATTTATTGCATGAATCAAAGTTAATGATCCAACAGTAAATCAAATAAAATGCCTACATCAAGGCAAAGCCATATTCTGAAGAAAAGAAAATGCTTATAAAAAGAAAATACGCCTGATTAAATTGCATCCCAAAGAAATATGAGTTGGTTGTAAGATTTTTAAAAATTGCTGGATGATGATGAGATTCAACATCAATTTGGCCCTGCACCAATTTACAGAATACAGTGAGACTACTGCATGTGCAGAAATAACTGAGCAAGCCAGCTCCAGCAAAAGGCTTAAAAAAGGAATAATTAGATGGGAAATGTATCTCTTCTAGTCTTCTTATGTGCCTGGGATTCACAGAATAGCCGTGTTTCCTGACTGATTTAGACAGATCTTGGTGACGTTTGCAAAGAAAAGCTAAAAATGTGATTAAACAACAGCAGTGTAGAGGTGTTTATATGGGATTCAAAGCGCTGTGTGCAATGAATTTGAATTATTACCAGCTCTCCTCATCTATCTCAACAACATGTCAATGACGATGATAATTTAAATGTCAGCACCAGTAACTATTTCATTCCTTGTGTAAAAGAGCAAAGAGAGGGTTCCCAGTCTGCTTCCTTGCCTGTGAGAGACACATTTTTTTGAGGGAAATCACCTTTTTGGTGTCACCATTTCCTACCCAAATGCCCACGCACTTCTTCAGTGAAGAACAATTCCAGGTGGGAAAGCTTTTGAGCCCAAGGAGATCAGGCATCATTTGATTTTCAACGTCTCCACGCTACTGTAAGCAAAATTTTATTCTACCAGCCCACGTCATGGTGCTTATGTGGGGGCACAGCTTGAGGGAGTACCATTATCTCATTTTCCAAATCTTGGGTTTAATTACATTACTTTATGCACAAAATAACAGTCTTCCTTCCATGCTCACAGTTGTACCAAATGCGTGTCCTCACTAATTTAATGCCAATAAATGTAATTAATAATCTAATTTGCTGTGGTGGCATTGCAACCAATAGTGCTCACAGGGTTGCTCACTTTGAAGTACCAGAACCGCCCCTCCCCCCTCTCCCCAGTGTAAAACAACCAGCACAAACAACCAGGCACACAAACGCCAGGAAAATGAAGGTTTACTGCACAGAGCACTGTAGCGATCTTGATATAATTTACCATAAGTCTTTCTTCCTTCTCATGCTGTTCATATTTTCCTCTGATTCCAGAGCTCTAAATTCTGCCTTGCGATGGGGGTTGGACATGTAGTTAACATTATCCACCTCCTTTTCAACTTCAAGCCTGACTAAAACTGTTCTGCAGTTTTAGAAAGAGCTAGGCAATAGGCTTTCCACTTCAATAGAGATGAATTAATCAGAGGAATCATAGAATACCAGGTTGGAAGGGACCTCAAGGACCATCTGGTCCAACCTTTCTTGGCAGAAGCATGGTCTAGACAAGATGGCCCAGCACCCTGTCCAGCTGAATCTTAAAAGTCTTCAATGTCGGGGAATCAACCACTTCCCTGCAGAGATTATTACAATGGCCAATGATTATTATCCAAAGAGGCTCTCATCATAGAAGGTATCCCACTTCCAAACACTCATCTTTCATTCATCAATTAATTCCAACACCTATCCTCTCCTTTCTTCGCTAACTTTGAAAAGAAAGGGAAAACGGAAACACCAGACCAAATTCTGCCCTGAGGATTTCCACTGGAGCTAATGGGAACTGAGTGCACAGACAAAAGACAGTATTTAGGATAGGCTTTCAAGCCATTATTTACAGTATATAATCACTCACACTGGTGATAGAAGCAAAATCTGAGGTGTAGGATTTCTCATTTTTCTTATAGAGACAGTAATTATGCTCAAATTGTGTTTAAATTCCACATTAGATGTAATATTTTATGGTATAAACCTTTAAACACTTAAAATGTAAAAGTCTAACAAAGCATTACATTTAATTTGATGACAACTTTAATAAAATCCTATGAACACGTCTGAAAGATTTTTAAGAATTTCTGCAGTTCACCAGTATACCACTGTTGTTCACCTTGTTAAGACAGAAAGAAAAATGCATTAAACGAGCTATTATTGCAACTGAATTAAAATCTTTCTTTTAAATTTGACAAAGTGATATTGAAAAATGGATGAAAGACGAATATATAAAAGCACCTGGTGAGTAGGAGACATGACTGTCAGCTGAGCTCTTGTGCACTTATTTGGAAGTATTTTCAGTTTTAATTTGTTCTGAAAAAGGACTTTGCATACAATGAACTTCAGGGTATAAAGACAATAACATAGATAATTATTTATCCATGGAAATAATTCTATATTTCCTACAAGAACCAGTGCTTTAGAAACTTTTTTGTGCAAATATCTAAATCACTGTACTTCAGATATTACACTTTTCTAGAATGTTCTCAATTAATAGACAACATACGTGTAAGAATAAAGTTTCTCCCTTTTAAATGCTGTGAGAATCTTATTACTGAGTTAATGATGGTTTTATTATAGAAATAATGCTATACCCCATTTCATACATTGAAGTTGGCTGGAAACGTTTGCGGTTTTGCCTAATTGCACCGATGAACACAACTGACATTTATTCCCTGTGTGCAGAATGGACTTTTTTCCTTCATCTTGGATCCTCTTTCAAGAGTAGGGATTTTTGAAATTTAATAAGGGCCCCAGAAATACCACATACACTCCAGTTAGCCACCAAAGAAAGAACTTTCATCTTGAAATCAAGCTCCCAGTTTCGGCATTTTTTTTAAGATGAAATCCATGTCTTCTGTTCCGTCACATTTCATACGCACTAATTTAGCCTAAGTCAATTTACCTTTCAAGTGCCTGAGTCTATTTTCCTGCTCTCACTAGCTCTGTGGGGATTAATGACTCATTAGTATGACTTCATATTGTCTTATTACACGTTACCCTTAATAAAAGCTCTTCCTGCCATAATGTTTCTTTGATAATTAAATACCTACACTAAGTTGCGCTTTTAATTATTTACTATTATCTGATAAGATTTTAGCAAGCGTGCACTGAGCACATAGCAAACTTTATCAGAATCTACAAGACGCCAGAGAAAAAGTTCCTACTGTTCTCTGACCTACAGAATATATTGCAAATGGACAACCAGAGAAATCAATTAATGCTTTAAACTGTTGGCACATAAGATAATGCTTTCAGAAGCACAGCTTGGTAACTTCAGAAAATCTATCCACAATAGGAACTGCTATAAATGGAACACATTTGAAATTCTGATGTTCCTAAAGTGTCAATATACTTTTTGTTTTTTTAACATGTAGTTCTAGTTAAAAATGCAAAACAGCTCACACCTGATCACAATGGGAACTCCTAAAAGTGATCATCTGTTCTCAGTCTATAAACTAAATTATTTTTTATATCTTCTACATTTTATTTTTATATAACTATGAATCTGGAACACTGCAGAATAGAGTTTTGATCTCGCGGAAATCTGGCCTATTTTATCTTACTCTTATGAATAAAAGTTTTAGATGCGCTCATTCTATAAAAAAAAAAAATCCCCCAGAAGATATTCAAAATGATTTCTGATACCACGTATAGAGGTTAATCTGTACAGTAATGGCTTTTTGCGTACCTAAGCAGTGAAAACATGTTTATCGATTCAACCATGTAGCACCTTTATGATAATCTATAGATCAAAATCTTCTTTAAAAGTTAAGCTTCTACCTTACTGCACTCCTGTAATGTATCATGCTGTGATCTTAAGGAATCAGCAAATATCTGAAATACAGGGTCAAATTCTATGAATTAAATCAAAACAAACTGAGGCAAACACAGCTGAAGCCACTGGGCAGTATCAATTACACGGCATTTTTATTTCCATAAAAGAGCAACCTAAATAATAAATGATTTTGCAGTATAGGTAAAACACACACTGTGGTATATGAAGATCTGAAGTCCAACTTTCAATATGTTGCCCGTCAAGGCTAGAAGCTCAAGCTTTGTCCCACTATGAAGAAAGTTTTCTAACAAAAAGCACTTTCTTTCAATTTCACTAATTTGGAGATTGCATTTCTTAAAACCACGTAGGGGAAAGCAAAATTTACCATTTTTAACATTCCTATAATATCATGCATTTTAAAATTTCCTTCTGGGTTTTTTTGTGGTTGGGTTGCACTTAATAGCCTGTAGGACAGGATAGACCAAGTAAAAGTGTATATTTATATGTGTATCTGTATACGAAGATGATATAATTGCAGGTCCTACATGCATATAACTTTACAGAATTATAGATACTGTATCTTTTGTCACCAATAACCACTAAGTCACTCCTCAGTATCTTTCAAGCCACGAGGAAAATGGCTTCTGTAATGCAAAGAAGAGATAGAAATGTGCCCACATTGTTTTCTGTCATTGTAACTTGCATGAATCTCTCCTACCTGGACAAATTTTGCAACTAAAGCTGAGAATCTATGGAATTAAAGTCAATTACAGCTATGCTTTAGAAGAATATGAGTTTGAAAATACAATTAGTTGCTCAGCATATCATTCAATACTTCTTTTTGTTTCTTTTTGTTCACTTATTCCAGAATAAAATGTCTTCTGTGGATGAGCCCCTGTGTAATTCTCCTTTTTTAAGCCACTCATAAGTAAAGCGGGTTGAACTGAGACTAGGCACTGCATAACTGGCTAAAAGACCTGATCTTTTGAGTTCTGGCACCTAAATTAACAATAGAAGGCATATTTTTTTAACTTGATGATACTCAGAAGAAAAGGGTGGAGAATTTTATTTCATTCTGTCTGCTGTTTTCCTACTGGAGTTTTCAGTGCTGTTCTACGACTGGTTTCCCTTTAACGTATAGATAGTGGTTTTGGTGATGTGTTTAATTCAGCTTCAGTGCCAGTCTATTTCTCATCATTTGCAAACCCTCCTCAAAACCTACCAGGCTAAAACACCATCGAAGACTTACCTTCCCGGGTCAGATCCATCAGGTGCAAATATATCAGGGCGCCTGTTGTGGATTTTGCGAATGGTTGAGAGTTCCTGACCAATAACATGCTGCGTATAATCATCTCGCCAGGTAAAACCTGATAAATAATGAAACAAACAAACAAACAAAAAAAACCAAACCAACAAACAAAAAAAAAAAAGAAAAATCACTATTTAGTAACCTGACAGTTTGGCCAAAATGTGTCCTATATAAGCAATATTTTAAAAAAGAAAAAAGAAGCTTTGCTCTATTGGAACCAGGAATGAACTACAGATTCGTCTCTTCTGTATGGAATTTTGTTAATCAAACTTTCCTTGCAATGGAAGGAAGACAATAGATGATGTGAGGAGATTTTGAAAGACTACTCTTAGTGCAATTTTAGCTAGCTACAAACTAGCTTTAATAGATAAAAAAAAAAGTTTACTTCGGACAGCTATGGAAAGTTATCTCACTAGCTGGTATCTATTGAAAAGTTGCTTCACTTCTTCCCCATTTGCAGAACCATCCCTTCTCTTTTTTCTCCATGGAACTGTGCTTTTAAAACATTAAGGAACTAGTACTGCAGTGGAAATAAGCATTTTGAGTTTTAGTATAATACACGCGGAAGTCAATTTACGTTATCTATATACTTAAATGTTGTGACAAAGAAAAGGGGGAAGTGCAACTATGAAGGCAAATTCCAGTGATTACCCATTAATTACATGCACAGCCAATCTCATGGTAATTATACTTGAAATAATGATATAACTCCAAACATAATTGTTACCCGATTTGTAGATTTTAGATGTTACAGTTACACTTTAGTTCATAGAACTTGCCCATGCAATTATCTGTAATTATCTAATAACTAAACATTACATAATTGAAGAGAATTTCTGCTTTTACACCATGCACAGTGAAACACCACAAAACCCTCAAATGAGTACTGATGAAAGTTACAGATATGGTTATCCTGCTCATATCTTCCTGTAAGAAACCACCTAAAGAAAAATCCTCTCCAGCGCCAGATGGAAGGGGATGTGTCTGGTTGTCAGAATCAGGCTGGGAAGGGGGATTTCTGGTTCAGTCCCTATTTCATACACACGTTATAAACTTCATCACCATTTGCAGTCAACATCAGATTGTTTTGCTATAGACTGTCTCTTAGGATGCAGCTAAAGCATCGTCAAACTCAGCAGATGCTTTGGCAGAATGGACAAATGTCCTATTTAGACTTCTTTTTTAATTCTGGCCTTAAGTAAACAGACAACACCAAGACAGTGGAAAAATTTGAAGAATACCACCCTTTTTTTAATAGCCCACTGGATAAAGTACTCATCCAAAGAGTGAGGTGGCCAAGTCCTGGGTTCTACTGAGTCTGATAATGCTTTAGCTGCATCCTAAGAGACAGTCTATAGCAAAACAATCTGATGTTGACTGAGCTCTGAGCATGAGGAAGTAAAAATTACTTTAATATTTACCAAATTTTCAGCCTAAGGAGATAATTAAAGAAGTCAGGTATAAGATTAGACAGAACTAGGAAGTACTCAGACTGTGCTGTTGTCTGAGATTTAGACAAGTTTTAGGAAATAAAGTCCCTGTTTAGTCCAGATTTAGCTGGACTGCATCCCAAACTTTTTTTTTTAATTAATGAAAATAATAATAAACAATCTATAACCACTGTAGGTACGCACGAAGGCTTTAACAAACAAAAAAGCTCTTTGACACCTCATGGTTCCACTCTGCTTTTGCTCCCTCTTTCTCCTTTTCTTAAATAAAAGTGTTATTTAAGTTTATTTAGGAAATAAATGTTAGATGTTAGTGTCTACAGTAAATTACTCTAGATCCTTGTGAGGTGGAAGAATCTCCAATATATTTTTAGTTCTAACTCATCCTTTTCAAATACAAATTTTAACTTTTTCAAATGTGCCGTAGAAGTAGATGAATTCAAACCATTCCACAAATCTCGATGTAAGGCTGTTCTTATGTGAATACAATGTGAATGAACACGTTTTTATGTCAATACACAAAAATGAGTCACCATGCACCTATGATTATTTTGGTGTAGTGTTATTAAAATGATTTTTACATGAAAGCATATATATATGTTCAAGTTTACTTCTCTGTTGTCTAGCACTACACATTTGTATTTAATTTATAAATTCATGCAGGAGAAAACCCTAAGATACCATTCCAGTTTAGAAGAATGTGCAACAAAATAGTCCAGCTAAAATATATATATTAATTATATATATATTATATATATAAAATATATATATTAAAATCATTAGCATAGATATAAACTGACTAATTTATGAACGGAGTATCCAAAATCACAACAGTTTCACTTTGTAACTCTAAGACAATACTAGCCCTGCTAAAGGCTAAGATTACACTTTGAAGAAAAATACACAGAATTACACTCAAGATGCCTGTTCAAATTAAAGCAAGAAGACTTCATCTGTGGTATCTGCATACAGACAGGAAATTCATCTCCCTTAATCCTGAGGACTACATATGGGGGTCAATAGTTAGGTATGGTTTTATGCCTCCACAAAACTTTTTCCGGAAAGAGAGCATAAGAAACCATGGCAATCTCAGTCCTCACTGGTCATAATAATGGTGCAACTTTGGTATATTTTCTTTCTCCTGCAGCACTATTTTAACATTTTCTCATAATGTATTTCAAACCACTACAAGTATATAATCCTAAATACTGTAAAAGAACACAACTGTGGCATTAAAGGAGAGCAAACAGATGAAAGGAAACTAGAATACTTGTTATAGACCTTAAGAAACTGGAGTTAAGCATATATGCCCTCTCCAATGCATCTCAGGAACTCTAACTCAGATAAGAGTTAGAACAAGACATGGATGAGAACTGTAAATTTTAACTAATTCAAAAATCCCCTGGTCAATGAGTTAATATTGCTGTTTCTCGTGCAACTATCTCGGGAACTGCAACATGTCCAAAGCTAACCTTATGCCAATCATTTTCCAACATTGTTTCACTTTCCAAAAAATCTCTTCCCCCACACTGAGCTCAATGAAACAGCACATTCAAGGACCACAATGCGACGCTGACAGCTGCAATCAGAATTAAGGTTGAGAAGGAGCATATGACGCCGTATGGTGATTTCCTGTTCCCTTTGTCTCTGCCGTCACACCTAGCGCCAGCTCCTGCCTCACCACCCAATTACTACAATTTATCTCCACTGGCTGAGCAGGATCACAGCCGTGCTCTTGTACACACATTATTTCCATGTCACTAACGGGGAGCGGTACGGGCAGACGCCCAACCCCTGATTAACCATCCCCCCTGCTGCAGGTCTGCCCAGGATCTGCGTCTCCCAACCGTGAATTCCCACAGACGGACAATGCCAAGAGAGAAGGAGTCCGGCACGCACTGAAGTGACGCAAATATGATGACAACAACAACAGCAGCAGCAGCAGCAGATATAACATTGCTCTCAGCTGAAGAGCACTGATGATACTGATTCCCCATGAAAAAAAAACATTGGTACAAACTTTCCCCACAAAAAGTAGCAGTTTTCATTCGTAAGGGAGCCCAAGGTTTAATTCTTTCTTTTTTTTTTTTTAATTGAAGATCTATAACCTAAACATCTGAAAAAAAGAATGCTAGAGACAGTAAAGACAAGACATTATACCTTTAGTAAACCCAATCTCCACATCAAAACCAAAGGAGGTGCTCCAGATACAACCTGGTCTTTCCTTATTATCATCAGGTATCTCCCTAGGCCTTTCCTTTCTAGAGAACGATTAATTATTATTATTATTACCCACAACCACAAAAATAATAATGACATTATCATTGTCTAGGTCTCCATTATGTTCAACACTTAGCAATAACTATGTCAACAGAGAGTATACGCCTAAGAATTATTTTATTAATTGAAATAAAATCAAAAGCAAGCAGTGCAAATAGTGAAAAAAATAGTTTTCACAGATTCACACTGGTGAAGAAAATATTAACTTCTGTCTCCAAAAGTAAAGTCAAAGTTGTTTTCAAATTTATCATATAATTTCACTTTACACCAGCTTAATTGGCTTTACAGCTATACCTATATTACACAGAATTATTGAAAAAAAATAAAAAATCAAATATGTATTTTCTTCTCTCCCCTGTTCAATTTTTCTAAATAATGGCATTCTTTCCTGTGGGTTTGACTCTGTTTTTCATCTTAGGGAAACTTGATGCCTCTCCAAATATGCCTGACCACAACTTTAATTATATTAGTAATTATATTAGCAACCGTTGAAAACATTCATCTGCTACTTCTCTGCCTCAACTTATTCTAGTTCAGAATTATTCACACAAATAATCTTTACCCCCTCTGAAGGCCTAGGCAAGAAAAGCAACATCTTTTTAACTCGTGTTCTGATGTAAATCAGCAAAGTCCCATTTAAGTTCTTCAAAGCACCGCGAGTTCTCGCTACCTGAAGGTCTGGCTGTGCAAATCTTCCTGCTCCTATTCCTGACCTTTTTCCTGACCAGCCCAGCAAAGGTTGCATGGGGCTTTGCAGGCAAGTCCAGCAAAACCCGTGTCTGGCAGAGACTCTTCCAGCTCTTGTGCTAATCAAAATCCAAAATGATTAGTTCTGCCTCAATATATTGGCAACAAGATTATTTTTACGTACCAAGTCCACTCAAAATGAGATTATTATATGTTGGCAGAAACCTATATACTGAAGCCTGATCCTTCTTTGTCAGGAAAATCCCTGCATGAAGGCCAAAAAACCTCAGAAGTATTCAGACTTGAAGCCAGAACACGTTACTATTTTTGACTTGTGACATTATTTTTTCCCCAGTTTTTTGTAACGTTTTCCATTTTGTCCCTACACGGTGTATGATAAAATAGGTTTCTCTCTGAGCTACCTTCAACTGATACTTCGTTTCAGCCAGGAAACTCTCAGTTGTAGAGCTCAGAGACTTTCATCCCCCATGCCATGTGTTGCAAATTGTTAATGCCTACTTTAGCTGTCAGAACGTCTGCAGAATTGGGAATGATTGGCTTTCTTCCCTATTTTCACAACAGATAGGTCAACGTATAGATGTGCCTTTCTGCAGGCTGCCTTTCCACATTCTCTAGAGGAGCTGCACTTGTTCTCTTCCCAGACCTCCATTTTCTGAGCTCAAGGGCATACCCAATCACGCTCACATCTTTCAGTACTGGCTAAGTCAAAATTACAGCTTTAATGCTGAGGTTGCTGTGTGTATAAAAAAAATCATTCTTCCAATTGCTATATATTCTACCTAAGAACGCAGCCAAAAGATAAAATCCTGGTGTTTCCTGTTACAATAAAAGAAAACCAGAACTTCTTCTGAAAGCAATTTTGCAATACAACTCGTAATGTCAGGTTAATGGCAAAATTAGTATTAGAGAAGTTAAACCCACCTCCGCACAGTTAAGCTCACTACCAGCTTTTCCTATAAATTGGTGCACCACAACATTTTAATTCCTCTGCATCTTTGGCTTGGAATATTCATTTGCGGTGAAAACTGTGACTAAAGATGGTTTCTACAAAATTGGAACAAAATCTGAAGCAGCAGTTTTGAGCTACATTTCGATGAAAACGTACTCTAATTATTTCTTTTTTTCTCTGGTCAAACATTGTATTGTCTTCTAGATGGAAAAAAAAATCTGGTACAGACTGTATTTGAAGAAATGACTGGGAGTTATAAGCTCCCAGTGGTTATCACCACTCTTGTTCAACCCATTTCAGCAGGAATGGTGGTCATCCTCTCCTGGAAGTCCTCAGGAGCTTTTGTTGTTTCCTTCCCTTTTCCACTGCATTCCCGGGCAGCAGTGGGGAGTACCGGATCTGCATGGGTGAGTTTGCTGCCCTCTTTTGGAGATTCTAGTAGGATCTTCTCTATAATACGCAACAATTTCAGTCGCTGCATTCAGCAGCAATTCACTCACACTCGCAGGCAAAGACCTTCCATTCAAATGAGCAGATGAAAGGGCTGCCTAAGGATTATGGTTTCAAATTTTCATATATTGTTTTATTATACATAAAAGTGATAATCTCCATAGAATTAAATTACCAGCATGATCTTCTTACAGCCCTGATTTTAATTTACCCTAAGTAACTATCCCAGAAGGTGGAGGGAAGGCTTTTCTTTTCGTATTTTTGGAATTTCTATTATTTCAAAAAGCCAAATGAGCGCGTCATTTGCCAAGAAGATTATAAAATACTCTCACAGGACTCAGTATGCAATGTTTCCTTACCTTTACTTCAGCTCTTGTAGCCAGCTACAAATAATTGGTTTATGCAAGAGAAAGTTCTAAGCGTTACATAAGATTTTTCTGCCACTGGAGCTGATAGTAGTAAAAGAATAATAAGATAATGCAAAATATATCATCTAACTTCCAATTAAAATAGGCTACTTTCCAAAGGCTAGAACGGAATGGATACATGAAAAAGGCTTCCCAAATCCTTGAGATAAATCCTCTGCTATTCACCATATAATACTTTTCACAAATTGATGACCCTCAACCTTGAAAGCAGATGGTTCTGCTCACAGAAATGCTTTTTAGGAAGGAAGATATGCAAAAGGGGGCTTATATTAATGTTCAATTGCAAATTAACTCATGGACAGTTACATCTTTAACTTGAATGGCTCTCTGTGGTGTCAAGGCTGTGACGTGAGAGAAATGTCTAGGCTGTGGGGAGTAAAGGTGCACCTTCCATTCCTCCATTTCCTTCCGCCCCTGGACTGCGCACAGACATGTCCTCAGCGCTGTCAGCCCAAGGAGTTTTCATGAATATGAGGAAATATTCCCATGCACCCAAAATAGGGATACTAAAACAAAGATGAGACTGTTTTGCTTGTTTCACCGAGCTTTGAACCCACCTGTGTTATCTGACAATCACATCAAAGTGCATGTGACTATTCCAGATTTAACCCCCAAAACCTGACATTAGTTCTACACTGCAAACCATCTCTCTTTACTACATTAATCCTCTGCAATCTCCTTTTAGAGTAAGTGGTGATCTTTCGTTTTCTGTCAAAATATCTTTCATTTTTCTGTTCCCTTCTCCTTCCTTTTCTATCTTATTACTCTTTTCTGAGATGGCTTACACCACTCTAAACTTTCATTCATTCATCTCTTAATGCAGGATCTCTTTAGTATGCAGAAACTGGTTGTAATGCTAGACTGTACAATGCTAAGAACGGAGATATTGTCCAAATAGTAGTTAACAATGCACATAAAATCAGCAGGTCTTCCTTCTCATTTTATTTTATCCATTTCATTTCATGCTAACAGTAGGATGACAGCCTTATTGTCACGAAAAATATAGTTCCTGGGAAAGGACTTTTGAAGTGCCTTCAGTCTGGGAATTAAAACATCACCTGTAACAAGGCAGAATTGGTCAGAAATGTCCTGGCACTTGAATAAGTATAGAAAATTAAGTGGATATACGGCTTACAGAGATTCTAGCAAATTCATCTCAGATCCACAGTTCTTCATGTATTTTTAAATGCCTACGAGCAGAACTGTTCTTTCAGCTCCGCACAGTGGCTCTCACCCTCATTTTATGTAACTGCTGAACTCTCATTGATGTTTGTGAAAAATCAATTTTCGGCTGTCAGAGGAGTGCTTCCAATTGCACATGCAAAGTCAATATACAGGAGTGCCGACCCGGGCAGTACAGCAAAGGCTGAAGATGCAAATGTGTCTCCTCATTTGGTTCCCAACATAAGTCTTTAAGACTGAGGTACAGACCACTGTGCCACGGTATGGAAGGAATGTTGGAATGAGTCGGAGCAAAGGCGTCTGCAGGATATTCACAGTGAGCACACAGGGAAATCCGACATACTTGAAACGTTTTCTCTAGCAAGGACCTTTGGTCTCCTGCTCACCATGCTCTGTCCTGCGTCGAGACCAATGCAAATTAAAGCAGGGAAAAAAAAAAAGCTAATTTTTTCATTTTAAATGACAGGCAAAAAGTGCATATATAGTTTGTGTGCAACCATATCCTCCATTTTCCACTTTTAAGACGTTTTTCTTGGACTGTATATTTCTCCAGGAAGAGGCCATGGAACGCATACATTTGTAAAGCCTCTTTCTACAGCAATAACAAAAATAATTGTTATTGTTGTTATTATTATTAATAAAAGCACAGCAGTTGCAGAAGGTAGCACTCCCTTAGGAACCTTGTAAAGATCTTGGTGGCCGAAACCTATGAGTTTTCCAGGGAAGTATGTTAGCCAAGTCAGCTTGCCTGAAGCAAAGATGAACAACCTGCAGGTCACACTGCTCCCCCAAAAACCTGATTAGTTTCATTTTGAATTCACCCCGTGTGCAGAAAATACACACGGTGAATTTGGGCAACCCTGAAAGGCAGCGCGACATTTTCAGCCAGAGGAGTATTTGAATTATCTTTTTTTTTCTATTTTCTTGTTCACCTAAACTTTTTTGGTTTTGACCTTCTAACAATTGCAACGGCGGATGCAATGCACTTCACTGTACATTGCACGACAGACAACTTTTTCATTTGAGCATTTTTAGTCTTTGCATCTCAGGGCTCTGATTTACAAGTCAATTTCAATCAAAAAATGAGTAAAAATGGGTAACAATGAGATTATTTCACTTATTTTAGCCAACAATTAAAAGGATTTAGTGAGAGAAGCTCTGACTGACATGATTGCCCACCTAGTGTCCATTTTCCCTCCCTCGTTTCATGGGGTTAATACCTCAGTGAGCTTTAATAACATTTTTGGACAATTCATGTAATGCTGATTCACAGATTCACATTGATGCTTTGTCAGCTGTACGCACTCTGATTTTTAGTTCTTTCTAGCTTCTTTACTGCCTTCTGGGGTTGTTCTTTCTGAATACTTAAAATATGCCACGCTATGAGCTGTGATTCAATTTTACTACAATTTATCGCAATGCTACTAAAAAGCAGATTTATTTTTTTTTAATCTCTGAATTACTTTTTGAGCAAGATTGTCAATGAACTAAAATATTTACACTGAAAGAGCTGGAACAATTAGATATGAGCTGCAAGCCCCTAAAATTTGAGTCTTTGTGAGCACAGTTTGAGCTGATGTCTATTCATAATACACCACTTTATAAAAAAGCTCCTTTATTTCTCGCTCATAACCACCAAGGTTTAAATGTCATTTACTGAAAACTCTGACATTAACGAAATACCTCAAAACATTTCATGATGACATAACAGTGAAATAAAACATACAGAGGGAATATAAAATGCATATCATTCTTGGGAGCAATTTTTACCTTTGCATGATCTGTGCTCAGCTAAGGTCTAAATATGCTGAAATAGCTCCAATAACTTCATGCCACCAAGGTGTAAGATTAGCTGCGCAGACCTGCTATACCCACTGTGCTCAAAATGAAGCAGAGAGATCGTCCTCTGGGCAAAGATCATGGTTTGAGATGTAGCCTGGACCTGCAGGCTGAGCCACAGAGGGGCGAGCACTGGCAGAGGGGACCAAAAGCACATTTGCCTTCTTTTGAACCTGCCCTTCAACTTGTAATGCAACACAAATTCATTAATTCACTTCTCTATCTGCAACACGGATATAATAAAACACAATTTCAGGGGTTAAAGTTCCACTGCATTTTGTGAGGCGTTGAAATATTGTAGAACTGGGCTGGCACAACCAAGAAACAGCGACAAAAACAGAGTCCACCAGGAGCTACTGCAACGTGTCCTTATCTAAGTGGCAGGTAGTTGCTTTTTTTTTTTTTTCCTTAACTTCAATGTATTTCTATCATTTAAGGAGTAGCAACTAGTATCAAGGAAGTGAACGTATTTTCAAAAATACCATTCATTCCAGAAATTTGTCCATCAGCAGTTTTGAATGGCATACAAAAAGCAAACCTGCTTTAGAGAGAGCACTGAAGTGAACCAGCAATAACGTTAAAGCACTTCAAAAACATTGGTGGTGTAGCTCATATTTCTCTCTTTCACTTAGTATTGTTACAGAAGATAAGTCTTCTGATCAGTGGCTGCCAGCTTTAAGAAATAGTGATATATTTCTAGATAATCGACTGCTACCTATTACCATACTTTTGATGTGGTGGAACATTCATGTGCCTTATTTTCTGCTTCCTCGGGGTATTCTGGTTAAATGTCACATGCATTTTTCTCCTATGTTAAGAAAACAAAACCTGCATATTAATTCTTTCTGAGAGAGGCATAAATGTAATAAGGAGGGAACATTGATTATTCTATTCATCTATAAACTGCTCCAATAGAGATATAAATAACACTGGAAAAAGTAAAGCAGCCTTAATTATCAGCAGTGTTACCCCCCTGTTTATAACAGTCATGATAGATGAAACCTGCAGCAATCAATCTGATTGCTCTGATAGCAGTTTAAGCTAATTCACACCAAGAGACACAATGGTAGAAAGCCAGATTATCGCATGTATTTTACAAGTATATTGGTATTTAATGTAAGATCGCTATTTCATTGACCAGATTTCTGCTCCTTAGTAAAGAAACTATGAGAAAATGTCCTTGTAAATGTATCCGAGAGCTAAGGTGCTCAAGCGCTTCATACATTCCTTCTTATGTGTTCCTAATATATGAATAAAAACACAGAATTGCCCTTTTCTTGCTCCAAAATGCTCATGGTTCAGTTCCCCAAATCTGTAGCCCAGCAAGGCAATCTATCAAGAAAATGTTTGCTATTAGGGCCCCAAAAGACACAAATTTTGGAAAGGAAAGAGCAGAGTGAATAAACTACTGAAAATGTTCTGCTTCACCCATTTACATGCTACAAATCTGGCCTTCATTTGGTATTCCTTATTCACAGTACCTCACACAGTGTTAGCACTTTCAAACAGAAAAAAATAGTCTTCTTTTTCTAGGCAAACAATCATTTTATTTTTATACTTTAGGACTATTTTTTGCAAAGAGTAAACTAGAACTTGGGATTAACTTGTTTTATTTCCTACAACAAATAAAAAGGAAACATGGCGCATTCCAAAGTCAACGATTTATTGTTAATTTGCTATTCCTACTCACTATTGACTTCTATGTCTATATACAAGGTAAACTATATTTATATAGATTTCAATTTACTTACATTGTATGATATATGAAAGAAAATACTTCCCTTTATTAATTACTTCTTAACTAAATGCCAAAGGTTCAAATGTAAAAAGTGAAGAAGTCTGTCCCGACAGCCACATAAGACTGTGCTTTTGTGCATTACATTATATTTAGCAGCTGGTCATGTTTGATTCATTTCGCTATACAGAGGACCAAGGTATGCCCTTGAATATTTTCTGTTTTTAAAAGCTAAATGTATTCAATACTTCTCAGAAAGATAACTTTTGATCATCCTATTTGCTTGAAAGTACATTAAAATGGGTCAAGATTTCCAAGGTTATAGCAAAGATATTCCCATGCCACACTGATCTGTCATCAATAAAGCTTTCTCTCCATCAGTACTGGTGGAGTTTAGCCAGCCAGTTGCCCAGCACAGGTTTTGCCCCAATTCTTTGTGTAGCTTCTGGTGGCGTGGGAATTTGCAGGACATGGTTGGATGAACGGGTGCAAGAAAACACACCTGTATGGGAACTCACGTAACTATTGTATTGAAAAAGCCAAAATAGACCCTTTCCCACTCTCCCCACGCTACCTGGCCTTGCAATGCGAACAGGAATAGAACGCAGTATGTAATTTTTTTATTACTGACGCTATCGTTCACGTTACTGCCTTGTTACACAAATCTGGTATTCCAAATGAGCACCCTAATGGCTGTAAATCCTATTTACTTTTAGGATGAGTTCTTCAAATGCCACCTGAGCAAAGCAAAGCACTTTTGCTAAAAGAGAAGTCGGGCCCACGAAAGAATAGCTTCTAGTCAGGGATTATGATTCAGTTACCCCTAGCAATTATAGCAAACACCTTCAGGTATACAGCCGAGATATAGCCCTTCTCCTATTAGTCTTTGCATTATTTTCCTTAGCCAGGGAAAGTTTCCCTGACATAGTTTTGACAATTCCACAATTAATTTGTCTTCATTTCATTGTGTCCTTAATAACACTATGTAGGCAACAGATGTCAAGTCTTTCCAAGTGGAATGAAGCAGAAGTGAACTCACATCCCTAATAAATTGTTTATTGAATATTTATTTTTACTTGGATGACAAAGTGCTAGTGAATCCACTGGTGGTAAAACCCATGCTTACATGCTGCAGCACAACATTTATTGAAGCAGCTATTCTTGCCAAATCTATATTGCATTTATAAATCTTCAAAACAAGCCCTGGTAAATGTCACTTCTTCTTAAATGCTCGGCAGAATCAATGACAAGTGATGCTGCCTTTGCCCTTGAAGAATTCACGTGCTTGGATCCGAGTCCAAATTCTAAAAACCTGTTCAGAAACACAGGCAGTGTAAATACACATGCAATGTACCAGAAACACTGAGGAAAGAAAGGAAAAGTTACTCTAAATACAAAAGTTAAATACAAACAGAAAAGCTTGCCTATTGTTTTCCCAGGCTTTCATGGTAAGCTGTGTGAAAAGCGCTACTACAAAGCCCATTAGCTTACTTCCATTCGGCATTGGAATGTTTTGCAGTGGTCTTCCATATGCTACCTAAAAGCAATCAGTTGCTTTTGATGTGTTTTTAGTGTCACATTAAGCATCTTTTGAAATAATTATCAATATAAAATTGAGTAAAAATATAGAGTTACGATACCATATTCTATCTAACAAAATTTTGAAACTATTCTGGCATAACATCAGGCAATATCGTGTGCTATGTATTTATTCGTGTTTCTTAGGTACGTATCCTTCATTTACCGGACAATAACTCTGAATTTTTATTATACCTTCAAGTGGAAAGGGAAATGAAATACAAAAACTGAGCAGCACAGGGAACAATTTCCTATCTCCTCTAATGTCTTGAACGCCGTCAGTGGATTCTACGCTGTGGAAGAGTCTGCTCAGTGTCAGTGGGGTGCCCGTGTCCAAAGAGCAGAGCTGCTCTGCTGAGCAGCACAGCCCAGATTTGCTGCCACGCCTGACACGGTGCAACTCAAATGCTTTTCCAAGGAAAGCATTGCAACATCCTCATTTTCCAGCTGGTTTTGTAACATCTGGGGTTTAAAAGAGTGTGGGGTAGTCTATTCAGGGCTCTGAATTACACAGCAAATAGTATTTTTCAAGAGCATGTCGATGGCTTAGTATAATGACACGTTTCTATGGCAGAGCTGCAGCTATATCATCTTTTTGCCCATGGTGGATTTCTCAGAGTTAGGGGAATTTCCTCAAGGGGAAATGCTGTCAGCACAGTGCAAGGAAAGAGACCAGATAAAGAGAATCCATGGAGATCCAGCAATGGAGAGTCCCTCTCCTTCGGAGTTATAATCCCCACAGCACCTTGTACCCTCCCAGTCACAAACGCAGCAGCCCTGGCTCACTGCTTTTATAAAGATCTTTTCTTCAAGGAAGAAACTGGAAGCGTGGTTCTCTTGACTTGACCCACGCCTATCTTCTGTGCACCTCCCTCACTAACCAGAACGAGCGTTTCTTTTCTTTTTAGCAAAACCTACACTTGTTTTACTCCCAAATGGCGATGAACATGTTAATTAAACAGAAAATAGTTGGCAGAGCTTGTCACAGAAATGACATTTTAGTGGGAGATGAAATCTTGGGGCGATATTCATTGATAAAATATAAAGTGAAATGGAAAAAAACATTGATTCAAATCAAGGCCTTCCATTTATTGCTTGAAGAAGTCATCACAGTGAAAAACACCAACAAACCAGTCTCCATCTATTGACGGCTGCCAGGCTGCTAATTGCCTCAGAATAGAAAACTGGCTTTGAAATGGGAATAGTTCAAAAGCAAAAAAAAACCCCACAGCCTGGATGGTGATGATGAACAAAAAATGACTTCTCAAGCACACAACCAGGAAAACAGAGGACAAAAAGATTATGAGATACTTTGTTACTTTTTATTTCTGAGCAAAACAAAACACTTCACAAAAAAATAAAAAAAAAAAAAGAAAAAGAAATGTGGTACTAATCCCGTCCCACTCTTTATAGTACTGTTTGATAGACACAGAGGTAGGATGAATAACCTAAGTCAGCAATTTTTCTCTATTTAGTAAAATCCCTTGGGACAGTATTTTGTAGTTGGTATGAAGAGGTTTATTGTGCTCTCTGAGACTTTAGAAAATGTGATTATTACATTACTGCATTGTTTTATTCTAAATAAAACATAAACCCCCTGCTCTTACAATTTAGATTTGGGTTTGATGTCTACATGCAGTGATTTGTAAAGCTTATAAAAATGCTTAATTAAGCACATGCCACTTCTTTTTCTCTAATTCCTGTATTCTTTGCTAAATAGTTATTTTAATGCAACAATAGCTGGATATTTTAGATCTTTGCAGAAGAGGTGGATTACGTGGCAGCCACTAAATATTGGCACAAGCATCACAGATCATACGAAGTTTCCGAATGTGTAATGCAAAGAGTCTTTCATTTCATCCACCAACCCTGAAGATATCTCAATTGATAAAAGGAAAGATTCCAGCCCCACTGTTCGAACCCCCCCGAAAGGCAGGTGTCAGGCTGGAAAGCTGCCCTTTCGCTAACTCATGCTGGCTACATGATGATGAAATGAAACCTGTTGGAGGCAACAAATGATTCTCCGTATCTTCTCAGTCTTTGTGGCTCTAATCCCATACAACTATAACTGAGAGCCTTGATTTTGAATAATTTGGGGGAATTTTTCATGTTCCCTAAATGCAATGAAGTAAGGGGTTAGAATAAGGCTTGAGGGAAGAAACACAACCTGTTTGTGGTATGGATTGCAATGAAATCTAAATAAGATACAATTTCCTATTACATAAGAACGTGTTTAGTCATCTCACGTTCTTCACTCTCCTCCCCGTATCTCCCTACAAAATGTTTAGGGTTGTATGACAGAGATGAAGTGTGACAGGTTCCTAATGTGCAAAACAATTGAAAAACGTTATTTTTTGCAGAGGCAATCCCACATTCATCTGCTGCCTGATTTAGAGTTTCCATCTGGACAGTTGGCAGTCACTCACTACAGTTCAGACTACCTCGAAATGTAGCACAGAGGCTTTGGCAAACTCTGATTTAGATACCTGGTAAGAGAAGAACAGGTTCTCACTAAAATCACTTCCATT
This sequence comes from Rissa tridactyla, assembly GCF_028500815.1. Lineage (NCBI taxonomy): Eukaryota > Metazoa > Chordata > Aves > Charadriiformes > Laridae > Rissa > Rissa tridactyla. The sequence continues at coordinate 157,335,962 of NC_071467.1, read as the reverse complement.
TTCAGATATGTCAATCAAATGAACAGTAGTTTCATTTCCATTCCTCCAAAAACAGAAAGGTAGAAAACCACTTGAAAGCTGAAATTATCATCATGGGAAGTTTGTTGTGCCCTGAATCTCTAGATATAGCTTGAAATAGACCTGACAGGTTTAGTTCATTCATTTGTCTTCTATCCCTTCTCCTTCTAGAAACACATCTAATTTTTAAAAAATATAAAAAATTCATGTAATGAAGAGAAATAGCCAGTATTTCCAGAAACATCATTATTTCATTAGGGACATTCCCTAAACATCACTGTTCCCTGCTTTACACACAAAAGAAATGGAAGTGCAGTCGCCTTCTCCTCTTTCTGTTACCATGTTGTTAATTCCAACTGCGAAGCCACTGACCCTTGAAATTATTTTCGCATGCCTGGAAAACACATGTGGCTTTTCCTTACCTTTATCTTTCTCGAATTGTTCTTTCAAAATTCTTTGTGCCCCTTGGACAATATTAATTCACACAGGATTCTGTTAACAAATATCAAAACTTAGCCTTAGTTTTAGCCTTAGAGACTCAAAGCCCTAATGAGGGAATTCAGAGTTCAGCTCACATTATTCCTCACTAGTAACATAAAAACAGGTTCAGCATATGTAACGCTGCTGCAGCTTAAGCACAGCAAGACATACCCTGAACTTTCAAATCCCTGCCTCTTATTTGTACAAGCCAGGCTATGAAAACAGACACTTCTAATGAATTCACTGAGAAATCCTCAGTAGAAGTAGCAACAGCAGACTTAGAGCTATAATATTTAAAGCAACTGCAAAATTGTGCTTTCATCAGGAAAGGAACAAAAGCTTTGTTAGTTTTGAAGCTTACATTTATATTCAGCATAACAATTCAAAGTATCATTGCCTGCCACTATTAGGAGACAGAGGTCAAACATGGCAAGTAAAAAAAAAAAAAATTACATTCACAAGCTGTACAAAAGAGAAAATAGGCTCAAATTGTATGAAGTGCAGTGACATTATTTAAATGTCTTTGTTAATCAGGGTCCTGACATAAGAGATGGTGCTGAGAAGAATTTGCTCTTCAGACTCTTCTCAGCATGGGTCAAATCTGCTTAATATTCCAAACGCTGAGTCTAGCTGAACCACGTTACCCCTTTATGATCTCTCATCTATTTTTTTTCTCCTTTGAATTCAAGATGCACTGGTATTTTCAGTTTTCATCACTGCTAAAGGGCAGGGAAGCTATAGTATAAACAGTGAAGTTCCTTTCAAGCCTTGTTTATAATGATTTATACATTATACAGCTGTTAGACCTGCAGAAATTTTTGCAGAAAGTCAGAGCACAAAAAAGAAGTTTGCAAATATCTGCTTTCAGCCTTATTTATTTTTTTCCGGTTGTTCAATGAGAGACAAAAAATAGGACTATCTGCTGATTCATACATGAGAAAATAATAGCAGTCTAATTTCCACCCCACAAAGCCACAATGGTGTGAAGCTCGTGCAAAGCAAAGAACGGTAGGGACCACAGAGTATTTAATCTACAGATACTGCTGCTCACTTATCGGCACCAACATCCCATCTGAAGCACGCCCATGAGGACTATGCAGGATGCTTTCAGATGGTCAATTGTCACTCTTTCAGGGATAAACAAAAGATAAATAAAAAGACGAAAGCCAGGTCAAAATCTTATCCTGTACATTGGTCTCCCCATTCTCCAGCGATGATTGTGGAGAGCAAAAAGGGTTCCTTAAAACAAAAGGTAGCTCTGGCCCTCCTGTTGGCACCACGCTGTAGAGGATGCGCTGTGCAATCACAAGATCAAGAACTCACGTTCCTCTATGCTTCTTTCTTCCCCCAGCACTCATGTAGCTGCCCCAGCCATCCACAAGTTTAATCCCTGCCAGCTGCTTTCCCGTCACCTAGACTTGCTACCTGAGGGGTCTGGAGGCTATTTTTGTTTCCCTGCCAAAATACTCAGTCCATAAAAGACCTTCTCCCATTTCAAAGAAGATATACAGCGCAATGAGAGGACACGACGAAGCAGCTGGCCAGTTTATTTTGATTTATTGGAAACATTATGGGATTGCCCAAAGGCCTTGATCAGAGTCCAGTTGCGCTCAGAGCTGTTCCACCGTGTCGGCAGCAGTGCAAAGCAGTAAGATAGATGAGGTTGCTCCAGACAAGATGGGATCCAGCCCGCCCGAGGACAACTGTTTTTGCAGTGGGGATTTAGGAAGGGCATACTACTGTAAAGACCAACTGCATAGTTTTTGAAGATTTTGGTAGCCTGATGTAACTGTAAGATTTGAGAAACTGCAACGACACAAATCAGACCGTCTGATGTGACTCCCTTTCTGGCATTCAGATAAACGTAATACATTTTCACGCTACTGACCAGCATTGGTTAAAAGCTAGTTTTCAAACTGTTCCTGTTCAGAATCAAAACCAATCCAGTCCTAACTACTCATTTCATAGAGTGTCGTATCCTGTATTTATACTTAATGGATATTTCTTTTAATTGCAGGCCGAGCGGGGAATGCCCCACTTAATTCAGAAGGGACAAAGCTATTGAATTAAGTTTTGAGACTTACACTAAGCCAGTGTATGTCACAAGAATTTTCATCCATCCTGTTGAAATAGGTGGCATACTGATCAGGTAGCTAGGGTTATACTACAGAATATTTTCTGTATTTTCGATCAGTTTAATATACATTTCATTATTTCTTGTCCATGGCTCTGATCCCTCTACGTTCACCCTCCCGTAGGCCCCCAACCCCAGCGAGAGCTTAAGGGCTATAATTAGAGCCTTGCAAGTTAGGAGACGGCAAAAGTGTTGGAAAGGCTGGAAATGTTTTCATACCTTCTTCTGCGATCAGCACAGGCAGCAACAACCAGGTGCTACGGCTGAGCCACTTCTGGGAAGGGAGGAGCACTACACACTGTATATACAACATAGGATAAATGCCCTGTGTTTTATTGCAGATGGGATACTTGCACTTCATCATTAAAAAAAAACCCTCAGAAGAACAAAGTGATATAACAAAGAATAAATCACAAGGACAAGCACAAGACAACAGGACGAAGGATTTGGAGGGGGGGGGGAAAGGCAGAAAGAAGGTTTAAATGTATTTGTTCCTCTCCTTCTTACCATTTTCTTTACAGTATTTTTCTCTTTTTCAGGACCGGCTTCAGAAGTGGAGTATTTAAGCATTAAAAGAGAACTCTTCCCTTCAGAGAACCAGTTTCACCAAATGTAATGTTGACAGGCACTGTACAGCTACGGTGTGTATTTGGGAAGACATAATAAATACGAGCTGAAAAGGTCACATCTCACACAGGCACCTTTGACGACTCATGCAGACTCTCTCTCAAAATACAGCTCAGAAGTAGATACAGTAACACGTTCCTTCCCTCCAGCATTCACAGCAACTGGTGTTTCAAAACCACTTAAATTTCCTATTAAAAATCTCAATACAGGAATATACCCTGTTTTGATTTAACACGTTCCCAGAAAGGCAGCTGTGCTCCTGTATTCCATGTGGCAGTCCAAGTTCCACATGGAATTCTTTCTTTTTGATAACAATAAATAAAAACTAGAGTTTTCAAAGGAAAGAAAATAGACAGCAATCCATTTATGACGACACCTCACTCATTCCTGCTCACATCCTTCTGCCAATGAATATCTAATAGAGTAATGAGACTCCGAATTGCAGAAAAGCAGTAAATACCTGCAATGCTTTTAAAAATTACGTGTGACTTGATTTCTCTTCTTTGTCATGGTTAGCTCTTGGGATTGAACGGGTTAATCTATTTCCTGAGAAAGAAGGCCTTAGATAAGCTTGGTGGTTATGTAGGCATGTCTGGGTTGCTAGGAGTTTAAACTATCAGCTTGCAAATGGAGCTATTTCAGATCCCAGGTGATCCAAAGAATAGGTTCTCCTCGTGCACTAAACGATGCAGGCATTATGTGGCAAAAAATAGTATGCGATCATATCATCAGACACTGCACTGTAACACACAGGCACAAAGATGTTGAATTAAGGCAGTGCAGGGAATGCCAGAATTACATTTGTCTACCTTCTGAACATTTGATTTGCAGTCCTCAGAAGGTTTTTTTTTTTATTTATTATTATTTTTATTAATCATAACTATTGTGTATAACACACTCAGAGAATATGATACAGTACCGGGTAATAATGAAACCTCTTGTGTGCAGCTCCTGCTCATTAACTGTCCTGGTATTTTTCTTACTTGGACACGGATATTCCAGTGGTAAATGATATTATATCTTCTGCCTATCAGCTCGCTCATGCATATGACCACTCGATTGCCTCACATACCCACTGTTTAACCTAATTAACATAAACACTGATGTCTCAAGAATTTTCTGTGGCTCCCAGATCTGTGCTATTGAAAATAGGCATAACTCTCTAAGCAATTTCTGAGCTTGGTCACAACACAATAAACCTGCGCCGCTTCGCTAAGTCTGATGCATCATTGATAAACACTCCTGAACCCGTTTCAACAGTACCCTCTACCTTATGCTATTGCTTGTGTTAAAGCAAAGGCTAAAACACCTATAGAATAAGGACAGGAGCACTGGGGGAAAGGGAATTGCTTTTGTGTTTTTTTCCTAATAGTTTATGTAAACATAAGAAACACCCCAAAGTACTCAGTAAGGGGGGAAAAAAAAAAGAAAGCAGGCTTCAGTTTATCTAACAATGAAAGTAATCAGAACCTGTCACACCGTATATAAAATACATTCAAACACATACTTGACTTTAATTTATTGGTGCCAAAGCTCCCACTGAATTAAACCGGAGTTCAGGGTGCTAAGCACCCCTGTAAATCAGAGGCTTCATGCACGCGCGAGTGCAGTCCCGGGCTGCCTCTGTAACAGGAAATCACTTTTATCATCACAGCGCGTCGAGGAGAGAAGCCCATGACCAGAATGCTATTTTTATCTACCGAATCTGTGACTCCGTGTAAACTATTTCTACAGGAAATAAATATGTAAAAGTGGCATCAATTATTACAGTTTCAATTAAGGTACTGAATGGCAGGAGATGCCATGCATAGCAAAAATGACTAATTTGAAAAGGGAATAAAGTACATTTTTCAGATAAAGCTGAAGTAATTTTTTTTTTTTTTTTTAAGAATTTAGGCAGGATATTTATTCTCTTTTCAACAAAGGACATGACAGTATCCACGCCTGATAAAAATCTTCTCACTTCCTCTTCCAGACAAAGGTGGAGACACAAGGCTAGTTTTCATATTCAAGCCCCACAATTATTAGCTTTGCCACCTTCCCAGCCCTTGCCAGAAGTCTCAGCTTTCCTTTTTTTCTTAAAGATCAAAGTAAAAATCCTGAATACGTAACCCTGAACTGAGAAACAACACTGAGATTAAATACATATGTGTCTGTGCTCATGGGTGTTTACATCACCAGAAATTCACAGCTCCTGTATCATCATGCTCAAACATCTTCATGATTGCCTAGGTGATACAAGATTGTTTATTTTTACATGGAGCATGATGACAGAGAATCTGATTTGTAATGTTTTGGGTTAGGTTCAAGCGTTTGAGGAAAAAAAAAATGCCAACAAAATGAATTTGCAGAAATTACACCGGAACTGATCCTGTTGCCGCTGAATTTAGTGAAACTGCTCCACGTGCTATATGCGCTTCATTTAACCCACCTCCTAAAATTATCAGCAAAGTGGTCGGGAATAGGAGGGCAATCCCTGCAAATGAGTAATAAAGTGATATTGCTGCTAATAACACAGGACCCTCCATTTAGATAGTGCCTGCCGCCCCCGCGGGTGGTAAAGCTTCTAACCCTCCTGCGTAAGGAGTAGAAGTCATAGAAACAGGGTGAAGCCCAGGCTGTCAAACAGCCTCTCTGGCCCTGACTTTTGTCCAGGACAGCAGATCGTTTCTCTCCAAAACCCGCATGAAATTTTCCACTCAGACAAAAAAGGGAATCTCTCTAATCTCTCGAGATACAAAAGAGCAGCCCACGTTTAACTTCACACAACTCGGACTCCTCTCATGCCCGAGTCGTTTCCCTGCCCATATTTCTCTGCTTTAACTTTTCCTTCCCCCCAGTCAACTGCGAACATATATACGAAGATTTGATTTTTGGGAAGCACCTTCAACTTGATTCACTTCAGCTGAATCTTCAAACGCTCAGCCTCTCTGACTATCAGGCCATAAATATAAGAGAAGTAAATATCCGTACCCTGCAACCTCTCCCGTTCTCTCTTTGTGACAGTGCTGCTCACAGCTTCCCCAGGGACTGGTTTATCCACAAGACTGGCATTTTAAATTCAACAACGTGCAATTCATTTTTGCAGTCCTCAAAGATAACAAATACTCAGTTTTAAATTACTGAATCATTCATTTCACTTAGGATGCCTGAAAATTATCATTTTTATGGAAAGTAATAAATTGTAATTGAAAGTAATAAAAATATAAGTAAAGAGAACACCCGGACGTGCCACAAAGAAAATACCTCGTTCTGTAAATGAGTGTGTTTAATTAATGATGATTTCTAATTGTAACACATTCCTTAAGTTTTAAAATTAGGGTTAGCAGACAGATACAAAAAGTGTTAATTCTGTTATTTCAGCTGCGAATGATTCATGACTTTTTTTTTTTTTTTTGTAAATAATATTTACTCTGAGTTCAGGCTTCCCAGAAGCAGCGGGAAGCGACGATAGGCATTGGCTGCTTAAGCCCCTGGACGGAGCATTTTCAAGCGGGCACATAACCGGCTGCCGGGACTCGTGCAAAGGTTCACGGTCAGACCTGCTGACTGGGACCTGATGTAGGGACTCCTGAACACTACATGTTAAGAAAATGTTTCTATTAAATTGGCTGTCCAAGATATACTACGGTAATCTTCCGTGCAGTACCTTGCAGGTATTGCAGTAACCGTTACTTTCCTGTTTATTTAGATGAAGCTGTAGGAAACAAGCTGGAGCATTATCCCCATTGCAAAAATACAGGCGCCTTTCCTGGACAACATAAGCCTTCCCAAAGAGCCCCAAGTGGTCAAATCCATCTCCTGCTTAAGAGAACAGCAGAGCTACAATAACATGGAGTAAGCTCTTCACTCTGGTTGTTATAATATTGCTTGTACAAAACAATAAAGTATCAAATTTACCAGTGCTAGAGGCCACTAGTCTGGTATTGTGACTGATTACAAGATTCAAAATTTGAGTCTAGATCTGCAGATCAAAATTTACTGGTGGCGATATTCTGTCAGCACACAATAATCCTTTGCAAGTTCTTCATTTATTTAGAAAGTTTGGCAACAGCGATAGTATGCTGAGGGCTGCCTTATTGGAGCTGGAAAAAATCAGTATCTTGACTTTACTTTTCATGAAGTATTACTCCGTGATTAAGGCTGTTTCTTTTGTTGTTTATTTGTTTCTACTTTTCCATTTGAATTCATCTGGATTCAGCTTCTGGCCTACTTCAGCCAAATCTTGTCTTCCTCTGCTAGATTATAGAGGCTTCTGGTAACTAATATTTTCGACACATTAAGGCCCTTCTGCACTGTAAACAAATCATCTCTGTTTCTTCGAGAAAAGCAGAACAGATGGAGCTCTAAGTTTCCCACTATAAGGCATTCTCTCAAAATTGTTTTTCTGGCCCATTCGTTTACCTTCTTCCATTTGCCAACATAATTTAAACAAATGCAGAGACAAAACCAAACAAGATATTCCAGTAGCTGCCTGACTAATGCAATATATAGACAGAAAATCACTTCGCTCTCCCTGTCACTACTGTAATCGGTATATCCAAGATCCACATTAGCCTTCTTTGCCCCAGCTTTCACAGAAAGTCCTGATGAGCTGCTTGTCTGGTATGACCCTAACACCTTTCTCAAGCACAAGCCCTCAACAGAACAGATATTGTCATTGCAACCCCCAGCCTACATTCTCCTTATACGTTTTTTTTTTTTTGAATGGCTCTTGTTGGCAATCCTCCTAAATTCTCTGGTAGGACTTAATTACTACCCACAATGCCAATTGTCTATACGTCATCTGGAAGTTTTTTTACTGGCAGCTAGTACATACGCATCTCCAACTTACTGACAAAGTTGTGAGTGAGAATTGAGCCAGCACCTATGCCTAAGGAATTTCACTAAAAGCAATCTTACTTAAGTCTCGTTATTATATCGGGAGTGGAAAGCATCCTTCTATCCAAACAAGGAGCGATATTCATATATTAAAAAATATGCAAAGCCAGACTTGCCAAGGCGTGGAAAATGATGGGCTCCATTATGTAGAAATGTAAAGGCCATGTATGAAAATAACATGCACGTATCAAAAACAGTGGTCCTTAAAATTCAATAACTTTTGAGCAAAAATCCTTAGATCTTTTGTTTTGCACACTTCAATGTGCATTAGAAGGCGTCAAAATAATACTGTACAAAATAAGAATGCATACGTTTATACACATTTGGACCACAAAGACAAGAATTAACAAAAAATTTCAAATAACTGTAGTACAGTATGGAAAGTACACTAGAAGGAAGCACATCAATGCTTCCATAACGGTGATATTTTTTTCATCAGAGGTTCTGTCAAGGATATAAATCCTTTTTGCCTGTCCACAGAGTCCCCAGGCCCAAAATAACACACGATTCACTTTCATGACAGACTTTTTTAATTTGGGTAGGGAGGGCAGGCAGAGGGAAAAATGTTTTCTCAGTGTGAAGGAAGAAGTTTGAAAACAGATACAAGTTCATAACAGAAAAAAAAAAAAGTCATCTTCATTATTTTTCAAATTACCAGAGCCCCAGAATTCAGGAAAGCCCATTCATTCCTCTGGAAGCAGCACATGCAACTTACAGCAATGCTAAAATATTTCTTGAATAGGAAAGCTTTAAGGGGCGTCTGCATTACTACTCCTGACTCCTCCTCAGTTCCTCCTCCTTTGCTCTCCGCTCGCCAAGAGACATGGCCGAGGCTGCACATCTCAGAGTGAAATCTGTAATGTAATCAATAAGATGCCACAAAGCTGAATATTTGATGCTGGCTTATTATTCTCATTGTGCTTCCACAGGTTCGGTCTCCCTCCCCCCACCCCACTCTCCTCCCTCTCTTCTGCAAGCCCCCTCCAGAGGCACCAACAATTCTAGCTCAAAAGCCACATTACCTCTCATTTTATGAAATTTCTGCAAGGAATAACCTTTAACCCGTACTCTGCCTCCTCCCCTTCCCTGCGAAAAGCTTTATTCATTCAATTCTTTTTCAACCTCAATTACTTCCCATTTAACAAATGGTTGGTATAGCAGTGAAGCACTACAGTAAGAACAAAGGTTGGTGCTCCATTGCAATCTCTTCAGGGTAGAATTAAAGGCAAATTCTCTATCAGAGAAAGCCACCTCTCCTCGATTTTTCTGTCACCGCATTATTATTATACAGCTTGTCTCTGAAAGGAAGGCTCTCAGAGTGTCATGAACTCTCGGAGAATTTCTAGTCTACAATGCCTTTCAGTAAAAAAGGGAATGCTCCAGAGAGAAAATAACCTTTGTGTAAGGAAAGGTTTGTTCTGCAATATTGTCTGAGCATTGGCTTTACAGGGAAGAAATGAATCTTTGCATTTGCATCACCAGAGCGTAGAAACTGGTCCAAAAGAATATCACTCTGCACAGCCCGAGCCATACTGCTCTGCTCCCTCCGACTGAGAGACTTGGGCAGGATTAGGCAGTATATACAATCCCTCCTCTATTGATACGTGTCCACAGCAGAACACACACAATTGAATTCAGAAAACGTGAATCCTGTTCATCTCAAATGCTATTCTTGAATTAAAAAAAAAAAAGAAGCCATGTCACTTATGACATCTCTTTTCTGATCTCACTTGAAAGATAAGGGAAGAATGTATTCCTAATTGCCTTTTCCCCTCATTCCTCAATCATTCTCTTTTATTTCTTTCCCCAATTTTAAATACTTTAAATGCAGGCATAAATTCCTGCCTTTTGCTGGCATGTCTACAGCAGCAGTTCATGTCAGCAAAAGGACAGCAACATCCTCATGGAGACAAATTAGTGATACTCCAGAAGAATCCTAAACTGTCTTGTCTAGAAAAAATAAAGACTGCTTATAGCAAGTATCATTCACACATATATAAACACACACACAAGCACACATGCTCTGGCACAGGAAAGAACGGAGGACAGACAAAAATGACAGATATCTTATCTTATAGGGAGGAAATGAGGAGGCAGATTCCAAGCTGTGTGAATTCTTAAATGCCCATCGAAATAAATGGAATTCTGATAATTAGTTCCAGCTAAGGATCTGCCCCTGAGACATGAAAAGTGCCTCTCAACCTGCTCACATCCTGCCTCCCTGAATTATTTTAATTATGCAAAAAGTTAGGGGGTTTATTATTTTTAATTTGTATAATTTTATGTATTCCACTGGTTATACTAAAGAATTAATTCTTTTCTATTTTGTGTTAAAGTGGAACGTTTTTTTAATCCAAAGGAGACTAGAGAAACAGAATGTTAAAATGTAAAAGGAAGGTTAAATGGTTAATGGAAGAAATGACTTATAAATACATAGAAAAAAATAAGGAACAGGAAAAGAAAAGTAAATTTTGTAGTATTCAGATTCAGGTTCAAGCTCAACAAGAGGCATGATCAAAATGTGTCCTCCCTTGAGAGTTACATATTATTGAAGACAGTGGCACTTCATATGCTTTTCTTAATACTGTTTATAAACTACATCCTTCTGGGAGTTGAAGAAAAAAAAATTGTACTTTAAAGGCGTGCATGTGGGTTATTAGCTAAGCTAATAGCCACCATTCCCACATATCTGAAGGATGGTTCTTTTTTTCCCCTGAAAGAAAACTAAACCTAAGAAAAATGGTATCATACTTGATGTTCTGCAAACATTTTAATAATACATAAAGTCTGAGTTAAAAAGGAAAGCAACTCAAAACCAAATCAATAAAGTCTGTAATACTAAAAAATTTCAATTTTGCCTCCAGTTACTCTATGTCAATGTTTACTGCATGTCATACAAGCTACTTCACATACCTGCGTGCCTAGGATATTCTTAGTGCTGTGAATCCTTTAGATGCATCCCAAATGCTGAGATAACGCTATTTAATTCTCTGGAATAATAAACAAATAGAAAAAAAAAACACTACTGCTGTCATTCAGTTAGACTTTAAAAATAGCACAGCTAAGCAGGTGGTGAGTAGAGATTACTGCGCTTGCTGTCACCGATTGACTGCAGATTGTGCACATAGCAAATCTATGCCAAGATATCTAGTTATTTTTGTTACTCATCTTCTCCCTTCCTACTCATCAACTTTACCTAAATGTGTTTTTCAGCTGTAACGTGCTGAGTTTGAAACTTCAGACTCAGGAATTATCACTCTAAACTTGGTTACTACCTGTAGAATAGGTCTTAGACTGCAAACTAAATTTTCAGCCCAAGACTTTGGCAATCACTCAATGGCATCTTTGGAGATAGACTTGACCCCAGAAGGGTAAATATGAGCAATAAAGGGTTAAGTAAGCCCTTTGGTTCCTGAAGACTTTTTGACGGTGTTATACACTGAAAAAACATAAGGAACCCAGGATTCGGAACGCTAGTGCAAGATGCAAGCTGCAGGTTGTAATATTTTAGGTTACCCATTTGTTAAATTACCATCTATTTGTAAAATTATTTCAAGTTTGAATGATATGAAAGATGAAGATAGATGTAAATTAAGTATGCTGCAGTTACCTGCAGCATTTAACAGTTCATTTCCAGAATATTTTGGGTCTTGTACGCTATGGTTCTTTTGTATAAATGGTTAGTACACCTGGCCAGCTCATCATGACAGTACTTCTCCAGTATGATGCAGGAGAAATCATAAGAGGCTTTTAAAAAGGGAAAAAAAAAAGAAAAGGTTTTCAAAACCATTGTCAAAATGAGGGTCCAGAAATCAATTTGTAATTATCTGCCAACACAAATCTAAAGGCTTTTCTGTGATAAGGGTGGTAATACGTAGGGCTGTAACGTGAATTATTTCAAAGAATAAAAGACTGATTGTCTTCATGACCTATATAGCTTTTAGTGAGCTTTAAAACAAAATTACATTTTATACTTCTCATGAATGGCTTTCTCCCCCTTCCTTCCCCCTTTAAAAATGCAGGGTTTTTGTCCCATCTAGCAGGCTTTCAGCTTTAAATGGGACTCGGTTTCTTCCAATGTTGATACATTTAATTCCACTGAAAGTGAAGGCTCTGGCTTTGCAAAAGAGCTGAAGCTTCCCCTGTATAAAGGCAACTTTTTCCAATACGTATAAAAGTAAACTACAAACCATCTGATCGTGTTATTTTTACACAGAAGCTCGGCACTAGAATTCTTTTTTTTTTTTCCCTTACCCTGGAAAACTTTAGCATAGAAGTATGATAAATAAAATAAATATTTCAAAAGGTACAAAAATATCTAGGAATAGCTTATCAGAGATTAAAATAAAGTTAAAGGAATACGTGGAAAAAAAATACAGGGTTTAGTATTGTCAACAAATAGAAATAAAGACATAGTGCAACATTTTCTAAGATGTGAGAGCCATATTCACATCGCTGTACGTAATCACCTCAGCTGCTGTGGCCTCATGCCAACAGAGTGATTCTGGACGTCCCAGTAGGTGACTCCAGGCCTGGCTTTTGATCCGTCGGTGGTACTGGACATATACTGTAGCCTTGCAGATGCAAATCCATGAAATTTTCTGTGTGGGATACCAGCTGCAACTTTCTTAAGCAAAGTTGCCTCCACATGACTTTCTTATGGTCGTTTCCTGCTTGAAAATTGCTTGGTGATTATGCACCAAGCTTGGTGATGATATCAACTTGATGATATGTTGGTTTCAGGGAACTATTATCTTAAAAATATTAAATGTATTATACCATTAAGATTGTAGAGAGTATATGGCTACAGAAGCATTTAATTTTTGGAAAGAATATTTGGTTTTGTTCAGTTGTCTTTATCCAGAGATTCAGAAGAATCAAGTATTACTGAAGTGTATTAGTCTGAAAGTATTTTGGATCTTGGTAAGTAAGAGCTCCCTGGGATAAATGCGTACATCCTACTCTTGCTAACAATAAGCTGGATGCTTAACTGAAGTACCTGCTATCATTTATGTTTGTATTCCTTTGCACTTGCAGCTAGATCATACTTTGGAAATCCACGTGATGGATTTCTTTACCTAAGTTTCTTCAAACCATTCCAAAATTAACCTAATCATTCTGGATTTTCAGAATCATAGAACCGAATCATAGAATCGTGGTGGTTGGAAAAGACCTTTAAAATCATCAAGTCCAACCATTAACATAACACTGCCAAAACCACCACTAAACCATGTCCCTCAGCATTACATCTACGTGTCTTTTAAATACCTCCAGGGATGGTGATTCCACCACTTCCCTGGGCAGCCTGTTCCAATGCTTGACAACCCTTCCAGTGAAGAAATTTTTCCTAATATTCAATCCAAAGCTCCCCTGGCGTAACATGAGGCCGTTTCCTCTTGTCCTATCACCTATCACTTGAGAGAAGAGACCAACCCCGACCTCGCTACAGTCTCCTCTCAAGTAGTTGCAGAGAGCGAGGTCTCCCCTCAGCCTCCTTTTCTCCAGGCTGAACAACCCCAGCTCCCTCAGCTGCTCCTCGTAAGACTTGTTCTCCAGACCTCTCACAAGCTCCGTTGCCCTTCTCTGGACCCCCTCCAGCACCTCAGTGCCTGTCTTGTAGTGAGGGGCCAAAAACTGAACACAGCACTCGAGGTGGGGCCTTGCTGGTGCTGAGTACAGGGGGACGATCACTGCCCTAGTCCTGCTGGCCACACTATTATTACAGGACAACTTTTCCTGAGAAAATAAAAAAAATCAATTGCCTGTTTGTTTGGGATTTTTCCTGTTAATCAACCAACTTCATACAATAACTACCATGAAGAATAAGGAATGATCTCTGCTTTGAATGCAGAAAAGGTTAGACAAGTAGTTCTTTCCTTGTACACAGTTTTATTTTTTAAAAAAGGGTTTTCTAATCTATTAAGGTGATACCTTTGCATTACTATATCTACTGATTTTTCTGAGAGGTTTTTTGTAGTATCATATTCTTCCTGCTCATAACACAATACATAATTTGCGCATTGACCCTGTATGTTCGTACACTGCCTAGCATTTTAAGTTCATATTCAGAAGTCCTGCATGAGGCCTTTTAAATAATAAATAAAAAAAATACAGTGCCAATATATCCCTGCCAACTTTTTTGCAATTGGCAGGCACTGCTCATTTAATAACTTTACTTTTCACTAGAGAGTAAACCTGTCCCCATAAGCCATATGTCTTTTTCCAACATTTGTTTCACTTGAACTTAATTTCTGAAGGGACAGTAAAGCACATAATGTCACAACAACTTGCTAATATATTTGCTAATGCTGCAAGCAAGGTTATCCAGTCTGTTCTCAAACTCCAAATGGTCTCTATAGGGTCAAAAAGGTTGAAAAGAAGCCAGGTGGAGATCAAAACTGTTCGGTTCCTTCTTATTTCCCAGATTAGATAGTAAATTAATGGTAGGTTAACACGATAATACAAGCACAGACCGGATGGTTCATCCAGCCTGATGCAAAACTACCTAAAACTACCTCTCTGACAAATCCTCTTTTGTGTTATGACTCCTTTCGGTCGGCAGAAATTTCTCAGATAGCACACATTAAGGAAAAAAGATACAAAATCAGTACCAGGACTTAGCCGACACCCAGTCCCTGGGGAAATGTCATCTCCTTAACAGAAACAGGGGCAGCTCTGAGGCTACTCTTAAGCTACATCATGGACAAAGGAAGATGCAAATACTCAGCCGACACAAACACAGGGACACAGAATTACCTTCAGCACTTTATGCTTCTGCCTGTTGTTCAATCTGAACACGGCACCTGGCCTTTGAACCAGCCAAAAGTGCCTGAAGAGAAGAGGCAAGGCCATAAAACTTTCAGAACAAACTTTGGTAAGAAGACAGAAGTAAAACCCACTGCACTGTTAATCAACTCTTATCTTTTCGGGGAAAAAAAATGCAAATGTAAAATCATTAAAAAAATGAAAACTTTTAATGAAAACAAGAATTACTCATACTGCTCCACAGAGGATAAAAGATCTCTCTTTGGATTCTACTCTAATCTAGTTTCAGGGTAATTGTTAAAGTGTTTGAAATATCTTATCTCTCCCTCCTCCCCTGTTTATATTCTTGACTTCTTTAACATACAGATTGCCTTTAATTTAGTTGGTTGGGATGTCGGTTCTGTATAAGGTGCTCACTTAGCTCCCAGTTAAATGAGCATTTCCCAAGAAATAACCTTCTGTCCACTCCCTTCTCCAACACCTTCAGCCCCAAATGCCCATTTGCAGTTCTCATTTCAAAGGAAATTTTACTGTCGTCTTCTCATCGCATCTTGCAGGTTCCTTCCCATAGATGTGCAAGAGTGCTGTTCTCAGACCCTGCTTTCTGCTTTGCTCATGGTGGTACCCTGCTCAAGAGAGCCATCCTGCTCCAAATCATAGTGTTAACAACTTTTAGATCCTGTTTTGTTTCTCCATTTCCCTGATTCTCAATGGCTTTTCTGCACTAAGTAGCCCAGATTTCGTCTTGATAAACAACGCGTACCCTGCAGAGTAAATCTTATGGCCTTTATGTAACTGTCTAGTATGCACGCACTGTGCTGTGTATACTATAAGGACTTATCACGATGAAATCTAGACTATAGTCTTGTTCACGTCAGTTACTTTTCTGAAGCTTTCACCTGTCTGTGCCTTTGAATAGCCCTATATTTTTGCATTATTTTTCTGCCTGCCTTGAACCAGAGAGATCAGGGGAACTGAACCTTACATGTCCCAGCAAGAGACCAGGAAAAGTTTCTCAACTTATCAACAGTTTCCTCCAAGCAGTCACCTCAATGCAGAGAAGAAGCAATAAAGGCTGTGTAACATATTTGAAAACATTTGTTCTTTTCTCTGGCTGTATCTGCCTCAGTAGGAAATGATCCCAACAATAAAGAACAGAAAAGCCTGGTAGGTCTGAAAATGTATCTTACAGTTTGGGGTCAAAGCCTTTTTGACTTTCTTTTCCTTCACCAAGGTAATGGACAGTGTGTGGTAGCTCAGCATGCTTGTCACTAACTTCTCACCTCCAACTCTCCAGTTCATAGTAAGGATCAAAGCAGAGGAAACACAAAGGAGGATTCTATCATGTGGAGAAAGACCTATTTTTCATCCCCTTTGTATACAACAACCCTTCTGATTACTGGCATTATGTTCAGTTCCTCTTCCCTTTTTTTAAGTCGTGGCAGTATTGATTGGTACAATGGCTACAAAGAAGTTCATTCAAAAAGAAAGCAGACAACAGAAGAAAACTAATGATAATCAGAAGAGGAGCTGTAATAATTACCGATGTTTTGACTGAAACTCAAGTATGTAGTGACACTTGAAGAGTCCATTGATCCCAGAGTGATTGCAAAAAGGTAAACTATCCAACACCACCTAGCCAGCCTCAGGTTCAGCAGCATCTGCCGCACATTGACAGTACGAAGCAATCCACCTCAGCCACGTGAATGGTAAACTCACAGCAATTCAACCCACTGTGATCCTAATTCTTTCCACTGAAAAATCCAAATACAGTGTTTCTCTCCAAGTCCCTTTTGCAAGTAGGAAGCTTTGTCTCCCTACATTTTTACTATTCTTGACCCAAACCAAGTAGTTCCCTCTAAGTCAAGTTACTCACAGTAATCCAGCCTGGCTCTCCACTGCACTCAAGTCACCAACAGCAACAGCTGAGAGGAGTTACAAGATCAGAGCTCATTATGCGCTAAGATGATTCACAGCATCCTTAGAAAGGAGCATATAGCAAACCGCCTTACTCAAGTGTCCTGTCTTAGTCTTCTCCTTCATCATCTCTCACCTTCTGCACTAAAACAGAACGTATCTTTACCAGCTTCACCTAGTGATTATTCAAAGCTTTATATTCTTCCTCCAACAATCCTAATAATACGTTTTGACATCTTGAAGTCTATGACAATTATCCTTTGGGGAATCAAAAGAACATACTATTATTAGCTGGTAACATAACCTTGCAGAAAGTACAAAACCAGGATTGCCATCAGGCTATTTTTTTTGTGAAACATCTGATTAGAATGTCAAATAGGGACTAAAAGGAGGGACACTGCTGTTCACTGAACAGGTATTGCTGACCTGGGTAGTGCGTCTGATACCACCACTGACTATCTGGAGGCTTTGGAACCGCACTGTTATGACTTCTACCATTATTTGTTACATAGTTTTCTTAGATTCAGTCAATGAGGGAGGAACAATCTCTCATTATGTGTTTGTACCATGCTTAGCACAAGGGGATCTCATCCTCATGTAAAAATTATCACTATTTGCAGTAGCAGCTAAATCACCGATGGAAAAGAACCTACTGCTTCCTTCATCATCTAATAAGCTTATTTTGTCTTATTCTTTGCAAAGTTATGAATATTATCCTATCCATCTCAGTAGGAAAGTAGATAAGACTGGTAAGAATCACTGTAAATTGAAGGAGGATTTTAATCTTATTTAGCCTTGTTGTTCTCTTGACTTTCAAAAAAACTAATAAATTCACAATCACATATTTTCCATTGATGTACCTGCATGACAACTTTACATAATGAATAATGACAGCTGATTTTTCACTTTTTCATTTTAAGTCTCTTCCGTTCTGAAACAAAACTTTGGCATCAGTATCATTTCAATGGGGATTATGAAATCTTTTTAATGGTGAAATATATCAATGTAAGATGCTAAATTTCAGGTGAATATCTGAATATTGGATGCCTGCTAATCACAGTAGCCCACAGCACTGGTTTAATTGTTGTCAAATACTGACATGTAATAGTAACTCCGACTGCAAATAACCACAGACAGGACCCACACCCAGGTCTCTGAAAATCTAATTGCACTGCATCAAATTTACCAGAAAATCACAAGGGCAATCACCAGATGATCACTGGCCATACTAGAGTATGATCATTCTTTCTAATGACGTCCCCAAGCCATACAGGATGTTATCTGTTTTCCTCAATTTCCAGA
Organism: Rissa tridactyla; assembly: GCF_028500815.1. Taxonomy (NCBI): domain Eukaryota; kingdom Metazoa; phylum Chordata; class Aves; order Charadriiformes; family Laridae; genus Rissa; species Rissa tridactyla. Next base: position 157,317,838 of record NC_071467.1, on the reverse strand, counting down.
CAAAATAGTTTAACCAATATTAATGCAATTTAGAGTTTAATGCTCCCTCATCCAACAACCAACAATCTCTTCTGTCCATCTCATTTGAAGCAGTGATTTTCTATCAGGGTGGTATAACATACCCGGGGTGATTCCTCCAGTGCTATTGGAGAATATTTCAGCTTTAGGTCTGTAAGATGCCTAATGAGGCAATTCCACATACCGAGGAAAAAAAGTTGCAAAAATAAAGCCCATAGCTTTATTGTAGTGCTGTTAGTTGTGAGTAGACAGCAGTGACTACTCAAAAGGAGGCGTGATTTGAATCTTGTATTAGCTTAGAACTTTTCAGACAGGGGCTCTATTTGGAAAACATTCTGGAAAATATTTCACAGCAACCTGCTTTGTTGCCTTCCATTTGCCTAGGAAGAAAACCTATATGAGAAGCCCTGAGAGCTCCAGCCTTCCAGCAGAGCACCAGGCAATCCTGGCAATTCTTCTCTCCATGGGAGCTGAACCTCTGAGGACTTCAAGTAGATGTTGTTTATCAAGCCTCTGGGAGTTCTAAAATAATGAATTATATGCAATTTATTTAGGAATGATCAAAATTTACCTCCATACATCAATCTATATCCCCCAAAACAATGTATTTCAAATGTTAGAATTTCTCACAGATCAGAAACTCTGATAGTTGATTACTTCTACTATTAATTCATTGTCCTGCAATTTCCTCTGGCTCAATACTGATATTATCATGGAATCACGGAATTTTCAGAGTTGGAAGGGACCTCTAGAGATCACCTAGTCCAACTCCCCTGCTAAAGCAGGATTGCCCAGAGCATATTACTCAGGACCTCATCCAGGCGGGTCTTGAATGTCTCCAGAGAAGGGGACTCCACACCCTCCCTGGGCAGCCTGTTCCAGTGCTCTGTCACCCTGAGCGGAAAGAAGCTTTTTCTCATATTTGATTGGAACTTCCTATGTTCCAGCTTGTGCCCGTTACCCCTCGTCCTGTTACTGGGAACCACTGAAAAGAGTCTGGCTCCGTCCTCCTTCAACCCAAACCCACCCTTTAGATACTTGTAAACATTAATCAGGTCCCCCCTCAGCCTTCTCTTCTCCAGGCTAAAGAGTCCCAGCTCTCTCAGCCTTTCCTCCTAAGGGAGATGCTCCAATCCCTCAACCATCTTTGTTGCCCTGTGCTGGACTCTCTCCAGTAGTTCCCTGTCTCTCTTGAACTGGGGAGCCCAGAGCTGGACACAGTATTCCAGCTGTGGCCTCACCAGTGCAGAGGAGAGGGGGAGAATGACCTCCCTTGACCTGCTGGCCACACTCTTCCCTACGCAGCCCAGAATTCCATTGGCTGCTTGGCAGCAAGGGCACATTTCTTGCTCATGGGTAATTTACTGTCTGCCAAGACCCCCAGATCCTTTTCTTCAGAGCTGCTTTCCAGCAGGTCCATCCCTAACATTCTTCCTCCTCAGGTGCAGGACCCTACACTTGTCCTTGTTGAACCTCATTAGGTTCTTCTCTGCCCAGCTCTCCAGCCTGTCTAGGTCATGCTGGATGGCAGCACGGCCCTCTGGGGTGTCAGCCACCCCTCCCAGTTTGGTATCATCAGCGAACTTGCTGAGCATACACTCTGTCCTCTCGTCCAGGTCATTGATGAATACGTTAAACGATACTGGTCCAAGTATTGACCCCTGAGGGACACCACTGGCTACAGGCTTCCAACTTGACCCTGCTCCATTAATCACAACCCTCTGAGTCCTGTCACACAGCCAGCTCTCAATCCACCTCACTGTCCCCTCGTCTAGTCCACACTTCCTCAGCTTCCTAAGGAGGATGTTAGGAGAGACAGTGTCAAAAGCCCTGCTGAAGTCAAGGTAGATGACATCTGCTGCTCTGCCCTCATCCAGCCAACCAGTTATAACATCATAGAAGGCTATGAGATTGGTCAAGCATGATTTACCCTTGGTAAATCCATGTTGACTACTTCCAATAACTTCCTGCTCTTGAACTCCTCTTATGACGCTCCTTAACTAATTTATTCCAAGTTAAAAGGTGGCACATGTTACCACATTACTCAAAATTTAAGAAAATACACAAATGTATTAATGGAATCATATCTGCCTTTCCAGTGAATCACAATGTAAATGCACAAGGTACTGAAATACGAGTCACACAATACATTTCAGGGAAAATACTTTCATAGATAATTCTAAACAATGACCAGTGTGAGGCTTAAATTCCTAGCAGACTCTTATGTTTCTTTGGATTTCTTCCCTTCCTTGCCATGTGCTTGGACCTCAAAAATTTGCCTCAGTTAAAAAAAGCCAGTAGGAAAAAGAACAACATACACTCATTTCCATAATAATTTCTATTCTGGGCTGTTACCCTATCCCCATTTCACAAGATACCAACTCCTTTTAGAATAATGCTTTCTATGTTTGGGATTCTGAGATTGTTCTCTGTTTCTTAAAAAGAATTTCGGTACCTTAATCGTCATTTCAAGAGAGAGTAAAAATCCCACCTTTCCTCTTATATGCATGCTTCGCTCTTTGGAACAGTACTAAAGCTGAAAAATTGAGGTCTGAAAATAGAAAATAAGCTAGAAAATGATCCATCACACTATCTTGTACTGAAAGCAATTTGGTTTTGGATTTGATCTTACTAGTAAATCTTTGAAAAAAAACTGGCATTGAGCAGTTCTTTCATCTAACAATGTATGATCTTGCAGAAAAGTCTGTGGAATGTTTCAAAGAACTTGTTTAGATATATTTACTTTATTGCCATGCCACGGGAGAAGAGAGCCTTTTTTCCTGACAGAGATTTCTATAATTCAGTGTAAGGCGTTGAGGGTCCCTCCTGCAAAATGACAAGCTGCTTCTGAAGGGCGCTGGCGTTCTTCGCCCTGGCTGGAGTTACCCCATGCCTTCCACAAACGAGGTCTTGCTCAGTCCCAGTCACCTGAATCAGCCATAACTTCTCAGCTGAGGAAACAAATGCCTAGTTCTGAATGAAGACTGTAAAATACTAAAATTTTATATGTGCGCATGCAGTTAGAGACATTATCATCCATGCATTTAGACACATATGGGTGTAGAAGTAAAATTTGAACGTTGGCAGTGCCTGATTGCTTGCACAGCTGTTGAATGAATGCGATGTTTTGCAGCTAATGCAATGTCCCCTTGTTACTTCTTATGAAGCCAATCGGTTTTCCCACAGTACTTTTTTCCCTCAAAATGTACTTATAAATAGCTGTGGAGAAATAATGTATATTGTACAATCATTTGTCTGAGAGTACCTTGACAAAATTCACTTGTGTCCCTTAAGGCAGATTAGATGAACTACCATTTAATGGTATCTATGATGGATGCAGTAAACAGCTTCAGGCTTGGGAATATAATCTATGACTCCTAGAAACTGTTAGTGTAGCAAGCAGCTCATTTGCAGCATTTAGACAGCACTAACTATCAGTCTATGCCATGTAAATGATAGGAAAGAGGTTGTGTTTTGGGATGCAGAATGCTCTATGGAAAGTAAAAGGACTATGCCTCTAATCAGAGCATCTCCCTGGTGAGCACTTCAGATCCACTATGGGCAGTGCAAAGGCTTGGATCAATTATCTAGTAATAACATTATAATCCTTGGAGATATGGACAGAAGAACACTTATCAGTGGCAAAACTTCTTTTTCATCACTCTTCTGAAAAAAACAAAAAACTTTATCTTTTTCTCTCAGTTTAATTCCTCCCAAATCTACTAGGTAAAATTCCTCCTTGTGCACAGGATAACACAGGACTAATTTACCCCTCATTTCCCATCTAAAGGGCATTCATGGGGAAGCACCCTGTGCTACCCTGTTCATTTATAGTTGGGAGTGGCAAGAAGAGGTGTTTTAAAGGGCATCTAAACCTTGAATTATCTACTCACCAGAGATGGAGAAGGAGGATTATGTACTTCAGTCAAAATACAAAAGCACTGATTCACTAATTTGGGAAACACTGAACTCAACTGTTCATCATTCAGTAGATGCCACTGATCACCATTCAGTAGATGCCAGAAGCCACTGCTTCTCTACTGAAACCAGCTGCAAAGGCAGAGATTTTGGTGGGCGGGTTTTTTAAACTGGACAGTCCATATAGAAATGAATCGCAAATCGCAAGGCCTAGAAAGCTGCTAGTAAATGAAAGACAAATAAAGCTCTTACATGTAAACTCACTATCACACCAAACAAAAAAAAATCCCCAGTGAGAAGTACCAGACAACTGATGCTTATGGTGAATTTGAAGCTATTGGCCTTGTAAGGGTTTCCTTGCATAAAAACTAGATTTTATCATAAGTGGTAAAATTCCCATGGTAAGTTATCAATAAACTCAAAATATTTCCTTTGTGAAAAGAGAAGAAAAACAGGAAACTCGATAAGCCTTTCACTTTGTAAGGTAGTTTATAGCAGGAAGCCCGTACACCTAGGACTTGGTTAGAAATCTATTTAAGTCTTAATGCACAACCTGCTAGCCGCCTAATGATGAAAATGACAAAATCATTAAAATTAAGCAAAACTTAAGTAAATATAATAAACAGGGTAAGAGCAAAGCTGATAACTAAAAAAAATCTGTTAGGAGTTTAAGGTAAGGGTTTGGCTTTACCAAAAAAAAAAGCCCAAAAAGTGAGATTCTAAAATTGACCATAAGTAGTATATCTACACAGCAAATGGACTAACATGAAGAGGTACTTAAGTTGGCACTGACAAAGCTATAATGTGTACAAAACAAAGCGCTGTAGAGCTTAGTAGGGCTAATTAACACAGGAAGAGCACTATGCCGACACAGTGGTATTGAATCCTATCCAAGCTATCTTGTTCAGTGCTAACCAGGATGCAAAGACATAAAAGCGTACTCTACTTCTCTCACAAAGACAAAAACATCTTGGAAATTTTAACTAATAATTTTAACATTACAATTTCTACCTGGATTCGCTCACTTGAAGTGGCTGACCACGCTGAAAGCTGAACCTGCTGACCTGTTAATAAAAATATTTGCGTGTACTCATCTCTGCGGCAGTAAGGGGAAGGAAAATTATGGACCAGATGTAGGAGGAGAATAAAGACTTGATTTAGAGTGTTCTGAGCACTGTTTTTCCTTGAATGGTATTTACAGTTTATAGCAAGCACAAGTGGGTGCTGGATTTTCTCTTTCCTGCATTAATCTCACCTTTTCCAAAACCCAGATAAACAGCAGAAGGAAAAGGGAATAGATTAAAACTCTGAACTGGGTCTTTCTTCAATAAGAGCAATGAAAAAGGGAAGGTAAATTGGAATACGCTTAATGAGGGCTATATACTTTATTGTGCTGTTTTATTTGGTATTTATGCTGTCAGGTAATTTCTTATTCTGCCGACTCTACTTGCCATAGCACGGTTTGATCTCTGACCGGCTCTAAACGGAGGCCATTGTGCAGGTCAGTTTTCCATGAAGCCCCCCAGGTTTAAGCAAGCACCCTAATCTGCTTTGAGCAGGATAACCAGGAGTAAGTGCAACGGCAGAATTCATCCCATAAACCTTGCAGCCCAATTGCCTATCGCAATCACGGTGAGATTTCATACAGCGCCCCAACTCCTTCTCACCTGGCCCTTCCTAGTCACCACTGCTCCAGCCAGAGCATCCTCTCCAGGAGAGCCTGCCTCCACCTAAGGTTTAATTAAGAAGGGGATCAGGTCCTTCCAGCTCTCGTGGTTCAGTTTATCATATTTCCCTTCCCTTGTTAAAAGCAGAGTACGACACTTTCTCCCCTTCATGTATCTCTGTCCCCATTCAGCCAGCACCAGTCTCGGCTCCTAAAGAACGTGAGCTGTGCTAGAACTGCAATGCGATTTTGTTGTAAAAGCAACCAGGATGCCAGTGAGGCCTTGGGAAGAAGCTTTTGTTCATTACCTCTGTTAACAATTACAACTTCTTTGTAGAGCTACATGATTACCTCTTTGCCTGCAGTAACGAGGTTAGTGCCCTGGGTGCCGAATCCCTGGGCCCCATCTCACCTGACAGCTGACGTGCCTGTATAACGCAGGCATCTTTCCGTACGCAAGACAGGTTTTGTTCTCTCTTTAATATTCGATTTCTGTAACAGGGTGGGGAGGGACTTCTAAAAGCAAAATCCAGGTTGGGAGTTTTCTGTAACAACCATTGCCATAGCATTAATTTTATTTCTAAGCACTTTTCTATATTCAAAATAAAATTCACGAAGGCATTTAAGAATTTTATAGACTTACGTTTTTCCACCTCCCCACCTATTTTTCCGTGCAGGAGCTCTTATAGTCTTTAGCACAGATAGGTTTCTTTCAAAGCAGCATAATGTTCTTCACCTCTTCTCTCTCGCAATGACAGGTCATTTTGAACGCTTGCCCATCCCTGCCTGTATCTGATGCTCTCGACACCAGACACACACATTTTTACAGGATTTCTAAAAGGGCCGTTTGAAAGAAAGGGTAACCTGACAGAAAGAAAATGTTACTAAAAATCTTTCGAAGTACTTATCATGGGAAAATCTGTTTTGTAGCCACACTGAATCTCCACGTACTGTTACAGCTTCCAGTAAAAATGAAAAACAGAGGAGAAAAAAAATGAGAAATCACTCAGGGTGGGAGAGTTTACAGAAGCCTGGAAGATAATATAACATTTATCTAAGAAAGTAATTGCATTCTCTGTTATTAAATATGTTATTGCACATCATGGAAAATAGTTTACAGGGAAAATATTTTCAAATAACAAATATGCTATTTGGTTTCACTTTCGTATATATTTAGTGTTAAGAAAATGAAAGGAATAAAGCAATTTCTATGGATTATGTAGGAATGAAAAGTAAGCCGTTAGCTGTATTTTCAAAATATTACTAAATCAAAATGTATTAAGCATACAATAATTTTTATTTCTGTTACAAACAACTTTTAGTATGAAAGCACTGGAAAATTATAGCTTTTTTTTTTTTTCAGATGAGATTAATATGTTGCCCTATGTGGGCTGGAGTACAGTGCCTGTCTGATAGTATAAAGCATAACTGAACAGCTGATAAGGACAACGATTAAATAAGTATAATGGATTTTATACGGGTGTGGGAGGAATTTAGGAAAGAAAATTGTCCAAATTAAGTTTGTGTCAGTCACTGAAACTTATATTATTCTTCTTGCAAAAGGTGTCTATCATCTTTAAAATCCAGAGGGGATCAAAGCATTATACTCCACAGTGGCATCTGTGCCTGAAACAGCACACCTCTCTTTAGAGCCATGCTGGATTATTGGTTTAATGTATAAACAGACTCAGAAAGAAGAAAAAAGATAAAAAGGAACAACAACAAAACGACTGCTTTGTATAGCATCTTCAGTTTATCGCTGGTGGTCTCCCATTCAAGATTTGACTGAACTCAGCTTCAATAATTAACTCTTACATTTCTATTGGTCAGAATTATATCAAAACTCCAACCCAGCAGAGCAATTATATTGCCTTTTCCATATTGAAAAAAAATAACCAATGCTGTTGAATCTCTTCCTATCGGTGCAGGCAATTTTTAATATTCCATACCATTTTGGGATTTCTTCTTTTTCCCCGTTTAAGAAATTACGACACTTTTTGGTTTTGACATATTGCTCAATACTTAACGAGAATCTCACCAGAAAATAAATCCATAGTTGTTTTCATGACAGCAAATTACATGCCAAAGTGTGACATTTAAATGTTGAATTTTAATGGCTTGTCAGCAGAAGTGAAATGCATTTAAAAAAATTAATATGTGAGAGAACAATGTGTCTGTCTATAAAATAATTCTGTTCATAGTAGACATGAATGGTAAATACAGTGTCAAATGTATTCTATTTCTCAAAGCACATCTTCATTTAGTAGGAAAGGAGCTATATGAACAGGGATTAAATTCTCCTCTCCCACTGGCACAGCAGGTCTCTGCTGCAGTTGTTCTGGTCAGGAAACTCCTACCAATATCCATTTCCAGGCCATTTCCACATGCAGGACAACTTTAGCAAAGGCAATAAAAGATGAACTGGACAGCCTGGGGAGAAGGAGGAGCGTCCAGCACCTCTTACAAGCACTCAGTTATGACTGTCACACGCTTGCTACCTTTCTTTTTCCTTGCACCGCAGGTGGCGACGACTGATTTTCAGAGGGTAAATTCAAGACACGACTGACCAAAAATATTCTAATCGCATTTAGTCACATGCAAGCATTTCCTCTTTGCTGTTTATCTTAAACATTTCCATCAATTCATTTTTCACTTCCTACCAATAAACATTTGTGTTGTGTAAAATGTTGATATTTAAGTTAAAAATAGCAGTGAGCAGAATTCCCTTTTCCTCCTGCAATTATAAGGATACAAATTTCAGTGTTCTTGCTTACATGTGAGGTCCCTTGGGATCTTTGGATTATTTAATAAGGGTCTATAAAGGAGGTTTGACAGGCGGTATGAGTGTATGCACAGGCCAATATCCTCAGATTAAGTAAAATGGGAGATCGTTGTCATGAATTAGGTTCTTGACAATGTGTGGAGATGTGAGAAAACAGAAAGTTAACTGCTGAAAAATGCAAATTTGTATACATTGAAAAAAATAATCCATGTCTATATTTTCCTGGGAACTAACTTAATTCTGTTCTTTTAGCGGGAGAAACAAAAGGAAAGGTTCTCAATGTGCAACTTACAGACAATAAAAAAGTGCTGAGGAGCACAGGAAGGTTGTTACTACTCCTAAAACATTAAAATGTCTGAACGCCCTCACTAAAATAGTCTGAGCAGTTTTGCACTGCTTGTCTAAAAACAAAGGAAGAACAGGCTCAACACCAGACCACAAGAATGATTAAAGAATTAGAAAGCATCTTTATGGAGAGAGATTGGAATGGCTCTTCTGAGCCTGGGGGAGAGGAAGGGGTAAGAGGAAACGTTATAAAACGGTGACAGTTACAAAGGGAAATAAACTGTCTTAGAATGTACGATGAACATTTGTTTAACAGCTTATTTTACAAGTTACTCTTCAAGCAAGAATAAAGACTAATGAAACCTTTATTCCTTCAGGTACCTGTCCCACCTCCGCAGAAATACCAGCTCCCTTTAAGTATTCTCTGCTGCTTTCTTCTACAGTTCCATCCTGTTCTCCTCATGTCACCACAGCTCCTCCCCCAGTATCCTATCTCCCATCTTTATTTACTCCTCTCGTTCTTCTAAGATGTTCATTCTCTTTCAGGTGCCTCCCTGCATCCTGTGGCTGGTTTCAAAATATCTGCGTGTTGCCCAGCAAAACACTTCACCCGAGCCGTTGAATAGTCTCTCTGTCTGTAGGGGTATTAATTTCAGAGTCTCCTTGACCCAGCTACCAACTTCCACAAAGCTCATAGATACTGAATGTATTTGAGACCTTGCCTTTCTGTCAAACTGGCTAAGAAGCTGAAAAATTGTTGAAGGATTGAGATGAACTAATGCAATGAGCAGGTAGGGCCCACCCTTATAATACTATGTTAAAAAAGAAAGAGAAAACAAAATCACATCAGGTAAACAAATAATTGTGAGGTACTCGCTGATACCTGACACACAGACACATTCTTTCTCTCCCAGAAAGACTCATGTGACTTCTAACGCATTGTCAACATCAGAGGCTAAAATCTCAGCCACAAAACAATCAGTGCATGGGAAATAGCAAGCATAATTCCTTAAATGTCTTGACAATATGCCTCCATCCAGGGGCACGTGAGTTCAGCTCCTATGCCTGCCCTGCGCCTGCCCTTCATACGTTAGAAGAAAGGCTGACACATCAGGAACGCGTCCATTTTTTTTCAAGTATATCAGATATTATGAAAATCATGTTACCTCTTCCTCCAAAGCATACATTACTCAAACTGATATTAACTTTAACTTCTTTCATACTGCCAAAATCATATGACAATAAGTGACTTCAGGTCACCTGCAGTAAAGCTAAGCTGGTTAGTCCAGAGATGAGAGTTGCATCCTTAACCATCATCACTCTAAAACATTTTTTCTTCTGATAGATGTTATCTTGATACTCACGCTTATGATAATGATAACTTTTACTTATTTAGTTTCAAGGCGTATTTTGAAAAGAGGCGAGGCAGTAAGCTGCCTTATTCTTCATATTTTTTGATTCGTATTTTTGGACGAGACACTAAAGTTTTATACTCAGACAACTATTTAACTCTCTGTCTCCTTTCAGGACTACAGGCTTCACTTCCACTGCTGGCCTTGAAAAGCCAGCTAAAAAAAAGGTGGCATTAAGATCACATCCATTGCATGGCAATGAAATGAAATGCCTTTAATCAGTCAAGCTTCTGTAGAACAGATGAAATTAGATTTAAATTAGATTTAGGATTCACAGTTAAAAATATTTTGGTCTGTCAATCAAGCCTCAGCCAATTAGCAACATATAAATTTTATTCCTAGAAATATGTGCAAACATGTTACAAAATTAGGCAAACCAAAACTCTTCTTTATACTGCCAGTTTTCTAACTGAAAAGGAGACTTTTGAAATCATTCTGAATACCTATACACTGAATTTTTAGAAACACTCAGACTGGAGACCATGTTCCACAAGTCATAACGTAGACAAGTCACTGGTAAAGCCTGTTATTTAAAGAGTACAACTATTCGGCAGAATTGTTGAAAGCAACATTGTCTAATTAAGCAGCAGCGACCTGACAGAAATGTCTTCGCTACCCCTTCAGCCTCAAACATTCAGAGAACCTCCCGTTGAACGGTAAGATAAATACAGGCAGTTCAGCGGCGAGGATGAAGGGTTGTCAATACAGTGACATTAGCATGCACTTTTGATTTTCTCCAACTAAACATTACTAAACACTTAGTTTAATAAACTGAAACAATTTTACTGCTGTAAGTGGTAACATCAAGGTATCGGATGAAGGGAATCCATAACAGACCAGTAATGAGGCTGCGCTATTGAATTTTCACCATTAAAATCCACAGATTAGTTCTCGGTTTACTCCTGGACTTTCAATGGAAGAAAAAATCAGCCAGAAACCCCAGGTATAACCTATTGATTTCCTTTCACCAGTCATTTGGAAAGTACGGAAGTGATTAAACTGGGAAAAATGCCTTTGAATGTATCGGACTCGAGGTATCTAATATTCTTGCCTAAAGCTGTACGTTCCAGTCTTGACAGAGTGAATTGCTCATGCAAAGACATATCACCCTTTCCTCCTATCCATAGGGGTCCTGCAAAGACATACCACCCTTTCCCATCTCCACAGGGCTCCTGCCATAGCAAAATTACTGTCTCTATACTGACCCATATTGTTTCTTATTTTCCTCATGCTGTGCTGGTGGTCTTCAAGGGTTCCTCTGTTGTCTCTTACCTTGTAGGTTCTCCAGAAGCCGTCTGTACTGATTCTGTACTGCAGTAACCACAAAAAAAGTCCACAAGTAGAGCTTTTAATCACTATGATAATACTGCAGAGTTTGGTTAAAAGAATCACAGTTCTGTGTTTTGGAATTCATTTATTTAATTTTGTGCTTAAAAAAAAAAAGCCAGAATCTGCCTAATCTGCATGTACACAAGCAAAGTCTGCTTCACTTTTCACAATTCCGTTCACCACAGAAGTGGAAGTACTATAAAGATAAAGATACTGAATAAGTAATTAACTTTATCCTTCAAGATAAAATGGACTAAAAAAATGCTGTTCTGAGGAGCAAGCCAACGTCAACCTAAATCAGTGGCCCTGCATCATGTATTAACTTCCTGAACTCAGAGACCATATAGTTGATGTCAGGCAGCTTTTTAAATTTTTTTAAAGGGCATTTTTTTCTACGTTGTTTTTTGAACAGCCTTTCCTTTATTCTTTCTTTTTATATTTAACACAGAAAAGGCTACATTTTTTCATGCAGGGGAAGAAAATACCCTTACTGTAACGATCAATATCATTATCCTGTTATCCTACATTTTGGTATTTACATTCCTCTCCAGAATTAATTCAAGTAACCTCTGTTAATGTATCAACGGCCCTTACATCAAAGTGGAAGCAAGAAACCTTATTTATTTATTTTAAAATCAGATCTGTGTTCCCAGTTGGTGAAACTGAAGAATAGCGTAACAGTTCTTCATCACATTTCGGAAGGTGTTTTGACCTGCATGTTATTGCCAATACTGTGAGTGTCAGCGCACAAGTGACGAAAATAGCAGCAATATCTTTTTATTGATACTGTATTCACTTTATCCCCCAATGTTAAATTTACAGTTTTCCCTAGAGAACTGATATCATATTCACATCCCCATCATTACAGCTGTATGAGGATATGAGGACCGCTCTTCAGAGACAATATCAGTCACACCATATGTTGTCCTGAAAAGCAGACAGCGCAAACAGGTCACCTTACCCTCTGACCTGGAGAATTCGAGTTTAATTATGAACACAGGCTCCGCCTCCTTTGTTTTCAATTGTGCAATAGCACAAAAGAGGTTATAAATATTCAGAAATTATCACTTTTACCAACTTTGTGCTTTCCCCTCACCCCCCGCTCCAATTCTTCTGATACTGATTCTTTTAACAGTACAGAGAGATTTTACTTCTGTCCTGAAGCTCTGTCTCCTCCAGCTTTTGATCCAACAGCAGTGGCCATCTCCCAGCAAGCACTAGGTCACTTGTAAATGCCTTTTTAAAGTCAATTCTGTCTGATAATGCCCAAAGCAAACAGCTATCAAAGCAGCTTTCACCACCTCTGTCCCATTATGCTAAAACCAGCTTGGTGAGAATGGAAGGCTTAGACTTCACGTAATCCCAGCAAGCACACAACAAAACAGATGAACTCAAAGAACACTAAAGGGTTCAGATCCCTGTGCCATTACTGTTTTCCTGTAAAATCTCAGCTAATCACTAAGGTCCATGACCAAAAACGTATTTAAGCATCTTATATAGGTAGGAGACTTGCCACTGAAATCAATGGAAATATAAACATTTACATATCTCTGTGAACCCGACCCTTTAGTCCTTCTATGTCCCATCTGTAAAACGAGGATAACATTAATTCGTTATCTATCAGAGATAGAGAACACAAATCCTGAAAATTAGAAGGTGCTCAGATTTCACTGTAATAGAAAAACAAAGAAAAACCCACGTTAAATGGGAGAAAGCCTTAAAATCGGGGCGGGGGGGAGAAAACCTAGACAGACTCAGTGACGTGTTAGTTTTAAGTGTAAACTGTCTCATGAACAAAGAAAGGATTCTAACTTCAATAGTGCCTTCATCTTATTGCTGCCTGTCTGGAATATGCTGACCTGAATCCCCCCGCAGAGGCAGGCAGTGTGTGACACAGCAGATGCTGAACCTTTTAAGTCTTTGACAGTTATGATTTTTTGCATAAATTGTAAGATTAAGCCCAACCACTCTGTTTCATGTTTATGCTGCATCATTTAGATGAACCTTCTTCATCAACAGCAAGCAAAATAGTCAAACTAATTCAGTTTCTTGTTATTTGCCTGGCAATGTGTTTTTAGGGGATCCTGGAACATTTTTGATGTCTCTGAGAATAGGGGAGAGAGACCCTTAAGACTCCTCCTTAGCCCAAAGAGATACCCAGGCGTCTTCCATCAAGATGCGCATGCTCTGCTGTGGATGCCATCAAGTGAAGTGATGTCACCTTCTCTATCACTTCTCTTAGCAGAGTTGAGGCAGAGTAAGCCAGCTGTGAGTCCTGTTCTTCAGTGAGCTCAGCTTCTTCAAAAATTCATAGGGCGAAAATATGATAAAAATATTTTTAGAAAAGCACCTGTTAATAATTTGTGCTCACTACAGGTAGCCAGCTTTCTAGAGAGTTAGAAAATAACCCAAAAGTGTCTTAAAAAGGCATCCTGTCCAAAATAACACCCCACAGCAGTGATTGCAAACAGAATATAGGTAAGGGAGACAGAGCAAACCCAGAGCCTGCTGAACTGTTTCAGGGAAGCATCTAGAGTACACTGGCATGCTTTTCCTGGCAGGATCACAACACTGCTTTTCTGCTAATATTAGACTTCCAACAAAATTCTCCCTAAGCGCCAGCCTTGACACTGCTTCTATAAAAAAAAAAAAAATTAATAGTAAAAAAAAAAACTTTTTTTTTTCTATTCTAATGAAAATTCACTATAGAACATTAAAAATGAAACTTGATCCCAGCGACAGCAATGGGAGGTGGGGCCAACAGCAGTGTTTCAATGCAGCCAGCATTTGATACTAATTAACAGCAATGTAAGAAATTAAAGGGTAAATGGACCTATTAGATTATCTACTAAGTATACCGTCCGTAAAGAAACAGCTTGTCTAACAGTCAAATGATGTATCATATGGCATAGTCACTCTGAATCCCAAAGCTGTCCATCTTTAGAGGCTGTAGCGTTTCTTAGTGAAAAATAAGCCAACACACAGATTTCAAGGCAGATGGAACGCAGCTTCCAGGAACTCAGTTTGCAAAAGATTAAGGGGCAAACAATTGGGTCCTTTCCACAGCTGGATCACAGTTAATCTTGGGGTGCCAAAACAGGATTTGAGATGGATCAACGGCAGTTTCATTTTTACTCTTAAGCTTTCCTGTACTTTTCCACAACGTCATCATTTCAGCAAAATCAGTCCATCTGTTTCACCACCCAAACCAGAAGGTGCTGATGTTTTCCTTGTCCATTAAAAGCACAAGCACATGATGTATGAAAAATTCATAATGAGAATCAGCGGTGATACAGCCAAAGAAAGAAAACAGAAGATACCGTGGACATGTCTACGTGATATCAGGAAAAGCAAGGGCGGGACAGTGGCCCAATGGCCTGTTATTGTGAAAACCTAAAGCAAGCCTCCTATGAAATGGATCACTAGTGTGATTTCATCACTCACAAATGTGACTTCAAGAAACCAGTTCATTTCATTTATTAAGAAAATCAACCTGTACTCCTGATGCGCCAAAAGACCATTAGGACAAAATATTAGATCCAAGTTTCATATACACTATATTGCAGTAATTAGAATTCAGGAGAAAGTGTCCTCTGGTGGAGCGGGCAGGGGAGTAGCATGCTCTCCCTGGGCTCTGGCACCAGTGCAATGTTTGTCCTTGGAAACGTAGAACGTTTTCCAACTGTGGCTCTGCTTCAGAATAACTCAGGCTCCTTTGAGGGATGCCAAGGGGTGTTCACAAAAGGCTTTGGAAGCCCTGGGTGAAAGAAGAAACTATTAACTATTGTAGAAGTTATTTTAATGAAAAACAGGACAGCTATCCCAGGAACGTGCTATATCATTTTCTTGCGAGAACTCAAGAATCATTATGAATAATAAGAATTTTTTGCTTGAGGAAAGGCAATATTCAAAAAAAATGTTTCTAATATTCATGGACTAAATTTGAGTGAGAGACTGAATCTCATTGGTCTACAAAGGACTTTTTAGGGAACGCTGTCTGTGCTGACTAGCTGTAATTATTGCTCATCTTTCCTTCTGTGTCATCATAGGTCATGGCTTCTTTGCTGTAACATTAGTATTTTAGTAATTCTACATATTATAAGCAGGTTTTCCTTAGTAATGCATAAGAATTGTGAAGTCCTTAAACCACTGAGTGTCAGAAGTCATACAAGGGAAAAGCTTATTCTATACTTGCTCTGGATCTTACTCTCTCTTTCCCTAAATATCTGCTACCGATCACTGTCAGAGGAGGATGTTCAGCTAGATGAATCATCTGAGTGAGCTCATACTGCACTTCATCATTTACCAGCCCAGAGCAACGGATTTTTATGCCTATCCAGACTTGCTAGGTGGTTAAAACAGACAACCACTTCTGGATTTGTTCTTTCCGTCTGCAGAAATGCCTTAGCAGACCTAATGGCTTAAAGGGGAGGGGGCAGGAACAAAAGTAAAAATTCAAAACAGTGTTTTGCTGCCAAAAGGTAATAAAAATAAAAGCTTATTTCAGACAAAGCTCAGCTGTAATCAAACACGCCAGCTACAAGATGGGACTGTGCTTTTTGCATCTTCCGGGTATCTTCTGACAAAGTTTTCACCCTGCTTTGCCAATACGTGAAAACAAGTTGGATTCTATTCTGCACGCCATGCCAAGTAGGGAAGCAAACCAGAAATGAGTCATTTGAGCAGCTCAAAGACTCTCTTTGAATACTCCTACTGCAGGTCAAGAAGCACTGGACGTAATGGTGGACAATTGAAGCAAATAACCAAAGTCCCAATGGCCCTTCATCTTTAACTTGTAAACAAAGCAAATAGAAACAAAGGTTAATGAAAACGGTTACTGAGGTTGATAATGTAATTTTCACAATTCTAAAGCTATGAGTTACAAAATAATTACTGGCACAAAGAGCATGTAGCCATAACTGGTGTAGTATAATTCCAATTCTGATGGAATGAATACATATAGCGCTCTCACTGTATGTGGTCCAACAGTAAGCCCACTAATAAAAACTAGCTTCCTTCCAACACCACGGTCTACAACCATACCCACACTCTGCAACAAGTGACATTTTACTGCCTAACTAACTCAGAGAAAGCAAGCTGAGCAACTCTGCAGTCGGGAGATGAAGGACCCACCTTCATTTGATCTAAAGTTCTTTAAATCTCTCATTTATAGGAGCTGTAGTATGCATTTCACAAATCTCAAAGAATGTAAGCATTACTTCTGCAACAACTGACTTGAGCTAAACCTAGAAATACTGAACTTAAATCTATTAATCGGAGTCCTAGCAAAGCAGGTAAGGAGACTGACTGTTGATTATTCTCTATATATCTGTGATTCAACTCCAGATTGATAATTTTTTCTTCGAAAAGTAGACACAGACACCTGATGAAGCCTCCAAAAATTGAAAGAGCACATGGAAAATATACAATTCATTATTCAAAGGGTTGAGTAATACCAGGACCACCAGGAAGAAAATTCTAAGTCCACACTACCATTTATAACAGGGAAAATAGCCTTAGGATGTTTTCTCCCGTCTCAGGACTGGTGACACAAGTCTCAGGGTTCCTGCATTTTGTTTAAATTCTGCTTTGTGGGATTCAATGTCCTGCAGTGCACAAATCAATATGCATGCTCCACCCACTGCTTGCTCTTTATTGCACCACTAAAGTTGCAGCATCTACACAGGGTGATGTTGGATGTTTTGGAAACTCTTATAAAAGGTTATAAACACTCTGACTCTTACAAAAGGTCTCACCTTGCTTCTGACATCATGCCTGATTTTCGTACCTAGAGTTACCTGTAAAAGCAACTCATCAATTCACCTAAATACATTGTCAGAGGACAGAGAGTCAGCTAATCAGACCTTTCTGTAGATACATTTCTGAAATTATTTATGCAGGTGGAAAACTTGAAAGAGAAATCAGGTTTAAAAAAAAATCTTAAAAAATAGATAAAATAGTATCAGTGAAAAGAAAAGCTATTACATTTATACATTGTTTTTAATGCAAACACTGTCTATGCCATTAGTCATTGGTAGCATAATAACAAAAAGTCATATTGATTTAATAATATGCTGGTTCCCAGAATGAATACTGTTACACTTCTGCAAGAACTTTCATTTTAAAGGAAGAGCTTGTTGGCCTATTGCTCAGACATCCTTGTGGGAAACGAAGAGACTCCTAATTCTTGCCCTTTGATCTCTCAAGCCCTAGATGGTTGTACCATTATAAAGCTGTCTGGAAAAGCTCGTTCACCCAGCTTTTCAATGTATCAGCACAAATCCTCCAGAACAATAAGTACATTTGGGGTTTTTTTCAGGCATGCTTTGATTTCACAGTCTTGGACTTGTACTTCTAAGTATTTTTCTTCTATTTTTTGAATCCTTGAAAAAAAAAAAAGGAAAATAAAGAGAATCATCCCAAAATACTCCTATATGACAAAATGTAGAAAATCAATGCCATTTCCTTTCAGCATCACCCACCCTCAGCTACAGCTTGCTCAGTAAAACAGCAGGGAGGTGAAAGCCTCTAAAATGGCAGGGTTTATTACAAAAATTGATGCTTTCAGTAGCCTTAGCAAAGAGTGACTAACGTAGAAATGGAGACGGGTGCTGTATTTTGAAATTAATTAAATAGTATCAAATAAGGACATTCCAGACCTATTTTCTTTGTAAGAGGGAAAATGTTGCAGTTTGACCATTCCAACAGTTCTGTTATCACCGTATTTGTGAAACTTAAAAAAATACAATAGCTTTTTTTTCCCCACAAAAGACAAATATTCTGAAAGAGTCAAGTCAATCTGCTGCATAATTTTAAAGAGTTATTTTACAGAAAATGGAAAATACTACTAGGTGACATAGTCACTAGAAAACAAGAGAGATGTAAATAGTTTTACCTTGTCCCTAATTTAAAGAAAACTGTTGAAGTATGGAATAACAGAAACGTTAAGATCACAAGAGTATTCTCAAGGCTAAAAGCTGAACCACCTTCCAGTGAAGATAAGTTCATACCATCAGTTGTCAGGAAAGGGCCTGTACCACAACCTGTCAAACTGAAGTTCAAGATAAATCCAGGATCTATTCTAGCATGAGTTGCACAAAAAAGTTTACATCAAAAAAACCACAGCAGGATTAGAAATTGCCCGAGCGCTTGCTATTCAGCAAAGGTCAGAATTTGAGCACTGATTAGTTTATGCTGCCACACAGATAACCGATGGGTACTCAAAGGATTTCAGAAAAATAATTAAAATGTTGCAAGAGTATAGGCCAGGGCAAACTGCAGCAAAGTTGATTTTTTTTTTAAGTGACCCTGGCACTGGGAATTTGAAATTGTTTCTCAGGTTCTGTTCAGGCTGTACAAGACTATTAAACCTGTACCAGAAGCTACTTATCCTTAAAGTACAACTTAATTCCTCTAAACACCTCTCCACAGGGCCTGAAACACGGCTGAACTTAGATAATGCATTCAGTGAGACACGAAAGACAAACTTCATGTGACTAAACAAAACAGCAGAAGTAATAGCCATGGACTCCCTAGTCAATGGAGAGCTAAGCAATATGGTCAGTGAAATTTAGGATATGATTCACTTCATCCTACAGTTGTCTAAAATTACACAGATGAATCACATCCTAAAAGTGCCTGTTTCTCTACTGTTTATAAAGAGAGCCCCAGCAGACAGGGACTGTAGCCTCGCAGCTGTGTGCGATGGATGCCATCCACACAACCGGAGCACGTTTGCAGTTCAGCAACAGCAGAGTCAGCCCAGGGTGGCAGAGTGTTTGAAGCAACATCTTGGGACTCACTGTCATTAAGGACGGGACGGCACGGAATGGGACGGGATGGGATGGGGAGCAAGCGAAGGGGGTGGAGGAGTAACAATTTTGCAAATTTGCAACTCCCTAAATATTTTTTAGAGTTGAGATGGACCCCTGTAGAGCAAATATAAGGCTAGTATCAACAGAGTTGCCAAGAGCACTTCAAATAACATCTCCATCCATACAACATGTGCTGGCATTACCAGAACATGGATCACCTTCCCCTGTACACATTGAGGCCAAGTGGCATAGGGAAAAAGATCTACTTCTGTACGAGGAGGCAGTAGACTTGTGCTAGAGCTTTCTGTGATGATTAGCTGTTAGCATAAGAATAAGACATGAGTGTCATCTCTTCCCAAAGTTCAAAGCAGAAAAATTAGACACAAGGAACCTGGGATGAGGTGAAGGGCAGAGTCCTAGACAGAAGAAAACTGAAGAACAGGCCAAAAGGGAGAAGGGCAAAGCCACATGTGTGAAAAAACAAATTGATATTTGCTCATGTTGTTAGGTCACCACTCCATAGGGAGAAAAATAGAGTAGGTTTAATAAACAATAATCCACTAATTTTAGAGCCAATGTTTGTATGTTCACATAGTTTTATATACTCATTTTGATATTGAAGGTATGCCTTTAAGACAACCCAGTTCGATGTCAGTAATGCTTTACTATCAATGCTTGGCTGAGCCTTCAAATAAATTTTTTAGCATAATGCTGGAAAGAA
This sequence comes from Rissa tridactyla, assembly GCF_028500815.1. Classification (NCBI taxonomy): domain Eukaryota; kingdom Metazoa; phylum Chordata; class Aves; order Charadriiformes; family Laridae; genus Rissa; species Rissa tridactyla. Next base: position 157,297,893 of record NC_071467.1, on the reverse strand, counting down.
ATCTGTTGGTTCCTAAAGCAGACAAATGCAGTAGTAAAGATGAAACAGTAAAATCATTGAGAAAGATTTCATTGGAACAGGCAAGTGACCAAGTTTATCTAAAATCTTACAGAAACATTAAGTGGGATTTCTTATATACTAAGTGTTAGAGTTGAGCACTTAATTAGACTGTCAAATCTAGGAGGACCAAAGTAGATTAAACTTTGGATACTTATACATAGTGATCAGACACTGCAGTGCAAAGGAAAGATTAGATGATCATAACTAATCTAAGTTTTAATTAAAATTTAAAAGCAGACAGGTTTTGCGCTGCCCACAAGGGACAAAAAGCTGAGTTCCACTGAGATGGGTTCTCATTTCTGAATTCAATTTGGTATCCAGTCTTTCTAATGTTATTCTCAGCTTAAAGAAAATTCTCCCATTTTAAGCAACTCACACTGAGGGCCACATTCCATTTTTATTTATTGACTGGTGGAATTATCTCACAGGTTAATAAGATGGTATCAAGAAGTTTTCAGTGTCAATGAACATTTTCATTTTAAATTTTAAATCAGTGTACTCCTCTCCAAGCGTTCACTGCCCTCTGCTCAAGCCTATGGCCAGTGTCCGAACAAAGTTCACTTCGATGAAAGGAATGGGAAGAATATTTTATCATTTTATCATTGTCTGTCCTGCATATACGCAAACGCATGCTAATGCATAATCTTGCAGAGATTTTCAAATGAAGATGCCAGAGCTATAACTCAAAACAAAAGATAATGCATTTTCCTTCCTATGTAGGGCTGATTGACTTATTCATTATGATTTCATTAGCTTGTGGGTTTAACCCTTCTTATATTCATAAATTGTTTCCAATTCAATTCTGACTTCTCTAAAAGTATTCATTATTCATAAATATTTTATAAAGTACTTAGGTGAACAATTTTAAACCTAATGAATTTTTTAATCTCTCTTTCTTTTTCCACTGGGAGTGACCGCCCAAGTCACATAGAACTGACCTTAGCAAATACTTTCAGAGCACGGTGATACTTATTAAAGTTAGTATATATAGAGTTCTTTCTGAAATGAGGATAAATATGATAAGCCTATGAGGTTAGAAATTTATGGATGGTGAATATCAAATATTGTTTGAAGAGTCTAAGTATTATTCCTTAAAAAGGAAAAGTCCAAACCTTTAAAACTCTGCCTTTTTTAGAAGATAAACTACAGGAGATACCAGGAGGAGATTGAGGGGAAGGGCTCCACGGGGTCACTTAGAACAAACATATTGCACCACCCCTCCTCCTACATAAGAAGAGCGTGCTGACACTCCGTGTACGTGCTGTATGGAAAAAGAGCTTGTAGGAGCAGCAAGCAACCTGGAGGAGGTGGAGGGGTTGGGAGTCTGACAGTGGGGATGCTGTCGAGCAACTACCCCAGAAAAAAGTGAAGAAAAGATTGAGGAAGGCTCCATATGCTGAGTGACCAGCTCAGGTCTCTGCACAGGAACAAACTGCCTGTGTGCTGCTTCTGTGCAGGGGCGAGGGCAAGTGGGTAACAGCAGGGATACCCCACGGAGGCAGGGAAGTGATGAGCTTCCAGCTAACATTTGGGGGGCAGAAGAAGTAGGAGATGAAAGAAGGTGTCTTTTTGTTTTGGAATTATATCTTGCCTGTATATTTACACTGCTGCTCAATGGGAAAGCTGGAATTTTATAGATAACAGACCTATCTCATGAAGAGTCCAAAGAGAAAAGGTATGTGACTAAACAAAATAATCGACCTTTTGATCACGTAGAGTTTTGATTTAGGAGGGGATTTTTTACACTGTTTTGCAGTATTGGCTAATATTAAATCCCTCTAACATCTTGAATGTGACTATTAGCTGGATGCCTTTTAAATCCTTATAACTATAAATGGAATGAAAAGCTTGATGTTTGACACTATATTGAATGTCACTAACTATAACGCTATCAGAAATGAGCATTGTGCTGTACCTCGAAAGACGTGAAACTCATCAAACTATTTGAAAAAGCTGAGCTGGAGTGCTAAAGTCTTTTCACTTGCCTACTCTCCTGCGAGGGGTAGAAAGAGGAAGAGAGCATCTGTACCAAATGCATAAGCAACTCAGACCACTGGAGAAAAATAGTGCTGCCTAACTTGGTACTTACTTAAATTCATAGAATAGTTTATGAAAGAGATAACGTGGCCCAAGGAGTGCCTCTCGGCTTGCTCTCCTGGCATACTAACAAAATAATAAAATAGAAATTATTCTAATAGTCAGTATTGGGCTACATTAGTAGAACAGGCAGCAGTTCAAAGGAGGGTACTACCCCCCTCTAGTCAGCAGCAGTGTGGCCACATCTATATCATGTGTCCATTTTGGATCCAATTACTTGAACTGGAGTTCAGTAAGGAAATAGAGACACCGGGAAAAGTCCAACAGATCGAGTCATATAACCAGTAAGAAGAGGTGCTTTTGTATTGTGAAGAAGTGGCTAAGGGTGGACCTCAGCCACCACCAATGCAGCCTACAGCAGCACGCAGAGTAGCTGAAAAGACAACATGGTCAAATTCTTTGCTTTTGGCTGATGGTACAACAAGGGACAAAAGCCACAAGTGGAACTTTGGGCTCTTTCTGAGTCAGAGGTTTTGCATCATTGGATAGCTCACAGGTAAATTAGGGAAAAGAAAATCAATTATCTGACCATGCTAAAGAAATGTGAAAATACTGTATTCAAAAAGCCCAACAAAACCCCCAAAAAGAAGTAAAGAAAAAAAAATAGTTTAATAGCTATATGTTTGCCATAGGCTAAGTCAAACAGAGGAAGAATATTCTACACCTTGATAAAAGATTGGAGACACTTTAGTAAAATATGCAGCGCGGGTCTGTGCAATGCTTAATTAGAAACCAGATGTCAATAGAAATAAGACTAAAAATGGGACGAAAGTCCTTTTTGCAATTTTAAGCCTATGGGAAGGTGCAAAAGAGAAACTGAGCAATGGACAACTGTTGGAGGGAAAGTACGATTCTTAATATCATGAACTGCACTGTCTATCCATGACCACACACGTATGTACAGGCAAAACAAAACAGGAGAAACTTGGGAAATACAGTGAGTATATACTAAGAGTCAGCATGAGAGAAAACACAAGTGGAATTAAAAAAGATATTTACTACCTCCCAGCCTTTGCAGGAAACTGCTACATTTGTCAGAAGCATTCTGCCAAAGCCAGAAGATAAAGAATGAAAACATCTTAAGCGAAAAAGGTATTTTTTTTCTAGATAGCAAAGGGAAAAAAACTTTTGTGAGAATTCATACTGATTACTAAAACAAGGTAAAGCTTCAGTCATGCCATGGTGTACTGTGACGGACATGATCTACCTATTGAGGTTTTGTATGAATAAGACTAAAATCATGATTTTGAAAAAGTAAGCCTAAACGTGTCAGAACTTAGAGTACCTATTATAAAGCTAAAAATGTCAAATAGAAGGTGTCATGAAGAGTTGATATCTTAAAAGAACGTGAGGCAATGTAGAGATAAATAGGTAGAGATAAAATCTGTAGATAAAGAAATGCAATGAATATAGAAATAGAAAAGGAAAACAAATTCCCTAGTAATAAACAAACAAGGAAGAAAACACTGGTAGTGCAATGATAAAAAACAGTCTTATGTTGAATATGTAAATGTGCTATAATTATAGATTAATGGTACAAAATGGCATAATTGGTTTGGATATGCTATATTGTTATTCACAGTTTCTAAAAGTAACATTATTAGAGAATACAGCAGCTAAAGAGGTAATCTCATGCTTGAATTGATATTTGCTCACATTCCAAGTGTGGGAACTGATAATGAACTGCAATTTGATTTCTGTGTTTTCAAGTGTGTCTTAAAAATATGTTATGTACCCATATCACTTCAAGCCCAGTGTATGCCCAGTCCAATGGTCCTGTGGAAGGCATTCATTTTTTTAAAAAATGATCTGAGAATAAGAATGAAGTTCAGAGCCACATGTGACATCATTAAGAGGGAAGCATGTTAATGAGTAATTAACATAGACTTTCTGCTGTCAGCTGTTGCTCATTCTAATGCCATCCAAGGCCAACCAGAGGAGGCCTGGCGAGCTTCATCAGTGAATTCCAATTGGAACAAGAAGAGGCGTCTTTACTTTCTTCCACAGGAAGAAGAAGCAGAGACAGTTTCCAAATTTCAAAGATCAGAAAGAGAACAAACTGTGTACGAGCCGGCACAAAACGCTTCATGGAAAAGACTAAGCATTGATGCAGAGGTTAAAATTCATAAGGTGCCGCAGAGATCTTCAAAACAAAGGTGGCAAGGCAGGAATTGAACGACAGCCTTTGGTATTTGCATTATATTACCGCTAATTTCTATGTTTCCTTCGGAAAAAGAGCTGTAAAGCTATCTGGACCACAAAGAATTTCATGCATTCTGGTCCCAGTCAGCAATTGTCACTGCTGGTTGACAGAAACATGACACAAAGGAGACATGCAGACCTTTTCTCCTTTCTGTCAAAGATATTAGTTAATGTGTTATCAAAAACACAAGTAAACTCTCTGATTGATCATTCTTTTTAAACAAAAGCAATGTGATGCTATTGGGTTGACATACTTATCTTCCAAAAAAGCAATATTCAAATGATGCAAAATCAAAAAGCTTTATAAAAGAGTGTTACGAACACAGATAAAACTAAATATATATTAAAAAGTTTTCTTCTGCACTTTCAAATACCTTTCCCTCAATACATAGAATCTGCTTTACCCCGATAATCAATTTCTGTAATGCAAATACATTCTTCACAAATACCAATTTCCTGGAATGAACATTTTTCATAAGTGTCTAATATGGCAAAGAGCAAGTCAATGACATACCAGATTATGTCTGGTAAGCAGATTTCAAAGTGTATTCTTTCTGCCGTTCCATAAAATAAAACTTCTTGCTTTTTCTGAAACTCATTCTTAGTTTTCTGAAGTTCTATTTAGGTTTTGAAGACCAAAAGATATCAGTGGTGCTTTAGCACTTAACAAAGGCAGGAGTTTTTTGCAACCTTTTCAGTATGTTATTGTCCATTGAGCCAAAAAGTTAAGACAGCGTGACAGTGATACCAGGAGAAGGTAAATACGTCCAGTCCCGGCTGAGTTCCTCCAGTGTAGCATGTCATGGGGTTTATGCTTCAATTCCTGGCTTCAGCAGCCATCTAGGAGAAGAATTTGTTAAGTGCACAGATGTCTGGAGCAAGCTGATGCCTGGGAAATTTGATGTAAACTCACTGCTTTATTCAAGTAAAAACAGATTTATTTTTTTTCCTGGAGGCCAAAAGAAGAGTTTGCCTTCCTTTATATCGACATTTGAATTTAAACAAAAAACTGTTTTCTCCTGCCTCACTTGTTTTCAGCTTTCCATATACCTCCGTAATGATGTGATAATCACCTTGCAAATATGTGCAAGAACTGCATTATTCCTTTTAAGTTTATTTCAAAACTGAGCTTATAAAGGTTTACTTTCAAGTCCGTTACCTTCGTTGCAGTATGATACTTCGCCTTGAAAAATAGTCCTGACTGAAATATTTAGCAACCCTTTCGTACTTCACAAGCTGCATGTGACAAGTCACATTCATTTCAATTTTCAAGTTAACTGATTGTAAATCATTTTAGTTTTTAAAACAAATTTGCTGTAAGAGTGTAAAATTATTTCTAGCAAAGTTATATTAATCACCTTACACTTAACTGGTTAAAATTAATTTAGAACAGGTTGGGGTTTTTTCTCCCTGTCAAGAGCTTTCTGGGTTGCAAAGAAGACAAATGAGGAAAAAAGTGTTATTTTTTTTTCAAATAGTCTGTAAATTTGTTGCCTATTTCCAGAGCCCATGAGCCTCTCAAGAATATCTTGCTGAGTTAAGCTAAATGAATTTAAAAGTGTATCCTACTCTTTTTCGTTCTCCTAATGACACTGTTGATATTTGAATAACTTAAGCAGGATTTTCTTCACAAAAGTAATTTCTTTGCTTGAAAGTATAGTTTAGAACAAAAAGGTGTTACAGAAAAAATTAAGCAGCAACAAGCATACTCAAGAATCATTTAATAATGACTCCAAAACATATATAAACAAAAAAAACCCACTTATCTGACTATTTTTTTCCAAATAGTCATGCTGCACAGTTTCTGCAATGAAGTGACAACAGCTGTAATTTAGTTAAAATTTAAGTAAAATAGAAGACAGAAGCTACACTACCGATTATTAGTCTAAAATGCCTTGTTTCTAGTACACAGTATCCTATTGAACTGTGCTGGAAACAGTGTCTACCAGGCATACAGCCAACACAAAAAGATGACTTCCAGCTCAGGAGAGCCGTACGCCACCAAGCACGCAACGCTGAGAAGGTACAACCACTGTGAAACGCTTTTGTGTGCTTGAACTTTCCTTACAGTTTTTCCCTAAACATGCACAGTGGCCACTTCCAGAGGCAGAATCAGATGGACACTTGTTGTGACCCCGAGCAAATATCCTTGTTCTGATGTCTCTAAGGAAGTGTATCCTCCAGGCTCCAGCTCTGAGCTCCTTCTTCTAGTAATGCTCATTGCTACGGCAGCTGCACTTTCACAGAGTTCGTACCATGTTATCAGCTCGTCTGAATCACAGGTTAGAAACTATTCTATGAAACAAATGTAAATCCCTCTTTGAGTAAGCAACTTGAGAAATACTACTGTTCTCTTTTATTATTGCGTATGCTGATATTTCAAGTACTCTTTGTGCATTCCTGCTTGAATTATAATGTACTGTGATTAGTCCTCCTATCTCATTTTCCATGCTTCTAGTCTTATAGGTCAACCATCAGCGTGAAACTATGTTTCCACAGTCTTGCTAAGAATCGTAGTGATGCGATCACTTTGCCTTCATGATAATATTGTTGGGATAAGAAGAAAACAAAACATTTTATAATCTATTTAATCCATTTAAGCTAAAAAACTATTTCATGCATTTTAGCTCAAACCGGGAAGTGTATAGTTGATTTATCATCCTTGGTATATTCCAAGAAGTATCTTCTCTAAAGTTGGACAAAAGGACGCAGAAGATCAACCACAGGGATAAATATTTCCATTTCCTTCAGGCACTACTCATTCACCCCTTTGTGCTGATACTTCCTTCATTCCCCTTTTCCAATGATTTAGTCCTATCTAAACAGTATCGTTTTGGCTGTTCTGTTTATCAGACAATGAGAAATGTTTTAACTCCTCATAAATTATAAATTATAGCGCTACCAATTTCAGAAAGTGATTCATCATGTTTCAGCAACTGTGAGAAGGGCTTTTCCCATATAGATAGTCACATTTATAAAAACTGAATCGTCAGAAAATATTCTTCCTGAAGGGTATTTTGAAAGATTTGACCAACTCAAGGACAGCGAGTGAAAATGCCATGAACAGGAGTATTTGAATGCTAACAGATCATTTCTTTGTAGCAAACTCTAATATTCCAAGGCATTCATTTCTATCATCAATCTACTAGTAGATAGTGTGGACAAAGATAGGCTCAATGTGTAAAGAAGACATAAAAACTATATCATTATGAAACCTGAATTCAATTTTAGTCAAAGTCCTTTATTAAACAGATTATCATCAAGCGTGTCACTCATCCAAGCCTCTGTAGTATGCTTCCTATTGTAGTAAACACTTTGAGCTGGCAGAATCACAAATGATATTTACTATTCATATCATGTTGTCCTTTGTTTTATAGCACCTGACCATACAATCTTCCATTTGGACCTTGATTCAAATACAGGCAAATATGACTTAGAAGTGATCAGCAAATAGGAAAGCGAGAGGACATAAATTTTACAAGGCTTTCTAGGGATTATTATTTTTAATCCTATGGCAATAGATATCAACAGACTGTTGCTACAAAATAATAGGAAATCAGTAATACTACAAGAAGGCATCAGGAAGGAAACAAAAAAGAAAAACCGAGTCATGTTAGAAAAATAAATAAATAGATAAATAAATAAATAAATAAATAAAAACCTAGAAAACCACTCAGGTTAATAACTTCCAAAGTATCTGGTCCTTGACGGTATATCTGTCTAATAAAAACAGAAAGTGCTCAATATAGAGATTATTAAAAATTTTACTTATTGCGGGACCTACTATACAGTCTTCCAAGAGAAGTTTGTCCCGCCCTTTACAGAAAGGAGAGAAGAGATGCTGTTCCCTGCCCCTCCTATGGAAGCCGGGCATCACCAAGCAGAGCTAGCCAGTACTCTTTGGAAAGGACACGAACTGGGTATTATGTACATAAAAGAAATAAGACCTCTGAAAAAGTGAAGTTCTTTCTTGAGGTTACCTGGAACACTTTTGTTTGCCAATGCTTGCCAATGCTTGCTTATCTATACTGCAGAAACGGTCATAGTGTTTTGCCCACAATTTGCAGAAGAGCATTAACTGTGCAAGTGACCATCACAGCCAGCAAACATGACCTAAGGGCTGGATGTATTACATCTGATAGCACCAGCAAACTGTAGAGTGTTCTTTCCGAGCCACCTGATGTCAGTAATCCATTAATCTGATAGCCTGTATTGATTCTACTCCTTCCATATTTCTGTCCTCACTAAGCATTTCAGAATTTGCCAAGGATACTGAGAGTAAAAAAAAAAAGAAAAAAGTGATTTTATCACATCAATCATTTGAACAAGGGCGTTCTAGCATTCTATTATCTTTTACAGATATGTTTAAGATTCTCATCACTGGGATACCCACAGGCCACAAAAACTGCCCGCAAAAGTTTTACATCAGTTCAAAGCATATACACTTTTGTGTATGTACCTCTAAATGTCATAAGTAAGGAAGGATAAAAGCAAAAGTACTTTCATTCTCCACCACGTTTTCAATCTGTGTGTTCCTTGTTATTCTCTTGCTATGAAAAAATATGAGACAAGTCCAAATTTCAATGCCCAAATTTCCTTAAAAGAAGCATACTGCAGTTTACTGCAACAGATACATGCAGGGAGGGGGGCTGCTGATAACAGAGATCCTAGGGAAGGTCTGTTTATTCATCAGAGAAGCACTTAGTAGGGGGAGGTCACACGAATTCAGCTGAACTAACCAAAATCTTACGGTAGTCAGGGAGGTGGAGACAGGTAAGTAAGATTTGAGACGGCCTGAGCTATCCCACCAGCCCCTCCACAAGGGCATGGGTCTCCTGCAGGTCTCACCTCTGACATCCCTGTGGAGGAATCTTTACATAGGACTCACCACCAATATTGGAGCAGCGTGAGTGAGTGCTGACTGTCCATGCAAGCATGATCAATGTAGACATCAATGTAAGTGCCTTAGTGAGATGAATTTTGCCCCCCTTCTTCACTATATCCAGAGAGCAGGTACTACCTTTTCAACTCATGCAATGTTGCCCTGATTAAACAGTATTTTCATAAATTTTCCTGCATAACTTGGCCTTTAGAAAATGACAAGTGAAAGAGCCACAAGTACAATTCACATGTAACCATTAATCAGCCAGGAGTTACTACAATCAAATTTTGTCAAGTTCGCTTCATTTGGATGGGCTGCTGGACAGGAAATAAATCCCCTGAAATTTTTTGAATCCTCTAAATGAGTGGTTTCCAAACTAGAAGTCCAGTCTCTAAGTATAGGCATGAACTTCTAAGAAATAATTTTTTTCTCATAATTAAACTAGCATCATGCTAATACAATATTACTAGTTTGTAACTGAGACTGTAACTAGAAAATATTTAGGAACAAACATCCACACAGATGATACAAGTGCAAAATTAACTGTAATTAACTATTCCAACAATCCTTTTGGAACAATTTGGATCACAAAGATTTCTTCGTCCTGCAGCTGCTTACAACAGAGGTATATTTCATGTATTGGTACCTAAAGTTTGTTCACCCTGTTGGCTTTTGCTTATCCAAATTTTGATTTGTTAGTTCAGGTTATGCCATTCAGAAGCTAGAACATCCTTTTTGTCTTCAGAAAGAGCACAGAGATTAACTTCAGAAAGCTGAATAAAAATTAAAAGGAACACAGTAGATGCTGCTTTAATGAAATCAGAGCAGTTCTACTTATATGAATTAATTGGAAAGTCAAGAACTGTTTCTACCTTGCTGGAAGTTGCATGTTTTCTACTCACGCACCCTGCAAAAGTATACAGGGCAAATTATTTTCCTTTCCTGCTGATTTATTTATATGACACCAGTATTCATAGATGCTGCAATTTTATTGTATGGAGCGTCAGCCATAGATATGCACTGCACAAAAAGAAAGCACCTCTCCTGAAATTGCTTCACCAAGTCCTTGTTGCAGAGTCAGTGAGTCATAAAGCTTTTTACTTTTATAAAGTCTGAGCTACTGGGCCTGAAACACACTGTGTTTGAAAACTTCTGAAGACGTCACCTCAGAGGGAGCACCAAATAATTGTAACCCCCAGTGCAACTAACCCTACTCCAGAGTTTTTATTGTACCTCTGTGTGAGAGCTTCTCCAGGATGATCCTTAGGCGCTGAAGAACAGGGGGTGAAATGTCATATTTATAGATGTCTATTACTGGCACTCGCTGACATCTCCCAAATATTCCATCTGCAGGAGAGAGAAAAAGAAAAGGAAAAATATACATTTCGTTTTCTGAGAGGAAGAAATGTGTGATGAGATGCGCATTTCCAATGTATCCTAATTATATACTGAAGGAAACTTTTAAAAGACACTTTAAAAAGCTATCAAAGGACTACTGAAGTCACGGGACTGGGTATTTTCTACCAAAATAAATAAATACCGGAAAGAATATTAGTTGGAGGAAGATTCTATTGTACAAGTTATGCATACAGTTTATTTTATAAAGTAATCTCAGACTTCTGCTCCCAAATCTTTTAATGTAAGACTTCTTTACTCAGTGGGAGCTTATTCAGTGGGGAAAAAAAATTAATGCTCAGTGCCTACTATGTTGCAGATGAAAAGTGCAGCATCCAGAAATATAAATATTAATTTGCAGAAACGATGAGGATTTGCTGAAACATTTTTAATGCAGGAGCTGTGTGTTAGGCATTGGTAAATGAGAACTGAATCCGTAATGGCTAGTAAAGGCTCATTTCAAGAAGTACCCTCTAATGAATGCAATAAAAGAAAGCTGCTCACAGAACAATGAGATATTAATGTGGCCTAATTTATTTAGCTCCATTCCATTTGTCTAAAATGACAGACTCTTCTCATCAATGTCTTTTCAAATCACACCTTCTAATTAATTTAGCTTCTTATTAGTCTTTATTTAGAGAATTGTTCATTTTGAGACAAGCTTCCTGTGTATGTGTGGGAGGAACAGGGAGTTCAAACATTCAAATTACCTTTCTCCCTTTCATACAAAAGACTAATTCAGAGCCTAGGTGCTTCACATACAATCTGACCATCTGCAATTCCAGGCCTCAGAAAAAGAAAGTGGCTTCATTTATTGTTCAAAACCCTTCTCTTCTATATAGTGATCCAAAGGAAGCAATTTAAATGCAACAAGTTTAATTAGCAAAATCTTCTACTGCAGTACTAGTTTTAACACAGTAATTACTTCTGCTCTGATATTACATCTATGCTCAAAAAGGATAGTTACAACAGATTAGCAGAAAATAACGGTAAGTATTAATTTGCAACCGTCCATTACTTTCTCTGCTGCTTCACAGAGCTAAAAGACTACAAATGGGAACTATTGGCCCAGCTGTTCACGAAACACAAATAATGGCATAAAAGAAAATAAAACAATCCAGGATGCAGAAAAAGGGCATTATTAGCCTTCACTGTTAAACACAAATACCTCATTGAAATTAGCCAACTTTTGCTTTCTTTGCCTTTCCAATCCTCCTGTCACTTACAACTGCCAAATTAAGTTAATCCAAATTAAAAACTTACCTCTGAGTCTAATTTTGTTATTGGAAGCTAGGTTTATTTTAGAAACCGCATACACAGATCTGGTTTGTTTTTCTGCCGTATGATGTATAAAGCAGCCTAACAGCAGATTAAAATATTCACCTCCGTTGGAAATAAGCATAGTATATAAATATCAGTCACTTGTAAATGGATGGATAGCAGGAATAAAGAAGGTCTTGATTCAGACAGGAACAGAAGAACATTTTAACGTCTACGAACAAGATTGTTCAAAATGAAACATGACTTGAAATAGCCAGTTCTATTTTGGAATACCACCACTACTGGCCACAAATAATCAGGACAGTATCTATGTTTATATAAACTACTTACATTCCATGATTTTTTAAAGATAACGTACCCTAAAAATAATTATGACCTTATTTTAGAGTCCAGGAAAGCATACATACGCAGCATGAATTACAGTTTTTCGTATTAAGTATCATTTAAAGATAATTCAAAAGCTAATTCACTCACAAACTCTAAAAGAGACTTAACCTGTTCTTCTAAAAACCGAATTTTCAGAAACATTGAACCTACCGCCTTTGAATAGAACAAAACCTATTTAAATTCTAAAATCAACAATTAGCACGAGTCTGAGCTGCATTATACAATCTACCCCAAAACACTAGGACTGCTTAGGGAGGAACTGCAAGTTATTTTGGCTTTTGTACTTGAAATATGGGCATAATAAGCTTTGAAGAGGCTGCAATCACAAATAGGGCTCTGCTCTGCTAAATGCGGTACTAGGAGAGCTGAGAGGGAGCAGCATGCTCCAAGGGGCGCTTGGCAAATACCATCTCTAAAATGCAGAGGGTCTTTATAGCGGGGATTACAGTTGGGCTGGAGTTGTGCAAATAGTAGATTTTAGTTCAGGTCAGTAGTTTTTTTTTAAAAAGTAGGAATTTGCACAGGTTTTTCTATTTGGGGTTGGTTTATTTGTGTTTGTTTTGGTTTGGGGTTGGTTTTTTTTAATTTTTATTTTTTGATTGCAAGGCTTCTGTGGCACGATTTAAAACCTAAAAAATTAAATTGAGGTTGAGAGTTCAATTTTCAGGGTACCTTTAAATTAAACCTTCTTAAAATTACATAGACTGTGGGGAACGAGTGGCAGGGGAGAGCAACTTTAGAAAAAAGTATTTGTAAAAGATCCCTCTCTTTTTCTTTCCAAGAAATCTATTTGGCAGATGTGGCCCAAATTCAATAATGGCTTTGGTCCAGCACAAACTTCATTTTCGCTTAAATTACAGCTAATGTTTAAAAACTGTCCATTCTAGTCTGCTATGGACTATCCAAAACCACCGGGATCTTTACAGAGAGTAAACACATGTTGTGTCATTCCAGACCAGCTGCCCCCAACGCTGGAGCAGGGTGATGTTGCAGTACCTTGGTGTCCGAGCACCCTTTCATGCACCCGTTTGACTTCCAGCAGCCTCTAACGAGGGCTGCTAGAAGCAAATTGCCCAAAGTTGTCATGAAGCAAAAAGGAAAATGGACAAGCTCCCAGATTTTACAGTAAATGTCATACAGCAGAGGAAGTTCAAAGTATGAATGATGCTTTAATAACCACCATCCACTGTATGCCTATAGCCGTGAAGAGTGTGTTCATACTGAACTTTGATTAAAATTGTATTCTAAGAAGGAACGTAATATGCAAAAGACATCTGCTCTTTACACATGCCCAGAATGAGGAAAGGTTGAGACAACTGATCAACATACACATATGGTTGCTATTAAAGTGCTATCATTTGCTAACCGTTACCAAATAGTATCTGAAATTTCCATAGTAATATCTTATAAGTTATACTTAGACCTGGAAACATCTGCGTTAACAGCATGGTAATGTTGACTTTTAGACGGCTTCTACATTTGTTTCCAAAGAAGTGACTAAAACAGAAGAATAATATACCCAAGGAGACAGTGGAATGTTTCTTTCTGTATTTGGCTATTTACTAATAGGTTTAATGTTTGAGAAAAAAAAAATGCAAGCATAAATTTTTACAAGCTGCTATTTAAAATCTTGAATTTTGACAAATATATATTACAAAGTTATATGCCAACATCAAAAGACACAAATTTAACGTAACCCAGGTGCCCAAAAAGATCTCAAATAGTGACAGATTTAGTAGAGACAATATCCTGGAGCATGATACATGTATTTACACTGAATATTTATCATCTTATAGTGAAAAAAATGCAACTGATGGATTAAACAGTGAAAAGTCAAAACACAAGTTCTGGAAGGATGATTTTTGAGGAAGGGATACAAACAAATGGAAAACTCCCATCTTAATTCATTATTATTGCCCATTTGCGATGAATTAGTGGACATTTATGATCTCTATTACTTACTGAGGAAGGAAGCACCACGTTACATTCGTGACTGACGTCTATGTACTGAATCATATGAAGGGAGAGCATGAAAAACTATAGTCTGAAACACAGTTTTGAAGAGTTGATTATGTGAACAGGTTCAGTTGGTTCAGACAGACAGGCATCATGTGCTTAACAGCTACTAAAAAGTCTTTGGAAACTTGCACTGAGTGACCACCTTCACCTTGAAGGCAAGACTGGTCATGGGCAGCTGGTTCATTCAATTCATTTTAAGTAGTGTTTCCTACAAAAGAAACCCAGTGTATAATAAGCTGTCCTTAGCTAGAGAAACATATCCTGTCCTGGAAGCACCAAGTATGGCTAATCTGACAATTGAAACTGAGATGTATACGAGACTTGGCACAGTTTTGAATAATACCAGCAAAAAAAGCATGAGTTCTTGCTGAGTGTATTTTGCTACTGAGCAAAGCTACAAGGACTGGTAGAGACACTGGAGTTTGTCTGCAGGCTAATGAAAGCTTGATAGATGTAAATTAAAAGATTGTCTTTTGCAGCAATTAATTATTTAGATCTACATGCAGTGAAATTTTCACATGGTGCTGACAGGTGACCTTTGGAAAGGAGCCTTTAAGCGGATGCTTTGAAGCACCCAGTTCTTCTGCTCTTCAAACTTCCTGCAGCAGCCAGAAAGGAAGCGGTGGCTCTCCAGAACGTGACAGGATTCGCATACATGGGTCGACCAACACTTCAGCTTCCTTATCCTAGTTACCTGACTATTGTTAAAAAATTGTAAAGTAGAGCTTTGTATAAAACATAAGGTTTTCCCCATATTGTAGGCATCATGCCTTGTTCCTGTGTCGTAACTTAAACAAAAAAGTCCACAGACCCAGCAGTGTGTGAAATGGAACCTGCTGCCACCTTTGACTGTATCATTTATGCTTTTGCATAAACAAACTTCCTCTAATGTTTCTCTAATGTTTCTCTAATGTTTCTGCAGAGTTTTCAGGGGGCATCGTTCTTCAGCAACTTAACCTTCTGTAAAAAAAGGATTGTTTCTTCTCACTCAATATGGACATTACTTCACAGTCCTTCCCCCAGCTATTGGTTTAAGGTGTTGTAAGGTCCAAGAGTAGTCCAGGACTAATGAAAAGGCCAGTGCTTGATGTTTTATAACCCGAGTTGCCTACTGGAAAGATTAAATCATTTTCCAATGGGAACCATATTTGCATCTCAAAAGTCTCATGATACTGCACTTCAAGGTCACAGACGTTAAATGTTTTAGGAAGTATGAAGGAGATTGTGAAGGTATTTTACTCTTCTCTCCCTACTATTTCTCTCCAGTATGGTGTTTGTTTTCAAAATCCTTTTCCAAAAGAAATAAAAAATAAAAAATGTTACAGTTCCATGAAGAGGACATAAGTTGCATACCAGGAGGCTTCTTTCAGAATATATAGTCCACAAAGCCACATTCAACATTTACAAGTAAGCTTTTCAGCAAACAGCATATTTTTAATATTCCATTTATTAAAAAAGATTTGTTCATAATTTATACCTCTACTTTTAAATTCTCTTTACAAGTGAGGTGGAGATCACACAGATAGAGCAACAGTGGCTTCTACAGTGTCATTTCTCATGCAATGTTTTGAAGATATTACTCCAATGCTTTCAAACAGCCAATGCTTACAAGCCTCACTGCAACAGTCCGGCAGAAAAGCTGCTGCTTGCAATCACGGTTAACTGCATCCCAAACCTGCAGCGCTCCACGGAGAACACAGCCTTCCTAGGAGGCAATCTCCCCGTGTTAAACTTTTAAAACCTTTTTACCATTTTATTTTGCTTATCTCTATGCAGCCTCGGTAGTCCTTGGTTGTTTCCATTTCGGAGCAGTAAGAGTGGCATCTAGTGGCCAGTTTGGTGCTCAGAGGTCGGTCCCGGAGCACACGCTTTTCACCACCGAAATTTATTGCTTTCGGATCCATTTGACATCATCTGGAATACACAGCTCTGCAGCCACAGCCACCCTCAGCCTTCCTTATCCATATGGCTGATAGGCATGTGGAAGTTTTTAAGGCAGTTATTTAGAATTAAGAAATGCAATACAAAAAAAAAAAAAAAGCCTAAGCTACTTTTTCTAGAAGTAATGCGTTATTAAGACAAATAAGCAAAGCGCATACAGATTGTTTTAAAAAGCATATGTGGCGGCGTTCTGCTTTTGCTAGTGTGTAAGGCACGAAACATTGTGCAATAAAAGTAAATCCTCAACTGTAAATAAAACACAAAGCACATTTTTTGTAGATTCATGTGGTAGATTTAAGAGAAGCACCACAGGAAACAGAAAACAACATTATAAGATGTTCTAAAATTAAAAAAAAAAATAAATTAACCAATAAGAAAATGCAGTGGATACTCTTACTAACAGTCCAGTAAATACACTTTTCCTCAGCTACTTAATAAACCACTGCCTGGAAGGCAAAGGTAACTTGGTAAATTTTGCTCAAAGCCAGACCACCTAACAGTCCTGTAAAAGGACTGTAACAAGATTTAATGCCTTTCCTCGCATCTTTGGACACAGATATTAAAGGAAAAATGTGGATGGCCCATCTGCTTTTGACCAAAAAAAACCCCAAAACCTAAACCCCAAAATACGTTTTTGCTGATTGGAAGACTTGGATGGGATGTTAGTGATTATGACAGTGCCAGCATTAAAAGATAAAAGCTCCCATTAACAGCAGTATTCGTTAGCTGTTGTGCAAACATTGTGATAGGGATGGGATTTGCGAAGATCCAAATCATCCCGAGGCACGTCTGAGAGCAAAGAGCTCCTCTGGGATTTACAGTCCCCTTGTCTCAAGGAGTAATTCTGAGAGCAAGTTCTGGAGGACTCTGTTCTTCCTTCATCAAAAAAAGATATAACCTTCAACAGACGGGAAATATCATTTCAGGAACTATTTCTGTGCTAGCCTGCCAATTTAAGTGGTGGATCGTACGATCCCAAAATATTATGCACACTTTCACTTGCGAGGTTTTCTTAAGTTACAACAGAAATATGTAAATTGTAGAGAAAGTAACTAAAAAATCCTGCTCTCTCTTGAGTACAGCGAAAGGAGGGAAGGAAAGGACGGTGAAAAAGCTAGCTACATTTTAACAAAGCAAGAGGATAGCAGGCTCGCGATGAAAAGAGGTGCTCCCTGCTTCCAAAAAGCCCCTAAGTTGAGTTATTCAGCTAAGAGAATGAGAGGTGCAGATTTCAATGCCTACTTTCTGCCATTCAGAGCACAGAAACGAACCTGAGTCCTACCAGGTCGCACGCAGGCCTCCCAGCTACAGCAATAATGGCCGTGCCTTGGGAGGAAAGGGCAGGGGGGAGTTGGAGGGAAGGAAAAAGTAGAGATGAAAAGAAAGGAAGTCTTAAATTTTTGCTGCTAGAGCTAATGTTCCAGTTGAGTAATGCTTAAATAGCACGCTACTTCTTAGAGAACCAAACATGAATTTTCCACAGCCTAGGTAACTATGTGGAATGAAAGCTGTGGGGTTTGGCTCCATGATGAGAACAAAAAAGGATTATAAAGCAGTGACTGAATCAACATCTTCCGCATCCAGATGACCACTACAGTTTGTAAGCCACAGAAGCCATCTGCCTCTGCTTTTGATCTCAGAGACAAACCCAGACTTGAGAAAACCTTTGACAAAAACCCAAGAAGCTCTAACTGTAATACATTAATAGGAATTTTCTAAGCAAAACGACATATTCAATATTAGCTATGATATCTCTAAGAAAAAAGAGCTTGCAATCAAAATCATCTGAACAGCAATTCCTTTTTTTTGTTGTTGTCGATATTGGTATGAAAGAAAAGAGAGGAAAGACTTAAACCCAAAAATCCTCCTCCAAGAGGGAAAATACTTTAAATTCAAGTATAAGTCAAGTATTAGTAGGCTTACAATAAAGCTATCTCTTTTTCTGCAGCATATTTAGTCACCGGACTGCAAGACTAACACGTAAGTTTACATTTTACATTGCTATCTCATTAGTGAGAAATCTGAGCCCTGTTCCACCCCCCATCTAGAAAAAGCTATTTTTTTCCACAAGAAAGACAGAATACTGCACCAAATTCTGACCACATCACCACCAGAAAGATAGGAATAGACCAGAAATGTTCCAAGAAAAAGCAAAGAAAGGAGGTAACCACATAGATCCTTAAGCCTTGAACTATCCGATTATGGGAAAAGCCTAAAAGTTTATGCAACATGGTTGATTAATTATTTATGGCATTATTGGGAGAAATGGAGTGAAAAGACAAAAATGAACACTCTGAATCAGAACAAGTTTCAAGCAGAGAGAAACTGTTCTGAAGCTGTTCAACTGCCTCTTGGAAGAGTAATGGAGCTCCTCTTGCTTGCACTGGTTAAAATTAAGCCAGAGCAATAGGGAATGATGAAACATGAACAATTCTGGTTTTACTTAATGTGCATTTATGAACAGAGGTTACTGAAGGGACTAGGAATTTATTTATGAAAGCAATGAGATGCAAATATACTAATGCTTATTTATGCACACTAATTTTCCAAGTATCACTGAGATGTACTTCAGTCACTTCAAGGATCCCCATTACATTTTCGGTTGGTGCCAAGAACCACTTTGGTGCTGGCAATGTCTTCACTGTGTGATCAGACTGTAGCTGCTCTTGCATCTGTATTCCCAAGGCAAAAATAACTCTGCAAGGAAACATGTTCAGCAAAACGGATTTCTGCATTAATTTTCATTTTGTATTAAAAACAAAGTAGTGAAAGTTTTAACTCGTGCTGTCTAAGTGCCAAGAACTTATATTTTAAGAGTTAGTTATTACGGGTTTGCAGGAGACAGTGTTCTTGTGAAAACATGACTAATGACCATTCCATTCATATTCATCAGATGCAGCATCTAAGAGTTAGAGCAAACTTGGTTTATTTCTGACCTTTGCCAAACCTGACGCTTTCTAGATCTTTGCAGGACAATATTTTTTGGGACAGCAGATTATTTCTGTAATCTGAGCTACTGAATTTATTCCTAAATGGAATTGACTTCAGACATGCATGAAATTATAGCAATAAAGATCTCCCTCTTGTTCCCTAGCTGCAAAGTATTACAAAAGTTATGGAAAATTATGTTATGCCAACCTGAGCGCATCAGCAGAGATTTCAAATGCATTCCTTTATGAAGGGGAGGGGAAACTCGTATAAAAAAGGGTAACTTCACAGAGTGCTGCACCCTGTGGACTGATTAAAACTGTTTGGTGCTATCTCAGAAATCTCTGCACCTTGCTGGAGTATGAAATATCAGCACGCCTAGAGAAGCCACAGCACATCGAGGTGTCTCTGGCAGCTTATCCACGGGCACTGGAAGAGCCGAGAACCTCACCTCAAACTTTGACAGAGGGATGCTAACAGTTTCTGCTGAACAGTCTGGAGAGCGTGAAAAACCTGACAGTCTTCAAGCAAGCTGTGCTTTAAAATTGGCTAATTATGATGTTACATACCCAGGACCACCTTATCAGAAGCTGCAATGAGAAAAGTCTTTTCTTTCACAATGAATTAGAGGCCCAGCCACAGCTGTCCCCCCACTGTGTGACGGAGCCTGAGCACCGCCCGCAGCTTCACTAACGTCAATAAGTGAAGGCCGTGAGACGTTACAGTCCTCCTTGCTTGGTTCAGACCCCAGTGTCCAGTCTGAGACAATATCAGGGCAAAAGCACTAATAGTCCTGGAGGATATACGATCCTAACAGCGAAAAGCTGGAATAAGGAGATGATGTCATTCGGTATGCAGCATTGATGAGGTCAGCGCGGGAATACAGAGTTCTGGTGTCCAAATTTTAAAAAGAGCGATAAATTTTGGGAAGGACATTAAGAGAAGCAAAAGAGATTATCTACGGGCTGGAAAAAGCCCTACGGTGAAATGCCTTTTCCAGCGCAGAAATCTTCAGAGCAGAGGATGATCTTTTGTCTCTATAAGCCCGCAGACAGATTAAATGATATGGGAACAGAGATGTGGAACAGGACTGGGAGCAGTTTCAGAAGTCTTTAATTCTCCTCAGTTTTGTGTGCTACTCTTCATAACAACTTTTAAGACTTGCAATGTCTGAAATTATGACAAAAATGGCCCTGAAAAGCAAGATTTTTCTGCTTTTGCAACAGGCGCAGAGACCCCTCAATGCATGTGAAATGCGCAACCCCAAATTACTTGCTATTTTATTCACAGAATACATAAAACTTACAGGAAATATTTAACATTTGAGCATAATTCTAAGTTGTAATGTGCTTTTTAATATACTTTATACAATTAAAAGCCATTATTTAACTGGAGTTTGGGGGCAGAATTTAAGCTGCTCACAGCTTTAGATTCCCCGGCAATTTGAATGGTTAAGTACAGAAGTTGTATACTCAGCATATATACTTCTTAAAAGAAGAGAGAATAAATAAGAATAATTTTGAACAAAGTATTCATGCTACAAAAGGAGGAAATAACGGTTCATCAAAGATGCAAAATAAAAAAAAAAAAAAACCAAAAAACCAAAAAACCAAAACAAACCACCAACTTGAAAGCCAAGACTACAGGATCAGCAAAAATACCCACTGAAATAATATTTTACTAATGAGCTCCATACTGTACGTTTCTAAATTTCTCTCTCATACTATATTGCTTATGAAGAGCCAGATTCTTGCTTGGGATAATGAAACTACACAGAAAATAGAATATCTGGTTTTTATCTCTTCTTATAATCCAGCTGAATGCTCTTCCAGGCAGAAATCGTCACTTTTTTTTTTTTTAGCATGTTTTGATAGAGCTAACAAAATAGACTGCAATCCTAAATGAAGGAAAATGCCTCTACCCAAAATCTGTTATGCTGAAGCTTCTCTTGGATTACTGAAAATAGTAACACACGTTTAAATAATATTGCTGCACTTATGACACCTGTTAGATGGATAACTATTCACCTGGATCTCTGCACAAAGACCACTTTCCTAAGCGTGTCACCTCAGAGTTTCAGGCTTCTGCCGGTGCTTCTCCATTCCCCAGTTACTCAGCCGGGCAAGCCCACGCTCCCGTTCTGGCCAGCAGAAAGGTTTGCAAAGGGACAGCAGCTCCAGGGTGGTCGTATGGACGTCACCAAAGGCATCTCCAAAGGCAAAAATGTAAACAGAACTGCACACTCACTAATGAAAGCATAGGGAGAAACCAACATTTTAAACATGTGTGAGGAAAAAGAAAGGTGAATCCTAAGGAAGGAAAAAGCCACCAGCTTCTATCGCTAGCCATATTTCAGCACTAATTTTCCAGTCCAAAAAATGCTTCTATGATGACGCGTAATTTGGGTATACCTAATCTAGAACGATTCCCAAACCATGTACAGATATAAACAGTTTTTGATGCATCCATGTTTAATCTACAATAGCATTTTCTCCCAAAGGCATCAAACAAAACAGTAAAATTTTTGTCTTTCAATCTGGCTTCTGCATATCTAGTAACTGCAGTAATTTTACAGTGTATATCATTTATTTCTTCACTGTCACTAAGAGCAGGAGCCAGAGACAACTGTTAAAAATAATTGCTACTATTTTCAGTGTTTATGAATGGACAATGTAGGAACAAGACAACTCATTTCTCTCACCTCTGGAGGATCACCCTTTCAAATAAAAATGTTCCCCCCCGAAAGGGCAATCCAGAAAACAACCTGCAAATTTCAATAAATTCAAGATCTTAAAGTCAGCACCCCAAGTCTTTTGCACAAACTTCATTTGCCACAAAGTTCATATTCTGCCACTGACTGCTGTCATATTTGGTGCAACTTGTTATGGGTGGAAAGATAAGCAGCAGGGCAGCAAAAAGAGGAGGTTTATCTATGGCAGCTAATCTCCTCAATCAACAGCACTCAGCTCTGCTTAACAGCCGTTGCCAAGTAACGGGGACCAGCTTTTCTTATCGGCTTCATAATGTTTCATTGACTATTCAGACTAGAATAGAAAGCTATGACACTCAGGGTTATAAGCAGCACAAAATGAAAATGGCATATTATGTGGTATGAAGAAGAGAAATCTTTTAGCCCTCACCTTATCTGGACAGTGACTGTTATGCAAAAAAAAAAAAAAAAAAAAATCATTTTCTGCTCTGCTTATTTTAATATCACAAAACAAACAGAAAAATATATCTACATGAACAAGATATTTTTTTTTAACATTGTTGGCAGGTCCTTGGCAATTCACTGACATTACTGATACCTCTTATACAGAGAGACAAGGGTTGCGCAGATCCCTATTACATTACCGAAAAGCAAGCCTTTGCTGCTTATTCTAAAGCTATTGCAGCAGCTTTAATGCAGTGAGGGATGTCTTCTCACAGTAGGTGGGATATTCCTCAAGCCTTGATAACCATGACCAGAATAAGACAATCTATGCAAAACTGACAACATTACATTTCTTTAACGGTATTACTACTTCTCTCTCCTTTCTTCATCTCCGCACAGATTCCGATTTTCTGTTCAAATATTGATACTCTTTGTGTAGCGGAGCAGCAATAGCAAAGCCTTATTGCGTCTCTTCTGATTGTGATTTTTTTAGAGTAATCACCTTTTCTGAATATCTGGCTACCAAAATTTAAATCTGGAGCCATCCAGAATTATGATGAATTGTAACTGCCATTGTGTTTTCATGTTATAATCAACACATACAGATTTATATCATTACCCACAACAGGAAAAAGTGGTAAATAAATAAGAGAATATGCTTAGACATATTCGCTGTGTCAGAGAAACTAATGATATACTCCCCAAATTAGAAAATAAATTTGTTTACCTTTGTTCCACCCCAAAGAATGATTAACCATCCCAAAGTCACCATATCCAGAGATCTACGACCTCTCAAAATTTTGTCTTTGACATATTTTCCCATGCCCAGAAAAGGGAAGGAATATCCTGCAACAAATTTTACACTCATGGAATTCTTTGTCTTTCACACAAAGTTCAGCTTTGGATTTGAGGCAAATATTTATAAGCATCTCAGGTTGCAAGTACTTCTGAAGGATGTCGTGTTACCCAGTCTCTTTCTGCACAAACTCTGATGCATTCAGTTACTGTTAAGCACATGCCTAAATTGAAATTAATTGCAAGTCTCCCAGATGCTACTGGGAATATTTCCATGCTTAAAAATAACTATTTGCTTAAGCAATTGTCTCTACTGCAGCCTCAGTGTTCCATGGCCTTCTTGCTTTTCCAAAATTTTAGAAAAACCTGAAAAAATTAAAAGCAGTTGCAAAACACTGCAAGTATCATATCATATCCTTCAGGAAATTTTAAAGCCTTGTTGTATTATGGAGCCCATAGGATGAATATCATCTATTGAAGCAGAAACGCACCTTTCTTTGGCACTGAAGTTTCCTGTGCAGATACGATTTCAAAGTACTGATTGTGCTTAGGTTGAAATGTCTCATGCGATCATGACACAGTGTGATATGGCTACGGGCTCTCTTGCATTTAGGATGGGGTTGATGAATTCATTTCACAAAGGCATCGTTTTTGTGGTCGTCTTTTGCTGAAAAATAACTTCTGAGATATACTCACCACACTCTCACTAGTAAACCTGCAGTTTTATCTAGACAATGCATTTAGGTGACCGAGAGTAGGGTTATCGACTACTCCACATAGTCACCTCCTTCCATTTTTCATCATTAATGAGAACAGACAAATTTCAAATAAGAGAAGATATTATTTCTAACAACAAATAAAAGGAACATTTCTTTCTGTACTAAATGGCATGAGTTTTAGGGAAAAGTGTTTTTGAATCTGATTCAGTTCACCAAGGCTTGCGTATGAGATCGGAGAGGTAAGTTAGAATTGTAGTTGCTGCAGGTTTCCTCCAGAACCAACAAAGAGAGAGGGGCACGTGCTGAAGGTGATTTGGCTAAACTATAATCTAAATCATTAAATTGAACAGATATGTGTCTTAATAGGAATAAAATCACAAGGCCTTGATGAATGGATTAGCCATAACAAAAGAACAAGTTATAAAACAATCTGTGGATTCAACCTTAGCTGAGGTACTGCTATCAGTTTTCACCCAGTTTGGCTTTTCAGCTAACGAACACTACGAGGAGGTGCTACACCCACTTCAACTTGAGTTGCTTGAGTACAACAATAAAGTAAGAGCGTGTTCAAATAGAGAGGTGTTGAGTTTTCTTCTATCACTCAAATAAGTAAAGTTATACATTTATTACTAATGTGAATCTATCGATTTATCATAAATTGAATCTATCTATTTGAAACCATTACTATTTGAATCATTTATGGAGCATTATTTTAACCAGTGTGATAACACACACACACAAAACCCATATTTTCAAATATATTCCCTTCACTACACTTCCACGTAGATATATAAACTGTAGCAAGAAACTTGAACATCAGTAATTTTGGTTCTTAAGGCTTTTGCTTTTTGCTCTGAGCCAGGTAGAGGGTGTTAAGTTCTCAGTCATGGAGAGGTGACAAGGTTCATTAAAAGCCAATGATGGCTTAGACAGAAAGAGGCAGAAAGTATTTCACCTTTTCATCTCAGAAGCAAATGCACCCTGACATAAATAAGAGGCCTCTTCAGCCATGACCACACAGTGCAACGTAGAAGCACTGCAAGCGATTGCAGGACTGAAGATTTCAGTCCCATCAAGAAGACTCCACCAACTCCTGGGACCAAGCGCTGCTATTTTAGGACGTGTCCATCACCTGAAGTGGCTTCTTAAAATTTTAGTTCAAGAAAAACAACTAATATATCAAAAATCTATTTAAATTTCTTTTTTAATATTTTACAGTTGTCCCTTTACTTCTGTGCCGTATCAGTAGTGACGTTACTTTTGAACATTCACATCAGGATCCCTAAGGGACAGATATTCAAGCTGAGCATACACACTTAAGAAGCAAATGAATAACAATATCAGATGAGCATATATATGGAGAACTACAGTTTTGTGTGCATAAAATCAGTCATACAGGCTGCGTCATAGGCAAGCAAATACTAATCGCAAGTGCAGATACACATTGTGATGTACCACCTAGGGAAGATGGGTCGGCCAAAATCAGGGCAGAGGTTACCGCTGTTTTGACTTCTGTCCCACAGGGGTTCTGTCCTCAAACTGTAATTTTAAAATACCTGTCATGTTGTTTCAGTACCTTCATGTATTTGGTATCTGGAGTGGAAAAAGGGGCGAAGGAATTAGCTTAATAGAAGCTAACAATGCTAAATAGACTTTGGAATAAAAATTTTGCAGAGCAATATGAGAAGATTCTTACTTTATATGTTGAGAATAAAAATCTTATACTCAAAACAACAGGCCTGTCAGTAATTACAGAGAAATACAGTCTCCACACAGATCCATCATTAGACATCATTCTAGTAGAACCATTAGAAGTGCCCTCGTTTTACCTACAGGCAAAACACTTATGCTAAGCTGCTTCCATACATTTAAGGAACTGATTTCAACAGCACTCTGGTTTGGATTTCCTTTTCTTTTTTTTTTTTTTTTTCCTAAGAAGGCTTCAGAATAATTTCTACAAAACCAACATGGATCATCTTTAATTACTGCATTGCAACCATGGCTATTTAAAAACCCAGTCTCAGCAAAGTAGATGACAAACATTAATGAGCAGTAATGCACACACGGTATTGTAAATGAAAGGATAATGAAAGCAATTTATTTGAAAATTAAAATATGATTAAGAATGGCAGTCTGTACTAGGACCCAGATGCCAACAGAAAGCAACCAATGTGCAAGCAGACTGTCATTAATTTGGGAACTGTATGAAATTGCTTTCCTTTCTTTGACAGTTTTTAATATAAAGTATCTTAACTAATAGACAGCATGAATACACTGGAAGCCACAAGACCTATGGAGATTTTTAGAAGAAATAAAGAACACTACAGGGAAAGTATCCAAGAGGAGACTTGCCGAGAGAGAGGGAAGTACATCTAGAAGATATTTCCAATTTTAGGTAGGAGGAATTACACTCTGCAAAAGTGCCTCTCCACATTGACTCTGGAGGGACTGTCAGTTCTTAACTCAGACTCAGCAGAGTGCCTAATCTGAGGTCAGGTGAACCTCAAGCGTATCTCCAACAGCAGGTGCTCACACCAGCACCTAATTAGGAACAGGACACTTTGGGGAAAGCCCAAAAAGCAGGTGCACCAGAGTTAGCTAAATGCATGCAGAGGAAGTCTAGAAGCGATTTAACTACAACTGTGTTCTCCTTCACATGTGTTAATAAGAAGCCTTTCTGAGACCATGCAAATATGTTTAGGATCTAAACTGGTTCCATCTGTACAGTGTGGGCTGCTAGTTCAAGTCTCCATCACTTCAAGGACCTCTGACCTTTGCTCCAAATCAGAGTATAGCACACCTTGCTGAGCCCTTCTCACTGGGTTCCAGTGACAGGACACGTGAGAGTCGTTCAAAGCTTCACCAGGGGAGGTTTAGACTGGACATCAGGAAGCATTTCTTTACTGACATGGTGGTCAAACACTGAAACAGGCTTCCTAGAGAGGTGGTCGACGCCCCAATCCTGTCACTCTTTGAGAGACATTTGGACAATACCCTAAACAACACGCTTTAACTTTTGGTCGGCCCTGAAGTGGTCGGGCAGTTGGACTGGATGATCGTTGTAGGTCCCTTCCAACTGAAATAGTCTGTTCTAAGGTTCAGCTTCCAAGCAAAACAGAATACTGGGCTACTATGAATGGGATTTTGTTGTATATTTACTAGAACGTTTATACAGTGTTTACAAGGTAAGTAGACCAAGGAAAATCAAGGTAATCAATAAATGGCTTTTTCACCTTACTTTCTTGAATGAATTTATATTTTATGTGTATAAATCACTTATCTTCCTATCAAAAGACACCCCAGAAAAATAAATTTCATCAATATGGCTCCCAACAACCAGTATTTTCCACTGTACGTAAGGTCTGTGGAGAGCTTCTCACTCAGTATTGGGCTGTGCAGTAAACACAAATCCTCCTAGCCAGGCTGTACACTACTGAACCCTGCAGACATCTTCCATCCCTTTTTGTCTTGGATAAATTATTATATGTAATATGTATATATTACCACTGTATGAGTAAATAACTAAATATCTAAAACAAAACTAGCAAGTTTTTAGGGGTAACAGCTGTACCCCAGCTGAGCTGAACCGGTACCTTATCACCACTAACAGCACAGAAAAGACAAAGAAAACAGTTTTATCTGTAGAACTCCATGCCTTAACAAAAGGCTATTCCCTGGCCAGAATACATTCTTCCCCCACCCCTTTTTTTTCCCCTACTGTTGCATTGCTTTATCTATTACTAAATTTTACAAAGATTCTTAGACTTTTCAGCTTCTAATTATTTCTTTTCTGTCAGTCAAGTCAATCATTCAACACATCTTCTTAAAAACTGCTTCGATCTCTGTTTGAACAATGCGACTTTTTGGGTAGGTGACAAGGGCTAATCATCAATGGAAAAATATAAATAGAACCAATGGCTGCTTAAAAATATATTTTAATCCTTAAGAAATCCACTGGGATATTAACAAAAGGTGGTTTTGTCTGCAAAAAGGCATTAACATAGCCATTTATAAAACTAATAGGAAAGCGAGCACTGCTCCAGTAATAATGAAAGTACACTGCAGAATAACATTATGGAAATAGGATACCAAATTGAAGAATTGACCTTGGGGCCCTGGCTTATCCTGGATGAAGATGACTTGTGAAATGAAAATTTGGCTGTAATTTGCTCTTGCTTTCCCTAAAAGGTTGAAGGCATTTCTATTCCAAATGAATAAAACGACTGTTAATTTCATAGCATTAAGCGGGGTGTTCTTAAATATAGTTATTTAAGTGTATTCAAACACATTTTCAAGTCTTATTTTTATTCTTAGAAAAATAGAACGGGTTTTCTGTGATTTTTAAATTTAATTTTTAAATCACTTCAGAGAGAAGTACTTGCTACAGCCAAATCAGCTGGATGCACTATGCTTATGTATCAAGTGTTTATTCTTGATTTAACAAGATCCATTGGTCTGAGCATTTGATACTATAAGTGAACGTGAAACACAGAACATGAGGACGTTCCTTCAAATAATCGTATCACTTTCAAGTAATGGTAAAAAATTATAATCTGTTATAGAAAAAAAAATAATGGCTAAAAGTATGACCATCATAGTTTTGTTTAACATGAGACTTATTTAATAATGGCCATCAGTGCATCCATTTCAGGGAATAAGTGTCACAACATGGTGGTTAAAGTCAGAATTAAATAAATCAAAACAAAGCAGAAGTCACAGGTGGATCGTATCATATGCTACAAGTCTTCCAGCATGTCTTTTACACCAGTAGTTTTAATTATTGGTATCATAGTAGTGCCTAGCAGCCTCAATAATTGTTCAGAGAATATGTATGAAATGCAAACATATAAAAAAAAATTACATCCATATATATATATACTTACACGTAACTATATTTTATATGTGCATATAATGTTTTAATATTACATATATGTATAAAATAAAATAGTAATTTTAAAAACTCTTCCCCAGGCAGATTACATTCATAAATTAGTGTTTATGGCATTCAGATATGGATACACAAGTAAGAGCTTGTCAATACCAGCCAGAATGACAGGCAACACTAAGCACAGCCCAGTTCCCTGACTATACTTCGTATGCTTCACGGAGGAGAATTTCAAGAAGGAATCTGAAGGACAGCTTTAAGTTGGCTTATGAATGGTTATAAACAGCTTCTGTCAAACATGGGGGTAGAAGGGAAAAGGTGCTTATTTGAAAATGAATACAAAGAAGATAAAAGCCTGACGTAACTGGTAAAACAGAAAAAGGAATTAAAACCTGTATTATTTATAAGAAATAAGCCTAATACGTTCTGAGCCTGTATTCAAGATGAGAAAAATTCTCAAATTACATGTCTAAACACAGAGACTCTAATACATTGCTATGTATTTTACCGAATTTCAAATAAAAACACCCATATTTTTCAAATTAACAACCTCTTACAAAATCTTACTCTTCAGTATATTATTGATTTTTCTTTCGTTTAGTAAAGTGGAATCAAGCACAAACAGTGAAAACCTTTGAGATCCATTATTTCAAAGAAAATATTATTCAGTAGTGGTTTACCAAGCTAGCAGCTAAGTTTAAAGCCAAATATAGGATAAGAATGAAAGGAACTCCCTCTAATACATGTTGCACATCAAAATTACTCTGAAAAAAAAAAAAAAAAATCAAACTTCACTTTCAAGGCATTTCTCACTTTTCCCTTCAAAGTTTCTACCTGAAAGGTCTGAAAGGTGGGCTCCAGAGCCCAAAGTCTTGGAAGGATCCTCTAAATTTGAACCTACTGATGAGTCACTAGTGCCTATCATGCTAATACTGGCCTTTAGCTTAAATAGCTCTTTTCTCTCCCTAGTATTTTGTCAATAGCATACTTACAGAGATCAGCTGCATCATCAGCTGTCATCTGCATATCAGGTATCATCTCTCCAGCTTAATCTGCAAGGCTAAATAGGATGTCCTCCTCTAGTTTCCTCACTGAGGAGAGACTTCATTCTCTAATCTCATTACCAGCCTCTTTTTCTATGCACGCACTCCAGTTTCAACTAAATCTTCAATACATTTGAAAGAAAAAGTCCATATGAGTATTCCAGGGGATCTCTTGTTAAGGTTATATACACTGCTACTTGTTTATCTCAGCCGCCATGTGCCTAGATAGATGAGTACTAAAATTGTCCGTGGTCTTTCATGGCACCATCATAATATGGACGTGTGCAACCTTTCACTTTGTACCGTTCGTCTGACTCTCTGTCATTCTACTTCTCAGAGCTACACATTCTTTTCAGTGCAATATTCCTCTTCTCATTTTATCCAGAAAGCAGCTGAGTTTTCTTTCAGCCCTTTCTTAATATTTGTCCTAACGTCACTAATAAAAACACAGAGTGAGATCTTTTACAAAATCAATTCTTCAGAAATTCTATTAAAAAGCTCAGTCCAAGCACTTCTCTCATCAATGCTACCCATTGCCATACTCTAGTAAGACACAGTATTCACTTTATCATTCCTTTCATAGTGTCTGCACTTGGAAATTTAAATAACAGTTTCCCATACAGACCAAGCAAGGGCTTTACTGAAGTCCAGTTAATGCCATTACCACCATTTCCTGTCTAGAAAGTTCTTCAAAAACACAACCGGTCAAAACAAAGAAAACCTTTTCAGGCCACTGGTACAATCACCTTGGGTAGATTTATACTGACTGCTTCCCATTCAGCTCGGAACGGATTTACAGGCTTGCATTTGCCTGACTCATACTCTCTGCCTTTTAAATATAAGCAATATTATCTTTTCTCCGCTCTCTGTTGCTGTGTTTACAATACTTGCTGCCAGACCCACTGTTTTGTGTGTCAGTTCATTCAGGAAACTGTGATGGAGATTATTCAGCATCAAGTCCTTTAAGTGGGTTTTATTTTAGTTATAGTAATTCTGTTTTTCTAATGATTACTCACCTTGGTTAATATCAATCTTATAAAAATCAAGGGAAAACATAAACAGAGCCATAGGATTGTCTCCTTTGAAAACTTTGATTGGCATGAACGTGGTTTGGCTGGTAAATCTGTTGCTACTTTATTACCTGCAATATTAACTGAGGGGTGAGGGGTAATTTTATGAACTGAAGCTTTGTTTGTTTATCTCCTGTCCATTTACAAAGCCATATTTTGAATAACTACTTCCAGACAGATATTTTAGTAACATGCGGTGTGAGCAGCCACAGCCATTAAGTAGGCAAAAGAAAAAAAAACTAAAAAAAATTCTGATAATCTTATTAAGTTTCTTGGCTCTTATTTAGAAGATTAATCAGGAAAACATGAAGGGAGAAGAATCGGAAAAGGTCTGATGCAATAATAACGGTGTCCCTCAACAGATTTACCAGGCTAAAAGAAAAGTCTGATACATAGATGCTCCCAAGAGTATTCCGGGCTTCTAACACAGGCACTCCTTCCGACTCAACTCAGCAATCACCTCTCCATCTTTTCCAAAATACAGTGACCGAGCTGTCGGAAAGACACACGTGAGCCTGCAGCTCTGCACGCTCACAAGTAGGCATCTCCGTTCCAGTACTTGCACACCCACTAGCTTTTCGGGAAACCGCAATAGCAAAGGTACTTACAGTAGTTGGCGTGATTTCCGTGCCTTTCCTATATGGTTGCACTTAACAGTAGTTCAATACTTTCTTTAGAAAACAGATGTAGCGATCACAAAGCAAGAGAACACTTGTAGAGAGATATAAACACAGGTATTTCTCACATCAGTGTCTATAATTCACTACCAAATAATGGTATTATGTCGAAGAGTTCATACAGAAACATTTCGTATTTGATTCATGCAAGTACAGAACATGGAAATTCCTAAATAGGATTAAAATAGATGAAGTCTATCAATCACATTTCATGGTAAAGACCAGTTACGTGGTCAGGAAGAAAGTTCTGCACTGAAATTTGCATGTGGACTGAAAATTGCATTGTTTGTTGATCCTCAAACTGTTCCTTTATTGTTCTAGCAGGAAGAGAATTGTTAATGATAAAAGGTTACATTCATTCTTTGCTGGTTTGTTACTTCAAAGATAACAAGCAAATACAGAAAAAGTCCTACAGTTTGTTAAAAATCTGAGATATAGAATATGTCCTCTCTATTTCAATTTAATGGCATTTTTATTACTAGACTTAAGCTGTAAGTCTAACTAAAACAACAAAAAAACCCATGAAAAACAGAACTGACAAAAATAAATGACACAAAAAGCTCTCAACTCTCTTCAGTGTTCAGAAAAGTGAATTAACATATTTATTGAATTACATTGGCAATGAAGACAGCAATATATTGAAATTCATTGATTTTTTTTTTCTTGACTTAAAAGCAACACAGATGCTTATTACAAAACAGCGGTTCCTCTTCTCATTTTTATCAACCCTTTTTTAACAGCCACTGACATTGACAGTTTCAAGCTTAATTGTACATTCAGCATGTACTGTTAATGACATTAGATAAATGGATCACATCAGAATGCAGTATCGTCAAAAGAGACCACGTGCCAATCTTACAAATTTTAAATCAAACAAGCTACTCCGTAGACCCTGACTCTTCAAGTTGTTTATCAACTGAGTACTAGAGAATATTTTGAATGTCATTATACATCAAAAGATGAAAGATGTGCCTACCACAGCCCATGTTCCATTTATACAATGAAATTTAATTACATGTTATAACTATGCTGTCTTAGAACTATGGTAATTAAAGGGGTACAGTACATTGGTGTTTTATTCATTGTAAGCCCTTATTTTCAGAGGGCTTAACTCAGCCATGCAAATTTACTCCCTTATCAAAGGGTGGAGACTGTCACAAACACAGCAACGCTTGCTGCAACTATGCTAAAATAGAGTTGAAACTTATTTGCAGCATTGCTGCGGATGTTGTTAGAATGAACCTAAAAAGTCTTCTCCATTACGATATATAAGGACTCAGAATAATAGCTCTTTAAAATATCAGTTTATGTTTACAGGAATGTTTTGTTTCCACATATCTCTAATCAGATTTCTGAGCAAAATACTCTCAACCTCATGCAAAATGTCTTTCTGCAAGCCCAATATTAGCACAAGTAGTGAGCCTCCCAAATAATTAAGAACCTTTTTGGAAGGATGAAATCTAGGTCCTTAAGCAGCAGGGTGTTTGGATAGAATTTTCACCTGTATAGGCAGTTGCAAATTACAATCCTGTGCATCTACATGGGCGTCCGAGCAAGACCCGGTGGCTGAGTGGAGGCAGTTTAATTGGCTGGCCGTACTCCACAGGAGCAGAGGAGACTAGCTTGGAGAGGTGCCGAATTAACACATCTCACAGATTTCCAAGTCGTCACTCATCCTCTGCTGTATAAACCCAGCCCTGCCCCCACAAGTCTCCCAGACACCCAAGATTATACACCCAAGATTATACACCCAAGATATACCGTCTTCATATACGTGCAGTAGCACAGAATATCAAGATCTGTCTTCCAAGACGTATGCAGATACACAGTGAAATAAGCACCGCGTTTCCTTCCCAGATAATCTCTCCACTCATGGTCTCATGCATTCTTGGATTTCCAGTAAAAAGGAAAACAAATCCATAGTATCAATTCCCCATAAACTATTCAAGATTCACGTTACCTTCATTAGCCAAAACTGATATTTTACCTGTTTTGAATACAAGGCTACTTAAAAAGTGAAAAAGTGTTGGTGACAAGTTTTCAGTGAGTCTAATCTCACTGGATGTATTGCTTCCACTCAAGATACACAGTGTAAAGTATGTGGCATTTCTTTGGGTAGGATGTTGGGCAAATACTTTCCCCAAACATATATAAAAAATACAGCTGCGCAAAGCATCAATAAAAATAACTTTATCTTCAATTCACTGAACGAGGCATATGATTTCTAATAAGCAGTCATCCAGTGTAGCAAAATCCTGTGACAACCAACAAAAGGGGCAATTTAAGGACGGAGCATCGCCTTGCTTCTGCAGATCTAAGACTTATTTTAAGCTTTTTTTGTGTGTGTGATCAAATCAGCATCAACCCAATTATGCCTAAGGTCTATCTTCTTGTTAGATGGCAGGGTCAGTCACAAATGAGCAGCCTCTTGCAATTTTCCATCGAATCAGCTCTGTAATTTGAGAGCTAATGCAGACATCTCATGAAAACAAATCATCAGACAGTGTCGGTTCTCCCCCTCCTTCCCAAAATGAAGCGTTCAGAGGGATTTGGGTTTCTCTTTTAAAAGCCAATTTTCGTCTCTGTGAAAGCCAATGCAATCTATAGTAAACAAAAGTCAGTAGTCATTTTTAGACCTACATGAATATTTCAAACCTCTGTGCACCTTTTTTCCAACAGCATTCTCGCTTTGTTCGGTAAAAGACAGATTATGAATTTTAAGTACAAAATACACCCCGTAAGTAAAGGTGTTTTGCAAGAAATAAGACATTTGCACGAAACTGCAAAATGCAAATCTATAGTCATAAATTTGCTTGGCTGAGAGCTCAGCACCATTACAATAAACACATTCAGGAAAAAAACCCTTTATGTTAAGTGCCCTTCATAATTCATAAATACCCAAAATCTTCGGGAAAAGGTGGTTATTTCCAACAGGGGGAGAAAGAGGTTGTGCATAACGAACTACAGACAAAACCAAACTCGAGTTGTTTCATTCACCCAACCTCTGCCTTCTTTCCGACAAACTAAGCCACTGAATCTGTACATCTAAACTGCCAACGAAAACAGTAGGATGATAAGGAAGATCCCTAAATTATTCAAAGTGGTTTCTGGGCTTCAAAAGACTCCTTCACTTTGTTCCTTTATATATCTACAGCTATTTAAGTTTGCCTGCGGCTCTGACACAGGCAGCATTGTGCCTGTGATGTTGAAAGAGAGGAGCGATTCTGTAAGTTTGGGTAGAGACTTCTCCGGCTGGAGCCCACTAAGAACAAGACGGCCACTTTGGCAGGTCTTGGGATGCAAGGACTGCAACTCTAAAGAAGTCATTCCCTTCCCCCTGCCTTTCTATTTCCAATTTCTCCCACACTATAGCACTCCTGCGTATGCCGGATAGAACTTGTCAATCTCTCTGAGGATCAAAAAGTAAGATGCTATTAACATATGCTTTTACTGCTTAACAGCATATAGACAGCACTCCCAAAGGGGGCCCGAGGCTCCGAAAGAGGAAAAATAAAAAGATACCAGAGTCAACATCGTGCCCTAATTTACAGGTCTACTGCTGGTAGAGCCCACAAGTGTTACATTCCCTTTTTTGCTTCTCTAATGCCAGCCACCTCATTCTTACTGGCAGACAATAAGCTGACAGAGACGCCGAGCTTAGGAAGGTGTAAAGGTTTCTAGTGCCTTGCTTCTTGGATACAGATACATTTTTTTCCCCTATATGCAGAAAAGACTGGAGGAAATACCCTTCTAAGTTCTACCATCCGCTGGCAAAAGGCTCCTGAGCGCACAGCCTTTCATACAGACTCCCACTGAAGTTAACGGGATCACTCACATGAATGCAAAGTTGCTAAATCAGGCACACCAGAGGAATTGAAAAGCCATCTGCTAATTAACTTTAAAATCTATTTTCATCAGATATGCGAATATACTGTATGCGCTTCTCTGTGTGCTTCTCAGATTTAGATCCCAAAATGCAGAAAAAGACTGGGACCTGAAAACTGTCAGTCAGGGTGAGGACTGAGACCTCATACCAAGAAAGGAAAATATTAAAGCAAGAGCTCATAAAGTATTTTTTCTTCAGCTAACTTCTCATAATGCAATGCAACCAGTGTAGTCTAGTTTAATAAGGACTTTGTAATTTTACGCTAAATTCATTATGTGCACAGCATTGCTGCCAAGGGGACAGCAAAAGCGGAACGGCAATGATGTGGAGAATTCAAACTTGGTTGCCCTTGGAAAGAAAAGGTCTCGGAACAGCGTCTGTGACTCAAGGCTAAATCACAGGTACGGTCAAGCAAAGGATATGGTGCCTTAAACATCAAGACACACACTGTCACCTCAGCTACCACCGATCCCCCAAAAAATTCCATACCTACAAACAAAATGGAAGGAGCAACAGAAAAAGAGAAAGATCCAACACCACCCTGGAAGATAGAGCATTTTGTTTTCTTCCCATTAGAGTCCTTTAAATCTGTTTTTCAACAGCCGTCCAGCTCCGTCTCTGCTTCCACTTGCAGTAACACCAGTGAGCTAAGACTTATAAGAAGTGAAGGTTGTTTTCTCAGCTAAAAGGGATTTTCTAATGTCTGGCCTTCTGGATGTTTCTTGTGTAGTAGCTGTTTGGCATTCAGAAATACTGGCCAGTTATTTCAGCTCCAGAAATCTCAAGAAGCAATTTTATACTTTAGCAAGGATACTGCCATGCTCCACATATTCATTAGATCCCTGTACGCTCTCCTTTGACACTGTGGTAGATTCAGTATCAAAATATTTAAAAGTAAGCCTTATAAGCAGGCTGAAGCTTCCCAATGCATCTGCCACAGTAATGTTCACATACAATATTCTATGTGTGCATTAATGAGATGTGATATTGCCTATACAAACATACATTATGGATTGCATATATACAGAATAGCATACCTACAAATACTATGTATCCTTACCATAATGCAGGATAACATTCAAGTGACAGCAGTTTCAGAAATATCAGTTCAGCATCAGCAACTATTTTCTACACGTTAAAATGAAAAGCTTGTAAATCAGCCTCTTGGTGGGCCTGCTAAAGCTGGACACTGCAGATATCCACCATCCAAAAGAGATACTGACCCATACAGATGCCAGATCTTCATGCCGTAATATTTTTAAACATAGATTTGAGGCACTTTTGAAGATTTTAATGATCCTGAGCCCTTGACTGTAAAATATAGAGTAACTAAATATTTATCATTAGATTTCCAATAGCTTCAAGGCCCACAATGAAAGTGAGTTCTTTACTAACATTTTCCAATGAACATTTTCTGAGCGTGTGGTGTAACACATACGTTAGCAACGTTCATTTGGGGTGAGCTTTCTGCCTGCATCCCAGAATTACTCAGTAGCAGCCAAAAGATGAAAAATCACCCAAGTGAAGATGTAGCTATGGCACAATTTCCATCATGACTCTATTCATGGGGAAGAGGGGCAGGGGGAGAAAAAAAGCAGCAGGAGTTGATATAGCCTTTATGGCCAGGGGCTGTGCCTGCGCCTGCATTAAAAGTCATGTCTCTATTTCTAGCGCCCTGGATTAAAACAGATACCATCTGACTTGCCATTTATTTATTCACACTAGGTTTCAATCTACAGGGTGCAATAAGAACACAGTACTGGAGGGTTATTTAATGTGGAAGCTGACAAGGCTGCCAGCCAAAGAAAAAAAAAAAAAAGAAAAAAAAAGAAAAGTTTTCTTTTCTGCAACTAAACCAATAAGAAATGTGTTTAAAATTGACCCAATCATAGTTCCTTTTCTTGAGTGTGTCCTTTCTATATCAGACATCTGACTTTTCTTCTTACACCTTAAATCTTCTAATCAGATTGTGCTGATAAACCCCTGAATTTGTGCAAAGGCCCTTTAAAACCAAGAAAACATCATACAGATTCCCACTTGCGATTGCTGAATCAAGGCTTTCGATGAGGCACTGACTAATTCCAAATTGGTGAGCAGCAAACCGTAACTAAGGGCTGACAATAAGGAATATTGCTACATACGGCAAGAAATGCCAAGGTCCTGCCACAAAATCCATTTATTGTACATCTCTCGTGGCAACAGCTGAACTTCAGGAAAATACATCGTTTGACCGCATTGTTCTCAGATTGCAAACCATTAAGTAATTATCATCAAAACAATCTGTGGATTTTATTACACATATGCATGAGTTCTTAGCACACAAAGATTTAGAATGGGAAATAATCTGCATTGACGAAACGACAAATGTGCAGGAGTGAGCCCTTTTGATATAACATTTTAAATGGGGATAAATATTCTCATGAAAATTCAAAGTTCTCACCTAATTGAATAAGGGGTGAATGATTCTTCTCCTGCATGGCCTTTATCTGTCTTCTAGGGACATGGTGAGAGCAAATCTCTAAATATAACAAATATCCATATATGGGATCTAGAATCTACTCAGGTGGTAGGGTGAGGAAATTCAAAATAACAGCAATTACATGCAATATAAAAATATATTTCCAGTTGCTCTGGGAGTACCTTGTAAAAAAATTGCAAAGATATGCAATTTATAGCCTGTAACAACTGAAAGAAAAATAACGTTCATCTAGGAGAAAAACAACCCTACCATTGTCAGACCCACAATACAACTGTAATTCCAGCAGGTTAGGATAAAGATATAATACAAAGAAAAGTACTAATATTATTTACTTTCTCTCAGATTCTTTTTTCTTCTCAGTGGCTTCTGCCACTACAGTTGCAAGATCCGTTATTTTCCAATCTTTTGCAAATGGAAAAGGGGGAAGGGAAAATAAAACATCTCTTATTTGCTCATGTTTGGATTTTCAATATTTTTTCCTTTGATAGCTTCTCCTTTGAGCAGTAGCGGTGTCAATTCCCCGAGGGCAGAAGTCAGGTCTCAGAAATATGTACACAGCATACAAATCTTCCATAATACTCTTTCTAATAGTTTGTTAAACTCTGAGAAATGTTATCTGTGGAAATACATATATGCATTTCATAAGTCCAAAACCAGCTACTGATGCCATCTGCATTGAGCTACAACAACCATTTATTAGCCTTGTAGAAAATGCTCATAGTTTATACAAATAACTAAGTTTTAATAGCTCCCGCCAAGATGAATACATCATCTATCAACACAGACTTCTGTGCGCAGTCCCCAGAAACCGTCTTCCAGGGCCTCATGGCAACTTTGTGGAGCGTTTCAGAAATTATTGGGCAGACCTGGCTACAAACTTCTAGCTTTCTACAGAGCTCTCTTCTTTGTACAACTATCCACCAGCCTGCCTCAAGCCTAAATTTATTTCCAGTGCCACAGAAGAGCAGTTCTGCTTCCATAACCTGTGAACCTCTGGATCATTTTGCCAATTAGTATAAAAGTTGTGCTGAATTTGTGATGTGGGGTGTAAGAATGAAGCAGTCACCACACTGGACACAAAACACCCAATAATGGAAAGAACCTCTAAGCGCTCCTGATTGTAGGTTAATCTGCTGATGAACAAGAAATAGCCTGTTGAGGCGATAAAATTAAACACAGCAGATTTTTTCTTAGTACATGCCAACGTTACACCAGCCAGGGTAAAGCTGATTTTTTGGGCAGACTGCTATTAAATCAGTCTGAAGGTTTGCAGTAGTAAAAGCACCATGCTGACAAAAATTTCACCTGCATGTATTGTTCTCAATTCCCAAAATAACCTGCAACTTTTTAGGGAGATAGCTTCCGCTAGCTGAAATGCAAATGTTAAGCAAAATGACAGCACCTGCATTGGTACAATTCCAGCTTACCTCTGAATAACATTAACTGTTGTGTTCTACAAAACTGTTTCAACAACCATCCCAATATCTTCTGCGTATCTCCTTTTTTTTTCATATATACTTCTAAAAAGCATCAAACTCTGCCTCTCCTTCTAGACCTTGCCCCTCTAATTCATTAGTTTAGTTTGAAGTCACAGCCCGCAGATGAGCAACATGAGCCTTTTATAAACCAAAAATCATTCCAGTATTTTCCAAGAGGTTTTACATAAGTTGAAACACTGTATTGAAATTATCTAATGGGTATAATTTATCACTAGCAATGAATGTTAGAATTCCCCTATTCTCATCCTTTACAAGTCATTAGCTAGAGACAGCAAAACATGCACATGCCAATGCCTTTAGCTTCGCTCACCTGCAGAAATGGTCCTCAAGAGCTATGTATCTAAAAGCATTTTCTTTCCTAGAGAGGAATTCATTTTCAGGACACTCATTTAGAGCCAGAACTGACAAATTTAATGAAGCAGTTCTCTACGCAACACTGTCTCAGAGGGATCTCTGAACATCACCCCACCGGTGAAAAAGTTCACAGTCATGAATGAAACTAAGATAGCTGCAACACAAAGTAAAACGCCACTAACAGTAGTAAAAGTTCAAAAGAGCCATTCATTCTGTAATTCTAGGGACTGGGTGTTTGAAAATAGCATGTATACTCAGAGAATAAATACTTTTCAAATGTCTTCCTGGTTCTTTCGCCTTTATATATAAACTTGACTGACAAAACACTTTTCAATGTTATTAATGCATGATACGCAAACTAGATACAGACACGATGGGTGTGGAGCACTGTGATTCATCTGGTAAAAGCACAAAGTCTATCATCAGGTACTTTAAATACCAATAGGATTATTTTTTTAATTTGTTTTTAAATCAGCCACTTTCAGGCAAAACATAGACGGTGATTGCCAGAGCTATGGCTTAGAGTGAGATGTTGCAGAAAGTGCTTATGGCTATCAACTTAGAGCGATCAGAATAGCATGTTCCCAGGCGTGCTTTCCAATTCAAAGAGGCCCTTGAAGTTTTAATGGAAATTTGGTTGAAGGACAAGACAACAAATGGTAAAATACTGTGAAAGGTCATACTTTTGATTAAAGATCAAAACTTCTAAATAGAAAGAAAGATTATGGCTGTTTTATATTGTTTTTATGAAAACATCTACACTGAGGGAATTATCGGAGAGGATCAGCTGAGGACCAAGCCCACGTTACTTTAACAACATGCTAGTCCTGAGCCACCATGCTAAAAAAACACATGACCTAAACTGATGCGCTAAATGAAGTAGGCATTCATTATGTATTTTCTGGAGATATTACCTGCCTTTACCTCAATTTTACATACAGTGTTGTCGCAGGAAAAAAACTGGCCAAGTCACGTGGTTTAAATGAAATCAGGGTTGAAGTGGTTTATTGATTTATTAATGGCACGTAATTAACTGGCAAACAGTGAGCTATACATTCGGGATCAATATCAGCGAAAGAACAAATAAACCACAACACCAGGCACTTACGAAAGTATAGCAAATGCGTACAATTTTCTAAACACCCTCCCACCGCTAGCCCCCAAATTTTCTAATCCCCATGGGCCACGTTCACACAGTTGCCTGCACGCACAGAGCCTACTGACAGACAGGCAGCAGACGATGTTCTCCCCCCGTGCGCCTGGGGTGCAGGATCCCATTTACCAGCACCTCCTTTGGGGGATGCGGGGGCTCCAGCTCTGTGCGCACCTGCCCTGCTTTCTTCAGCTGAATAATTTGCAGGCAGTGAACGAGATCTCTCAGAGCCAGGTATAAATACCCGAGGTCACAGCCACTGGCAGGAAGGATGCACCCTCCTGGACGTGGGCTGTGATGGTGGTGGTGCGAACAGTGGCAAACCCCATTTTGATGCTGCTCTGTTCCCATTTCTCTCTCCCCGCTGAAGCAAGTTCTCATGCTTCTTTTATGCTTTTCAAGATACCTTTTTTATTTCTTTTTGTTTGTTTTTGAAGGTCCCGAAAGTCTCTGCGTAACTCCACGGTTACCATTCAAACCAGATGATAGTCCTGTTAAGCAAACTTTGTTCTTTTTAATTTCTGCTTCAGCACTACCAGGTTTTGGGCAAACATCCTCTGGGGTAGTTTGGGGTATTCCATTCACACACGCTGTTTACTCTTGCATTCCTCTCTGTGGTTATCCAGGCCATGTTACTAAGAGGAGGAGCCACGCTGACTTCCCCATAAGTGTTACCAATAGGTGATTATACATAATAAAACTATTTTTACTGGACATGGAACAGGAGATGGGACAAATAAGCCAAAGTTTAATGGGAACTAGATGATCTTTAAGGTCCCTTCCAGCTCTAACCATTCTATGATTCTATGGTTGGGTTCAACTAGATTGCAGCAATGTTTATGGCTAGACATATAACCGTTAGCCCTCAAAAACAAATTAGTAAGAACTAATATCACAATGAGAAAGCTTTTAGAGCTGGGCACTAGTTCATAATAACGTTGTTAAGTTATAACACATGAATTAAGCATGGATTCACCACCCAGTGACATTTTATTCAGCCACAAAAAATGAGAAAGAATGCTTGCAGTAACACTGGTGTCAGAAGAACCAGAAAAACTAAGATGTATAAGACAACACGGAAGGAAAAATAATGCTTTCAGG
Organism: Rissa tridactyla; assembly: GCF_028500815.1. NCBI lineage: Eukaryota > Metazoa > Chordata > Aves > Charadriiformes > Laridae > Rissa > Rissa tridactyla. The sequence continues at coordinate 157,255,886 of NC_071467.1, read as the reverse complement.
ATCTAGGAATTATCAAAACATCAAGAAACTGAGACATGTAATATGTGTAATAAAAATAAAACAGTCATTTGCCACAGATTACTTTCTAAGAGGATGCCCTTTGGTCCTGCAATGTTAGTATACTTTATGAATACATGCAAGCTTTGGAGCAAATATTGCCTATTCTTCAGGATAAAAGACATTGAGTCTGTAATTTTGTCTGAAAACACCTCAGATAAGTATCAATAATAAGATAAGAAAGATGAAAGTGATGATGTACATCAGTGCAAATGGATAAATGAACTCCTGATACTTCAAAGTTAGCTCAAAAAGCAATCGACAGGGCAAAGAAAGGACCCTAACGTAACTACAAAGCTCAGTCAAAAGGTCAGTTAAATCCATTTCAAATTTTCTGTTATATATTTTGTCATAAGTATGTATGGTTCAAACTGAAAAGTTTAGTAGCAAGGAAGAAATGTGGAATTTTTTTTTCAAAATTCTCATATAACACAGAGGTCCAGGTTATATAGAGAGAGGGAGTGAACAGAGACACTGAATGAAGCAAATCTATCACGGGACCTGCCCAAGGATGATTCTTGACCATACCTTTTCTGTTTGCTAAAGCAGCGTTTCTTCTCTAACAACATGATCCTCACCAGCAAGGCAGGAGCAAGCAGGTGAGGTTTCGAACCTGACACACTATCAGCCCCCTGCAGGCTCTGTGCACAGCCTGTGGGGTGTCCGAGCGCCACACTCACCGAACCACCCTGTGAGGATCCTAGAGATGACAAGAAGGGATTCATTTCCTATTGGGGCTTTTAAGTGTTTCAGGCTCAGCTGATGTCTCCCCAGAGGAAACTGGTTCCCCTTTACCTGTTACATTGGCCCTATATCTATTCTGTAAGGGTACCTCTGCAAATAGATAAAGAGCCTGCCTCACTCCTGGAAATCACAAGCTTCCAACCTCCCTCATCTTAGGTACCTCCAGCCTCCACCCATGAAGGTGTAGCCATCCCTCCTTCCAAGCAATGTAGGGTTTTGCCTTTTGCCCTGCATAGTCTCTACAAAACCCCCGCTCATCTCCATATGTTGCACAGTCTCCTACAGCACCTTTGCGTGGTGGCTACATGCCTCCGTGTCTCAACTAGAGCACATCTCTTACCAGGAAGGTCAACATCATTCCCAGCCCCAGCAAAGGCACCAGGCGGACTATACAACCTGAGACCCGTATGGACGAATCCTTCATCCGGAGGTCCCTTCTGATATGACAGGGTGGCTGGTCCAGCAGGTGCTGGGGAATGTGCCCTGGGGCACGTCACTGTCATCACTGTGCAAGTCCACTATCATCTTCAGCAGTCCCGCTGGGTTCCTTTGCTGCCCCTTACAGGGAAACTCTCATGTGAGCAGCTGATTATACAATTCTGTTCCCTATGCATCCTCATGTGTAAATACTTTTACAAAAATAACTAAAACAAATACAATAATTCTACAGTTTGGGGAGAGATTAGAAAATGGTAGGTGACCGTTCTCAACTCCAAGAGTGCTTTCTGTGGAAACCCAGCTCTCATGTAATGTAACTGTAAGTCTCAGAGATTGAAAAAAAAATTGTTTGTACATGCTCAGTGTTGACAGTTTCAGCCTTGTTCTCCCTGGTCTCCAGTTTCCCAATTGGTGAAACACCACTTTTCACCATTGAGTAAACTCATTAATCTTGATGAAAAATGTAAATAGTACAGTGGCGATTGACATTGAAATACTTAAGAGTAAATTAACAATTATGTATTCATTCAGCATAGCGTGTGGATATGGTGTGCAATATACACAGACTAATGAAAATAAATATAAATATGGAATAGGTACTATTAATTGCGCACAAAGAGACACCCTCAGATGCTTGCGTTCAAATAGCTGTTTAAATGTGGACTTGCATAAGCACAGGTCTGATCACATGAATAAGTGCTTTTGGGGATCTGGTCCACCGATTCTCAACCTCTTTCAGGTATGAAGCCACAGGGCAGAAAACTGCAATTCTATCTCCCACTCATGCCCAAAATAAGTCACTTCTCAATGTTAGATAATAAATATCACTTGTGACATCATCCTAAAGGGTAAGAAGCGATTTATATATATATGAATAGACACGGAGACAAATATGACCTATGGGAATATGTTAAATGTCTTCTTGTGAAAACCAGAACTCTAATATTAACAGAAAAATTGTCTCAAAGATATTTTCTGGCAGCCCAACCGGTATCAACATCCACATCTGCTAGCATTTGTGTTGGGTAACTAGATTTACACACCTGATCATCTTTCAAAAGGGCAAATGCCTTGGTTTCATCAACAATATACAAATACTTGAAAGCAAAAACAAAGTAGTTTTTAAGTTTTAGATTATAGATCTTCTAAACTGGTTTGGAAGCCAACAATATAAAAATCCAATTGCTAAAACTCTCTGTGGCTTTGAAACAAAGAAATATCATTATTGTTGCCTCTTTAATTTAAATAGACTTTGCAACTTTATTTATGTTGGCAGGAAAATGGATTCGGATCGTGGTGTGTGCCTAGTAAGTAAACATCTCCAAGGAAAAGAGCAGGTCACCAATGCATAAAGTGGATTTGGGAACTGTTTAACTATGTTTCTTCTCGATATTCATTATAGCGAGGCACCCAGGGCATCTATTAGACTTTACATTGTTTATTGCAATTTCCTCTCCCGAGAATTTTAGACCTTGACAACTAGAAGTTATAGTAGCAGCCCTCGAACCAAACGCGCTCGCCAAAGGGTAGTGTTCATATTCGATGTGACTGTGGGATCTGAGCGAGAGTCTCACAATACTCAGTGCTGAAACACGTCTAAGTTTGGGTCTTGACACCAAACAGCCACAGTAGCACAGCATCCAAAAAAATCACTTTGATAGAGACTGGCTTTCTCGTTAGTTTAATGGAGAAATTGTTCTGTTTGCCCCAAACTATATCAGAAGAGAAAAAAGACAGCGGACTTGTGGTTGACTTCCATGACACTGCATATGGGGATGAAATAGAAGACTTTTTGGAAATTCAAAATTTTGGAATTTAAGCAGCAGAGCATTCAGTTGCATTTTTTCTTTTTTTATTCAGAGGGGGTTTTTTTTTGTTAATGGGTTTGACCTCAATTATCAGAATTAAGCTCTGGTAATTAGGAGACCTCTGACAATCAAGATAATTCTCCTAAATTTAAACCGCTCTCAATGAAAGTCACGGTAGCTAGGAGAAAAGTGTCAGTATTGTAACTGAATGGAAATGAATCCAAACACTACTGAAACCCTTCTTTTCCTGTATATTCTTCATCTTGTTCGGGAAGGATTTACTACGTTGTCAGTGAATTAATGGCTTCCCTTTCCAATAGGCAATGTATGGCAACTGTACATTTCTAGTGATCAAATAATTTCATAAGCTAGAAAATAAACAAGTGCACAGGGTTTTGTAATCGCTGTTTTTCCTCAATGAGCACTGAGGGCCAGAAAAAGGAAAAGGAAGACAAACAGAACAAATAATAAGAGTAAGGAATGGTATGCACAGAGACGGTAAAATTAATATGCACAACAGAAATGAAATATTTCCAACCAGAAGCAGCACTTCTCATCACACCAGCCAAACAACCTTGAGAAAAGCCAGCTCAGGAATCAAGAAAAAAGATAGAAGAAATAGCTTCTGTGATCTGAAAACTTTTCTAAGTTAAGAAAGAAAATGAAAGTGGTAAGATAAAAGATCTGAGCATAAGTTTTATATTTTGCCCTTGACTTTTCTTGCCCATGAACTTACATCTTGCTTTTGATTTTTCTTTACTGATAGTAAACTAGTCTGGCACTACTGAGATTCCCCCCTCGCCCCTGCCATCCCTCCCCTTCCTTCAAAGAACACTGTGTTTTCTGCAATCCTAGATATGAATGTTCACCTGAATTAATCCTCCTGCTCCCCTCTGACTATTCTTTAAATTGTTACTTGGAAAGTGTATTCAGGTTAAGGGTTTCTTAGCTGTTAACGGTTTCATGAAGCATATGGGAAAACACATCTGTATTTCTTCAGCCACTTAGAGCAGACAACATGGTGAAGACAACCCTACGCTGTCTTTTACTCGCCAAGTATTTCCACAGATGGAAGAGAGAGGGAATGGGGGCAGGACTGAGCAGGATATGCTCCCCAAACTCTAAATCTGTACTAAGATTCAGGATGAAAATCAGGATGCTATAACTCATTCCTCTATAGACACTTAATAAAATGTTCAGGAAAAATCCTAGCTTTTTGAAAACAAGTACAGCTCTACAGCTATGGACTTCCACTGTCAAGAATTCACCAAGAATTTAGCATACACCTAAATAGTGTAGATTTCTTCCATCACTTTTCTTTCATCCTCCTCCATCCCAAATAAAAAACTACACTCAGCATAATTTTAAGGCATTTCATATAATGCCTTAAACAAAAACCTCTAAGGACACAAGCGTAAAATCTAATGTGTCTACTTTCCTTCTTGCACAAATTAAATTTGCCATTTCACTACTTGAATTGAAGTGGGGATATAGCTTCCAGTAGATTTGAAGACAGCAGCAGTGAGACAACATAATTTTTGAATCATAAGTGGATTTTTTTGACTGTTGGCATTAAAAGGACTTTGGCATAAAAGTGCCATATTTTATATTTAAAAAGCAGTAATTAATTCCATACAAAGCCAACAGCTCACTAGTGATACAGTTATCGTTCTCTATTTTCCACAAAATCCTTATGGTAAGAAAATAAGCTGGTTTCATTCAGTAGCTGCAAACATTTTCATATAACTACATAGTGTTAGTCAAACTGATGACAACTGACTCAAGTATGGCCAGTAATTTATGACATCTGCTATTCACAGAAAAGAAGAAAAAAAACCCCGCTGATTATGTCTTCTGCAAGGGATGCTTTATTTCAAAATATGTCTGAACTTTACAGGTAAAAATGCTGGGATCACCACGTTCTGAGGGGGGAAAAAAGATTAAAAAAAAAAAAAAAAGAAAAAAAATCCAAGATTGACTATTTGTTGTGAGTGTATGTAAAATACCATTAGCAGAAGAAAGTAAATTAATTCTTGTTGGAATTCTACTAGCCAACCATTCTGCCAAAGATTTGCTCTACCACCTTGCATTTTTTATGTACTCCTGTACAGAGCACAAAGATTGGCACGGCACAGTTAGCCTTGTGATCTATACGTATATAAGATTCTACATGCAAAATATCAAGTTTAAAAGAAGTGGCTGCAGCAGAATACTAGTGAATTCATTGCCAAGACGAAGTCAAACCTAACTTGTATTAAAACTGCCTATAGTTCCTTAAGCTTCAGACATGTAGGTTCATTAGAAAAAGATTTATAATGCTTTCCTCATACCTTGTCAGTTCAATTAATTCTCTGGTTGAAAAATGGAGAACACCAGACTATGGAACTTTTTAAATGTTTAAGATATTAAGTAATGCCACAGGTCACAAAATTTGAGCTGAAATATAAGACATTCTTTCATCCGACCATGAGACCACCCTTCTGGCTACATACTTTATAAAATTATCTAATTTTATATCTATGTAATACATATACTATTTATAAAAGTATTCCTGTGGATCAAATCGAAATAAGAATATACAATGCTAAAAGTGTTTCTGACAGGAACTATACTAGTTTTCTTCAAGTTCTTTAGCTGAGCTTTAAGACCAAAACTACTGAAGATCTGAAAGATTGATTTAGATTACCATTTAGAATTTCGTTATTAAAGAATTGCAACATACACTGACTGACATGAAGAATGGGCTTTCACAATATGATTACTTTTCTGTGTTTACTACTTATTTATAAAAATTTCCTGTGTAAAAAGAAGTGAGACATACATTGGAAAAATCATTAATTCAGTTCAAAAACCAAAGGCTAACCACTGGACAAGACTCAAAAGAAGTCGCTGGTAGTTGTTTTTTTTTTTCTAGCTTTCTGAAGTTTTGTTACTATGTCCAGAACAGAAGTAGTTTAAAACGTTTGGCAAGATGCAAGTTCTGGGGAACTACTTCCCTTCAGCTGCCTGAGATACTCCAGACCGGCATTGCCATGAGTTTGACACATTTCCTTTGAGTCCGCTCCAAAAGCAAAAAGCATAAGCAAAATGTGAAAAGACAAAGGAGAAAGCAGGGAAGATCAAACTAGAATAATTTAGTTGAGTTTCAAAGTTGATCACTGTAGTTCTTAATCTAGTTCCATGATTCCCATATCCTGTCTGATTACTTTTCCTCTTCCAATTACCAAATTGGTATGTGATTTTTGAAGTAGAACTTTCATCGTAGGGCTAATCTTAGAGCTACACCCAGTTTATTCTTAGCTTGGTCAAAGTATCCCCAATGCAAATCTACACTCAGCTCATACCCGCACCAGTTCTACACTCAAGTGCCCAATATGCAAAGGCTTCTGTGAATTATCCTGAGGCTACATAACACCACATACATGGCACCAGCTATGTAACTCAGTCAACTACTGGAAATCTTGTTTTGTCTTCTTCACTGCAGTTCAAAAGTTTTTCCCACCAATTCAGTTAAGAACCTCCACCTTAAAATGGTCTACAAACAGTCTCTGGCTGCTGTGTTTCTCTGAGCTGAATTTTAGCTTGTCACTTTTGCAGAAATTATGTTAACGCAAGCATCCCTTTGAGAGGAGGCCGCCCTAGGGCTGCAGGCACAAGGAGCACGTGGCAACAGCACACCTTCATTCCCTCTCTGAGAACAGGAGAGTGTATTCTGCTAAGGATAACCCATGCTGATTTGACACAACGGTCCTGTAGAAGAATAACGTCCTGTACAGCCTGGAGGTTTTGGGGCACAACCACCAATGCCCAATGCCTGCCATGGATTGAGAACTTCTGTGTGAGCAATGTGACCTACAAGTATTTGTATGAGGAGCCTGTCCCCGCTTCTTGGTGATGGTGTAACAGATGAGTGCAATCAGGTCATCCGCAATTTGTTATTATTATATTTTTATCCGGAACTTTCCTACCGTGGCTTTCTACAGCTCAGTAGATCCTTGTTTTAGTAAAGACAGTTCTTTGCATGGCGCTCTGCTGGGTAAATTTCTTCTCCCAGTTCACTGATACACATCCATGTCATTCCAGTTACTGTTCTCACTGAGTTCTGGCGGAAACCCAGCATCAAACCTTTCATCACCTGGTAGGATATCAAGACGATTTGCAATATAACATTTCTGTTCAGGTGCTGGGAGATATATAGCAGGGATGCGGTTATGTGCAAACTCACTAAGTATTGTACTCTGCAACCTAGTCCATTTACCTGCCACGTGCACGCTAGCCTGTACCCCCCAGCAAGACTAAACTTTAAATTTTAAAAACTGTCAAACTCAATATAGAGGTTTTAGTACCTGGACAAGGAACTTGCTGGGGCACTCGGTGAATAAAAATCCACATTAACCTTGCAACGCAGTTGCAGTGACACTGTGGATCAATTAAGTTGCTTTTATTTAAAAAGTACGTGTGTTCGTTCCATAGGACAGGTGTCAGTCCAGCCATAGTCTCCGGTTACGTGTTCTGCTTAGAAATAGAAATGACTGGGGGGTTGTTTTGTTTCTGTTAAAAGTTGAGGCATCCACAACACCAGAAACAACCAAAACACTGTGACAAAAATGTCTGAAGCCTTTGAAACAGATCAAAAGTACAGTCATTTGTTTGATATAATTTGCTTTAAAAGTGAATATTGAAATACTTAACATGCTTAGCTCCCACATAAGAAAATTACCATGAAATTCCCCTCTTTCTCCCAACCCCGCAATCTCTCTCAGATACCATTTTTCCTGTAAAAAGCTTCCTTCTAGATCTAAATACAGTAATCAACAGGAAGAAACAAAACTACAATCGTGGAGCAATATTCCATTCTGCAGTAAGCTGAATTCGCTTATCCTCGTGATCAAAATGTACAGTACATTTCACTATTTGCACTCATGTTTGTAGGAAATTAATATTCCAGGAAGCTGCACTCAGTGTGTGACTGAATTCACAAATAAGACTATCAACAATAAAATAAATAAATCATGTTTCATACTAAGACACCATGGCTTTTTTTAGATGAAAATTATCCTTGAAAACAGACATAAAACATAATCAAATAGACCAAGAAAAGACTAAAAGAAAATCTCAGAAGGGTTTAAGTATTTGAGATAAAAGACATACAGAACAACTTTGGATGCGGGGGAAAAAACCACACTTGAATAAGAACGGAGAGGAAATATTGAACAGGAGCAATACTTTTGTGCTTCAGAGTCCACGTTTCTTCCTTTCAGTGATCCCCAGTGAAACCAGTAAGAATTTATACAAACATGCACTGGAAGAGCAACACCATAATGTGCCATAAATGTAACAGAGAAACCCAAAGATTGCAACTGTGCTCACCATGTGATAAGGTATTTCATACCTTATCATTATATCTAGACACAAATTTTTTATACTGGTATTTTATAAAATTCCTTCCACAATAAGCATGAATTACAGTGGAGAACATAGAATCATTTTTTCTTACGAATAGCTTAATAGTAGGTAAATATTTTCATAAACCACCAAAGAGACCATATCATTCAGCATAAGTAGGACTGTATATTGGATTACTACATTTTTTAAAAACCATTCTCACAGCGTAAGTCTGCCTTCAGTATTTGTATCTCAGTCACGGAATATGCAGTCACATTGAGTTTCCATTTCACTGTCTAAAATTTTAATTTATAAAATACTCAGATGACCTTGTATAAAATTATTCAGGGAAAAAATATTCCACTTGACAAACTACTGCATTCCTAATTGATAAACTCAGAATTCCTAAGCTGAGTCACAAAGTCAGGACAAGACTTATTTCACAATCGCTTCCACTTTGTGCTTCACTTTCCCATCGTTCATCAATTCTTCATTGCAAACACTGTAATTCTACGTGCAGTGCCTGATATAACAAAAAAATCGGCCCTACATCTCAGATGCTGCCGTGTTAAGGCATTGCCACACTCTTTTCTTAATGGCCCTAGCTGCCCTCTTCACATAAAATCCAAGTGCATTCTTTAAACAAGACCAGCTTTTGTAGGGGTGCAACTACTTTGTGCACACGTGAAAGGTGATATTTTTTACAAGGGTCAAGAAAGACCCCTGGTTCCCCTAGCGCTGGGACCAGCAGCAGTGTCACTTCCACACTGGTGGGAGAAGGTGACTGGACAGGTCTGATGCAACCAGCACTTCCGTGGAACTCACAAGTTTTATGATATTGCCCATGAAGTGGATTCAGAGCTTGAAAAAGGTACGGAAAAGTATTACCTTCCCCCCTACCCTTCTGAAATCATTTTGCTGGTGTTATTCTCAGAGTCCATTATCTGAGTGGCAATCACCAGACAGCTTGGTGGGAAGCTGAGCACCCGCAACCTGGACGGTGCCCAGGGCTCAGGCTGGTGCCGTGCCTGTGCCGTGTGCTGTGCGGGAAGCTTTCAGCCTTAGGGCATAGCAGTGTTCCAGTACCAAATGTCTCACTTTGCCCAATTACAGCTTTAGAAATTCACAAGGGAAATATCTGGGGATTACTTGGGCCGTCACATCTTTCAGGGCACTTCATTTCACATGCTTCAGGACTAGTTTTAAATATTTTAGACGTGTATTAGCAACAGAGGGGAAAAAACTCCAAAACCAAACTTGAAACCTAATCAGTCTGGACAATGCTGAAAAAGAAGCACAAATTAATCCCATAATCAATAGGTACTTAGACGTAATTTCTACAAGTCTGTGCCAGAAAGTTACAGAGAACAGGAGGACTCTACAGGACTAAAAAATGAAAACAATGATGAAAGATATGCTGCACCGAGAATAGGTCAGCAGCAATACTTCTCAACTTGGCACAAGAAAAATTAACAGAAGTTTCTTAATTGGCTAAACCACATCTGTCTAACATTTTGACAGAATTAACAAAGAAAAGTCAAGTCTGTTGCTGCCACTGAGGCACATTAATACAGATCTGATAACTTGCATGACTACAAGTCAGTCATTTTTATAAATACTTCTATGAGAAGTAACATATTTATAAGTCTAAAACTCTAAGATCTTGAATAACACAGCTCTTCTCAGAGTGAATTATAAGCAAAGGACTCTACTGATTGCAATAGGATGCTCCAAGTTTGCAAGGATGACAGAATAGTGCCCCACAGATACATACAATACCCTTGCAAATGATAAACAAAAAAAAAAAACAAACCCAAAGAAAAAAAAAGATTCTTTCTGGACCCCCGTTTACCCTTTCAAATGCATATTTACCCAGTGCAATGTAACACCATGTCAGAGCCAGCCAAACTAGCACATTTATACAGCACCATGCAGGGATATTAGCTGAGGTCTCAGAGAGAATATAACCTCGTTAGAGCAACATTGTGCATGGGCTAATTAGGCCTGTCTCTCAAGCAAGGCTAATTATTCCCAGTACAGCACCATACTGATATCGCTCTGTGGCTTCTGGGTTCTGGAGCTAGATTATTCAGCAGTAGCTCAGGGATCTCTGCCCCACGCTGTATTCAAAATTGTAAACAAAATCATGAGAAATGGCTGTATTATTCTGAGATAGCGGCATGATGCACTGCACTGTCTCGCTTCATCTATCAAGGACATCAAAATGAAGGATTAACGTGTCTATGCGCTGAGATCATCTTTCAAACGGGAAATTCCACCACTAGACCAACAGTTGTGCTAGAGAGAAAAGTTGGACTGAAGGGAACAAATATCCCAGGGCTGGAGTCCAGGGTGGCTACAATCATCTCATTAGACATATGCCACACTCGGTAAGCCCTCAGAAACCAAAAAAAAAGGCAAGGAAAGGCTAGAGAGAAGATCAAGATTTCTGCTGTTTTTCTTAAAGACCAGCTTTGAGTAAAAGCTAGTGCAAAACAAAAGGTTCCATAGACTGTTGGCAAGGCAGGTCCCAAACTCTTCAAGGGTAAATCAGAGTTCCTGTACCGCGATGGAGTATTGGGTTAACTGAGAAACCTTGGGATGTCTCTACCAGAAGTTTCAAGGCTCGGGGACAGTTTGCCTTTATTGTTTCAGGTGCAAAAGCCAATAGCAAACCGGTGTCAAGAGAGGCCTTACAGAGCGCAAAGGAGACAGGCCTGGTGAGCTGGGACGGGAGCCAGCTGCCCTGGAAGCATGCGAGGGCCCGCCTCTGGGTGCAGTTGCAGACAGGACTTGCGCAGCAGGTGGATTCAACCAGGTAATAGAGTAGTCTGCATCGGATAGGGAAAAAGGAATCATTTGACATTCAGTATAAAAGGAAACCTAGTGCTTTTATATAAAATATACAAAATCGTCGTGCGTGAGGCAGTCAGGAAGCTTCCTATTTATTCAGTGGAGAAGGTTTCTTTGTACCTTTAATTCAGCTATCTTCTTACGAAGAAGAATCTTTGACATAAAAAGGCAAGGTGAGGTCTCTCACATCACTGCAGAACTGAATGCATCTTGTTTCAACACACCTCTAACAAGCAGCCTAACATACAAGAATGGAAACTTAATAAACTCCGCCAGGATTTGAGCCCTGCGCTGCTGACACATGCTTCTGTGATGAGACTGAATTGCCAAGAGCCTTCCGTTAAGGACAGTGTTTTTGTCCAGTTCCTGTTATGATGCCGGATAACAATATATCTAGTTTTCAAAAGAAACTCTAATAGGAAATGTGAAATAAAAGAAATGTGAGCTAACATTTTAAAGCCATTAGCATATTGTATCCACTTTCTTTTCTAACTGGCAGTGACTACCAGTATAAAGATTTGAACGTACAAATAATAGCTCCTAATGAAAAAGAAAAAAAAAAAAAAGAAAAAGAAAAAGCAACAGAGCTGTGATGACAGCTTGTTCTCTAGAATTCCAATAGAATTAAACAATCAGTTTTGATGAGGGGAGCACAGGGACAAGGCAGAAAGACATCATCAATTTAAAGCCAATTTACCTTTGTGGTTACAAGGTTGTAAATTAACACCTCTTCTGTAATAGCATAAGCAAAGAGTTCTTTTGGTGTTTTACTTAATACCTACCATGAACAAAAGATACTGGTCCAAAATTTGAAATCCTGGGCAAGACAGTAATAAAATAAATCACAAGAATATAGGAATCAATTTGGTCCCACTCTTTCCTGCTGCTCAACCTGTCCATTGCAAACCTCTTTTTATTTCTTTTAAACTGTGAATAGAAGAACATTCAGAGCATTGCCCACATCTTCTCTCATCACACAGTTGAGAACCCCTACCAATGCCCAAAATACAGCGTTGTAACTCCAGCAGAAGAGTGGCAAATGCCATGAAGTCCACTAGGTATTGGACTACTGCAACATTTACACACACGGGCATAAAAGTTATAAAGAGCATAAAACCTTAGACACTGGGAAGTACTGATTTAGGGAACAGAAGGAGAAATCTTGTTCAAAACTAATTAATTCATAAAGAAAATTTTAAAATCCCAGTCTGTAGAAAAGAGAAATACTGATAGCAACGGAGCATTTCATCTTTAACATGCATATACATTTTCCACTCCATTTTCAGCAATATTGATAAGTATTCTGTACAACCTGACGAAATGAAAGGTTTTAGTAACACAAAGCTTATCCCATCCAACCTCTGCACTTGTATGCAGCAGTTAACATGCTAGTGCCTGATTGTTTCTGATAAAAAGATATACTATATCTTGCTAAAGCTGGTGATGTGCCAAATACTCAGTGACGCAGTGACAAATAGCCTTCTCGATTCCTGACAAAATACTCCCTCTGCTGTACAATATACACTGTTACATAAAGCCCAATGCACATAAATACATATTTAAACTATGAAAAGGTCACGGTTTTCATAAACCAGTGAATTCACTCTTTCAGATTTTTTTTCTGAATGACCTTGCTGAAAATAGAAATATTATTTGTACCCACCAAATCCTGCAGTTCAAACAAACAGGATGAATATACAAAGGTATAAACTTATATAGGTGCCCAGGCCTCAAAGACAGTAACACCCCTAAATTATTTAGTTCATTTTATAGCGAATGTGAGAAAATAAAGATTCAAATTCCCAGTTAAGACACAGACAGATATGTCAAAATACAAATATCTAAATATAAGGAATACAGAATGAAGGAATTAATTCAGCCATAGTTTTGTTTCGTTTGTGTTTTACTGCTTTTATTATATACCCAGAATTTGCCTTCATTCAAAATTGCTCTGTCTCTATAATTTCATCATGCCTCTACAGTAAATATTAAGGTGATTAACAAGACTGAAAAGTTTAACATTTCTGATGGGCCGGAAAAATATTTCTGGATAAATTTTCCATTTAGAAGTTATGTAGGCCAAATGACATAAAAAGACTTAGAAAACCAAAGGCATTCAGGAGCAAGCTGAAATGGTTGTGCCGAGTATTCCAGAATGAAGACCTCTCCATCCCATGCGAAACCAACCCACAGTACATGAACCCCTGGAGTGGCATCCACGTGCCATCCAAGTGCCATATGTTGCTGAGTCTCTGTGCCAAAGAAGACGGAATGATGTTCTCCAAGTTTATACCATAAATCTGTTTAAATATTTAGTGTGCACGACTTCTCCCTCTCCCGAGAAAGCTGAATACTTCTCCTAGGAGAACACCAAAGCACGTGCATAGCCACAGAATAACACACTATTATCCATAAACAGAGGTATAATTTTCAGCTTTCAAAAAAGTTAAAATTAGGTTTTATGGATGGACATTAGGTTTTTTGCATTCAGACAGTTCACTAATCTACTTCAATTTACATCAGTAGCCCCTGACGCAAACACTTCCTCCCTGCCCCAGGCTCTTCCACTCACACAATGTCAACTTATACACACGTGTTTAAGAAAACAGTAATTGAGGAATAAAATCATCTGCATTTCATGCTTTCATTATATAAATTTTGGGTTTATTCCACAGAGGTGTTAAGAAATTCAAATTCTAATTCAAGGCGTGTTGTCATTATGCACTGAATTTCATTAAAAATTAAAATTTTATCTAGCTGTCGTAAAGTTCATTTATAGAAATTAGTGATTCCAGGACAGAAAGATGAAAACACTGTAATAACAATAATGCTGGTTTATCTGGGAATACAAAACCAAAGATAATTTCTTTCCAGAAATTCCATTAAAATTATTCTTTTTAAAGTAAAAGCTAAAGACAAATTACTTCTAAGTGTATTAAGTAATAAACAGGGTGGGGTGTTTTTTAATTTTAACATTAATAGTTAATATAACTCCTTTTTATTTCAAAAACATGCCACAAATACATAATTATCCAAAGATCAATATTCAGAAGAAATTCCCTTTGCATTTTTCTCATAGGAAGCACAAGAAACATCATTGTTTGCTTTCTAACAAATAACAATTGCAGCTAGCTGCAGTGTATGCTAAATTGCATATACAGGGGGAAAAAAAAAAATCCATATTGTTCATAACACACCTTTGAGTACACGTGCCATAAGGATATACACCAGGAATAACAACGCCATTCAAAACAGGGATCGGGACATGATCGATTACGGTCCCAGCATCCACCCATAGACCGAGTTTAAGCAAAACTTGACAAGATCGGCCCTTTGCAGTATATCAATACTGCCACAGGATGGCAGAAAGAACACCTGATAGTTTCACTGGCTTTGCAAATTCCCAAGATGCTGGTGAAAGCCTATAACCAGCTGAACCCTCCTCTGCTCGCGTTCTGTTGCGTTTGCAGAACAAATGCCAACCGCACGCAGGGTCTCACTGACAGAAGCTTATATTGCCTTGTGAAAAGCCTTAAACACTATCAAAATTATGAGTAGTTTTAGTGCTACTCATTTCCACATTATAATCTCTTGAAAGCTACAAAAAATGATTGTAGCTTATGCCTTGTTGGAAAAATAGAATTAGTTGAATTTTTAAACTGTATTATCAGTCAAGTTTATGGCAGGTGGGACACCCCTTTGTGCCAGTCTCACAGCAAAATTACAGTGTGATGCACGTCCAAACACACAATCACAGAATCATAGAATGGTTTGCGTTGGCAGGGACCTTTAAAGGTCATTTAGTCCAACCCCTCTGCCATGAGCAGGGACACCTCCCACTAGAGCTCCAAAGCCCCGTTCAACCTGACTTTGAATGTTTCCAGGGATGGGGCATCTACCACCTTCCTAGGCAACCTGGGCCAGTGTCTCACCACCCTCAGCATAAAAAAAATTTCTTCCTTATATCCACTCTGAATCTACCCTCTTTTAGTTTAAAGCCACTACCCCTTGTCCTATTGCTACAGGCCCTGCTAAAAACTTTGTCCTCATCTTTCCTGTAGGCCCTGTTTAAGTACTGAAAGGCCAAAATAAGGTCTCAAAACCTTCTTTTCTCCAGGCTGAACAACCCCAACTCCCCCAGCCTGTCCTCATAGGAGAGGTGCTCCAGCCCTCTGATCATTTTTGTGGCCCGCCTCTGGACCTGCTCCAACAGGTCCATGTTTTTGCAACGCTGGGGGCTCCAGAGCTGGACACAGTACTCCAGGTGGGGTCTCACCAGAGCAGAGCAGAGGGGCTGAATCATCTCCCTCAACCTGCTGGCCACACTGCTTTAGAAGCAGCCCAGGACACAGTTATCTTTCTGGACTGCGAACACACCAAGTCCTTCTCAGTGGGGTTACCTTCAATTCCTTCATCCCTCAGCCTGTATTGATACCACGGGGTTGCCCCAACCACAGATGGAAAGCTCCATCAGACAAATCTTTAGGCCTTCTCTTCAAGGAACGTGTCGTCTGTACAAAATGCAAAGGAAAAGCAGGATGCAACTGAGAAAGAACCAGCAGTGTACTGGCATCAAAGGGCTCTTCTTGCCCTCAGGCAGAAAGTCATCTACGGAGGTATTTTATTTTCCTTTTCTTTTCAAGCTACTTACTAACAGGTATTCAAGAAATGCAGAGTAACATGGAGACAGTCACTCAATAAATAATTGAACTAAGGCCACATGCGTCCTAAAAGAAGAACTTGCTTCTGTGGGACATTGGCCACCTTTGGTCCCATAGCCTTGTGTGTGGATGTTATTCCTGCAGTCACAGATTAGCAAGAGAATGAGCAGAAATGGCTGCTCATCGGTTTACCGAGCTCTTTAATTATAGCACACTTCTGCTTACTTCCAGCCCTGTGGTGGGGAGACTCCAGGGTACTGCAAAGCTTGTGGCTCCACCTCTCTCCTTTTGCTCCTGCCAGAGCAACCTGATGGGTTGGGGGTGGGGGTGGGGTGGGGTGGGGGAAATTTGGGAAGGAAGTCTGTGGGAAAATTCTGAACTTCTGTAGTTCCACTTCAGTGGAACTTCAGTTACTTCAGAAAAGTAACCACATCTTTGTTTCTTTAACCAAAGATTACTGGATCGTACTTAAATCTTTCTGGCGCAGCAAGCTGAGGGAAGACAGTCTTAATCACAGACCCTATGGGAGACTTTAGACGTATTTTTCCCCCTAGCAAAGGAACATTACAAGATATCATCTCAATGCTTTTGATCCCCACTGAAATCATGAAGCCTACCCTTTTTATTAGGCCAGGTAATTTTAGCATGTCTGTTGATACAACAGTTGAGAGAGACACACCTCACTTTCCTGCTGCTTCGAGTAATAGCCTGAATTAGGTTGAATTTCTACATTTTTCCCTTGTCCTCTACCTACAAAAATGAAGACTTTTCACATTAAAATGGCTATATCTCTTTCCTGCTGAAAGAAAAAAGATGAAGAAGTAACTGATATTGCAGACAAGATCTCTTTGCTTTGGCTGAGGAAAAAAAACACTACTCACTGAAAGAAAGAATTTATATTAGTTTCAGAATAATGATACATACAAAGAATAGCTTTTTTTCCTAGGTTTTGGACAAGGATAAGGATTCAGCGAGTTCAGTCAGTTGAAAAAAGAACTGAAAGTGCTGTTTCTACTATTGAACTTGAGAAAAACGTTACCCGTGCCCCTTGTCCAGTCCTTTCTCCGGTACTGTAATGTAACATATTTCCAGTCATTTAGTGACAGACTTGCTAGATACGTTTGGCTGGTAGTAAGAATCTTTTTTTCCAGCAGAAAATCCATTTCTGGATTTACCCAAATGGAATTAATGGAAGTCAATAGCCTCTAGAGCAGCTTTTATTTTTCCAGACTACTGCTCATATCCTCTTGTTTCTTCCCTGGGAAGCACCACGCACTGCTCTCTCCTTTAATAAGGCACTGGCTTCACCAATTTGAAGCAGCCCAGTAGTAGTCTTAAATTAATTACAATGCCATCCATCCCTTCCCCTGACATCTGAAGATGACACCTTGTGGCAGCTTCTCCTTTAGCATTGTCTTTAAGAGTGATACATGACTGCAATTTTGTTCCATCTGCTAGGACTGCCAGTGTAACAGCAAGCCTGGGGACTTTTAGTTGTTGCTGCTGGTACTTTTGGTGATAACAGAGTTGCACCTTTAATCATACAGCAATATTTGGAGGTGCACAGTAGGAAAGTACCAGATTTCAACCTCTTTACGTTTGTACCTACAGTTGCGTCTTCATTTTACACAGCACCATTGACAAGCGACTGATTTTTTTCAGCACTGTGAGCCCTAGTTTTCTTATCTAAACTAGGCTTGAAAGTTGTTATGTTTGGATAAACAAACGCATCCTGGATTTCAGCTGTCCCTTTAGGATCTGCAGCTACACAGGAACGGACAAGACCTTCGATGGTGGAGTCAGTTCTAGAACAGAAACCACGCAGATGTTCATTCCCCTGGTTGTTTTTTTGTTTGTTTGTTTTTTGTTTTGTTTTTTTGGTTTTTTTCCTCTAAATCAGTGATAGTGCATTTTACTTGACTTTCTCAAAAAAGTCTGTTTTGCCTCGCTGGATTATGGATGTGCATAAATTGGCACTGTGAAGTGTTTTCTTCTTCTTTCCTTCAGTGAACAATTGCACAGGTTACCCTAAAAGCAACTTTAAAGTCTATATACTAGCCCTAGAAACAGTATCTTTTCTAGCTGCTTTTCAGTTATGTTTTATTCATAATTCAGTGATCGGTTTAAATTTGCATTCAAGCAGCCTCACATGCTTCCTAATGGTTTCACAATTGAAATGCCTTCCTTTTCTCTTACCTGCCGTTGATTGCTTCAAGCGGGTTTAATTTATTTAATGATGGAGAATACAGTCCATAATACTAAATATGTTTTCCTGTTCATCCCAGTGTAAATTTGTGCTAAAAATAAACATGAAAGGCTTTATATAATAAGCAAAGTGTCATAAGAGTACATCATCCACTGGAGCAGCTATGTTAAAATTATAACTCTATCATGAGCACGGATGAATAAAAGAACAATTGCAACACCTCTTCACTGAGTGTATCACATATACTTTCTTTTTTCCTCATACATGAATCAAAAATAATTCAGAGTCATTACAACTTGACGGGCGGGGAAAATATCACTTTGAAGTGAATTTCCAAATATCACTTTGAATTTCATTTCAGCAGGATAGGCAGTAGATATTTCAGCAAAGTTCTGCTTAACTCACTCTGTAAAGAAGTTGGGAAAAAATAGTATTGTTATAAAGAAGTGCAATGCCGATCAATTCTGATGTCTGCAAAAAACCAAAACCTCCCTTTTCGCACCAGCTTTCAGAAGTCCAGCACCAGCTTTCATTTTTGCATATACGAGACATTGAAAACTCACCTAAACATTTTCCCTGATGTTAAACTTGTTCTGAATGTAAGTCACTTCATGCTATAAATTAAAGAAGATTCCTCGACACCTTTACCACTAAATGGCAGAAGATACAAGTCTACTTCATTCTTAACATCTGGGGACTCATTATGGGTCCACCCTGACTCCGAAAGCTTTGAAAGATCCTAATTTGATCCTACTAGTAAACATGAGATAACCTTTGCATTTGCTCATTCATCTTTTCACACAAGAAGATATTGCACAAGACAAAATCAGCCTAAAACTAGAAGCAAGTGTAAAACAATAAAATAGAATAAAATAGAAGAACCTTAATGAAATTTGAATCTGCATTTGAATTTTTACTTTTAATTTAAACATTTTTAAAGACAAATTCACGGAGCAAGTTAGAAGAAGTAGCCTGAAAATGTGTTCTTTAATATCAAATCATGTATACCTCACTCCTAACTTAACTCCAAGTAAGAACTTTACAAGAAAAATATTGCTATCAATCTCACGTAAAATCTACAAGAAAATGATCTTTTGGTGTAAAATCCAAGAGTCTACTGCAAATCACTTTTTTAAGACAAAAGAATGACTATATGTGAGTATATCTATCTACATGTTAGGATAAATACTGCAGCATTTATCTGCATTGTGTTCACAATTTAAAAGCCATTTTCATAACTAGAGTGGCAAGTGAGAGAGACAATGGTAATGAAAATTTTGACTTCAGAACACAAGATGGCAGCCTCCAAAAGGGAATAGGAAGTTGTCCCAAATCACTTCCAACAGTTATAGACCTTTTTTTGATATTAGGTCTTGGACTGCAGGAGTCCAAACTTTACCATCCTTTTCATAAGGATTAATCACAGAAATCATGAATAAAAGCCAAAGAATAAATATGAAGCTAAGATGTATTTCATTAAGAGAAAAGCATATTAAAAGTAGCTTATGGGAAATATTTTGCATATTTCCCTCAATGACTTCTCAACAGGATTTACTTCCAAAGACAAAAATGCAGATTATTATTCCACAACCAAAATTTACAAGTAAAATTTACTAACGCATATATATAAGATCATCCAGGAACCACTCACATCTTTACCCTGCAAAAATGAATGAAATAAATGCATCTTCCCAGAAACAGACAAATTTTATACATGCACAGCGATACTGCGATTTACAGGGGAGCAGCTAAGCTCCAGGTTTTGGTTACGAAACTGGATCATGCTAAACCCCATTAAACTTCACGGACATTGCTGGGTACCTGAGACTAAGGTACACTAGCTAAGTACACTATACACTATGTGAAGAAGTAAAAGCGTAGCACGGTTTACTTTCCTCCTTAAATAATATGCAAACTGTTTGCATGCGAATCAAAACATAACACCATGAATGGGCTTCATCTTCTGTAACTTTACCTGCAGAAATCAGACAAGCTCTTCCAGACTCTCATGTAGCAGGGAAAAGATTGAACTACAGATGTCATAAGGAAACCCGGGGGAAAGGGAACATAAAAAGCTATTTTTTGACATTGCTTTAACCTCCATCCTGCTTATTTGCACAGCAATGAACTCAGTCATAGGTTGTATACATGACCCCACAACATAATACCAGTAACTACTCCATTCAATGCAGTTCCATCTGCACTCACATTACAGTAATGATAACTTAATAATATCTTAATAAGTCATAATATCTTTAAAATATACGTATAAGTCGAAACAAAGTTATATTAAAAAAGCTCCTCAGTTGTTTTCTGTCTTTTTAAGTAAAACATATTTCAAACCTAACAAACCAATACACGACAAAATTTATTACCTTAAAGGCTAATTAATCAGAAATAGACACTTTCCACATCAAAGTCAAGTTATACTTTCCCCTTCTTTTCTAACTAAATTTTTTACTTCCTTTTCTTTCCAGCTGCAAATCGTTTCCTTCGACTTCACCCACTAAACTCCTTGTCTGAAGGCACCTATTGCCACCCACTGCCTGGAGAAGAAACCCGGACTCGTTTAGGCTACATACTTAAACCTCCAAGTTGCTAAAATTCAGCAAAATTAATCCATATTCAAAACAGGAGCATCCAACTGTGGTGACAACAATGAATAAAAATATCAGTGACTAGAAATTTAGATTTACAGTACTTACTTGGGACACCAGGTCAAAATGGACAAGGAAGACACTGCAACAGCAGGCATACTACAAGAAGCACTTTATCTGGAAGGTTTCTATACCAACCACTTCCCCACAAGCCATATGATAACCACAAAATGATTTGCAATATAGAAGACCAAAGTGACAAAAAAACTTTCATGTCTCATAAAGTTTAAAGACAATTTAAAGCTTGAGGCTGGCATACAAGACGAGTGTGTAGGCAGGCAAAATGCTTTGCAAGAGCAAGGCCTGAAGGATGCTGCAATGAGAATCGTAACTAATATAACAGATGGTAGAGCACAGCATACCCTTGTATTCTGGCACATTTCAGTTACTGCCTATCATTTGGTTGCACCTGTGTCTTCCTCTACTCAAAGATTAAAGTCCTGGGAAGCTGAACAGATTTTGCTTCCATTTTTTGTCCCTTCCACACAGTTCCTCTGGCTCTTGATTCTCTGAGCTCTCCACCCAGGCAAGCTGGCACCTCAGGAAAAGTGGGATGTACTTTCAGACCTCATGAGATCAGAGAGCCCATCACCCACCTCCAGGCAGGAGCAAAACCCCTAAACCATTCCTGTAGGCTGCATCGCCCTAGGAATCTATTTCTGTACTCATTGTCTGGAGGGTTTGGAAATTTTTCCTCATGCTGTCTCTTGATATCCACATAATGGGGCTGAAACTGGAAGGCATTCTCAGTACAGGGAGACCTTTTTTCTTCCCTCTCAGGTTTTTCTTTTTCAGAACATTGATTCTTTCATTGGTCTTTCTTCACATCACTCCTACATTGCTCCAAAAGGAACCCTTCCAGCACAAAAACTGGGCACTTCTCCAGAATAAGCTTCACAAAAGTGCTGACCGGAGTAAAAGTCTTACCTCCCATACATTTGACATAACATTCCCCCTTAAACCTACCAGGAGGATGCTTGATATTTGCATGATATGATGATGGAACCGACTCAAGCGAAGCTTGCAATGCATTTTATATCTCAGAGCTTTTTGTTTCTTCACCAGCCTTCCACATGTGGTACACTACTAATAAGTGCAGCACTTTACTGGATTGCGCTGCATTTATTCCAAGCCATTTCTCCAATTTTTTTTCTAAGTCATTATGGGTTTCAAGCCTGTCCTTGAACATGTTGACAGGCCCTCCCGGCTTGTATATCACCAGCAGATTTCATAAGCACACTCTGAGCTGTATCATGTAAATCATTATGAAAACATTGAAAAGCACCAGAGAAGAAGCGTCTCCAAACAAGCAGATGCTTAAGGCCAGCAAGCGCCCCCATGGAGGCATTTATTGGAGTCACAAGGTAAAAGAATTAAGCACAGGCAAAACCAGCTGATCTGCCCGTGGGGTCTCCACCAGTACCAGGTCCCGTCTTGGAGTGGGTTTTGCTCTGTTAGTGATGCCCGCACCAGGTTAGGGACTTTCATATAGACAGGATCTGTACAACTTGCTTGTGAAAATCTAAGTGTCAAAAAACCTCCTTAAAGTCATGATTTAAACATGTTTACTGTATATGCTTAGCCCTGTGGCTTGTTACCCTGTCAAAAGATGAAATTTGTCACGTGAAATCCTTTGGAGCTTTTTTTTTTTTGACAAAGCCGTGCTGTGTTTGTTACTACTTCTTTTTTTTTTTTTTTTAAATCAGGTAGTTGTTTATAAACACGCAGGCGAATTATGCATACTCCAGCCTTCTCCCAGAATTTTAAGTTAAACTGAGAATGCATCCTCCCCCTGCCTTGCATCCCCCTTTTTTGAGGATGTTACCCTTTATTTTTCCCAGAACACCAGGATCCTCTCTATGACTTCTCTAAGATTGCTGCTCTAAAACTGGATCAAATAAATCTCACTGCAAAGCACCTGGAAATAGAGGGAGGCAATCTCAAATCATCTCACTTAAACGGTTTCTGGCTTTTGCTTCTTTCCTGTTCCAGCAGAGTTGTCACTCCTCTGCTGCTTTTTTCAACTATGCAGAGCTAATCTTTCTTGCAGACATAGTACTGAGGAAGGGAGAACAAAACACAAAACACTTCCATCTTCCCAGTAATCTTCCGTTGTTATCTTTCCATTGGGTAGGGAGACAGCTTTGTCATTAGTCCATGCAGCAATGGACAGAGTAAGAACATAAAGTCAATACTCTAACTTCATGTCATTTTTCTCAGATCGTTCATAATTTTATTGCGTTGGAAGGGGTTTTTTGTTTGTTTCATTTTTATTCCTAGTGAGAAATGAAGAAGTTGGAAAATAAATAAATAAATAAAGCTCTGGATGATCTACCAGAATCTCAGGTCCCTGCTGTTGCAGTGCCCGCACAGGCTGCTCACAAGAGAAGATAAAGGTTAAAGTGAAATCAGGCTGTTCATGCACAAACCTGCAGGGGAAAAAAAGGAGGCAGAATCAGAAGCTGAAGACAGCGTTGTGGAAAGCAGTGCAGCTCTGATTGCAGGCAGCAATCAATAATCCTGAGAAGGAAGCCTACTGCTGAAAAATATACCAGTAGAGCAACAAAAAAAACCCAGGAACTGAAGAATGTGGTGACCATCAACAACAGGTTGGTTTTGAGAGCACCTCTGCAGATGAATGGGTAGATAGGACTGCTCTCTTTTAGGGGAGACTGTCAATGTTGCTCCCTACATAAGCATCGTTAAAAAAAAATACCCAAACAAACAAACTAGACTCCATCTTTTCTGCCCCTCTTTTCTACAAAATTGTCTTACATTAATTTGTGTATTTCAGAGTTTGGAAAGCATTTCAGTGATGGGAAATGGTGTTAATACAGCACTATCAGCTTATTGCTTTTCTCTCTAGGAAAATCGTTTGATTTCATACCAGGAAACACATTTCAGACAGCACCCGAGTTCAGGCAGGGTTTCCATATGAAATTTCACGTCAAACAATTTTTGGCATAAAGACTTACAAAAAGGGAAGGAGGAAGGTGTGTTTACAGCAATGTTTTATTTCACAAGTCATATGTTTTTGCAGCAAATCTCAGCTTCGCCCTCACTGAAGACGTTTAGCTGCCATAGCAGAGCACACGCATTCACCCTTTTGAAGGAAATGAGCACTCGTGGTGTTCAAGTCCCTGGACCGGACCAGAGATCTTCCAAGGGAAAGCACCTCCTGAAATCTGTGCCAGCCTGCATGTCAGGTTTGCAAATCAAGTGTTTTGCTTGGTAGGTCTGCTCCAATTGCACCACATTATGTGCGAACATAAACACAGCCAGAATCTAGCTGAGAAACATTTTGCCTTCCTTCAAAATCTATAATCACATTTACACAGTCTCTTTCTCTCTCCTTTACAAGAAAACATTCTGTCATACCAAATGTTCCCACGCTATTGATATTTACTCGTTCTGTGAGTTTCGTTCCCTCAGGAATGGTAAAGTTGCTTGCTAATTAGGGTCTCCTCATACCAGATGCTTTTCTCCTTTGATTCGATCATATTTTATGCCTCCCTCTTGTGGGAGAAGGACTGAGATTATACAAGAGAGTGCAAGATAATATTTGAACCTAATACACCTTTTCACAACGTATGATTTGAGACATATGCAATACATACATACATACATGACTGCAGAGAACGATAAACTCAGCGTTATAGTAATTTTTTTTGTTTGTTCACAATTCATCAAAGGAACCAACTGGCAGTACTGCCACTAAGATGTTACATACCCAGCACTGTTTCACATCAGGCGCCCCAGGCTTACAGTCAAGGAACAGGTAGGATACATGGAGGAACAACCCGGCACGACTGTTCCGAACACGCTGTTTCCACAACAGTCACTCCAGTCTGCACAGGCGTATCCTCAGGGGTAGTGGCACGGACCAGATGGCTTTCCATTCACATTTTCTACTGTTATTATAAGGCTATCCTCACAAGGATTTCATGTAGAGTAACAAACATGCCTATTTTCCCGAATAAACTCCCAAAGAAACAAATTCTAACATTCCTGCTAAACCCAGCCTTACTTTAGAAATTTAAGACTTTGTTGTTTGCAAAGAAACAGGGAGCAAGAGGTGAAAGTGAGAATAACAAGGTATTAGAGAGATGCTAAGAGATTTCCTTCCATCAGTGTGAACAACAGGGATGTACCTACTCTTGACCTACTTTTGTCAGAAAATAAGAATGAAATTCTGTCACATACTTTAGCGTACAGAGAAGAGGTGCTGGAATAAACATACAGGATGGGAAGAAATAAGCCATCCACCTGGTCACATTATCATCAGAACCAGGGTTCAAAAAGACAACAACACTTGAGGTCTGATAGCCAAGCATGACAGGCTCTAGGGTAAGGGAACAGGCGAAGGCAGCAGGCGAAATTTTGAATTCGTTGAAAACAGCAGGATTTATGCATTGATTTGATTCAAGGTGCTGTGTTCCAGCATTTCCACAGAGTAATTCTCATGGACTAAAATGTATTGTTTGTGATTTTATGACAGATCACCAACTCAACTTAGTATGGGAGACTTTTAAAAACTTTGTATTATAAAGCTTCTGTGGTAGTATTCGAAAAATTATTTTGCAAATAAATTGAGGTCAAGCCCACAAGAACCATAAAATGTTGTACATGTTAAAGCCTGAATATCATAGCATCTCTTACGTGATATATATATACCCTGTAAAGTGAATTACAAATATTTGCAGAAATTACACATCTGCTCTAAAAATGTCATATCTTGCTGACACTAGGAAAAACGCAGGAAGAGTTATGGGAGCAGTATATTATAGATGATAATTCTCCAATGAGTACATTTTGATTAATGTTGCTGCATTTACTAACGAATGACAGGCAAGGCCACAAGTAATTTCAGTAGTCCTCCGTACTACAACTTCCATGGCTGTATAAAGAAAGCCCCATATTTTACAGCAGCACTTCCCTGAGACAAACTAAAATGCTTTGGAAACAGTAATAATATACATCAAGTGGTGAAATTCACATCAGCTATTCAGATATGTAAAGTCATAAAAAAATTATACCTCATATTTTCTTATGAAAGATCAAGATATCTTAAAAATCTTAAAGTTATTATATTCATTTTTCTCTCTATAGTACGGTGTCTTACTTGTAAAACCTTAAGAGCTAAAAGGCAATCTACAACTTCAACCCAATGAAGCAAAAGGGTCTGAGGATACGGCAAAGCTGGAACATTATACGACTTTGCCTACGGAGACAAACTTAATTAAAGCATGTCTGCAAAAACTGTACTACTTTTTATTTGAGAACTAAGTTATAAAACACCAGAAACCCATATGTTACCTATACCTACCTGACATTCAGATACGACCTATTTATACAAGGCTTAATTCTGGATATTAGATAAGATGATCAGTGAGGAGTTAGTAGTTTTATACGCATTTCACAAGGTTTTTAAGTCAGCATAAGAGAATAACAGTTTCTTACTGTAGCCTTACCATGTCAAGCCCAAAACAGCATGGTTAAATATTTTAACTCCCTATGCATTCTTCGCTGTTGTGCTGAAATTCACCTCAACCCATTAACAGTTGAGAGTGACTTCTATCACGCAAACTATCACGCTAGCTTTGACCCACCGCAGCTCGTTTGTAACGGATGTTATTACCAACTAAAGAAGAGCTCTTCCGCCAAAATCCCCTCTCCCAGCATGAAACATACAACGACTAAGTAGTCTCTTCAGCCAACAATTTTATTTAACGTTATTCTAAGCAGCTTAAGAATTCTAAAAGTTGGTTACTTTTCAAACATAGTCAATGTCACCTGATTTTATTGGGGTTTATATCAGCTGCAACTCCTGCTTTTAATTTCAACCACTCCTGTTTGCATAGCTAAACAGCAACAGACTGCTGCAGAGGAGGGAAGGAGGAAATAATGCACTTCATGCATTTAATACCTGGCCATCTGGTACCTCAGAAATGAGTTCAACTTCAAAACAGCAAGAAAATAAAATGAAAGAGCCAAAAGAGGCTTTGCTGCAGCAAAAATGCGTTTATTCTATGCAAACAGGGCAACTGGCATCTGATGCAGAGGATACACACGTAAATCCAAATGCTAATCCCCAGTGCTTATAAGAATAGGAATACCATAGGTAAGCAGCAGCAATGGAAACTGGAATAAAGACTCTGTCCCTGACACCCTAATTTAAATGAATTTTTTTTTTTTTTATTTTCTCTTCTGCATATCACTAAAAGAGTGAGATGAAAACTGAATAGTTAAGGCATTTCCCTTCACATAGAGAAGAAAAAACAAGAAATGCAGTTACGTTTAGCAGCTTCAGCATCCTCAAAAACAGTTGCTAGATGCCTTGGGAGAAACACATAGATAATAGGTGGAATTTCTCATTAGCTCACTACACAACTGCAGTACTGAAGACAGAGGCAGTCATTCTACTTTGAAGAAAGACCTTAAGACAGGTACAGATAAATGGGTTTATCTATAGAGAAAGGTGGTGATCCCACTGCAGGAAGAAAATCAAATTGGAGAAGGCCTATTACTGCTTCCAGGAATCTTCTGAGCTTCTCTTAATCCCTCTCTTTTTGCCACCTGAAGGCCACATGGGAAAAAAAGTACTGAGCTGTGTTTGCTGTGAAGCCACAGGATCTTCTGGCAAAAATCTGTCTAAAAGAGCAAATTACTTAAGGACAAGCTCTCCATCACTACTAGATGGTAAATGCTAATTCCCCTATTAATAAAAGGTCTGTGTGCACACAACTGATTTGCTCACTTGCCTTGCTGCTGTATGCAACTTTGGGGCACAAAAAAAAAAACAAAACCAAAACACCCCCACATCTATTCAAGTGGAAGGTCATACAATTTCTGGGAAGAAAAAAAAAAAAAAAAGAAAATCTTCCCTAAAAATAATTTTGTTTAGACAGCAGTTTATAGGTTTCTAATATGTTTTATAAACTACAGGGAAAAAAAAAAAAAAACAGAAAAAAACCCAAGAATACTAAATACAAAGTAGAAGAGTAAAACTACCAAATGCTCACTGGACTCAGAAGGCAGCAGGACACTGGGAAATTTATTCACATACAAGCACGTGAAAGCAATAGAGGAAGACCCTCAGCAGCTTGTTCTGTCAGAAAAGAAGGGCTTTTCAAGACCTGTCAAAGGAACTACGGGTGCAAAAGGCGGTGAAATGGCAAAGGTCGTAAATTCTTCATAAGAGAAGGATGAAGTGAAGACAGGACTCTGGAAAGACCAATTTCACTGTGCCTAGAGATCTGATAGGTAGACAAATTGCAAGGTCTTCAAAATAAATCACTTTGGAAGTCAAATTAGTAAGTAGGAATACAAAAATAGCAAGAGCACAGTGGGACAAGAGTCAGAAAGATCCAAGTATAGTATGTAACATAGGGGAACAGGTAAAAAGAACATGCTCTAGAGACACAGAAATAGTATGAAAACAGTCAGAAAATAGATGGTTCAATCCTCCGCAGTTTCTCTGTCTATGGTTGGTAGATCACCTGCAGTCCCACAGAACATAGCTTATGTATAATAGTAGAGAAAGGTGACAAAAAGAGACCCCCATACACTTTGAGAATATTTGTAAGATTTTCTGCAGGATTTAGCGGAAAAAAAAAAAAAAAGGAGGAAAGAAAAGGTAGTAAAATCTTGCAGCTGGTTCCCAAATAAAAGCCAGTATAGTTCCATTGTATGAAAAATACTGGGATTGCTTTAAAATTATTAGGTAATACATGGGGTTTTCTGTTTTGTTTTTTTTTTTTTCCCCCACAAATGTAAGTATACTGAAAATAACAACTGCATGTGGGTCAGGAGAATTATTAATAGATGACCATGAGAAAAATATTTAAATTACTTTGTCTTCATTTTTCATCAGAAAGAGAACTGCGATCAGGCAATTAATCACAACAAACCAGGAAAAACAAGAAAATGGAAGGTAGAATTAGGCAGATGAGCATTTGACCAAATTCTACATTTTCAAAAATCACAGACCTGATGAAACTCATTCTTAGAAAGCACACTAGAGGAAATTTAGAGTACTAAGTACTTATTTAAGAGGACTCACGGGAAAGAAGTGTGGCTCAAGAAGGTTGGAAAAAGTAAACTAAAATACCTATCTTCAGAATGAGAGAAAATTGAGAAGTTTGGGAAATGTGGACTACTCAGTTTAAAATGAAGCCCCAGAAAAACACTGGAGCAAATAAAAAACACCCAGAAGACAGGACAGATTACATAAGTATTGTCAACATGGGTTTTTAAAGAACAGACTGCTGAATCAGGTTGATTTTCTCCATGACAGGATAAAAACCCTTGTGTGAAGGGAAAAGTCAGTAGATGTCTCACGTTCACCTTAGCACGGCGTTTGGTACTGTCTCACATGACATTTTCATTAGCAAGTTCCAGATGAACCCTCTTTAAAATAGGTGAAACTGTTTTGAAAACCATATTTAGATCTATCAATGGATAACTGTTAAAACAGGATGTCAGAAGAGGATGTATTGTAGGATTCTGAAGAGGGTCTGCCCTGGGTCTAGTAGTATTTATTCAGTGATTTTATTAATCATTTAGATGATGGAATGGAGTGAATGCTTATTAAATGCAACATTTGACTGCACACAACACAGGGCCTGTAGCTTCTTTCAAGCCCCTAGAGAACAAAATTGAAATCAAAATAATCTTGAGAAATTGGAAAATGGCATAAAAAAAGGACACGATTCAGTAGGGAGAACTGTGAGATACTACACCTATAGCTAGGTAGAAGTAATAGCTGTACAGTACATGATACAGAATAGTTGGCTTGGATTACATTTCCTGAGGAGAAATTTTGGGATTGTAATGGGTTATCTACATGAATCAGCATTATCATACCCTTACAACACATGAGTTTTAGTAAACTTATATATACTGTTTTTAAAGCTCCATAGAGTCTAAATGCAAGCTCACATTCCAGTTCAAAGGACAGCAGGTGGAGTGGAAATCTGGGTGATTTTTATTCTCCACCGGTTCCAGCATTAAATTCCTGAAGCCCCTCAGTCACATGTTATTAGACTGGGAGACAGCTCTCAGACTTACAGCCCACAGGAGATAGTCTCTTCGGGAATAACGGAGGACTTAGAAGAGCAGTTTTTCTCATCTGGGAATCCTTTTCAGCAAAGGGAACAACTATATTCTTTCTAAGAATTCTTATTTCTTGTCTTGAAGCTAACCACACCTCTGGGACGGGTCAAATAAGCGAAGACAGCAACTTAATTTCATTTGGAGTTATGTCGAAAATTAAGAGCAAAGTAAGGAATTTAAATAACTTAGTAGGCTTCCGAATACGTTTACACGTAAGTGTCTACAAAGTTGGGTGACTTCAATAAATTTTGCATCAAAATCAGAGCTTGTCTTTAGTGAAAAGATAATAGGCTTTATAACACTAAAGTCATACAAATGGTTTTGAATTCTTTTACCACAAAACGGTCATTTAAAAAAAATAAATTATTCTATATTTGGAGAAACAAAGAAGTTGCATAAGGGAATGCTGGCGCACTCTATTATCTCAAGGTCCTTAGAAGAAAAGTCTCCCATGAGCCCCATGGCATCACACCTATACAAGCAACGGAACAAACAAACGAGGTAAACAGGAAAGTCAAAATGGGCAGGATTAAAAGTTTGTTCCCATTACGAGGCAGGATTGAACACTTCAAGTGAAGCCCCAAACTGCAGGAGACTATTGAGTTTCCACAAGAGGGATCTGAACTCTAGAATACTTAGTACAAGCTCCATTTGTTTCAATTTGAGCAAATTGAGGATTTCACTCTAGATTTACTGCTGTGCTACATTTAAGATTTGGTAGGTTTTGCATAATACACAGTCCTTAGAGGCAGCTTTATCGTGGTGTGTCTTTTGTGAAGGGTGGGGTGGAAGAGAAACAGTAAACGTCAACAAATACCTGGATTGTGTTTGCATTATGGTGACTCTTTCAGAATAACTCAGAACTTGATATCTTGCAATTAAAACAACTTTATGCACAACATATGTTATTTCCAGAAAATCCACCCCCACCCCCCACCCCCCCAAAAAAAAAAAAAAAAACAACCAAACACATTTTATTGCATGTCACCACCATGCGAAATGGCTAAGGAGCACTGAACAGCGAGAATCCTGTTCTGCTTTGACATTGCTTAAATGGGAATCTCAGGTTATTTCAACAAGAGCTATCCCAATGCCAGCCTTTAGGGCATCTAGTCAGTGGAACTCAGATAGGTCCCCTTACAGGATTAAGGCTGTATTGATGCAAGAAGGAATCTATGCCTCTCTAACGACAGGCAAACACATTTTTAACCCTTTTTTTATATACATAAAACTGACCATTAGAAGTGACAGTTCTATAAATTCACTTCATAGCAGGTTTATTTTGCCCGTTAGTTTTCCGGGTTTTTTTCGTTTGTGTGTTTTTAATGCTACTTTTTCTGTGAAGTGCTGTACAAGTACATATCAGGAATCAACAAGTTTTCAAGGTTGATTCAGATTCTTGCTAGCCTTAGATGTCTTATCTAAGGTCTATTTTTTTTTTCTTAAAAGAGATATTGTTACAAGTCCTAATGTATTTAAGTTTGTAAAATATTTGGAAATCCTTGGATGGAAATTAAACTGCAAGTTTATAAGAACTATATTTTTTTTTCATGAAAGATATGTTTATTCCACAACACAAAAATATCAGATTCATGTTAGGCAGAGAATCATATAATTATGTAAAACCATCAGTCAGGGATGAATCATCACCAAAACAAGGTCTGACAATCTCTTTTCACAAGTAGATGGAGAAGGAGCTACTGGCCATCTGGATGCAGCAATTTCAGATACTCAGTTGATAAGTTTTGCATTTGGTTTGAGTTAAGTTTCCCACCTTCATAGAAGCAATGCCATCCTCATATCCACAATACAAACACAACATGAGCATACTTCTCACAGGAAGCTTTTTAAATGACAAGAAATGCTTCCAGTCAATTAGTTATTATTTTAAAAATCTGAACAAAACCCAATAGATCAAAGATTTAAATAACCTTCCGTATGACAAGCAAGTCAAAATGGATCCCTCTTGTTACAATTATCATGCTTATAAATACATTTCTATGACTTCCATGAAATGTCCCTTCCCTGAATTATTTTCTAATTTCTGTAAAGCAGCTAATGATCACAATTTTATGTATAGACCTGTGAAGTAACAGTCTAATTTTCACCTATTATAGACCAAGGGGAGTGGCAAAAGTGATAAAAGTAGTCATAGAATTATAGAATTGCCTGGGTTGGAAGGGACCTTTCAGATCATCTAGTCCAACCATCAACCTAACTCTTGACGAAAACCATCACCAAACCATATCTCTAAGCACTATGTCTACCCGTCTTTTAAAAACCTCCTGGGATGGTGCCTCAACCACTTCCCTGGGCAGCCTGTTCCAATGCTTAACAACCCTTTCAGTGTAAAAATTTTTCCAAATATCCAGTCTAAACCGCCCCTGGCACAACTTGAGGCCGTTTCTTCTTGTCCTATCACCTGTTGCTTGGGAGAAGAGACTGATCCCCACCTCTCTACACCCTCCTGTCAGGTAGTTGTAGAGAGCGAGAAGGTCTCCCCTCAGCCTCCTTTTCTCCAGGCTGAACAACCCCAGCTCCCTCAGCCGCTCCTCATAAGACGTGTTCCTCCTCCTAAGATTAAGTCCTCCTCATATCAGTAGTTTCCACAACCAATATTCCTTCCAGCATTCTACCTATAAAATTATAATGCACAGGACTCTTTACGAGAGTAAGGCTTTTGTGGGGAATATTTCAGTCCGTTATTACATCTGGGGATATAAGATGACAAAAGCTTTATAAATGTGCTAAAATTCCTATTACAGCAAAATATCAAATTCAAGCATATATTTAGACTTTGAAAAGCAGCTTTTTATTATTTAATGACCATACATATAGAGGAAATCTCTATACCTTTTATAACTTCTGGCCTTTGGCGACTTTTAATCATACATACACACATATATACATTAACCCCCATGCGCACACAGAGAGCAGTCTGAAGCAAAGACAAATGACAGATGAACCATGAGGTCATATTGATTCCCTCTGCTGTAATGCAACTCATTATTAGAGATGCTGTCCATTAATTTTTCCTTTCTCTACAAGTCCTTAATTATAACATGTTACAAGTGCATGCCTGAGTGAGCACTACTCTAATTTGAAACTGAAACAATGCTTGTGTCCCACCGTGAGCAATATTAATTAAAATCTCTCTTCTGTTTTCCCTGAACTCTCCTCCTGACATTTCCAGGTAGAGTTACATAAAAATGTATGTCAATATGTAAAAGCTAGCTATCAGCAAATACACGATGTAATTGAAGTACTGGATGTTAAACAACAATTTAAGTGGTTTCCCTTTGGAAACTGTGTGTTTGTCCATGCAATTTCATATTATGGTCTTTATTAATAACAGTAATCACATCGGGCAGTCTCTGCACATGTGACAAGTTAATAATATCACAAAAGATATATGCATGCTTTCTGGGATATTAAGTGTAATACCAAGTAATAATTCATTTATACATTTATTGATATCCAAGCTAAGGCAAATAAAATTTAAAAGTGAAAAAATAAAAATCAAAGTTTTAAGAAAAATTAAAACATAAAATGAAAGCTTGATATACGAGATAAAATAAAACATACATCAGAAAAGTAGTAATAAACAAAATAATCGTTGTGCAAAAATTCAGTATCTGAAAAAAGTTTAATATATCCAGTTTAGGTCCTTCAAGCCAAGTTAGTTGCTGGCTGATATCAGGTTGTTTAGCTAGTTACAAAGAAGCATACAGAGTTTATAAAAGCTCTTCGGGTAAAGCGTACTTCACATACTCTGCTGTGCAACTAGCCCTTTTCTCAGGGAAATAACTTGGTCAGCAATGTTTGCACAATTACATTTAATGCCATTCATTCTCAAGATGAAATATGTAACAAAAAATATACATGATATTCATCAGTATACAAGTATTTTTCTCCAACAGAATTTTAAAGATATCTGATGTATACACAAACCTACGTTCAAATTACTGCTGTTCAGATTATTTAGTACCTGAATAGTACTGCCCATGATATCCATTCCTGATGAAAAGGACTTCCTCACGTGAAACGCTGGCTGTGCTGACCACGGGAAATGTTATCCCAACAGAAAATCTCAGCTTGCTGTGCATAACAGAATGACAGCATAAAATGCTCTTAACAAAGCTCCTACTGTTGCAGCCAGGAAGCATCCAAATTGCAGTGGTCCAGTACTGTTCTGGCGAGAACTGGATTAAGCAAAGTCTGACTGCAAGATGCTAAATTCAAATGATGCTTAATGAAAGTTTTTCTAGAAATGCCCCATCTGAGATAACACATCAGTTGGCCTTAAAAGGTTTTCATTCCTTCTTCTGGATCACCTTTTTTTCAACTAGCTGGAAGAGGGTAGATTTAGATTGGATATCAGGAAGAAATTTTTTCACTATGAGGGTGGTGAGACACTGGAACAGGCTGCCCAGAGAAGCTGTGGATGCCCCATCCTTGGAAGTGTTCAAGACCAGGCTGGATGGGGCTTTGAACAACCTGGTCTGGTGGGAGGTATCCCTGCCCATGGCAGGGGGTTGGAACTAGATGATCTTTAAGGTCCCTTCCAACCTAAAGCATTTTATGATTCTATGATGCTATAAAAGTTCTCATAAACATAAACAGGCCAGACTGAATCAACTTCTGACTACGTTTTTTCCATCAGAAGTATCGAGCTCTGGAGCCCTCAGCACAGGAAAGACATGGCCTGTTGGAGCAAGTCCACAGGAGGGCCACAAAAATGATCAGAGGGCTAGAGCACCTCTCCTATGAAGACAGGCTGAGGGAGCTGGGGTTGTCCAGTCTGGAGAGGAGAAGGCTCTGGGGAGGCCTTTTTGTAGCCTTCCAGTACCTAAAGGGGGTCTACAGGAAAGACAGGGACAAACGTTTCACCAGGGCCTGTTACAATAGGACAAGGGGTAATAGCTTTAAACTAAAAGAGGGAAGATTTAGACTACATAGAAGGAAGAAATTTTTTACACTGAGGGTGGTGAGACACCAGCACAGGTTGCCCAGAGGGGTGGTAGATGCCCCATCCCTGGAAACATTCAAGGTCAGGTTGGACGGGGCTCTGAGCAACCTGATCTAGTTGAAGATGTTCCTGCTCATTGCAGAGCAGGGGTGGACTAGATGACCTTTAAAGGTCCCTTCCAACCCAAACTATTTTATGATTCTTGTGTATCACATTCGAAATGCAAGCATATCAATAGCAGCAGCATAAATTGAAAAACTGAAACCCTATTTCTGGGCTTTTTTTTTTTTTTTTTTTTAAACTAAAACCTACTCTATTGTCAAACAACCCATCCAGCTGTTTTTGGAATGGAGCGCCCTTCTGTAGAAAACAGGTTAATTGCAATATAACTAATCTAGTTGAAAATACAGTGGAGGGGGGTTGTCAGAAAAGATGTTCTGATCACTTTTACCAAGAGGAACTCAACTTGTAATTTAACTGCCCCCAGTGTAACTTAATATAACTTGGCAATACATTTTCAATTAACTTGTAAGTACATTAAGCTCATGTAAAATTTAAAGAGCAAGAAATTGAATTAATATATAAATATAGTTCAAGATCTGAAAGGCATTCCCAT
This sequence comes from Rissa tridactyla, assembly GCF_028500815.1. NCBI lineage: Eukaryota > Metazoa > Chordata > Aves > Charadriiformes > Laridae > Rissa > Rissa tridactyla. Next base: position 157,220,378 of record NC_071467.1, on the reverse strand, counting down.
GGTTTGTAGAAAGAGCCCTGTGTGTTACCTGCTATTGAGCACATACTTTAATTTCCTAGTATATTTTAGTAAACTAAAAGATGTCCCTCATTTCTTGCGTAAAATATGTCCAAGAGGATGCAGATTTATTGCATCCAGCCACACACACTGTCTCATCAATCCTAGCTGCAGGGTGGCACACAACCAGCTCCCAGTTCTAGTGCTGGCTAAGATGACAACTGTCATCTAACTGCAGGTGGTTGAGCTCCCACTTATCTTCTATTAGGAGATGAATATAACCTAAGACTACTTATACTCACCTTCCTAAGGGGTGGAGGTATATGGTCACCTGCAATCCCCGAGATACCAGGCTAAGATTGGGCCAGCTCTTGTACGATTCCGGCTCTGGTGGCCTTACCTGGCCTTGCACTCAAGTCCCAGGTGCAAGATTGTGGTTCTGTGTTCAGTGGATTCAAAGCAGCAACATGCTCAGGTGGTTTGCAAGCCAAAGCATTACCAAATACAGCAAACGCAGGAAATGCAAAGCCTAAAGACTGACTGGAAGTGGTTAAACATACAGGGTTTTTTAAAGCATGATCTGGTGCAGGTTTCTGAACAGATCCCTGTACAGTGCCAACCAAGTTTTAATGGAACTGTTCCAGTTATAGAGTTTAGGTTTTTCTCATCGTGAAAGCTATTTTTTGCTTTACTTCTCTATTTCTTAGGCAAGAAAATACCGTTGTCTCCGTCTCTGGACACATTCAAAACCCACCTGGACGCGTTCCTGTGCAACCTGCTCTAGGTCACCCTGCTCTGGCAGGGGGGTTGGACTAGATGATCTCCAGAGGTCCCTTCCAACCCCGACCATTCTGTGAAAGCTTGCCGAACTTCTAGGGGAGCGGCCAGCAATGAACTGGACCGTCACGTAAATACACTTTCTTAAGTGTTTTCAGATCACTGATGGAAGAGTACTATTAACGCACAGTGTTGCGAAAGAATCAAGCTGAAACTAAAGTCACACCTTAAAATACAAAGTAGATCTCATTAATTTAAATCAATAAACCCAGAACTTAATGGAGTCTGACATTCTATTAATTACTGCCGGTGAGGCAAAGGGAAATGTTTTATAAAATAGCATTTTATGAACCGTGGCAAGCGTACTAGAAATAGTACTTTATAGTCTTTGAAAAAGGGTAGGAGATTGTAGTTGAGGGCAGGAAAATATCAAGAATAAACAGTAGCTTTGATCAATGCTGTGGTAAACACCTGTGGAGAATTATGACAGTAAGTTCTGCAGATAACTGTTGCAGTACTTAAGGTTAAATCCATCCATTTTCAAAATATGAAATGATTTAGGTTAGCCAGAAATACCAGCTTTCCATAAAACACTTCAGTATTTGCACAAATTTTCAACAAACCCACTGACAAGTAGCTGCAATTTCCACAATACTGATGCCAGCGTATTTAGTGACAACAAAGCCCAAGGGTTCGTAAACAAATGCGCTAATAGGTGTCTTAGTTCCTGCCTTTTAACTAAAACTAAAGGAAGACTTTTGAATCAGCTCTATGCATGCACCAATATCCAAATGGGTCTGCTGAGCAATCCCAAAATAAGGCACTGCTCTGCTCAGGAATAAATTTTAGCATGGTATGTGGAACACAGCTCCTTGCTCCAGCATCAGACTTAATCACTTTAGATCAATAACAGTCACCTGGGAACAAATGAACACTCCATCACAGAAGCATTGTGTGTTGTCACTAAAGGGAAAATATATTCCTTTTTCTAGATTGACATAGTTCATTTAAAGTTCATTGCGTATTTGCACATGAGGCAGGACAGAGTAGCAAGAAAAAAATGTAGTTGTAGTTATGCTAAAACATAAATGCATTGCAAAACATATTGATTACCTTCGGTTAAAAAAAAAAAGCCTACCATCACAAAGTCTAAGCCCTTCCTTCTTAGGAGGACTATTTAATTGGTTTTATATTTATGTTGTTCTTAACTTGCATTTGGTACAAAAATCAGTATTACACCTCAGACTATCACTCTATTTACAATATTCTCACTACACGTGTGAAATCATGCACTCCAGTCCAATTCTGGGATACAAACCCAAACCTTTCAAAAGGCTGCAGAATGCTTAAGATCCCAAGATACAATAGTGACTCGCAGTGTACCAGCAGTGCTCAAACCAAACAGATATATCCCATAGGCAGGCTTAGAAAAAAAAAAAAGGCACAAAGCTTCTTTTCTATATCTTGGCAGGGAGGGGAATCACAGCATTCCCCACTAGGGATAATAACATCATCAAAATCACAACAAGCATCCTTATGTAGATGCGGGGCCCTGATTGACCTAAAGACTACAAGTGCTTGCAGTTCTGCTTCTGTATGCTACCATAAATCCTCAATACTAAGTCACCAGGAGCCAGATTGCAATTGAAAGTCCAGCCAATGCCCTGAAAATACCAGTACAAGCCCTGTATTTTTCTGCTTTGAAAAATATGATCCTCACTCCCATTGTCCTTAGTAACAAACTGGAGCTACCTCTGAACAAGCCAGGAGCCCAGTGTATTAAGCGCTCTGAGAGCACCAACTGGATCCAAATACTCCAGGGGAGGGTATATGCGGTATCTTTCTAAAAAGCAGCTCTTGGCTAGTAGGAACCATGTGAGAGAGTCACCCTTATGCGCATATATACATATATATACACACACACATATAGAGCTTACTGACTAGCACTTCTGCTCCGGAAATGGGAAATCAAAGTTCTTCAGCCTGAAGAGGGTTCACTCCTGTATCTGCCATATCACAGGACAGTCCCTAGCTATTAGGCTTTAAGAAGGGCTGGGACAACTCTCCTTTTCACTGAAGTGATGCCAGTGAATAGAAAAGCTGCATGGAGCCAGAAAGAGAGCAAAAGGAAAAGTATGACTCTGCAGCCTAATAGGATAGTCAACTGGAGAGTGTGCAATTATCATTTCTAGCTTCTGCTCCCAAGATTGTTAATGCATTGTACATTAAGTAGCTATTCAGTGAAAATTTGACATAATCTTGGGAACAGGACTCAATCACAGTATAACCATAAGGGTAAAATCCTGTTCCCTCTTGTCCTCTTTTTCCAGCTCTGCAAATCTTCTCTATACAATGCTTTTAGCAAAAGGGAAAGTCTGTCTTTGCTCCCCTCAGTCTGTAGATTAGTAATTATTGTGCTGTCCCTAGGAGTTAATAAGATCTTAGGCTGTACTTGTGGGTGCTCCTGCTGAAACTTTTTAAAGTGTTGACATGTCTTATCAACCATGGTTTGCGAAGGGGGGAAGGGTGCAAAGCGACAGCTGCTACTGCCAGCAAAGGTCTATCCTCCTTGGCTTCTTGTGCCATCAGATTCCTTGGCCAAGGCTACGCCGGGTTTTGCTCTTGACCTACCCAACATGACTGGTACTTGCTTTACCTAATTAGAGCAAATTTCCTTCACAGTAGGTAGGTTTTCAATTTCACTTTCAGAAAATCAAAGGAAGGGGACAGCGGTTATCTCCAGACTCCAGTGGTTATCCTGGGGGGTGCTGACTGCATTTAGGTACTTTGTACCTGCCAGTTCTGTTGTTTTGCCTGGAAGTACCAGAAACCAACCGTTATCCAAGACAGCATGGATGAGATTCACGTGGTTAAAATTAGGTCTTGTGTACAGAGCAGACATAGTCATCCTATCCACTTCTTCTGCAGAAATGCAGTCAAGGGAACAATTTATCTCCTCTTACAGAAAAGATCTAAAGCATGTTGGATCAGTTATTGAGAGTAAAATGCCCATTTTACTCTCAACTATATGGCAAACATTGGGCAGCCAGCTCAGAGACTGACATCCAAACTGCAAATATTTAAGGTTAAGCCTGATGACTCCCCCCACTCCACATGTCTCTGAAGCAAAGGTTTCTCTGGACTTCACCCTTTGGCCTGCCATATGCTGTCATGAACATACTGACCACAATCCTGCTTTGGGCCAAAGGAGAAGACAAGCCAATACCAAACCCGCACTGTTTCATAGTGCTTTGGACAGGCATTGGATCAAACCTTATAAACTTAGGGGTTCTCTTTCTGTATCTCACTCTCTATTCAACTCTCACTAATTTAAACAGTAAATTGAAGTAACTGTCATCATCAGAACAGTCCAAGTACTTATCACAAATTTGCAGTATAACCATAAACTTAAATCCATATATAGTACCCAAAGGAAAAAAAAAGAGAGCACAGTTCACCCATTAGATCTAATGAAAAATTTCAAAATCCAATCACTAGTTTTGCAAAGGAAATTAAACACACAGACACCTACTTTGTTAACGGTTAAAGAAGATCTTTTTCAAATTCGAATGACAGATTACACGTTGCTGATATCATCGATATTCTGGAAGAAAATTCTCTTCAGGGCCAATTTCTTTTCAAAAAGAAGTGTAATTGGATGGACTAGTCTAGGAATGGCTATCATAGATAACATACATGGTAAAAGGTCTAAGAAAGCTGAAATAAACCCATAAATTACTCCGAGACAAAATTAAAGCAGAAAAGATTAATTAAGAAACCTGACCAGAATGCCTCCAAAAGTGAGGCACTAGGTTGTTGGCCGTGAAAGAAACATTCCCTACAAAGCAAGTAATGAACTCAGGATTAATTTAGAAACTGACCCAGGATCAAATTTTCTCACTCTCAAACATTCTCTGCTCAGAACATTTTAATGAAAATGCCCTCTCCCATCCGCCTCTGTTGTTATAAGGCGCAGCTCTGCTAGTAATGGCAAAGTTATGATTAATACAACAGTTCCTGCCCTAGGAATTGGGTTGTTCAGATCTGAGGTGGTAAGATCTGATTAAGACCATGTTAAAAATCTTCGCGATGGCTCCAATTCCATCACGACAAGCTGTGTCCCCACAGTAGCACGCAGTCCAGAAACAGGGCAAAGCATGATTTGTCTGATTCCCACATTACACTCCAAATGTCCTTTAGTGCATTTACAGAAACCTTTATTCCTGAATTGCAGTCTGTGTGCTCCTGTGCACTGATAGCAAGTGACCCAAACTGCTCCATCGCTTTATAGAAATTGAAGAGCCAGAGTTCAGGCCAGCAGAGATCATTTGGCCATTTAACCAAACTGTTCATGCCTCTCAGCCTTCAGCTTCATTCCTCTGCTCATATCAACTACCCAGTGCTGCAGAAAAACACATTCAATTAGAACTACGTTTAAAACAAAAAAGATAATCAGGCTTATTTGAAGACAATTCACAATCACATTGTTTTCTTGCTTTGAAGAGGTTCTAGCACATGGTATTTGCTGAGCATTAAAATACTATCGTGCTGTAGTCATGCAATCTCACAATATTTTTTGAGAAATTGAAGAAATTGAGTCTCATGTGCCTTAACTTTTTCTCAAACCTAAAATTATTTCAGCTATTCACTTCTGCCTCCATTCCAATTTTTGACGATAATTTTAAACACTAGCATGACAGTTCTGTGCAACATTCTCATGGTGGCCTTACCACTAGATTTGATGAAACTTAAATCAAAGGACAATACCCCACATCCCCAAGTTACTCTTTCTTCTTTCATCGTGAATTATACTAACCTTTTTTTGCCACGATAGCAGAGTAAAAAAACCCATATCAAGTTGTTTTCCACCCACCTTCGTGACCGAGAAGTAGGGAGGTGATTGTCCCCCTGTACTCAGCACTGGTGAGGCCACACCTTGAGTATTGTGTCCAGTTCTGGGCACCTCAATACGAGAGAAACATCGAGGTGCTGGAAAAAATTATATATTTTTTCCTAGTCATTTGTAAAACTGAACAAAGCTGACCATTGTTTTAAAATCCAGTTCATGACCAGTTTGACATGGGTCAGCTCTGGCTGAGAACAAGGTCCAATCAACCAAGACATATTCTGACTTTCTTCGCTATGTCTATTTCAAAGTCTTTTGGCTTTATGCTGTTATTAAAAAAATAGATGTACGTATCCTTCTGTTACATGAACTTATACCATGGCTAGGTTTTTTCCAATAATTATACCAGATTCATGCCCTTAAATCTCTTAAGGAATTCTTATTCCCTTAATAACCACAGTGACATTACAGATGGGTGGGGTTTTTTTCCTTCACAAAAGATCTTAGAAGGCAAGAAATAGCACAGAGAATGAGAGGATAATTATTTTCTGCACAACCGGAAAAATACATTTAACTTCATTGATCTATTTAAATAATGTAATTATTATTTTAGTTTAAACTAATTTGATTAACATATTTAATTTAAATATATTAAAGAAGCAGAAATTAAGAAAAATTAACAACACCTATATAGACCCACATTCTGTTCCTAACAATTGTATATTCACATCAGTATGTTCGGTACCCTGGGTATTAGATTATTACTGTTTAGTTTTGTTTATATGTTCCACACCCTCGCAGTTCCTGTCTGTCTCCTTTTGTTTTCTACGTCCGTTGGAAGCGGGCAAGGGTGCTCATTTCTCTTCTGCTTGTATTGCACCTACTACATGACTAGAGCTCCTTGCTGCTGTAGCTGTATAAATAGTGAAAACATGCAAGCGTGCAAGATGGGCAAAACACGTTGATTATTCGTTTACATAAACATATACCATACCTGCAAATTGTCATGTTTACAATTGCTTACTATTGATAAAAAAAAACAAATGAATTCAAGTCCAGCTTTGTGTTCGTTACAATCTCTGTTAGAATTACAGATCTAGTTAGCTTCCTAATTTACTTTCTGAGAACTTAAACTAATGCTTAACTTCAATTTAGGTGACAATTCCATTGCAGATGTTCAGCGTGCTGCTTGGTTAAAGGATTTGCAATTACCTTCTGAAGATTTGTTCTTAACTGTCAGCTCTATTATCAATAAAGCAGAACTAAGCTCTGGCTCAGTGTCATCCCTGCCCTCTTGAGTTATGCATGAGCCTGAGGTTTTTGCTGTATGTTTGGGAAGAAAAAAAAAGTTACAATATGGGAGTTTAAATCATTGAAAAAGGAAGGACAAATCAAGAAGTTAAGGAGGATTTTTCTTTCTGTTGCCAGGAGGCATACCCACCCCACCCCCCATAAAAAAAAAAAAAAAAGAAAAAAAAATCAAGGAAAGAAAAAACTGACCCTTTACTCTAGAAGGGTTTGCAATGACATTGCTGGCCCCTGCATTACTGGCAAGATTTGTATTATTTATTTATTAGATCAGGTTCGAAACCATTTGAGGAACCTGAAGGTGCACAAGTGCATGGAACATGATGAGATGCACCTGTGTGTCCTGAAGGAAACAGCAGATCAAGTTGCCAAACCACTATCCATCATATTTGAGAACCTCCTAGCAATAGGATGAGGGGTAACACTTCTAAACTGAAAGAGGGTAGAGTTAGATTGGACATCAGGAAGAAATTTTTTCACTATGACGTGGTGAGACACTGGAACAGGTTGCCCAAGGAAGTTGTGGATGCCCCATCCCCGGAAGCGTTAAAGGCCAGGTTGGATGGGGCTTTGAGCAACCTGGTCTAGTGGGAGGTGTCCCTGACCATGGCAGGGGTGTTGGAACTAGATGATCTTTAAAGGTCCCTTCTGACCCAAACCACCCTATGATTCTACTTATTAAATTACGACAAGGTTAATTTCAGAGAAGTACAAGTAATTCCAAAGAAGCCTCATGACTATAGACCTGTAAATATTTGTCAAGATTTATCATTTATTTTTTGGCAATGGTGTCTTATACTATTATGAAGAGATCCAGAGTCTACTGAAAGCACCAAGGGTTTGAGACATTGCACAGATGGGCACTTTCCAAACGGAGGCACCTGGACTTGGAGTTTTTCATCTTATGATTGTATTGGAGCTTAAAGACCTTTGCCATACACTGGAAGCGTTAGTGTGAAAGTGAGCTGATGAGCCCTGTCCAACCCTGGCAACCAGGTGATCAGGCCCAGTCAGCATGGGCTCATGAAAGGCAGGTCCTGCTTGACAAACCTGATCTCCTTCTATGACAAAGTGACCCGCTTGGTGGATGAGGGAAAGGCTGTGGTTGTTGTTTACCTGGACTTTAGTAAGGCTTTTGATACAGTTTCCCACAGCATCCTCCTGGAGAAACTGGAATGGTGTGGTGAATAGGATTAGGGGAGTGATCGTCCCCCTGTACTCAGCATCGGAGAGGCCCCACCTTGAATGTGTCCAGTTTTGGGCCCCTCACTACAAAAAAAGTCACTGAGGTGCTGGAGGGGGTCCAGAGAAGGGCAACGAAGCTGGTGAGGGGTCTGGAGAATAAGTCTTATGAGGAGCGGCTGAGGGAGCTGTGGGCGTTCAGCCTGGAGAAAAGGAGGCTGAGGGGAGACCTTATCGCTCTCTACAGCTCCCTGAAAGGAGGTTGTAGCGAGGTGGGTGTCAGTCTCTTCTCCCAAGCAACAGATGATAGGACAAGAAGAAACGGCCTCAAGTTGTGCCAGGGGAGGTTTAGACTCGATATTAGGAAAACATTTTTACACTGAAAGGGTTGTTAAGCATTGGAACAGGCTGCCCAGGGAAGTGGTTGAGGCACCATCCCAGGAGGTTTTTTAAAAGACAGGTAGACATAGTGCTTAGAAATATGGTTTAGTGATGGTTTTTGTAAAGAGTTACGTTGACGGTTGGACTAGATGATCTGAAAGATCCCTTCCAAGCTAGGCAATTCTATGATTCTATGTGGCATATGAAAATCGCAACTAGAATACAGTTGTGTGTAGCAGCAAGATCAGCAAAGGCCTGGAGAGACTGGTGCCTGGAGTTGGCACTCACTGAACCCAACTCTATAAAGTAGCCTGAACCTGTTCTGATCAGCTGCCCCAGAAACCTTCTTATGAATCCAAATGAAAACTTAAAATCCCGTTTAAAATTACACATTTACCCACTATTCCAAAACTACCCAAGTTTCACTTGAGGATTAGCTGAAGTTACAGGGCCATTTCTTTGCCCGAACTCCAGCCGAGCTGAGTTTCCTACAAGTTTCAGTTCAGAACCTGAACTTGCACCTTTACTTTACAAGCCAATTCATTACAAAATAAAACTATTCAGCTAGGTAGCTGCATACCTCCTACACAGCGCACCTTACAGTGAGTCAACCACACCAAAATGGTTGTGTAATTTAATTACACTTTTGGATAATGTTTTTAAAAATCAGGATGTGCTTTTATAGATTGGAAGACCCATAAAGCCTTCAAAAGGAGTTCCACGAGTCCAACACTTGTTACATGGGTAGCACACATTGTTTTGTCTTCTAGGACTGGGAAGACTTATGAGGTACAGAATTTCAAAAGAATTTCAGGTATCTTCCATTTTGGGTACCTAAATCCAAATCTTAAAAAATAAAAAAAAAAAAAATATGTATTTTTAGGAAATATTAAGTAGCCAGAATCTCTCAAAATAGGTAGTTTAATCCAATACCTTGTTTGTAAACAAAAAGCCCAACCCTTGTACAACAGAGCTTAGTTTTATGCATTCTTTCTGTTTGAATTTATAAAATCAGTTTTAGAAAAATGCATCTTTTATTGGAAATAGATAGATTTGGGTTTTAATAGTACAACTGTTTATTCCCTAATGCTATCATTAAATGGACAAGCTTACTCTCTGAAGAATCTGCAATCCAGTTAAAATAAGTCATTACTACAAATAAGGGTGCGCTTTTCCACATGTTCCCAACTAAAACTGTTTCAGGTTACTGACTCAAACCCATTTAATAAAAGATGGTACAAACTTGAGTTATTCCTCAAGTCTCTCAATTACACCCGCTGAAAAACACAGAATTAAATTAATTTGATTTTGACCCTCTATTCATTTACATTCTCTAGTTTCTAAATGCAAAACACAGACCACTTCAAAAAAAACACACTTCTCTTGGCAACATGTGAACCACAACACAGATGACAAGTCAGTTCGTTAAATTCCATTATTTAGAATTAGGTTGCAGAATCGTAGGAGCAGAAGCTACGGCACAGAGTGAGGGCCAGACAAACTGAAGTGCCCACAGAGTGTGGAAAAATAATTCTAGTTCTGGAACTGAGCTACTAAGGAAGCTGCTTTGCATCATGGTTAAGACAAAATTGCTGACAGCAAACACATTAGATCCCTCTCCCGCAGCAGTCTGCTATGGATGCCCGTCTCCTTCCCTCACGTAATTGTGCAGGCATGTTACTTTATCCACCAGGAAGATTTATCGAAACCCAAAGCAGATTTGAAACAAGGGCTGTGAAACCAGAGAAACACACAGATCTGGCACAAGGAAAGCAGCAGGTGCTTGTGGGTGGGCAGGGAGAAGATGGGGGAAATCATCCCAGTGCTGATCTGGTTGGCTTAACCATAACAAACTGCACCCTAAAATTCACCCCTGAGAAGACCTACTTAGGTCAAGTTCAACACTATGTCTCTATGCACACCCAGGTTCCAGTTTCAAGACCTGTATGGTCAGCTTCATTCTACTATAAAACAAAACAAAATGTTTTGCATTGCAGAAATAACTTGGTGTGTTCACTTTGCAAAGTTAAGTAGTAAATTTAAAGGAAAGTCTGAATTAGTGGATGTGGCACAGTATTCCCAGAACTCTGGCAAATTGCTTAATCTGAGTCTTTGCTGAAATTTTTTTCACAAATGAATTTTCCCCTCAGATGTGCACTGTGTAGTATTTTCTCAGGTCAACTTTTTTGACACTTATTTATTAAATAAGTTGGACAGGAAGTTAATGGTTTACATGCTTCTACGGAAATCGTTACACTAACTTTCCTGTTAAAAAAAAAGAAATTTAAATTTTTCATGAAAGCAGCTGTGTCCTTAGCACAATTCATTTCTTTATTTTAAATTAAAATGAATGGATTCAGATGGATTGATCTCAGATACTTATTTGAGTTAATGTGTTTACCAGACTTCATAAAGGTATATTATTCACACTAAAAGTGTGACTCGCCTCCTCACTTCTGTTCTACCATTTTCTTCTCCATACGTAATACAATAATCCCATGCCACATCAGCTTCCAAAACTGTCCACTATTTGTCTTCAAAAATTTACAACAGGACATGTTTTTGAAGTTGTTTTGGCTTCACACTATGAGCCTCTCTGAACATTCAGAGAAGCCTTCAGCAATGATTAGTACTGTACTTCTCATTAAGGTCTAAATGGTAGGAGAACAATGAGAAGAGAAACATTGCCAAATCACCACGTTAGAGGACTAATTTTTTACAATTACTACTGCAGATTTGTTCCAAATCAGAACTGCCATTATACTGTCAAGGAGATTCAAGTTTCAGAAAGGAAATTGCATCACTAGCTGAATACCGAAAGTCCAAATAAAATTAAGGAGAAGCATTTAATGTATATAAAACTATGTTCACCTGTTAGAGTCTGTGCCACATCCAACAGGTTGTGTCATATTTCTGTGCCTACGCATGTGTGCATGCGTACGCATCTGTGCATACGGATCCATTTCATTTCATTACGTGAGATCATCTGAAAGATATTTGCATAGAAATCTTTCAAACTATATAATCAATATCATTGGATAGTACAAATCTACTCTGTAATACACATAAAAGGCTCATTTCAAGAGCTCCTGTATCCCTTTTTTCATTGTGAACCTGTAACAGCTACAAGCCAAACTAATATTTAAAACATCTCCAGTTTTAAACACACCGTGCAGCTGTCACAATTGCCTTTCCAACAGGTGCTTTCAGCAGCAACTCAAGGCATTTTGAGATCTTCACAGCTCTATTTTCATTTATCAATATGCCCCTTCCTATCCTCTCCAGTAAACAGAAACCACATACTTAGGCGATTAACTGACTTACAATCCTCAGAGGTGGGGTCATTTATGAAGCAAGTCAGGAACTAAGAAGGAAACAACACCTGTGATGCATTTACATTTAGTTCAAAAGTGCTATTCTGCTAAAAAAGCAAGCATTGGAAATTAAAGCATTTACTATATAGGTGGTAACACAGCATCGCACCTGAAAAGTCTATGTTCAAGGTCAAGCACCCAAAAAAGAATAAAACTTATATAGGTTACACTCCTTAACCCAGTCCTTTGTACCTATACGTTATGACACAGAATATTTTATCCCTCTACAACTCTTTCCCCATTCCTATTATAGTCAAAGGCTCATCACTAGGCATGTCGATCTGTAGCTGTAGAGGGTCTCAACTGATTTCTTGGTCAATAAAAACTTTTGTGAATTCAAAAGCATTATTTCCTTGTGGATCTCTGCTATAGCATTGAAGATAAAGAGCAAGATACAGCCACAGAAGAGCATGTATAAGCAGGGGTTACAATTCACATTGCTGTAGCAGTAAATATTCTCCTGCAGTTCCATATGTGGTTGAGTTGGGCCTCTAATGCTTATGACACACTATATTTCTGCTGATTTATATGACACATACCTGGTATAACTTTGCCATGACGTATGGCTGAACAATTTTTTTATAAACATATACAGACACCCCAGAAACCTGTCCCATTACACACTTGTGCTAGTATGAATTAAATTACTCATTTCTGTATTATATTTGTGCTCTCCTAGCAAATGGCTGCTAGTCAGAGAACCACATTTTGATCTCTAGCACTGCACGCTGCTAACAAAAAAGCGCCAGTTTACCCCAAAACCTGAAAACCCAATTACCACACCAGGGCATCAAGATGGACAAACCTCTTCCCCTCAGCAGCACATTCCCTGGCTTTCGAAAATCCAAATGTATGCAGACAAAGGAAAAACAGTGGTAAAAAAAAAATGGGCAAGCCCAAAAAGAGCTGTAACCACCCAGAATCCATTCCTTTTGCACTTGTGACTGACTGATGAGGAAGTCATTAACTGCCTCCTCGCACTGTTACATACCAGTCACAGCTCACCACCAGTTTTTCCAACTCTTTTGGCAAGGCAGTGCTTGCCCGTAAGCTTGTGCCTTCTGCAGGATTTGCTGCTCCCGAGGAAAGGTGCTGCATGGTCACAATGCTCCGGCTGTTCCCCAGCCAACTCATCCCGAGCTCTTAACCGTGAGCTCATCATGCCCAAGACTGTCAGCCTCAGGTTTACTTTTCAGTCTCGTAGCCTTCCTCTGGCATAAGTACAAGATGTTTTCCATACCATCTGCCCATCTACAATATAAGCAGGGTCAGCACGATGTTACATCAAAGTAATTTACACCTATTCATGCTGACTTACCAATAAATAACACATCGGTACTCAGATGAATCTATCTGCCGACTTCCTAAGGTGTACAGCCATTACTGAGAGGCTTCTCTAGCTACACAGCACGTGTAGCTGCCAATCCCATCACGTAATAAAATGGTTTAACAGCTACCATTTGCTCCAGCTACCGTAGAAGCATAACACTTAAGGCTAGTTACACTGCCGTTATGCTGTAGCATTCCCAGTTTTAAGAACTCAGCTCCACAGCCTATGAATTCTGCTTTCTGATCAGCCCTACCTGCCACCACCCTTCAGTGATGTTCACAGGGCACATTTGGATGCTTAGCTGTGCCTTCTGTGTGTTCCGCTCTTCCCTTGCATCTGAGGGATGCCTGCCTCAGCAGGGTACGAGAGGGAGAGGCTGACGAGGAGTCAAGAGACAGAGCTGCTTTAATGCAGGAAAATGAAAGGTCAGAACTCAAGGAGGGACTAATGAAAAAGAACAGGAGAAGAGAGCAATTCATTCTGGGGGAGAACAGACTGCTATTTTAAATTTCATGGGAAGTTAGGTATTTTCTCTCAAAATTAAACATTTTGTTCCAATACAACAGTACTGCTACACCAATTCCCTTTCAACAAAAGCAGTCCTATTACAACAAAAAAACATGAAATAAGCCCCCACTACTACTACCAAGAAAAATATCATAAACTGTAAAACGATGCATAATTGAAAAATTCAATGTTAATTATGGAGAGAATTGATGTATTTTAGCATTTTTAGGTTTTCCCTACTTTTATTTGCCACTTTCTCATAGAAAATTGCAAATAAAACATAACATATTGATTATATAAGGCTGTATTCTGCCTATTACTGATCAAGGATGAGCAGTTTCCGTATATTCAAATAACATTTAAAACAAAAGTGCTCACAGACCCTTAAAAACATCAGTCCCTCTAAACACCTCTCTCATAAATTCACCCGTTTAATAAGAATTTCATCTAATAAGCAGGTCAGCAGAGAACTGCAAAGCAAACAGGGTGTCTCTGCTGCTGCAACTACTCTCCGGACAATACTCTCATCACACACAAGATAACCATTACGCTGTATATGTGTTTATTACAGAATAAGTCATTTTAGCTGTACGTTTTCCACATAGCAAGTGCTGCTATAATTTCCTCTTTAAAAATAAATTAGTTTGTTAAAGCCATACTCTCGAACGTGATCACTGCATACCCCTGGAGTGTCTAAAAATGGAGCCTTCCTTATTTCTGCATCTGTGATTATTACAGCAAAATAAACCTGTGCGTGTATGGGAGAAGGGAAGAAGGATCCAAGCTGGCCAGAAGGGACAGAATGATTGACTGACTACTAGTTAGAGCTTGGGTCCAAATTATGTTCCCAAAGCACATTCAGCAAAAGATTTTTTTTTTTTTTTGGAAGTTTTCAGTTTCAGGTTTAATAAAAAAGTATGAAAGATGCCACTTCTGCCCGGTTCTTAACTGAAAGGGCCTGGGAAAATATCCGTGCATCTACAAAGGCCTCATGCTGTGGGCACATCTCCAGCCACAGGGGGATTTCACAAAGTCACATCGCCAGCCTGGCAGGGAATATCCGTGGCTGGGAGACACCTGCCACCAGCAGCACAGCCACAGCTACAACCCAGGGGAACTTCACTACCCAGTTTCACGCCTCCAGCCACAAGACCCTCAACACATTACCTGACCCCCCAGCAATCAGAGTACCATACTCAGTAGTGGGTTGCAAGTCTGAGTCACTGCTGCCACTTGCAGTTGATGCTGAATCATTCTAAACATCAAAGATTTGCAAAGTTGCAAGTGTTCACATAAATACGGCAAAACTTTGTCATCTTTAATGACTTCTGTAAGTCTTGATATTTTTGTTCTTTCTTCTCTTTGGTACCTGCCAGCTCTATCAAATTCTCTGAATCTTCTGCAGCTCTTAAATTCTTTGCTACCTCTATTGCCTGCTACGAAAACCAGCCCTGATTCCATCAGCTTTCCACATCCCATTATGTTATTACTCCTTGTTATTGCACACCAATTTCACTAATTCTCTTCCATTCTCTGAGAACTAATTTTAACAGGAAAAGGTACGTGGCTGACTATATGGCAAATTAACTAGCATTTCTAGCTCTCTCAGACAAGGCAATTTATTTGGATTTCCTTTCTGTCACACATAATGCCACTACATCTGACAATTAAATTATCTCCCAGGAACAAAAAGAGAAAATTTATCAAGTATTTGAAATCCAATACTAAAAACTATTTTCTAAGCCACATTATTGTTACTCAAGCTCACCTCAGAGTAAGGGAGCATTTTTAAGAGACTAAAACTTGTCAGAGTAGTGAATTTACCCCTGTAATGTTCTTGCTTACCAGTTTCACGTTGTCTACCACTGAAATAACGATAGACTCACAGAGAAGGCTATTACGTAATTCTAGAATAGAACTTGGCATCTGACTTTATCCATTCATTCAGAATTTCCTGTAATATCGATGGAGCTGCCATTATGGCACCCACCCACAAGTCCACAAACCACATTGGCACCAACCCCTGACTGATCATCTTTCTACTTAACTAACGGTATTTTCTGCAGGATCACAGATTA
Source organism: Rissa tridactyla (assembly GCF_028500815.1). Lineage (NCBI taxonomy): Eukaryota > Metazoa > Chordata > Aves > Charadriiformes > Laridae > Rissa > Rissa tridactyla. Next base: position 157,204,598 of record NC_071467.1, on the reverse strand, counting down.
TGTTGCTCCAATTATGCTTCTCTTTGCAGCAGTTTCAATCATGACCCTGACATCATGGGGCTGTCGATCACGCCTGCCTGGGCTACAGCTCTACGCTGCTATCACCTCTCATCCTACATTCGCAACCTAGAAAATGCATCAGGCAAAACAAAGAGTAATGGGATTTAGAGATTAACTAATTCATCCAGTTTCTGTTGAACCACTGCTGGTTCAGGCAAGACAACAATAACAGACTAAACCTGTTAAAACAGGCATAGAGATAGCCAGGCATCTTAACCCACTATGCCTGCCTACTGGCTTTACTCAGCACTGGTGACAAATATACTCTCAACTGCTCACAAATACCAGGTGAGAGTTGTTAACATACAAACAAGCACATCAGCCCATCACAGAATTGTTGCTTTTTTTTGCCTGACTGGGAAAAAACAATTAAATAAAAAAAAAGAACTCTCGCAATACCTACAGAATAAGAGGGACGTCAACACAATTGCTGTGTCTTATGGCCTTTTCTGACATGTTCTTTCATAAGCCCTCGCTTTAGACAAAGCATTTAATTTACTGGTTTTTTTCATACTTCATATTCTCTGATAATAAGGTTATCAGGCCTCAAAAGAATACGGAGGATTCAGGAAAAGAAACTTTCTTCTTTCTTCCCCTTATGTGTCTCCATGTTTCATATGATTTTCCAGACTTCAGGCACTGAAGCTAACTCACTCCTCAAGTAAACCAAGACTTTTACCCTTTTCCTCACACAAACACTCTTGATGCAAATGAGCAAACAATGACTCATGGAATAAAATTAAGGACCAACTCTATAAATTATTTTTCCCCAGAAGCATTGTACTTCTCCCCCATAAAAACGTCAGTTTTCCCATTTTAAAAGTAAATATTCCTTTAAAAAGATGAAAATATTATTTACTATATTTTTAAACTAGACTAAATTATACATTGATTCAAATCTAAAATAAAAAATCAAAGCACGCCTACAGAAAATAGTATTTATTTATATATTTATAGAGTGTGTATATATATATTTATTTACTTTTCTCTTTGAAATTGCTGGTGAGATGCAACTTAACCAAAAGTTAAATGTCATATAAGCTTTTAGAAACCCCTAAGCTACTAGTATATCCCAACACTTGACTTGGAAGTCCAGACCTAGCACAGTAAGATGTGTGGAGGGCTCCTATGAATCTAAAGAACAAATATGTCAGATCAATATTAAGTTTGGGTTAGTAACAGATTTGAGGATGGAAGTAGAGGTATAATAGGGTGGCAATGGAAATGATGGCCAAGGCTTCAGGATCTGGTAGGCTAAACATTTTCCATGCTTTTGACCCAAGTGGCTGCTGCAAAAGACAATACACCAGTCAATTTGAGAGCCTGGCCCAACAGAAATGGCTACTTTACCCCAGTCTTGATGAAGCAAAAATAAAAGTTATTGGCTGTGGCTCCACACCTCTCCACCATCATGCTTTCTCCTTAGGTGTCCTTTCCAGAAGAATAACCAGAGTCATGTCTTCTCCTCACCCAACTCTGAGGCCCCTGTTATTGCCTAGGAGATCCCTCAAGCCTTAGAGGCAAAACTGAATTTCACTTTTGGTGACACCCTGGGAAGGAAGGATGCGGGTGCAAGTGGGAAGTAGGGCTGGGGCAAGCCAAGGTGTCCCCAGCCTTTTATCACCTTCGGGATTCCCTCACTCCTTCCTCCCTCTCTTACATGCATCCAGGCATCTCTCTTCTCCCCCATTCAGCATCCTTGCAGCATCCCCACACACGATTTGCAAAAAAGAAAAAAAATAAATCTGCATCCTTTCCCACAAGCAGCAAAATCTGCTCACACAGGGCATCCGAGGCTATGGCAAGGAGAAAAAGTGTCAGGTCACGGCCAGACTCTGCTCTGATACAGTGAGGACAGAGGGGCCAGACACGAAAAAACAACAGTGAGCTGAGGAGATCCAGAGAACAGAGCTTACTGCGGCTCAGCTGAAAGAAGAGCAAACCACTACTTTTGCTGATCCTGTCTCCCACACCAAAGTTGCTCCAAGGAGCAGCTCGGGTCCGAATATTTCATCACCATCATCATTCTAAGCATTGCCAGAAAGAGCTGCATTCTTCAATTGAGGCTGAAGTTGATTCAGATATTGTTAACAGCAAAAGAAGCCATAAGCTGTTACAGCCCCACTTGCATTCTCTTCCACCTTCCATAAAAATGGCCACTAATCAATACTATTCACAGTTTATTCAAGTGCAATTGTGTAAGATGTTTCCGAGAAGCCGTTCACGGGGGCAGAGTCTGCCGCTCGGCACAGAGCGCTCACAGACCTCCGCAGAGCACGGATCCAGCCAGCACGGCTCACGGGCACAGACGGTAAACAAGGAGAAATAAATCAATCTGTTCCCACATAAAATTGTTGCCACTTGAACTGCAGCATCTCCCACACTGATGTTGTGGATAATTCTGTTTCATCTTGATTACGACCAGTATTAACACCCAAAGCAATGAAATTTTTCACATTCTCATTTTATTCAAGCCAAAGGACAACCCTGTTGCAGTGACATATGGCTCTGCTCCTCTGCGAGTATGTTAGACTGCCTACAAAATCTCCTTGTCTAGCAAAGGATAATGCTTTGTAAAATCAATGACCTGCATTAATTTGTATTTTCCACCAAGAAAACCTCACATATCATCATAATCATCTTTCTATACAAGAGATAGATGAGTTTCCTCACATTGTTTGCATTTTTCCTCCTTTAATGAAATGGTTGTAGACTATGTCATTGATTATATAGCCAGAATGTGCTACTTTTTTTCCAACAAGAAAGTCAGCTTGGGGTTAACAGACTGCAGACAATTCTCACATAGTTGAAACAACATGAAGAACAGTCTAGGGGACATGAACTGAGGATGGGACTAAGTTTTGCACCACTTTGAAAACAAGGGGCAGTTCATAGCCATTTATTTCTATAGGAATTTAAACCTCAGGGGATTTGATGTGTCTCTGGATTTTTTTATTTATTTTTTTTTAAATCCAAGAGATTTCTCTGTAGTATATGTACTGACATCTAAGTGAGCATCCCAAACTCCATGCAATAGGATTAAATGCCCTCCTGCTTTTCTGGCTGATGATTCCTCCCCATTTGACTGCAAGACGACCAGCTGCCATGGAGAGGGCAGAGATTACCTTGCTCTTCTGGGAGCAAGAACTAATATTTCCAGTGTTGTGAGACAGGGACCTGAAACCATGGTCTCCCCTGTCCTGAAGGAGACCTTTATAAATGGCTCCTTGTAAGACTTCCTTGTGAGGGTGGAACAGATTTTTATTTTTACATGGTTAGGAAGCATTTCTCTGCTTGATGATGCAGGTTCATGTAATAAGGAGAGCTGCAGCTCCATAAAATCATAACAGCTGATGTACCAGCACCGGCTCATAAAAAAGGACTAGGCATGAACAAGTAGGAAAAGAAAATATATTTATGCCTCCTGGTCTTTTTCCATCTAAACCTACACTTTCAAAAACAGCTGATTTCAGACCAAGAAAATTCTGTTTATATTTTTTTAACAAAATGTCTTCTGCCTCTGCCAACAACTCCTTAATAGTAAACAGGATGCAAACTGCATGACATACAGGAGCAGGTTTTGTTTAGCAAATGCTTAATGTCATTGTCATGGTTTCTAAAAAGGCAGCTTGTAATGCCACTGAAATTTGCACTTACTGCAGCTTAATTAACAAACGTCCATTTCCCATTTATATCTAATGCAGAGACTTTCAGATTAAAAAAGGGAAATATTTACCCATGTACTACTGCATGAGAATAAAATGTACAATGAAAACTCCTTAGCCCTAGAATTCTGAGCTATCATTTGCCTTTTGAAGCTGCAGACGTCTTCCATTCTAAAATACGCTGTTAACCTCTATTCCGGTCATAATTTATTTTCTAATTACCATGCCAACAAAACACACTGAAACCTGTAAATCTTTTTTTAGCATCATTTGTGGAGGGTAATATTTCATGAAATAACAAAATAATTTTACCCAGTGACCTAACTCATTAGGAACAACCACACCCGCTTTAGGGGGCTAGTATAAATCTCTTTTTAGATAATTTGAAATAAAGCCCAGCAAGAAGGAGTGACTTCAATTGGCGACGCATTAGCTCTAGGGACATGAAATGGGCACTGACCGGTTGATTACCTTTTTAGTGAGCATGGATTTATAAACTGTATTGCAGCGTTAAACACGCCCATCGTCCCTTTACCACTGAGCACTCCACCCTCCCGTGAAACGGTGTTGAAACAGGGAATCTCTTCTGGCCAAACTTCTTCCAGAGGTTTTCATTTCTTCCGTTATAATAATAATGACTAAAGTGTTTGTATGGGTGAGCCCTAACTGGAGGGGAAGAAAGACTACCCCTTGGGCTTTTTTATAGTGGTGACTATTTAAAAGTGTCTGATCTACCAAAAGTAAAGGAAATTTTAGTATTAGACTCCATTTCAAACATTTTTAACAAAGCCACTGAGTGGAACTTTGGCATCTAACATACGTGTTGTGTTTACCATAACAAAACTGAAGAGAATAAAAAGAATTTGAGACATGGAATAAGGCTGATGTTTCTTAACTGTGTATCAGCTCTACAGTATCTTATGTTTTGTTGAGCATATTGGCCCATTTTATCCAACAATTTTTCACAGAAATTTTTGAACTTACAAAAAAATAAGTGGTAGGGTAAAAAAAAAAAAAGCTGTTACTTCATTTAAAAAACCCCAAATATTTATAACACAGTCATTCACCAAACACATGTAAGCAATCAGACTTATTGATACGAATTCAAGAGGAAACTTTTCTAATAGGTACAGCCAGTGAAAGAACAGTTTGTTCCATGAAATTACCCAGCATAAGCCATCAGCAAAATGAAGACAGGCTGTCAGTAAAGAGAAGTAGGAACTCTTAATTATTCTAGAAGTCTAGTAAATCTTTACATCTCAAACTTGGAATTTAAACATTGAAGAGAAATAAAACAACATCCTAGGAAGAGAGATGAAATCAGGAGACTAACAAGACAATATTATAATTTGAAAAGGTTTGGGATTTCTTCATGTCACAAACACAAGAAACAGCCAAGTTTATTACTTAAAGTTAGAAAATTAATTAAAATTTTAAATCAAAACAAACAGTACCACCCCACCCATCCCCAAAAACCATTCCGCCTCCAAAGGCAACAAATTGATTTAATTTTGGAAAGCCACAATCCATTTAAACTGCTTTGACTGTGGCTGGGTATTGCAGGTTGTCTTCTGTAAGTGTCCAACAAGCTATGAAACTACCAGCAAGCATAGCATCCAAATGGCCATCCACCTAACTGTTAATCTACTCTAATACCTTTTTTATCTGTATTTCACAGGAATACAGATAGAGCAGCACAATGTAGAGTCAAACGAGAGGACTACAGGACAAAGAAAAAAATCTGAATGAAGGTCTCATTAGTTTTCAACTCCACCCTCAATCCCCCCCCCCAACCAGCACATTATATAGGTTCTGCTTAGATAATACACCTCTTCCTCATCTATTACAGAGCTCACCATAGAGAAAGAATCAATAACAGATAGAGAAAACTAACAGAATATATTCTTACAGTTGAACAATTGCATAATACGCAACTGCTCACAAACATACCTGTCTTGTTACTTCCAGGAAAAAACTACAATGGCACAGTCTAATCTCCGAAAGAGTCAGTGAGATAATGCAGTTGAAAGACTAAATACAGTCTTAAAAGGGCCAAGATTAAAAAGAATAAATTAGGTATTAGGCATTTTCAACCTTATCATACTATTGTCAATTCAATATTAACACAAATGTTTGCTGCATTAAAAACCAAAACATTTTCCTTTTGGCAGAAGCGTTTCCTTGAAGAGCTTAGAGTCCAAACGTTAAACATTGTATTCCCCCATGCTCCCTCAACATCCACTGCTGTTACCAACCCTCTTAAATCACGCTGATCCTACCTTAGAGCCAATAGAGGAACACGCTGACACAGCAGTAAAAGCAACCAAATATTTCTCAACTTATGCAGAGCAGCAGCCAAAGCTATTTAAATAAAGGACTAAATTACAATAAATGGTTTGGGACCATAAAATGTATTTATTGTTCTGCCTACCTCTAGAGCAACTTTTGTTGCTGTTGCCATGGAGGTTGTAGGGCATGAAAGAAAACTCTGTTTAAATTAAAGGCTTCGTTGGAATGGCTTATAATGGAGAATGACTTTTCATTAACAGGTCTTTACCTGTTAATCAGCAGCACTATGATTAGTTCGCTTTCAGATTGTTCTTATTTATTAAATGAGGACATAGAACAAAAAAATCCTGTCACTTTTCTTATTACAGAGCATTTATTCTAAGCATTAGAATAAAGAGAAGATATAGATTTTTCTAGCTCCCTTTGGATGAACGTTCTATTTTGAACCCGATCCAGTACAAAATAAGGACATCCAGTAATAGGTACACAACTTGGGATAGAACTTCTACATTCTTTATATAAAAACAAAAAAAAAGGAAAGCAAATGATGTATCTAGTTACTTCATCTGTTCAGAACACTCAGTCATTGAAAGTTATTTTCATATAAGTTAAATATTTAAATTTTTTATGCGCATACAAACTTGCATCTCATATTTAGAATGTTATAAAGTAATTCCCTCTTTCTTAACTTCTTACATGAAATGACATAGATGTTATTTATTATTGAATATATTTTCAGATACTAGCTATCTTCAGACAAAAAAAGTCACCATGTCTTGCAGAAACCGTAATCAGAGTTTTGCTCTGCTGAGGCAGATACATTTTCAGTTGACCCAAATAAAGTTTTTCTACTCGGTTTTCTCATATTCTTTGAGAAGTTACTAGCCAGGACCACAACGTTGCCCCCTGCAAACCATAAATAACGTTTTTTTTCCCCTATTATGTTCACTGTCCAAAGGCAGATTGAGAGTCAAAAAAAAGAAAAAGTCTATTAGTGCTTGTCAAATGCTTTGAAGTCTGCAACAAGAAGATGTTCATTAAATGATTAATGTAATGCAACAACAGTCAACCAATGTGCAGTCTGGCCAGCAAACAAGGAGAAGGATTTTTGACAGAACATTTGAAAGAATAAATAAATAATAGAGGAATTACATCTTAAGCACAGAGACTCTTATAACTGTAAAGAAACATCCAAGAGAGTCTTATTCAGGAGACGTTTAAGAAATCTACAGCTTTACCTCCCACGCACCCAAGAAAACAGAGAGGGAATAGTCGAGAGTCATTCATTAATGGCCTTGTAGAATTGGTACATTTTCTAAATATATGGTCTTATTCATTATCTCATATTTTAAGCATATGTACTATTAGACAGAATTACTGAAGCCGGCAGCATGATTATTAAAAAAGCATACCATTTTCTCAGGCAGGGAACGCATTCCAAGTTTTCTAGTCTGTCTTCTTTTAGACACTCCTGTCAATGCCTCTCTTAGTTACCAAAGTACCTTGATAATTAATGCAAATAATTAATCTGATTGACCCAGTTAACCACTGCTGTGCCAATACAGTATTCACTTACTGATATTCAGGGGTACAAAGGCAAATATCACAGTTTCACATCTAACAGAGATTAGGTGAAGCCCAAAATAAGCAAGTAGATCCAAAGTTACGCACTTCATTTTCGGAATTACGCATTCCTAAGCAAACAGCATGCTAAGTAGAAGATATCCCTTCTAATCCGAACCATGTCCTTGTAGCACTAGGAAAAAGATAATTAATCTCTCATTCAAATCTGGAGTTGCCCAATAATCACAATACAACTTTGTGGCCATCACTGCCAAACTCACCAGTTTCATATGTCCTTTGTTTTGACAACCTTTATTATTATTCTTTGCTCATAAATATGTTTATGCAGGTATTTGGAGATTTTTTGGGTTTTACTTTTTTTCAGTAGAGGTGAACAAATACAGAAAAAAACTCATCTATTATTTTTAAAAAGCCACAATGCAAACATCTTAACAACGAAGTAAACCATAACACTTACAAATGCCCCTTTACACCAGGAAAGGGGAAGTATGATGGATTTTCAGCAGTGGAACACTGCCGCAGTGTCACGCCAAACCAGGACTCGTTTGCTTTCCACCTCGTTGCCAGAACATTGTCCTTTGGTGTTCTCTTCTTCTCTACAGACCATGCTGTCCTTTTCAGGCTCTTGTGTTTCATGATTCATCAGGCACAAATTTTACTGAGACTCCCTAAAGCCTTTTGTCAAACAGGTTGTACTTTTCCATGGTCTCCCAAATGTTACAATTGCCTTTTTTTTTTTTTTGGAGTATAATAAAGTAATGAAAGAGGGAACATTTCTGAACACTTTCAACAAATGTGCCAACAGCTGCTACGTAGCTTACCCAAAAAGAGTTAATGAAGTGGTCCACCACGCACCAATGATATCGGATTCAAACATTATCTCAAACACCCAAATATATTTTCATGAAAGTTGTAATATGCTAGTGTAACATACGTTTTCTAAGTTACCCTAAATTGTATGTATCCTGCCAAGTACAAGTTCCAAAACACAGCACACAAACAGGATTTGTCTTTTTTTTTGTAATAAAAGCACACACACATACAGTAAGAGTGAAGACTTCATATCAACTCAAATACCGAATGGAGAAATACTGAATATTTTCCCCAAAAAATAGCAAATCCCAGAGTTCCAGAACCTCAATCCTGCTTAAAATCAGATCATTACATTAGATTTTAAATAATCATCCACATTATCACTACAAATATATGATTCGGGTAACAGAGGAAGAGATACTAGATAAATGTAACTCTTCAATGATCTACGTCTCACCCCAGCCCTGCCTCTCCAATCTATGGGTGGGGAGGTGGAGTCTTGTAACCAAACGTCTTGAATTGAACACCAAAATCCCCCCAGAGTCACTCAAACATACACTGATGAAGCAATTTTACTTGCAGTGCCTGCCCTGGTTCTGTGAAACCCAATGCTGATATTTGGAGTGAGAAAATGCTCTAATACAAGTCACAACACTAAGATAGTAATAAAAGTTTCTGTACGACAACACAGCAGTGTCGCCTGAGCTGGAAGAAAAAGGTCTGTCTACATGAAATAACGCTGTGCAACACTCAGCAGCTCCAAGACTTATTTACTGGCACAGGACACAGGAATACAAAGGCTCACTGATGGCTGGCGGTAGATTTATGGTTGTGCGTACTGGCCTCTCACTTGCTGCCGGACAGCAGGCTGTCAGGGAAGCCTGAGCAATGGTTTTGTGCCCTGCAGGAGCTACAGCTTGAGATTCTCCACACACAAAAAAAATCACAATAAAGCTTTTTAGTGACAGCTAGGATGGTGGATAACCACAGTTGCATTATCACAATAAGTGACTTTTCCTAAGGAGAAGATTGTAACTTTAGCTCTGATTACTACTCCAGTTTTAATGCCTGTTGTGCTAGACAGTTCTACCCCACTAGCACACAGGTAGCTGTTTTAACACCATACTGAGACAAAAAAGCAAGACACAAATAAACAGTTTGGAAGATAGATGGGCCTTTTCTTCAAAGAGGAAAAAACGCACCACACTCTATTGCAAGGTAAAGCAGATGAAGTCATCACTACCCTGGCATTTTTAACCTCAAATAGCTCAGAAACTTTCAGCATGAAAATGTTGCTGTTGGTGAACACTGGGCTGAGTACAGTCGGTAGCATACCAGACCCGTCTTGGTCAGAAACTGAGATAGTACAACTTATTTGCAAAGCAGTAGCATGGTTGGGTGGAGTAGAGCTGAGAAACTCTGAAGTTTGTGCAGTCACCATCTCCCCTACTACCTACTCCCCTTCACTGTTATCACCATTCATACTGCTAGTTACCTGTTGGAATTTTTCTTCCACACAATCCTGAAGAGGTCTGACACCGTCATTAATACACATAGAGCTCCATAAGACAAGGGGAAGTGAGAGCCAGCGCCAGGGGAGAGGGAGTGCACAGGCTGACGGGGAACCAGAGGCTCCCTCCCAAACAAACTCTGTATCATTGACTTGCTCCTCTTATACGACTCTGTCACATAACCTAATGGGGAACAAGTGCGGAGCTGGGGGGGGAAAAGCGCAAATTTCAATCTTGGCATTTATTTCCACAGATGCAAACACAGAATTGTTTCAAAAGGTGCATATGAACTCTTCTTAACTGAGGCACCCATCCTCTCACCCACAGATTCTCAAGAACATTTGCTGGTAACTTACCCTTGATTTCAGTTGAACAAACCGCATAAATACTTCTGAAGATGTAGGCTCTCAGGTTACCATGATACAATGGTAGATTTTAAAGTTATCTCCTACTTGAGTATCATACCAGATTATGCCATGCTTATTCAAAGCATTTTTTTTTTTTTTTTTTAAAAAAGTCTCTGACAAAAAATTTGATCAATAGAAGAACCATTGAAAGTAAATCCTTGTATTTAAGTATTTGGTCAGGATTTTACTCCAAACATATGTATATTCCATTTACTTCATAATTCAAGTTACAAATTACAATATCAGGTTTACCTCATAGGGTGGTATTAAGATTTCAGTTACTTGCAAAGAATTCCCACATCCTTGGAAAGCAAAGAAATTCTCTGCACATACAGTAAAGCAGTAGTATGCAGAGGTTCTACTTAGCGTTATCCGCCAAAGTCTGAATTTAGTTATAACAAGCACTGATTCCTACTGAAAAGCTTAGGCACAGATTCATAGTGTCATTTGACAAAGTTCCGATAGCTTTCGTAAGAGCAATGCCTTGCAAATGCAGATGTAGCTGCAGACATCTGTTAGCTAAACAATGCCGAGGTGCATCTCCCTCTGTAATTCCATCCTACTAGGCAACGATCTGGAAAACCTCAAAGTGTAACACATTAAGTTCAAGAAAACATTTCAGGGATCCTGACTCCTCTCCCTTATCATCTGTAGCACATGTTTACCATTTATGGCTCATCACCAGCATGTGCAAGCACTTATATTCCAAATGTTCAAGGAGCTCTGTAGCTAAGGAAGAAAAGTACATTAATATTCTGAACTATCTGGAGACAACCAAACTTGCAAAGGCTCATGACTTCGTACTGCAACGCTTGGATGCCTTCGACACACCGTGCTAACCTAAGTCCCTCCTAACAAGCGCAGCTTGCATACATAAAGCAATATTGATTCAGCTGTGCAGAGCTGTTTATACAGCCTTTCAGAAGCACAGCATCTTCAAACACTACTGCAGACATCAGACCGTGTCTTCCTAGGAGAGGTTTAGTGGTTGTCACTGAGGCTTGACTTAATGATGCACACTGCGCCAACGACTGTAATTAACTTTTTTGGTTGGCCTCACAGAGCTGTTTTCTACAATCTGATCTTGTCTGCATGAACCCTGTTATGATTTCATGCGGGAAGGAGGCCTGCAGCCACTACAGCTTTCATAAATAAAACTGCCCCGATTTCTAAAAGCTCTGTTGATAAGGAGCAAAGATATCATGGTATCCACGCATGGATAAAACAGAGCACAAAGCTTCTTTCTGAAGCAAAATATCTGGAGATTAAACCTAAAGGAAAGAATGCCGTCCTTCTAAATGAGCAGTTCAAACAGTTTAATAAAGGGAGGAACGAGGACAATAAGGGATGGTTATTTTGAAATGAATGCTTTTATCTATACCGCATGGTGTCTTTCCCAGTGGCACTACCAGAATTCAATAGCGTGATTTCATAAGAAAGGATAAGAACTAGTCTTTGCTTTGCTGCGTTCAGGACCCAGTTTGTTTAAACCTTCCAACAAGGAAGCTACGTGAGCTGATGTTTCACATGAACTGCTTTACTTATCACTTAAAATGCAAAATAGAACATGACATATTCCCACTTATCCAACTGTACTAGGTTTAATATATAAATACAAGTGTTCAAGGATAAGTGAAGGATCTCTGTCTCAGACATCATCTAAAAATTCCTTCCTGATGCATTTTTTTTTTCTTTCCTTTTCATACAAACACATTTTGGCCGTAATGGTTAAGAAAATAAAAATCCACACACAGGCAAACTCATTTGCTTAAACTTCTAACCCAGACAGGAAAACGCATGTGAATGCCAAATCCCTCTATACCCACAGCTGTGTCACTACACGTACCTCATTTCAAATCCTACTCTTTGTATTATTATTTTCCCTTCTATATATCTTGTTTAATTAAAACATTGTTAACTGTTTCCTTTGGTGTCTGTAGAAGCTTATCAGCACTTATGGGGGAGCAAGCATTTCCAAGCTTATAGAATGCTAAGTTATTTTCTATTAGGGTCTGCAGCTCATAAGCATATCCACCTTTCACATCAAGTTTCTTAGCTGCAAGCTTTCACGCTTCAAGCATTTTCAATGGGTGAAAGTATCAGTTCCTCCAACTGTAAGAGAGAGGTAATGATTTACCAGAAGTGAAATAAATGACATCTACGCCACTTTACCCCACAAAGTTCTAGCTTTGCAAAGGAAGAGTCCAGGAAAACTAACTCAGTATTTTTGCCTGGCTTATCCTTACACCATTAAAATAAACATGAAACAATATGTTCCTTTTTAACCACTTGATGAGTCAGTGCAGCTCAGGAAACTGATAAAAGGTTTATGGAAATAAATTAATATTGCATGAATGCTGCTGGAGCTATTAAACAAACATAAGCGTGAACCCATCACTGAAGCCAAAAGAGACCTTTATACGATGAGGGAAAGCGGCAGAAAAGTCAACAATCATTATTACAGCAGGTTCTTTGCCCTGCAAAAGGGACATATGACCTAAACAGATGGAGGCGATGCAACTGATACAGTTATGCTGTTTATATCAGAACTTGCAACTGGATTACATTGCTTTTAACAGTAAAAGAAGTTGCTTTTAACATCTTTTTTTTTTTATTCATACAAATGAACATTTACCAAGGTCTTTCAGGCACTTAATCTCTTCTTCAAAATAAATGAGAAGGAAAGAATTTTTAAAGTTATGAAACAGCTGAGTTATTGGTGTTTTGGTTACGCTTTTACAAGTCTGATGCATGACAAGTACTTGAAGTTGATGACATGATGCGACATAACAAACACTGTGACCTATCTCTTCAATAGGCAAACCCAGTTTCATTTTGATAATGCAGTCAGTTCAGTTACTTTCGCTGGTGACCAAGAGAAAGATCAAAATTATCATCCTTCCTGCAGGAGTCAGACTCAGATCTGCAGATCGCAGGTGCTTCAAAGATGCTACCCAAAAGTAGCTGCTGTTTTTTACCCACGTTCACACTGTACTTCAGAAATATGCACAAAGGAGGCAAACCTTTCCACGACCTTGCAATACACAAAGTAATCTCTGCTCCTGAGCATAGTGACCTCCACAGACTGAAGTTTCTGAGCTTTCAAACCAACTAAGCACTCGCATTTAAATATATCAGGATTTCTGCAGAATTTCAGAGATACACTTGAACCAGAAGCAGTTTGGTCAGGAATAATGGGAAGGACTGCTTGGAAGCAAGCGGCCCTCTTCTTTTCTGGTCCATATAAAATGTGAATTCTGATGGTATTTTAATACTCCAAAGTATGATCTTCCAAAGATTCTGTTAATTTCTCAAGAATGGTGTATTTTTACTTGCATCAATTACAGCATTTAAAATCCACTCTAGACAACACTTGCCCAGTTAGGGCAAAAAAAAAAAACCAACCCAAAAACCACCACTTTGCAGTGACCTTAAACACATCGACAGAACCCCTGCATGTATTTTTTTTAATTAAGACCAGCCATTAGGAAATATCATTGATCAACTGGCTTATTCATTACTGACCTTTTTATAAGCTACAGTTATGCCAAAATAAGAGCAGATCTACAGAAGAGGTCCTTTCTGAATTCAAAGCTACTATTTCCATAGTTTAATGTTGCACTCTAATGAAAGTCACGTCGAATTTTTAAAAACTTTGTCTCCAGTTAATAAAACAGTTAAAGCAAGAAGATGTGAAGTAACCTTTATAGGAATATCTTTATTGAAGACTTTGCAGTCAGTGAAAGTACATTTATTGCTTTACTATCACCTGTTGCATAAACTCCCATTATACACTGCCTGCCAGATATAAGGGTGGCCTGTCGTACAAGCTGATTAAATACGCTCGCGCTGGGGAAGACTGCAGCACAGCCACTGGCGATCATCGGCAGTCAGCAAAACGCACCACTGTAGAAAACTGCCACTACCCTTCCTGGTGTCAATCATGGGAAGCGTCAAAGAAGAATTTTTGCATATTATTGGAATAACTTCAAATGACACTTCTACACAAGAATGACCTTTGAAGATGTTAATAAATGTATATTTCTAGCCTTCTACCTATTTTAATTCCTCCCAACTCCTCAACCCTATTTGCTGTCTTCTGTTCCCTCTCCTGCCTGCATTTGTCTGACATTCAACAACACTGGAAATGTAATCTCATTTCATCTTAAGTGTTTGATAAATTAGCATGTTAATAAAGTTTATTTATTAAAGAACTATATTATTGCCTCCCAGGTTTGATGGGAAAAAAAACTACTTCTTTATGCCATATGTGCACAAAGAGAAATTTAATATGCGATAATTAATTAAAAAAAAATCCCTAATCACAGCTCTATGTATTTTAAATCAGTAATTGTTTCAATAGATCTCTCTAAACATGGTCCACCCTTCATCCAGACTTAAATGATTTCACATAGCGTATTGACAATCTTCAACTATTGTCAGAAAAAGTCTTTCCTACTATTTCATTAGACTTATTCATACATTTGTATTGGCTTTTTGACTTACTGAAAAAAAATTGTGAAGGAGAGCACAAGAAAGCTCCTTCTGCATAGTTCAAGTAAAATCACAGAAAAAAGGAAGCACGATAATCAAGAACAATGGTAATCTTCCTTTTAGACCTTCTTTCTTATTATAATAAGTAACCTTTTGAAGAAAAGGCGACTGGTAATTACTCAACATCATCCCCTAAAAAGACAAACAACCTGGAGATAACAAAACAGTTATTTCCACCCTGTATGAAGATAAATTAAATGTTAGGATGTTTCAGTGTGCTTTATTTAATTATGGTCTGTTCCTCATAAAAGGAGATGATGTTGTTCAAGGTTGAGAAAATGTTTATATATTTTTTAACTCAGTTAAATTTCCTCTAATTGCTGACCAGAATAGTCATACCTGGTACTTCTTTTTTTTTTTTTTTCCTCCTTTCCTCTCCTTCTCATTCATACAGAGATTTGGCTTATTGAATCGACCACATAGCAATTACACAGCAGAGGACAGAGTAGTCAGCAAACAAAACATCGAAGACTTACCATTTACACAGATTTCAAAAGATTTGCAAAGGTCATCCTCAAACAGGCAGCCTAAAAACACAATAGAAAGGTAAAAATTAATACAGGTTTCAAACTGTGGATAATTAGTGCAGACTGAAGATCTCTCAGGCTATTAACTGCTTAGCAAGAGTCAGATATTCAGCTGGTCTTAGGGCTAAATTGGGCAGCACGGAAAGTCGAGAACATGGGAACCGGCCTGGTTAGACAGCACATCTTACTAACTGGTGACATCCAGAAAAACCTTGGATGTTTTTCTTCCCCCTCATACCTCTACTGAGGGTTCAGTTTTCTCTGTCTGTGTATCTCTCATTTAGTAATATAGGGAACTCGGCGTTGTCTCAATTTTGAATACTTTATACCACAGCAGAGTAATGCTGCAAGACACTACAAAAACACACACCAAGAAATCAGCAGGGCAGTGGGCAGGATACACCTCTGCTCTTGTCACTCCACACTGGGGGACGGGGACAAGGGCCAAGTACAGAAGCAGCATGAAATACTGTGCTGTGGTTAAGGGCACGTACCCTGTTAACCCAACCAGTAGTTTCTTTAATGTGTTTTCTGAAAATGATAAAGAGCTAGGACTGGATAAACTCCAAGGAATGAGGATTTATTTTGAATACATAAACTGCGATATTGTCACAATTAAGCCTCTCTGGGAAGTATCTTAAATTTACAAATGGACACAGAGCATTAGCAAAATTAAGTAGTCTTGAGTAGTTTCACACTATGCATCAAAAAACAGTCAGGAACTTCACTACATTGAAACGCAGGAGCAAATTCTCTCTCCCCAGCCATGCCTATCCCTGCAGAAGCAAAAAGTACAAGCATCTCTGTTCATCAGAGTCAAATGGATTAAGTAGCCTATTCTTATTTTTAAAAAAAAAAAAACAAACACACACACAAACCAAAACCAACCAAACCCCACACATCACAAAAAAACAACAGCAACTAAAAGGCTCAAGACTATGTCATGAATTACCTGATTCCTAACCCTGCTGAAAGAAAAGTTCAAGGGAATAGAGTGACTTATGTGTGCCCGCAAAGCCTTTCAGCAGGTAACTGTATTAGCACACCATTAAGCCTGAACCAATATACCATGTCTCTCAGCAGGATTTACTAGCACAGGGCTAGGTCTGAGCTAGGCAAGCACATTTACATGAATTCGAGTCATTTGGAACACCAGCAGAGCCCCAGCTATCGATCCCCCACCTGCCTCAACAAACCCACATACATAACCTTAGGCAAATAATGAAAGCCCACAATATGCACACCAATGAAAGTGTTCTCTCTGCCTTTAACCTATGCATCAATAAACTGTGGATACACATTTGGTAGCTTTTGAAAGCTAAAGCAAGTTTCCGACCAGGAAAGGCTTCTTCAAGCAGAGTACGGCAGAACAGCATGTGCCTACACAGTCCACAAATTCTGGTTTGTGACATATTTGATACACGTGATTTTGCTCCAGACAAGTCTACTGTAACAGCCAATTGACCTGAACCAGTGTCTGGCCCCAAAAAAAAAAAAAAAAAAAAAAAAAAAAATCACTAAAGATACCTGATTGCATCTTTGGTACCAAACCAGCAAAGCAGAAGGATGCCTTAACCCTTAACTATACATTGACTCATAAAGAACTTAAGGCAAGAATGAGGAAATAGCGACCAAAACACAACAGCACAGGGTATACAGCACAAGAGGAGCTCTAATTAAAAGCATAACAATGATCACTGGGAAAAAAAAAAATAAAGAAGGTAAAAAGACTTCAAGTACTAATACAAGCTAGGCAAACAAAATGTATACTTCAGTATTCCTGTTTTCAAAAAATTGCAGTTGCCTTTTCTAAAAGAAAGGATGTATGGTTAGAAGAAATCCTTGGTTAAATGTGTCTGCCCTGTTTTCCTGGGAGATCACAAAAGGATTAAAACCAGAAGCCTGAAACATCCATGTCCAATGAAGGGCTGCCAAAGGTGTCCTCTGACAGAGGGAAAACAAGCAGTTTTGTAGCTGATTTCCCATCCTGCAGTGGCTGTGCTATAGATCCAAAAAGTATCAGATGAGAAGTTTCAACTAGGAATACCTCTAGTAGAGTCGCACGTTAGAACAGCAACCGGTTCACCTCGACCCTACTGATTTTGAAACACCTGGGAGCTGGGATCCCAGCCACCAGCTGCCCATGGCCACCTACCAGAGGGAGGCCATCCTATAATATACTGATATCCTCAGAAACAGAAAAATCCAGAATCAAGATAGACAAAATGAGTATGTTCTGGCAGAAAGAAATAAACAGCCAGGCTACCTCCATACAGAGCTACGACTCAAATGCACTCCAATTTTACTTGATATGTTTTGCGTTATCACTTAATATATTTTCCATGAAAAGCACAAAAGAAAACTGATTTTATCATGTTTTAGCTTCTCTTTTAATAATAGTTGGTTATTTGATGCTTACCACACAAGATGTCTGACACAATTAGCCTTGGAAGTATATGTTTTGGAGAGCAAATTAATAAAAATCAATGCATGACAAAATATGCCCGTCTATGATTACTCTAAAATAGGAAAGGACCTCTAAAACTCCTTGAAAAATATTTTATTTCAAGTTATTTATTGCTAGAATTTATTGTTATGCATATTTCACCCAGCCAGTAAATATGTTAATTTAACTACCAATTTATCTTTTGTTGTTATTTGCTGTGACATTAAGAAGCATCATATTTCATTCTAAATGTCATCTACTTACTAATAGTAATGGTGGAAATAAGTCACCACTAAAGAGTGAAGTAGCATTGTCTCCAAAAATCACTTAATTCTGTTCGTGCCTTATGAGATCAAAATTACATTTTGTTTTCTATCAAACAATCCTCCTACCAGCAATCATCTCCCAAAACACAAACTGCTGATGAAATACCTTCAAACCCCACAAAAAACCAAAACAAATCACAAAAACAAAACAAAAAACCACCAACACACACACACCTGAAACCCAAAGCCCCAATCTTACTTCAGTTCAGCAGCCCTGAAATAACAAATTCTCCTAACTATTCAATCAGCTGACAGAGTGAAACTGAACAGGTACACATACATTGCTTTACTTACTCTAGAATTTAAACACGGCTTACTTACTTGCATTAAAGATTCAGTTCTTCACTACCACTAGTATAGTCCCCGCATCTCAATAGTGGCAAAGAAGGTTGGGGATGACTCAGTTGTGCACAGGTGCGCCAGCAGCCGCAAGAAGCTCAGCTGATCATCCTCCCCCCACGTAACCAAGGCACACAAATGTATGCTGTGCGTCTCGTTAATATAGGGAGAGTGGTTCCCTGACACTTATTGGGGCTATTTAAAATCCAGTTAGCACGGCGCTAAGGATTATCCCATATGCTTGGATAACTATATGGTTTTTCACATTCTTAAATAAAAGGGTTTGCATAAGTGTGGTTTATGTCCATTAACTTCTACTGACATAAGTAGTGCACTTATAAACTTCTTCTTGATGATTTACCACAGTGAATTCCAGAAGAGTTTACATGAGTAAAGCTCCCTAGAGGTCAGAAAAGCCCGGGCTGACTATGTAACATAAACCAATGTAGTGAGCTTCCATACACCAAGGTAAGCAGGTCTTTCAGAGAGAAGTCAAGAGAAGTGAAGAAATACCTAACTTTATCCTTGCATCCAAACACAGACTTTAGTAGCCTGCAATTCTACTAAATTGTGTCAGGTATGAGGACCATTGGTATTGAACCCACTCATATATACACACATTTTCTCAATGTTTTTTAACTTCATGACTGCATAAAATAATGGCAGGTTTCTATGCTACATTTTACAATACACTTACATCACGCATTCTTCACCTAGCCAGGAAAAGAGATTCCATGGAGCCTCACAAAGTTTTCTGCCTCCCTTCCCTCTCCCTCTCCCCTACATCTCCAGTACTGTTTCTCAGACACACAAGGTAATCCCAAAATACTTTTGCAAGTACAGCACCTAAAAGTTTAAATCTCTTTGTCAAGATATTCTTCTCTTGAGATACTAATCAAAGTATTCCCTTCCTCCTTTCATCAGGTATGCAGCAGTTCTGCATTCCTAAAGACAAACTAGGAAGGTTTAAACCACACTGGAATATACTGTTTGTTTGGATTTATAAGAGGTGCCTCTGAAGGTTACAACAGTCGAGGCACCAGCTGAAATCACTTAGACTTCATCTAGAAAAAGCTATAATAATTCACTTATCAGGAAAATAATTTTTTAAAGTCCACTGATTAAATAGATTATATTAATGTTTATTTCTTGTTTCTTTCCCCCAGTTAACCAACCCATGATGACTTTACATTAAACGTATCTTCCAAGAACGCCCAAAGTCTGTAAGCATTTTTATTAAGATAAAAAACATACCATAACCTTTCTTCATAAAAAATTGCCTTATAATCATCAAAACAAGAAAACAAACAGTAGCCAAGAACAGCTAAGTTTCTTTTCTACTTATCAATCAGAAATTGGGAAAATACAAACCTTAATCCTTTCTGTTGTTGAGGGTTCTCTGCCTCTTCCCTTCATTCAACTGCCACATGAGCATCTAATAGCTCATCACGTTTGCAGACCATACCAACCTCACCTCATCACAAAGTTTTAGCCAGCATGTGTTTCTTTAATCAAAATATGCCAATGTTCATTAGCATTTTTAATAGCCTACAAAGAAAGCTCACTCTGCATTTATCTGCTTCTTTCAGATTTACTTGCTATCTGGTAAGAAGAGCTTGAAGGGTAGGTTCTGCTAAACATTACTAACGAGAGAAACGAAAAAGGAAACACCTGGGTAAGCCAACACTGGGCACGTCTGATGGGCCTTGTTGGGTCTTTAGCACCAGCTGTGAATGACTCTAAATAGAGAGCACATGTTTATTTTCCTATAGTAAGGATAAGAAATATGGTCTAAGAATGACATTTTAGAAGTGCTCAGCTCACACAGCTGGGATAGCCCTGACTGAGAAAAATCAAGTTAGTGCACAATAATGATTAGGAATGATAACGTGAACTGATTGGTAGGAAGAGTCAAAAATTGTTTTTGTGCAGAAAACTGAATGGAGAAGTCATCTGATTGAGAGAGACGTATTCCTCTCACTAATAGAAGTGAGAGAAAATTTTGCTCAGTCTGGTAAAGCTGTGATCTATCCAACAAATCCTCATCTGTCTGCCACACGTGTATGCCTAACAAGTCTAAAATTACAGAAAAGTGCAAAAATGACTGGGAAAAATGTATTTTAAGCTGATCACAGGTTATAAGCAGAGCTTCTCTTGGTTTTCCGAACCCTGTGGTTACATAGGTGCCATAGGTGTACGTACATGTGTAATGTAAGCATTATTTATTCTCAAAACCTATCAATTGCATATGAAAAATCAGCTACTGTTTCTTTACTTTAGTTTTATTTTGGCATTCATTTTGATAATAAATTTGGATATTCCCTGGCCCTGTTTTTTAAATTTTCATTTTCATCCCCTTTTTTCTTTGCTTTTTATTCTGTTCCAAACTCCTCCGTTCTCTTTCTGAGAACTATTTTTTTTTCTAACTCCTACCCATTCTCTTCTACTCTCCAAGAAACCATTGCTCCAGCACCAGAATGCAGTCACCCCTTTCTGTCCCTCCCAAGCACGTGGATGCTGTACTTGGGCACTGCCCTTCCTACCCAGGCCCTCGCCTTTCACTCATGCAGGTAAACAGCTTGTCTGTCACCTTTGTATCATTATTGGTTGCTGGCAATTTCTGGATCTCTGGTCTCACCCTTTACCACGGGTGTCCTCCACTTCCCTTCTTGTAGCACACTCAGCCATTTCTCATCTACCCCGCTTCTGGTGTGATGACTAGGAGAGAGGTAAAGAGACAGGAGGGAAGAACGAGGTAGAATTTGCTCCATCGTGCTCACTCTGTTCAGAGCTTTTCAGGAGTGGAGTAGGTTCAGCCACATTCTTTCTTTCTCCTTGGGCATTCAGGATATCCAGAATAGTCTTCACTGAGAAAGGCATTTTAGCAAGACATCAGAACTTGTGATGCTTTATCAACAACTACTCAGAATAGTAGTTTAGCTAGGCAAGAAAAGTAAATCAATGTAGTCAAAAACAATATTAAAGGAGTACATAACACTAAGAGGGTTCTCTCTCCCAAGAGAGAAAATGAGAAAAATATATGACAGCACAATAATTACTGTGCTTTCATCTTCTTCCTTTACTCCACCTTTTATGTTTTTTTGAATGTAATAGGTGCCTGATGTTTTTGTAATACTGTAAACTCTTGAGAGCAGATTATTTATTTTTTTTAATTGTGTGCATGTACAAAGCCTAGTACAATGAGGCACTGATCCCTGGTGAGGAATCCAGGCCTTACTGTAATCCAAATTAACAGTCATAAAGATGACAAAAGAAATCCCTGCAGTGGTTAACTGGAGGACTGTGCAATCTCTTACATGAAAAGTTTCCAAAGTAAAGTAAGGAAAGATTTCCCATAAGTGTTACCATATGGTGCTAACGCTGCCACATCTCAGAATTACTCCGTCTTTCAATCATTTTTCATACGCATTGATTTTGTATATTGAAAAATGACCCTAGCCAGAATAATTCACCATGGAATAATTTTCATTTTAAGAAGGAAAATGTTAGTACTAAACTTATAGCCAAGATTTGCCCCTGAAGCCTCAATCACAGTACACATTAGTCCTTCAATTACCTTCTGTATATCACTTGCTCTTCAACATGTACTGATTGACACACTAAATAGGCAAAATAGTAGAAAAATGCTGTGATGTATGATACTATTTCGTACTATGTAAGGGGGGTACATCATCCTTTCTGCATTTAGAAAGAAAAGTAATGATTAAATCTTTTCTTTTGCATGTAATTAGTCGTGAGCCTGTCCACCACTAAAGAAAGGAATTGCTTTGTGGTGAAAATACTATTAACTTTTCTGATTACTAATGTCATGACTGCAATGATGTAGGGCTTTTCTTCTGGGGAGTACTGAGGAAAGGTCACTACTAGGAATAACTGAAGACGTGAGCAGTAGTAATAGTTCATGAGGCGAAGAGACAGGGAAAGGCCACCACTGGAAAAGCTCCAAGCATTTCCATTTGCCCAGGGCTCAGAAAGAACATGGCATTTCATGGGCGGATACAGCCGATATGTGTTTTGGTGGGCCTTTTTGTCATTTTTTCACAGTGACTATTAAAAGAACTTGCATTGTCTCCCCTGAAAAATTACAATTCTCCCAATGCTACATTTCCCAACTCTGTTTCTTTAGCAGAGACTGCCACTATCTCAGGTAATTTCTGAAAATGGGGACCACAGATCTAATACTTCTGACAAACAAGTAGCTCCACTCATACTTAGTTACATGCTCTCCATTTAAATAAAAAATGTATTTAAAGCCAGATAAACCCATTATTGGAGAAAAAATAGAAGACCACTTAAAAACTAACATTAAAATTATTACTTCTTAGGATCAAGACTGAAATCTGTTACCCACACCATTAACTGTGGCAGGAAGGGTCAAATGTGATTTTGCTCAAGTAACTCAGCCCCAAACAAAAGATCTTTGACATGCTGGTAACCCATATTGGGACAAAATTAGGATCTCTACAATATAAAATGTGTGATCTGTTCCTTCAAAATTTGTAAATGTGAATTGAAGTCCTCACAAGTTGAATAAAAAATATCAGAAAGATCCAGACCAGGCCTTTAATAACTTCAATTCAATACCTTCTACTGGTCACCGGTTGCTAAAACTAATTTCCTTATTGGGTAGTAAACTGAAATCACCCAACACCCACAAAAATTACAACTGTGACCTAAGCAAAACCTTTTTTGCACTTGGCAGAGAATTTGAGAATTTGAACACCATTGACTCTAAATGAATAATTGCACTTTGCTGCTTAAATACTTCAACAAGGAGCCTAAATTTTTTCCCCTGCTATTGCCTGTGCAGTATCCTTCCCCACAAAGTCTATGGGCAGCAAGGCCTTCTAGTATTTCTCATAGCCGTAAGATACTAAAAACTGAGGCTTACATACAGCAGAGTATGATGTTACGAGCAAAGCCTTCCTCAGTATTCTTGCACATAGACCAGCAAACTTTGCAGTTCAGTGGCCTCTCTCATATTTATTCTGTGGAAGAAGTACTGTCATCATTATGTCTGTCAACCCCGTTTTACCCATCAGTAACTGTCAGCCTATTCCTGTATAGTTGTTTTACAAAACGGCAGAATGGAGCGAATTCTAAGTCCTAATTATAACATAACTCTAGCCTTCTTCCACAGTCAGAGTTAAGACAAGCTGGGTCAAAGAAGTAACGAACCATTAGCTAGCAGGAATAGGAACTATCTGTCTCGGGGTTATGTGCTTTGGAAGATAGTTCTTTCAGATAAAATTTTCCAAAACACTTAGGTGATAAAGAAGCTTATGTCCCATCATCTGAAGCTAATCAGTCTCTAAGATGCACTGAAGTGACAGTTCTTTTAAAAAATAGTTCTTTAAAGTTGCGTCTCATGTTTTGAGAAAACTACAGTTATTCATATAATCAAAGAAAGGAAAAGAGATATGTTTATCATTTTCCTCTAACAGGCACCAAAATTTTGTCTTCGTTATTTGACAGAAAATTTTAATGAGTATCTGCTTGGTGCTTGAAAAAACATAACCAGAATTCACAGCAATTCTCATCCATTTACACTGCATACAAAAGTAAGTAATTACCCAATATTCTGCGATAATGCGCCTCTCTCAACACTGTCTTGAGCAGAATTCAAAGGCAGAAACAATTTTTTGCAGAAGACCTCTTTGGAATGATTGGCTTTTCTGTTTTGTTTTATTTCGAAAATAGTACAGCACCTTTTAAGCAATGATGACTGTGCCCACAGCTGCAGTACAGCCAGTACCTGTCACATACGATCCCTTCTTTTTCCCCTTCCTCATTCTTCTTAGAAAATCACTCTCCTTTTTGTTACATCTCTCTTTCACAGTTAATTTGAGCTGAGTAAATTATCATGTGGACTTGGCAAAAACAACTTGGGAAGGAAATAAAGAACCATATAACTCAGTGGAGTCTGAAGAGCAAGGGGATAGTCCACAGTCATTTATTGCAGAAAAGTAATTCTAATTTATACAACAGCACACGCGGGTTTGGGAGCTACACTTAACAGATGAGCTCCAAACAGGGAGACAGGACCCAACCAGTACTCTAAATCTGTCTGTTTCCGTGTATCTATATTGAGGCCTGCTAGATATTGAAAACACTTTGAATTCCTATTATTGCTGTTAGCAGGTGTTTGGAAAAGAAGCTTTATAGATTTATCAGGCAATTTTGAAACACGTTATAAGGTGTATTTAGAGTGCTGAAATCACCTAAGTTCATGTCATGAAACAGACACTATTATATACACTTGGTAATTTCTCTAATAAAGAGTTTAAACAGTCCAGAGTAACCCACATTAATTATTAATGTGTTGGAGAAACGTAATGAAAGTCAATGCAGAAAGTCATCGTCTCTTAAATTTCTTGAAGGAAAAAGAATAATATTAGGTAAAATTCAATGGACTGTGGCACCAAGATTTATCTATATACTTTACCCCGGGAATTTGAATTGCAAATGAAGCTGCAGCATTCTCTAGTATGGGATAGAGTTATGAGAAATAGGTCATACAAGGATATTAGTAGCACATCAAAGTTAACAGTTCTTAGTGAAGATGCCTAAAACTTTTCGCCTTCCACAGAAAAATGAAAGAATTTTATAAATGTTTATGTACTAGAAATTTTTTTCAAGCTACCGAGAACTCAGCTGTTCCAATCAATACAAATTATCTCCCAACATATAATCAATGTGCAGCACCTTATGGCTTTGCTCAAGTCCTGTGGGACTTGTAGCGTATGTAACTGCATACATGGGCATCACTCTACTTTCTTGTCTGGGACTGATGATAAGGGGCAGACTTAGGACAATACCGTGTTAATGCTGAAAAAGAATTAAACCTTATCTTGTATTGAGTCGAGACTCATTCCAGAGAGTAGTTTAAATTCATTACAGAGTAAAAGGATCTGCTTCTACTTACTTTTGTGAAATTACACCGATTTCAAAGCAAATCTGGAACTGAGAGTGAATGGTCCTGATTTTGACCAGTAAATGTGCTCTAATTACTCCTGACTCACCCTGATGTATCTGAGGCTGGCATTAGAGCCAGCTGTCCCAGAATACATTATGCCATTGTCTCCGTGAAGTAGCTCTGCCTACCCTGTGATACCAGTAAGATGTTTTTTTTTCCCTAGGCTAGCTCTTGAGAAGCAGGCATCATAATGACACCTATCAGAGAAGTAGTTAAGAAAAAGACTAATGATTAAAGCAATTTGGGGAGGAAGCCAAGAAAATTACAGATATTCTGAATCATGACAAATATGATGCATGCAGAGTAGCACTAGAATTCATATTCTGGCTCCTTCCTAAAAAAGTACACAAAAAACAGCTTTTGTCTCTCTAGAAAAAAAGACTATTAGAAGGCTAAACCTCCCAGATTCTAGAAGTTCATCTGACTGTTAAACTCCTTGAAACAGAAAGGAAAAACTGCCCTTGAGAAAATTAATTTATTTAGGAAAAAAAATCTGAAGCCTGGATGCCTTCAGGAGTTTATACAGGTGTCGTTCACCATTAAGAGCAGCCAAAAGTCATTACTATATTATAGCCATATAGTCACCAGCTCTCATTAACTTAGCATCTAACACCTATTGATTTTGATGGAATTGAAGTGTCTGAGCAGTTCTGTGGCCCAAATGCCTACTTTTTTGGTTCATGTTTATTATCTTTGTTATTTTTCCCTGTGCAGTAGGAAGAAAAATCTTAGAACTTTTATTGAACAGGTAAGAAAAAGATGTTGATGTTGCATGTCCGCTGAATATCTGAATATCACGAAGAGGAGATACCACGTTACTTATAAGCCAGACCTACTAGCAAGGTTACCAGGCTACAGTCCAGCAGAGTGGAATTCTAGACTTGCTCCTGATTTTTGCTGCTGGCCTGGGCAGAAATGTTTTGAACCTTAAAGAAAAGGAAGTAGCTGCATAAAGGTACTGGGAAGCATTCAGTGCAATGCAAACAAGCATTTTCTGAAGAGTGTGTTTTTTAATGTCTATTTAAGTAAAGCCAATGCGCTCTACCTCTTCTCAAAAAGTGCAGAGATTTCAAGAATGTGAAACAACTCCTTGCCTGCCTCTACAGTCCATGAGCTTTTGAGTTTGTGTCCCCTGAGAAGTGGGGCGGGGTGGTGTCAGGGGACAAGAATTCTAGTTAGGGACCTGAAGTGGCCAAGTATCAGACAGGCAAGGAGACCTCCAAGCCCCACGTGACAAGTTGTAGAAATTTCTGAATGGCTTCAGGAGCACTATCTGTCATTCTTTCTTGATGTGTTATACAGATACTTCTAACGAAGTAATAGATTGTTCTTCAAGTCTCAGTTCAGATTGCATCTTTCTACTGTGAGTTTGACTTATCTATTGGTTTGATTTTAATGAAAAGGAAAATGGGGCATAGATAAAGTGAGGAAAAAATATGTCTGAATCTTGTGCCCTTCCTCTATCGTATTCCTTTTGGATGAGCAGGAACTGCAGTCAGCGTGATTACACTGCAGTTACAATTCACAAAACCTGTACTATGCACATTGTATGTAGCACACCGGAGTTGTACGGTGTTATGATCCACCTGAGGATAACAATCTACTTCTGAGAACAAGTGAATGCTAGTGTTGCATATTTTTCATATTCCCATCTAAACTTAAGCCAAAGACCGAAGTCAAGGACATTTGAATTTCTTTAGCATCACTCAAAATCTCCCAATCATGTTTGCTGAAAATAAATGCCACCCAGAAGGCAACATATCCCACAAAAATATGCTGAATTATGACTGAATTTCTACACATCTCATCATAACAGTAGGCCCTATAAAAAGCCAAATACCTTTTATTGTTTGCATTCATGCAGCAATCTTTATTCCCATCATTAGAGCGTCCTCTGTGCTCATTCCCTATCCCATCATGAATGTTACCTTTGCTCCTGAGAGTGACGAGGTTGAAGGGACACAATGGAAAAGAGAAGGGAATGGGGATTTTCGCACCAGTATTCGCCAATGGGAAACTACCTCCCAGCTTCCTCCACTGCCCCGCAAAGCTGCTCTGAACTCTAGAGCTGGCTGTGCCTGCTGAGTCCGGCCTCTCACTAGTAACGATAATTAGCCCAGAGCCTACACAGTGAAAAAAGAATGGGGCATATTATTAACTTCACAAAGGGATTACCAAAATTTACTGTAGAGAATGAAGATGGATGAGGAAATTTAGAAACTTGGAAACAGTAAGAGGTAGAAATTTAGAAGAAAACACCAGAGAGTGAACCATGGGAATACAGAGGATATAGTAAGCATTTCACTATGGAATAAGTGAAAAAAGAGAATGTACAAGAAAAGAGGAAACCGGAGAAAATAAGAGTGTCTGAGAAAGGAAGTGAAGGAGAATAACCTTCACAGAAATGTCTGTAATGCATGAGGAGTTAAAAGTGATAAAAAGTCCAAAGTACAGAGATAAGCCAGTGGCAGAGATAAGAACAGACCTGAGTTTTCCTCATAGCACTTTACACGACTTTAGAGGAGTGCTGCCTGGGGATTTCACAGAGTTTAGAAGGGGGCTCTCTCATTTCTTGCAGGCATCCTAAGAATAGCAGTTATTTTACAATAATCCCATTGATAGTTTACAAGCCTATTCCAAAGTTTCATTAATTCAAGAACGGATTTTATTTTTTTTCCTGCAAAAATTCCTGGTGATAATATTTCACAAAGTTCCAGACATGAGTCTTCAGTCTACAGTTGACTGTAGGATGACTGGCATTTGCATAATTCTGTGAGACACGATATTCAATGAGGTTTAGAATCAGTCTGGCACCTCATATGGGAGCCTTCTTAAGAATTCTTAAATTATTTTAATGAACCAGTATTATTCAAAAAACTATTTTTTCCCCTCAGGATTTGAACTCCAGCCAAATCACTAAACCACAATCTTTAAAAGTGTTCCTGGAGACTTTCTATTTGATGCATATCTTACAAATCTAATCTTATGTTGTTTCTGAATTTAATACTCTGCAGACAGCAAAGAACAATGTGTATGCAAGGTTTTGTACATCAATATAGTGTTTACAAAAAATCCTACTTATAAGACTCCTAAAATAATAGCACAAAAAAAAATGAAAAAATCATCAAAAAAAACCAAAGCTTTGTGACCTTTATCCTCTGTTCTACAAACAATACATCATGCAGCAGAAGTACAGGAACAAGAATATTAAAATTATGCCCAAATGAGTAATTTTATTTTTTTTTTACAGTGAAACCTCATTTGAATTGTTCTTTCAAGGCAACATGAGAGAGCAACAAGAATGTCTGAAAGCTCTGAAATTGTTTCATAAAAGGTATGTCAAAAATGCAAAACATGGAAGAGTGGCATGTTATTGCACCCTAGTCTGTACAAGGAAACAATACACAGCTACTTCTCTTCATTTAGATTTGCTGAGAATAAAGTTTAAATATCAAATTCACATCAAGTAGTAGCCTTTTTGAGAAGGTGGCTTCAGTTTCCTGCAGACAGTTGAAGAGTATCAGGTCAAGGACCAGAACAACAATCACTGTATCTACAGTTTTCTCCCTTTTGTATAATTTTCTGGAACATTTTCATTAAGGGGCACATTGAAAAAAAATTGGAGTTCACAGTATATGAGCGGTATTGTTATCCTGCTGTTGAAAAACGCGCACTGGCAGACTCTTGGCTGGAGCTTGGTTCAGAGTAGCCTCAAGATCTCTACAGCTAAGAGGTTTTGTCTATCAATTCAACTTCCCTTTAGCTATTAATGTAATGTCAGAGCAACTAAAACAAAAAATGCTTTGCACCACTTTCTGTGCAATCACCACAAACAGTTTTAACAATTTCACATAGCTAAAAACATGAAGTTAACGTGTGTAGGTTCAATGAAAAAACAGTCCTCAGAGTGGCCCAGGTCTGCTGGAGCATTACATCAGTGTAACCCAGCCCGTCATCTCCCAATTTAAACAGAGCATGAGGACAGGGCGCAACTGTGATGGGATGGGAGAGGGCTGCCCATGGCTGGCAGTATGTGAACGTATCTGCATCCTCCCCACCTCCCAGAAAATCCTTACTTTGATTATACTCAGCAGCTCTGTCCTTTGACATCTGACGATATAATACCATGCAATTTATGTAATTCTGGGTTAAAGATAGAACACACATATAAAAATAATTATTCTTGCTTTTAGTTGTAATGCTTTATTTACAAAGAGATATGAAAGTGCCTGCACACTTTCAAAACAACCGGGTATTAGCGCCTTTTATCACTCCAGAACTCCCAAGCCTTTACCTTCACTGTCAATAAAACCTTCTCTAGGGATGTGATTCCCTTGTTGTTTTTTGACAATCATCTGTTCTATTCTGAGATCTCCACCACACCTCCACAGCCTGCCTAATCTTACAGACCACACAGTTTACCAATCTTACGAGCAGGACAGTGAGTTTAGGCCATGGATTATCCCCCCCAGCCACTACCTTTCCAGATGTGTGAACACCTTTATTGCTACTGCTAGTCTGGTAGTACAGAATGCTAACAGCCCGCCCCAGAAAAGATTAGCCAGTTCTTCTTTCCTTTTACAATTCACTCACTTCACATTTACATTCCCAGATGGATAACTGATTCTATACCCTGAAGAAGTTGGGTTTTTTAAAAAATTTGAAATACATCAGAAGGAAAAACTTACTAGTTCATTACTTCATAGAAGCTTTTTTAGTGTAATTTTTACTAAAATATCCTAAGAGATTTAAGATGACTCACAAATGCCTAAAAATATGGAAGCTATTTTCCTCCTGTGTGTTTTTTCCTTTATGATGAAAGGAAGGTAAAAGTACATTGCTTTTGTTTCTTGTTATTTTCTGCGTAGTTTCTACCCTCCCTTTTTGTAAGAATAATAACGTACATTATGTTTTTACTTGAGAAGCTCCTGAATGCGTACCACCTGTATCAGCAGGAGGCATGGCAGATAAAAAGCACTAATCACACAGCTGCAATTACAGCTCAAAGATGACTGCTAATCTGACTAGCTGCTACATTTTAGTTATCCCTCTTTCAGCCAGTGTCACCCACTTTGCAAAACAGAATCAACGTTTGTCTTTAAAACCACTTGCATATATCTGTATTACGCATATATGAAAATACATATATTAAACATGTATCTATAATACATGTATTATACACGTAGGACATTTTTTATTATTATTATTATTATACCAAAATAGGTACGAAATTTGTTGCCAAAACATTGGTATCCAGTGCCATCTGAGCTACCGCAGACTAAGACACCCACACAGCACTGAGAGACATGGTACAGGACTTGGGGGAGATTCAGCTCTTTCTGGAGTGTCATGGAGGTTAGGCACAATACCCACAGCACCTGAAACAACACAAGCTACCCTTCTTTAGGCAACGGAATACAGCCTTGTTTTCTAAAATAATTGAGGTGAGCCATGCCATAAAAGTCCTATTTCTGCCAATTGGTCTTCCAGGTTTCTCTGTAGTTATCTTAGAGGTAAATGTCAACTGTCTAAGCACTACAATTACCTGAGATGAGACTCCTCTACTATCTTCTTTGAGATGTCAACAAACAAAAGTCTATTTCTTCAAAGCTGGTAATTTTGTTGATACTCAATCGTCTGAATACCTTTAAAAAATACAGATTTAGAAGATATGAGGACTCAACAGGAAGAAAGAACTAAAAAGGAGGCACTGTACATTGTATTTAACTTCTTCATGAGGTTTTAAGGCTTGTTGAATGTCTCTACTTGATACTATTTTTGTTGGCATTGTAACCTTGGCTGGCCTGCTCTTATATCCCTCATTTTCAGTGCTGCAGGTGGTCATATTTCCACAATATAGAGTGCAGCAGCCACCAAGGGAATATCTTGCTCCTGGTATAGACATTGGCAAGCCTTCACTGATTTTCAAAATAACAGGTCTGGATCCTAAATGTTCAGGACAGGAATAGGAGTTAAAGCAGACTAGAAAAGTGCTTTTGCTGCATTATGGAAGAGATACTGTTCCTCAACTAGACTAGGAACAGAAAAGTGAATTAACCTTTCTTTCTGCTTGAAAAAGGACAAATAGGCTTTCCCTTCCCTATATTTTGCTTTAGTCCCACAGAATGCCTTGTGTTATTTATAAGAAACTCTATGAATTGGAAATAACTCCACACAATTTTACCTGGAAGTCTTATGGAAGAGATGGAGGCCTAGCAGAAGAGAAAGTAGGACCACCTTGGCTTTTAAAGAAGGTAGGAAACAGCTAAATAACATTGCATTATATTTTTAGGATCTATTCCTAAAAATACTTAACTTTATCTAAATATTGTAGAATATTCATAGGAAAAGAAGTCTAAAACACGAAGATTTTCCATGGACACCTAAGGCTCAGAGATGCAGTCGCCACGCCAGGTCACTGGCAGAGTCAAAGACAAGTTTGTGTGATGAAAACAAATCTAATGGGTTTATTTTTAAATACAAGCATTTCATAATGAATATTCAGCAAGACAGCTGCAGCCCAAAAATCATCCACTGAACATAGCCAAGAATGGTTGCAAATAATCATTGCATACATGAAAAAATCCAGAACATTCCTCACAGATCTGCCTCTAGCCTATGTATTTGGGATACTATTTTTTCATTGTGTGTGTTAGATATACCTAAACAGTATTTAAAAGGTAGTTTAAAACTAACAAAACACTAATTAACAGCACCTCTGGAAACATTAAGATTTTTGATTCTAGACACGTTCATCTGCCAACTTAAAAATGTTCATCTGTGGAAGGATTTAGGGACTTTAGCTTGCTTTTTTTCTTCTTTCAACTCAATGGGAAAGTAGAATCTCATTCTGTACTTCTGCAGTCAATATTAGAGTTGAAATTGTTTGGACGGGTTTCACCCTACTTTATGCTGGCTGCCTAAAGAACAGTAGGATAAAGGAAATTAACACTTCAGTCCTCCTTGCAGTACTATTTAATCACTCTAAAATCATAGGGTAATAAATCAGTCTGTAAAGAAGACTGTCATCAAACACTCACACATATACACACAAAAGATAAAATAATTAAAGAACAACATTCAAGCAGGACAGCACCCACCACCCTCAAACCAAGATGGATGGCTTCACAATTGTTTATGGTAAGGCATTGCTATTCAGTATTTCTCCCATCTCTAAAGTTGTTTTAACTGTACACATAGCAGTGAAATTTTGCCACCTTAAAATTAATGGCAAACTCCAACTTGTTGCAACTAGCTCCAAGAATGTTGTTTTGCAGATTTATACTACCGATCGGATAATAACTTCATTGCCATTCATGCCATTCATTCTGGCAATAAAATTTCATTGCCAGACACATGGAATAGGTATGATAGAATAACAAAAAGCATATTTTCAGACAATCGTCTATGCTGGTAATAATCAAGCTTAAAAAAATGACGAGATATCATTCATACAAAATTTCTAGACATTTCTCTTTTCAAAAGATAAACTTGGGTATCACTTACTGAATTATGCATTCTGCACAGAACAATAAGAAGCTCTAATACTGTGCAACATAGAAAGTAGGCATGAAACTAAAGATTCTAGTTAGCTAAAACTTAGTTTAGAAGGTTAATTTTTAATTTGACAAGTGAGAGATCCATTCTCTATTTCTGTGCCCCACTACATCTGAATCCCTGAATGATCTCTACAGAAAAAGTGTGAAGGAGCAAAAATGTAAGGCTATTTCAGGTCTATTTCAAGTACTGTAGGAGTTTGACAGTATTTCATTTTTCAACATATGCTAAAACACCGTGGGATGACTTTATAGCTTCTGCAGCTTCATGCAGATAAATACGGCTAGATAGGATCTGGATGTTTCATGCAGTTAGAAAGATGTAAGGAACAGCACCAGCAGGTTACTTTCCGCAGTAAGGTCCTTGTAGAGAACAGCAACGTAGGAGCCCTCCATAACTAGTTACAGCAGCTGGAACCCAAGCACAAAGAAACAGAAACTGCATCCAAGCTCATTTGCCCAGTTCACAAAGAAAGGCTACACAGCGTCTGAATTGTACTTTACTGTAGTAGGCTAGTTCACCTGGGGCCAATACCTCAAACATCAGTGAATGACTAATTTATGATGAAAAAGTTTCATTTTTAATGGAAATGATTCAAAGCCGGGAGAAATAATGAGAAAGGAAAAAAGAATAAATTCCTATTATGTGACCCAGTTCAAGCTGAACCCTCTATATGCTATTGCTGCACAGTGAACTTTTTGCTCCCATTTTGTTTCCTGTTCTTCTGCTCTGTAGAAGGCAGCACTATTGACCAATTCCGGCTGAGACCTTTTCAATTTCTGTACTCCAAGGGCTCTTTTCTATCTCCTCAGCTCATTAGAAGGAAACACAGGCAACAGAAGATGGCATGTTTTTCTTCCCCTTTTATGACAGCTGCCATTTGGTCAACTGAGGTGGCACCGCTAGCACAATAAAATCACCAGCGTGAAACTTAATGCATCCCAGAATAGCATGTAAATTTTAAGAACATCAGGCTGGCCATTTGCATCAGGGGAGCCCTGTCCGGACCTGGATTCTGGCTCTGAAAGTGGTCATCAGCAGATGTTCAGGGAAAGAGCACCAGAAAACCTTTCCAGTGTAAGGCAACACACTGTTTAAAAACCTGGAGTAAGAGGCTGTATCTCGACTGCGGTGTCTGAGAAGTATCAATTCCCTTTCACAGCTCATTGATTCTTTTGGCTTCCATGAGACTTTTCAAAGCCCTAGTGACAGGCAGGTAAATAAATATTATCTGCTTTTAACAGGCGGAAGAAAATGTGTTCTATAATGTGTGCCAGATGTTGTGAAAAGTAAGCAATTAACAGTCCTAGCAGTGGTCTACGTGCCACTTGTGGATCTCTTTTTGCCTTAAAGATCTTACAGTCTAGACAGATGGCATAAAATTCTCCAGCAGAACAGAAAAAGCGTCCAGCCTGACACTTGGTAAAGTTATTTGTTTTTTTTATTATTTTTTTAAATATAGGAGTGTGTGACTGGCTTTTTCTTCTTCTCTTTTAATGCATTAGGCCTTCTGGTTCCTAATATCTGATATAACACTATTAGACCAAAATGCTTCCCTGTTTTTCTCTTACTTTCTCAGTACATTACCTTTCCCACATATAATAGTTAAACAATTTTTTTTTTTTCAGGCTAACAGCAGAAGATAAACTACTTTACAGGCCAGAAAGCATTATCATCTTCATTACGGTCCAATTAGATCATCGGTAAAGTGAAGATAACATTATTTTACTATTATTTAGTCATAAAATAAGTTCTAAGGTATAAAATATTCAAATACTACAATTTAGGCTGGACTGGAAATCAGGTTTCAGTATATTTAATCTTTCTACCTTTGAACAGCAATTTTTACTTTCAATAAATTCAGAGGTAGATTTCTGGGATCTAAATGCCAAGGAGATTTAGGTGGGGTCGGGTATTTTATGTTCATATGAGGAAAGTTATGCAAACATGCACAGATTATATTCAACTAACAGCATTTTTCATGCTAATGACATTTTCTTCCTTTATGCACCAAACAATATTTTCAACTTGAGCATTTAAAAAAAAAAGTTTTATTATTTCATTTATCCCAGCAGTAATGTGTATCCAAAGGAAAACACAAAATCTATGGTGCTTTTTTTTTCACTGCTCTTTGACTTACTGTAAAATTTCTGACTTTTCCTTTCCAATGAGCAAATACATGAACATATACATCTAATTAAAACATTTGAAAGGACTTGCCAGTTTTCCCAAGCACATGAATCTTCTGTGAAGAACAAAACTTGCAAAGTTTAAGCTCTAGAGATGAAACTTTTGGGAATGTATTAGCATGTGATAAAAGGAGGCAAGAACAGAAAGTTTTTATATTCACTACGTAACCTGTGCCACCTGCTCCGCTATGAAAGTGCTCAGTTTTCTTCTCCATTGCTGCACAAGTTTTATGTCATTAGAATCTTTTCAAAACATCTGAGGATTAATGAATGCTGCTAGTTTTATGTCTAAAGCATAACATGTAATATTTATAATTGTGCACTAGAGGTCTATCACTTTTTAGAAAGACAATTTATGCCACAAAACAGCACAGTGCACCTAACTGTAGTAGTACTGAAGAATAATGCCAAGGCGTGTGATAGCTTCCTGCAATTGCTTATATTCGGCTTGCCACATGATAGTTAATGACAACCATAACTGTAAACATCATTGCAAGAATAATTACAACTTACTTATGGATTTAGAAAAAACATAAATAAGTATCAGAATGTATATTTCCAGCTAAGCAACAACAAAAAAAATTACTGTTGTCTTCATTACACATACGTTTGCTCGATAGAATTCAGAATTGCAAATGAAACCAAAACTCATTATATGTCACTAGAAAAGCAAGCAAGTCTCCCACTTTGGAAAGGAATAAAAGACGTTCGCAACTGGTGCTCCTCACAACATCTACAACAGCCGCCCTCAGCAGCAGCCTCTCACCGATGGCAGAAAACTAACAGTAGATAACATTTAAACTGATTAACATGTTTGTGCCTTTCCTGTTACACACGCAAGAAATTTTCATTCTGCAGAGGATGACTTTAATAAAATGCTACAATGATTCATTCATTTTTGTGAGTATTAGTGGTCATTTTGTCACCTGATTAGAATTACATTTGAGAACGCTGGATAAAAGGCATAAAAATTCATTATTAGCAAATGCAGCCTACTTGATCTCCACCCATTTTTAGCTACTTGTGCCATTAATCAGCAGCACAGATCCCCACTAGGGTAACAAGACCAAGTTCCTGACACTCGACAAACAAGAAATGGAACAGAAAACACAGCATGAGCAAACTAAAGGTGACAGCCATAATACAGAAAAAACAGACCGTGAGAGAACCTTGCTTTACAGAAAGAGAACACAAACTTTCGATGTTTAACTTCCCCGTAATAACATTGTACGAGTGATCAGAAGCCAAAGCAGAAAATATTGTACTAAAGCAAGAATTAGCAAATCAAAAAAAAGAGTCTGGAAGAAAGCATAAGCACCCAGAAATTTGAAACCAGGAATCAAACCGTCAATGTGTAAGAAGCCTAAGTCCTACAGCAGATTATTTTATGATTTTTAAGAAATGTTTACAAAGTGAATTTGCTTTTACTTCTTAGTGAATGAAAACATAAATAGACAAAACTCAGCTAAAATCCTGTACTGAAGATCTTGCCTCCATCATACAGCTATATTGCATTCAGACTTTCCTGCACACTGGTTGTATTTCATGGCACACATCATCTATGCAAACAGAGGTAAACACAAGACAGAAAAATAGAAGATTTTACCTGAACTTGTATTTTTAGTAATTCTATTTTTCATAAATACATAGCCAAAATGCAAGCAATTTTGTATTGGGCATTCCTTGCACCTTACAATGTCTCTCGTGCAAAGGTTGATTTCTAAACTGAAAATTAAAAGAGGTTTTGATTTCCTTGTACACTTTGCTCCTAAGTACTCCTACCAGACATACTACCTTGAATGAAATAAAGCCACATGCTAAGTGTAGCAGAAACAAAACATTGAGGATGATAAAGAATACACATACTTTGAGCACAAGTCACAAAGTCTCTTACCATAGGCTTCTATGTTTAAATTGAATTTGCACTATACATTTTGCCAAAAGCAAAAATTAATATATAAATAAATAGCGAGATAAGTTCTCTGCTCTGCTAGAGAAAGAAACGCTTAATGAATCCAAGGTTACTTAAAATATTCACACCCTAAATAAACCTTCACCAGTCAACCTAGGTGGCAATGCATCTGGCTGCACACGTCATTTCCTCTAGAAAAAAGGATGTAGAGGGCATGTTTGCCATATGCCATTTAACACCACCATCTTAATTTGCTAGGAATATCTTTACAGGTTCTTTGGTGCCAGATTGTGGCACCTGAAAAATTACCCAAACCAGCACACTTTGTTAGCATGTACGTGTACTGCTCCCAAATCCCGAGCTGGTCAATAACATCTGCATTTGATTATAGCACTCTTTATCCATAAAGAGGAGGGTCCACATGTCATCTGAAAGAGGTAACAGGATATCCAAGAGTCTGAGAGGCCTTCTGAGTCCTCAGCTGCTATATGCTTAAACTGAATTTCCTGTTTCTACTCTGCTCGCTGCAAGGAGTGGAGAACAATATTCAAAATATTTAAATTACTACAGGAGGTTAACTCCCCAAAAGACAGAGCACAAGGGAAATGGGGTAGGTATGGACTGACTACATTATAGAGTCTGGTTGCCTTAGGGAGGAAATTTTGTCTACCAGCAAGCCCCAGAGTTGTCATAGCACCATTCAAAAGAACCAGAACGATCACCTGCAACTCCTACACTCGCATTTCTTGGACAATAACATGATGGGAGACTATAGCTATGTCTTCTGCAAAGACTGTCCACTCCTCTTTTAGGAGAGAAAACATCTACACTTGTATAAATATGTACAAGTCAGCAGTAAGAACAATTTTCTTCAATAATAAAGACCTCATGAACAACGGCAGTTTTTTTACAAAAGAGTAATTAAGACATTAACAAAAAAAGCGCTGTCTCCCAGTCAGCTGCCACACTTGTGTAACCACCAGGCTTCAGTCCAGGGCAGTTTTGAAACAGCATCCATTGCTCTGACACATAACCTCCTCTGCTCCACTAACAAGGAAACTGCACCTGGGCTCATCCCATTGGGCTGCTCTGCAGGACAGGGAAGGGTGGTCTGCTCAGATGTTCATGGTTACAGGGGTAAATAGACGGACCTGAAATGCTGCTGCTTCTCAGAATGAACCCAAAGGTTCATCATCACAGGCCCTACAGAGCCCACAGGTCTCAGCCCTCAGCATTATGCTACTGAACACCAATCTGGGAAGCCAGAGAGGTAAATTGCACTGAATCATCAGCAATGCAGGTAACCGCAACTGTTTCAGTTCGGACAGGAATGGCATATTCTCCTACTGTTCTCACAGCCTGGCTGAAGTCAGCGTCTGACTGAAGAACAGATGGCTAATCCCAAAGCCAGAAAAAAGTGAGGAAGCCTTTTGAAGAACATGTTATTATTTCTATTAAAGTAATATTTAGGAGTTCCAATACAGGGAAGAACCCAGTAACAGTGAGCCCCTTCCAAGCATGCCTCAGAGATTATATGGAATTATACATTAGCATATCCGTAAATTTAAGTTCCAGATATTCATTAAATCAGTTCTGAAAGCTAAAGAGTGGTAGATGTGACCACGTAACCTTAAATATAGACTTATTTGCTGAAGAGCGATTGATTGAGAGAAAGATCTGTGGGAAAATTGTCTCTGACTACATAATTAAAACGTTATATGTATGCAAAGAAAGCAATTTAAAAGAGGTGTTTTCCAGCTTAAAGTGACAAATGCTACAGCCAACAATTTGGCCATATGTGATAACCTTGCCACAAAGAAGGCTAATGGTATCCTGCGCTACATTTGAGGAGTTTTGCCAGAAGGTTCAAGGGGGAACCCTTCCCATCTACCACAGCACTGGTAAGGCCACACCTGGAGTACTGGGTCCAGTTCTAGGCTCCTCCGTACATGGACATACTGGAGAGAGTGCAACAAAGAGTCACAAAGATGATTATGGGACTGGAGCATCTCTCCTATAAGGAAAGCTGAGAGAGTCGGGACTGTTTAACCCAGAGGAGAAGGCTCCGGGGAGATCTCATTAATATGTACAAATATCTGAAGGGAGAGTGCAAAGAAGACGGAGTTGGGCTCTTCTCAAACGTGCCCAGTGACAGGACCAGAGGCAATGGGCACAAACTGAAACACAGGAAGTCCCTGCTGAATATCAGGAAACACTTTTTTTACTGTGAGGATGACAGCACTGACACAGGTTGCCCAGAGAGGTTGTGGCGTCTCCCTCTCTTAACCATCTGGTCCTGGGCTCTGGGTGGCCCTGCTTGAGCAGGTAGGTTGGACCAGATGACCTACAGAGGTCTCTGTGAACCTCAACCATTCTGTGATTCTGTGAAAAAAGCTAACTCACCAGTTAAGCTGAACGCAAAGAAAATCACTTTACTTCTGTGTGCCCACGCAGAGTGGGTGTGTAACAAATGTGGCACAACAAATCCCCTTTAAATTCACACTTTTAATAATTCAGGTTATCTTTATGTGCGTACATGCAGAAAAACTCCAAGAAGCAATATTTTTGTATTTTGGGGATGTGTTTTCTTTACTCTTTTGTTTTAAATAAAAAAAAATAAATCTAATTATCTGCAACTGCAGCAAACCCTGTGCACCAGCAGCTGCCTGCTCTGTAGAAGAGGCCTTTACCACTTAACCTGTAGGACTATACCCTTTGCTAAAAGCAGTAGAAGATTGCGAGACTGGCACCGCTTCAAGCTGACCTTGAGCTGGGAATTCATTTCCAGGAGTCCATTCCTTCCCCTCATACTACTTTAACAGATTTCAGGCTTTCCGTCTGCAAGGACAGTTATCTCTGCAAAGGTGGTGTGCAGTTACACTTGGGTGGTTCATCGTGTTATTCCATTTGGGAGATAAAAGTGCAAAGAAACTTTCAGATCAAAACATAACAAAACATGTCCTTCTATCTAAAAGTTTAACCAGATTTCTAACTACTTCAGAATATTTATTCCACAAATTGGGGTAGCAGAGCATCTTAGTACTTTCATTTTAAAAATACGGAGTACCAGATGATCGCATGTATTTCTTAAAAAAAATTTCTACCTGAAGTTATAAATTACATGCAAGAATTTAAACTAAAGTGTCATGAAAGGCAGCTGCCAGGAAGTGCAACAAATCATCAGCAAAGGCATTAATCTGGTTTGTGACAAAATGTTGCAACAAGAACAAAATGAAATCAAAGTAAGTACTCCTTATTTTCTATCCTTTTTTATTTTAAATGGGTACATATGTAAATAAAATATTTTCATTATTTTAAAATGGAAACAGAATTTTCAAGTTGAAAGTATTCCTTCCGCTTTTTCTTATGTAAGTTAATAAAAATTTTCCTAACTTATTTTCAATAACGGTAATGCAAATGCACATAACTAAAAGCATATCACTATTTCAGTTTTAAGACTATCCAAGGAGAAGGGACATCACACTTAGGGGGATTCCAAGTTGTCAACAGGGCTTTATTTTTCACAGCTAGGTCTTTGCCAAACCATTTAAAAGCAAGCTTGCTATTTTGCACATCACTAACGCCTACCCATCCTTCACATTTCACTCCACCAGTGCCCTTTTGTATTATACATCAAAGCACAGACCTCTTAAATAGAATGTTGGAAAAAAGAGAGACGCTCTAATGTTACTTACATTCCATCACACTGTTACTCCTTGCTTTTACTTGTCGTTCTCTTTGAATCCCCTATTGATGTGACACATCGGGACGTGGATATACTACAGATGCAGCGTGATTCATCAGGAGTATGTGGCTCCACTTTCAGCGCAAAAAAATGCTTTTAGAAGATATCCAAGTTCATTGACTCAATGTTTCTCACTAGGAGGCTGTTTTAACACTGGTTTTCTTAGTTTTCTCATGCCAGAGTAGTGTTGCCATTTTCCCTGCGTCCCTGCTTCTGAAGTCAAGTAGCATGTTATTAAAGCCCCTTTAGGTGTAGGCACTGGGCTAAAGTAAAATAAGCTTCTGATAAAATCTTAGTGCTGCTTGCTAGATTGTTCTCTTCATTGTAGACAAAACAGTATTCGATTTAGTTTTATGAATTTTATGTTTAATTTTAACAAATCCTGACAATTTTTTGAGCTGACAAATAACTGAAAACAGCATCCTAATCAGGATAAAGCAGTAAAAAGAGATAAAAAGACAGAGAGCAAAATAAAAATAATCCTGATAGTTTTAGGCAATAAGAATATGTAATTAAGGATTTTAGAAACACAGGATTGTCAGAAAATTCTCATAGCTGGTAGAAATTTCATTGTGACTAGATCTGACGACCATCTTGAACTCCTGACACCTGACAAGTTAATTGAGTCATTTGCAACCCATTACCTGCTCCAGCTACTTTCATTTTCTAAGAAAAAATACCTGTCTTGGAGCAAATCTTTCTATGACACTAGAATATAGCAGCTCGTTGTTGATGATGAGTAGCCTTGAGGAGATTTTACTGTGGCTCTGTCTTGGGAAGAAGAGGACATAATTATCTGCAGAGACATAGAGAAGGAAAGAAACTGGAAAA
This sequence comes from Rissa tridactyla, assembly GCF_028500815.1. Lineage (NCBI taxonomy): Eukaryota > Metazoa > Chordata > Aves > Charadriiformes > Laridae > Rissa > Rissa tridactyla. The sequence continues at coordinate 157,162,846 of NC_071467.1, read as the reverse complement.
TAATAATTCCATGAGCACTTAATACTGGCATAGAGTGGCATGATCACAGTCCTGAGTATTCATTCCTGCTTCTTTCACCTCCGGCAGAGGAAAGGGGCAGCACGAGGGCAGCAGAGTAGAAGGCAGATGAGCAGGACAGCTTATTTGGCAGCAGGGTAACTTTGTGCTAGCTTAAAATGTGCATGGAACTGCACTGTTAATACTTACTAGATTGTTGCCAAAACTCAAAAGTACCATTTTGTTTGGTAGTCCACTTCCTTGGAATTATGCAGGAAGAGAATTCAGATGTACTATTCCAAGTCCTTGACTGGAGGTTGTGGCCAAACCTAAACTAAGACCCAACTCAGCACCTGTGTTCCTTCCAAATTACTTTATCTCTACCGACAGCCCTGTCCCTTCTTGCTGCTCGTCACAGGCTGATCTTAGCTTCCATGGAAAGATCCCTTATTCCAGACCAGTTCATTTGCTTAATTATTGCTAGCAAGCAATGCTGAATGAATTTCGATTTCCAAATCAAGTTCATTCTTGGCAGCAGATATATTCGTCTGGAATAAATTTAGCTGCCATTGTTACCCTTTCAAGACAGTTGGAGTCCAAAAGGATGATCAAACCACCCTAATCCCGTGCATTTTCATTTCTCTGGGTAGTTTTGTCAAGTTTGCTACTACGTATAAAGCACATAGGCATTCACGTTAAAGCCAACATATATACACTCTGTAAAGTAATATAAATTTTGCTGTTTCAAATAACTGAGGAAAAATCTGGCTTCCAGTTTCTTAAAAAGATTGTCTAGCATTCCCTGCACACTCCCTGGCTCAAAAAGTAACTTGTCAAAACTTTCACAACTGAAAATGTTTTAAGAGATACAAATCTTCTAAATTACACTAACTTGTAGCCCTCAGGTGCACATGCACAAATTTTATGTAAACCAGGCATCTGTTCCAAAATATTAAAACCTTTCTCTCCATTTTTTTTTTCCTTAAGTTGTAGAATGTGATCTACGCCTTCTTTCAGTTTCTGGAAACACCTCTATACATGGTAGAAATCAGGCAAAAATCACAGTTATCTAAGGGGGTATAGGATGAATTATGACAAAAAAGTTATAATAAATAAAGTAAGTTTTTGACAATAAACTTCCACCACTCAAGATTATGGAAGAAAGTTGTAAAACATGATCTAGAGCACATAAAAAATGGATCCTGATTTTAAGAAGTGTCTCATAATTTTTTCAATTTTTGCAATACTGAGTTGTTATGACTATTCAAATCTTTAAGACGTTACATCATTTCTACTTTTTTATTTATTAGAATCAAATTTCTAAATTTCAAACATATAAGGTATGTCCTTATCCCCATTTCCATTTTGAAATTGTTATTAAAAATTATTTCACAGAAAAGTAGATAACTTTTCACAAACTGCATTTGAATGACATTCTAGAATGTAAACACTAAAAGACGTATGAGCAACGGGAAAAGTAACTGGGCATGAGAAAACTACAGCAACATAAAAAGAATTCAAGATTAGAGGAACATGGATTGTATGAAATTGAATGACAGAAATACTTACAACCTAGGCCTCAAATTTGACTAAAATTCTAAATTAAATTTTAAAATGGTCACATAGTTTCTGTCAAACATTATTCCAAATGTAGAAACCTGAGTAATCAAGTTAGAGTGACAGTGTTAGCACATTTATAAATCTCTAAAATTCCGGGCTGTAGATAGAAGAAATTACTTTTGGTCCCCTCTGATTCAAATCAGTGAAGAGTCCAGAGCAGTTTGCTTTAGAAGCAGTTCGGTAACCTAACCAAATGTGACATTCACAAAACTGTAAGATGAATGATAACTGCTTGCTGCAGGAGGTCAGTGGTTTAACTCATCTCTGGGTTTCCATTAAATTCAACAACTAAATTTAACACATCCACAGGACATATTTAAAAGGAAACAGAAACATGTCACCTTATTTGTGATATAGCTGAAGAGGAGAGAGATGTCTTAAAGCTGGGGATCCTGGGAGATGCTAAATAACAATGTGTCATAATAGCTTTACTAAGTGATAGTACAAGACACAGAAAATATGTACAGAGAATGAAGAACACATTTTTCTCCTGGGCTGCTTGTAAATATTTAAAGTGAGGGAAAGGACACGGCAATTTATTGGTGATTGTCAGACGAACAGAGGAGGAATTTTTCTCACCAGTAAATCACTGCTCTGTCTGCCAATAAGTAATCAGTTATTCCACACTACTACATCTCAGCTGCTCTTACTTGTCCCTGTGATGTATCTCCACTTTGAAAAAAAGTCTCTAAATATAAAATTTGTAATTAATGCAGTTTTTTCCTTAAACTCTATTGCAGTTACTATTGTAGCTCAGTGGAAACAAATATTATTCACCAAATTCTATCACAATATACTTTATGCAGAATGAAAATCAAAGTAACCACTCAGGCCCTGTGATGATGAAAGGTAGCAGTGCAGAGGCAGAAAGCTGAATCCTTTGGGATGGGACACGTAAGGAGGACATCTGGTATCCTGCCATAGCGATGCTCTCTGGGGTGATCGAACTTCATCCAGAGCTCAAAATGACGGGTAAAAAATCCCAGATGACCTCACTTCAGAAGCAACTGGTATATATCAGCATAGTTAAACCTTTTATTTTCAAAGCTGCCGGCCCTGCTCCAGGCTGTGTGCAAAATTAACTACTTAGGCAAAAAGAAAAAAGATGAATTAAGCCTAACATACAGTGGAAAAAGAAGTAAAAAATTCTGGCAAGTCAATCCGAAAAGGAAAGGATTGGTATTTTTAGTCTAAAACTTTTCTAGATTTTGTCACACTTTTTTAAATCTAAACATAAAATTATTATCAAGTTTCAATTAATATTATTGACAATTTATTATTCATATCAATAACTACAGTCATAAGCATAATGGAACAAAGAAAATTAGCATCTCCAAAGCAAAATATAACTTTCGTGCTGATTTTGTTTCTTTACACTTAAAAAGCTAGCTTATTTATGATCAAAATTTTGCCAGAGTTATATTCCCATTCACTTCCACCCAAAAGCCTCACAAGTTGTAAGAGCTTTTTTACCTCAACCATTTTGTCTGTGTCAGGCTTTTCCAAGCTACAGCAAATGATATCATTCTACTCAAATAGCACACACTTACTGTTTCCCAATTTTTCCAGTTATCAGCCTGATTTGGAGATTTAGAACGACACTAGTTCAGGCAACGGCATCTTCTCATTTCATTAATTTCTAATTTAATTTTTCAAAGTATATCCCATTCATTGCTTTTTAGGTAGGATTAGTATCTATGTGTAATCTCATGAATGACTGCTCTTTTTGTCATTTTGTTATAGAGTAATTTTGTTATTAGTCTAATAGAGCAATTAAGCAAAAAACCAAAAATAAACCATAGAGTAACACGCTCAATTTGTATTAACAGTCTTTAAAAGGAAAATACGTAGTGGAGGATATATTGCAATAGGACAAATAAACTGCAGGTTTCTTGCCACTATTGAAACAAGTTGAAATTTTCAACTCCTCTTGATGCCTATAAAATTGCACTTGGATAGAACAGCCCTCCAGACTCAGGAAGATCATCAATATCCTCTGCCCCACAGTACTCTATTTCAGAGCTGATTTACTTTAACACCATGAACAAAATAGTAAAGAAGGTGAAGGACAGAGTTTTCTGGGGAACCACATCTGCTTCCTATTGATTTAGAAAACCTTTGTTATCCTTAAATTTCTTCCCCCTTGAAAAAGTATGGTTACAAAATATTAATCAATTTTAGCAAAATCCAAAAGGTAGAACCACAATTATTGTGAAAAAATGCTTTTATTAACCTGCTTCCTATGAAGTTTATTTGACATTATTGCAAACTAAGATTAGATTAACAACACTTAGGATGTAAATGGTGTTTGCCAACATAGAGGCTAGATGAATAGGAACTCATTTTTCCTTCTAACTAACTCTCATGACTAGGGAACAAGATCTTAGACTTATGGTACAAGGTTCCATGAAAACATCATCTCTGTCCTCAGTTATGGTCAAATAAATAAATCCAGAAAAAACAGTGAAAGGATTCATCTTGGTCCACAGCTGAGGGAGAGGGTAAGACAGAAGGCTTAAAAATTCATAAGTAGGTTGGAAAAAAGTAAATAGGGAGAACTAAGTTCACCATCCCTTCAACAACAATAAGCACATTTTTAAAAAAAATCACTGTTATAAAGCTCTAGAAATTAGTCCCCAAGAATGTAAGATAATCATTGATTTAGGACTCACTGAGCTGAGGATTTCTGAAGGTTGGCAAAGTATACCAGAGAAATGTGACTATCTGCTTGCCCTGGTCTCTTGTACTCTTTTAGGTAAATGCTATAGGCAACAGGCAAAGAGAGTATATGGGGCTGTATGGATCCTGAGTGTGGCCTAGAAGAGCTCTTATCAGATTCACTGGCAGGTACCGATGTTCCACAGATGAAAACAGGACCAAGGTTACACAGAAGTAAACAGAAGCCAAAACTAGATACAGAAGTTCCACATGATATTCAGTTCCAGGTATTATTTCTCTGTAGCATACGGTTATGGATGTTCAGCTGGATACAGATATTGCACTGAAGGGATATATATTTTAATTTTAAGATACAGTCAATAGGGTCACCAAGATATTTTGAAAATAATCCTAAATTCTTTTATAATGCTAACATTGCAGAAGTTTCCTGTGATGAATGACTAAAGGCATATTCTTCACAGAGAATGAAGCAGCTGTGATAGGTAACCAGTAGACACAAAAGCCAACAGCTATTCAGTTCCCTCTACCTTAACTACCCGCATTTGATCAGCTGAAAAGCTCTCTAGACTTGACAGATTGTATTGATTATAATGGGAGTTTAGAGAACTAATTCTTGTACAGACACCTACATGGACACCTCTAAACATAGGTGTCTTAATCTGTAGCTGAATCCTGCCACACATAATTCAAATGTGCCTTGACTATTCACATTTAAGTAATGCATATTATAATGCTTTTATGATTTTATTATCTTCCAGCCAGGCTTTGATTGCTAACCCCATTTAGCTTTCCAGATAATAGCTGTTTGATGATTTGCCAAAACCGAAATCATATGTACAGATTGTTCTTTGCTGAATTGATTGATTCAGGACTTATTTTCAAGATCATGTCTGCCCCATTTGCAGATGTTCTGTTCTTCTTAATAAGGACAGGAAAACTGACAAGTCTTGTTAGAAAATTCGTATCACTTCTCCTCTGTTATTCCAGTCTGCAGCTTGTCTGAAAACTTGCTGCTACTATTCATTCTTTTAGTCAGAACCAATAAATCCCACTCTTCATCCAATTTTTATTTTCAGATAGGATTTTCAAAGAGACCTAAAGGATTAGACTTCTCAGTTCTCATTAGCAGTCACTAGGAACTGGGCTTTTAACTGTCTGAAACTCCTTATCTTATTCCTATAAGCTTTCACATCCTGCAACTCTGACTCAATACAGGCAGCAGGTAAGCACTGACACGAAGCATGGTTTAAAGGACTGTTTTTAAATCAGGGAGCTGCTTACCTGACCACAACCAAAGCTGATGCCTGTACCATTACAAGCTTGCAAGCCACTCTTACGATTCCTTCACACATAACTTCAAATGTCAAGATATCTCAGGGATGCTGGTATGTATTCTTTCAGGCTGCTTCTAAAAATAAATGAAATGGGCCAGCAACAGATCTCTGCCCCTGGTATTGATTAGCACAGCATGGCTCACATCCATTTGGCTGACTTCTCTCACTCTACTTCCCTCCTTGCCCTCCAAAATAGAACAGCTGCATCCTACCTGCCTTTTCGCAGTAGTCTTTGCCCATAATATATCCCCATTTCTTGCCTGGGGATTGTCTGGAAAAGTGCTTATTTAACACTCCAAACTCGGCTATGGACATGACCATGCCAGCAATTCAGCAGTAGGGATGATCATAAATCTGTGCTCAGGCTCATATTCTGCTCATGATTAGTTTATTAACAAAGACATAACCTCATGCTCCAAGAGTACGATGCATTTTGGGTGATAGCTGGATTTTTTTAGACTGAAACTGTAAGAAGTAGACCTCTTCGTGGGTACATTTCACCATAGATTTTTTTTTCCCAAAGCAATTATATTCTTCCCTGGGGATGTAGTTTTCTCTGCCCTTCCTTAACCTGAAGACGTAATGACATTCTCTGAAAATGGAGAAATCGCTCAAAAATCACTTAGTCATCTCTTCAGTGTGGCAGGCTCTCTCTGCTGAGGGTTGGCAGTGTGAGTTTCAGAAGACAGCCTCAACAAACCCCTTGGCAAAAATATTTGGAGAGGTGTCTATTTAATGCACCTTCACAGTATAAATGTCAAAGTAAAAAGGTGAAGGCCTACAGTCTCAACTACATGGAAGTTTAACTACAACTTTGAGACAGGTGCCCCAAATCCAGACAAGAGAGAGTGGTTAGACTGTTGCTTCTTCTCCACTCCAAATTACTGCTGTGTATTTCCAGTCTTGGTTCCTTGCATGCTCTTAGGAGACTTGTGTTCAGAAAACTCTGTTGCCTAAACCAAAATTGCTTAGCCAAACACTTAATTTATATGCATTGCCAGCACGGGTGACCTTGGTCCTAACAGGGACCGAGTTCTTCTTTGGATGTGGAATTCAACAGTTTTGCTGCCTTTTCTTGCCTGGTTTCTTCTCTGGTTTCGGTTGTCTCATTTTGAAAACACAAATTGGTCCTTAAACAACATGCTGCTTTATGTCCTCCCATTCACCTCTTCTCTTTCTTCTGTAACTTTTCTGGGGGAAAGGTCTTCCTTGTCTTAGGTCTGTTATCTGTCTCTTCTGCCACACATTAAAAAAAAATCACCTGTTGCCTTATTATATTGTGATTCTATCCCAACCACCAAATTCTCTTCTAGATACTCAAATCATGTATTTTATACGCGAGTTCTTCCTTGTGCAAACCACCATTTCTCTGTGATGCTCTCAGGGCTCTGAGTTCTCTCCTCTCCTCCTAGAAGCAAGGCAGCTCAAGGCCAGCTCACTGACAGGAGCTGTTATGAAAAACGCGCTGGAAGTGGGGGCTCCCCACTTTGTCTCTAGTGGGCTGCTGTTAAGCTGAGACGCTGGGCCCCAGCCTGAACTGCACTGCAGCTCTGTTGCCACCATATCGATGCCTGGGCACGCACCCTATTGATCCAGACCCTGACCCAGACCTTCAGACTTAACACCCCAGCCTGATCTCAGACCATTTTCATCACTGTGGGCTTGCTCAGTGACCTGGACTCTCAGCTAAAACTGGCCAGGGTCACCAGATCTGCCCTGCTTGCCTTGCTCAGGTGCAGTGGGACCGGGTCCTTGTCGGTGAGGCTACTGCCTCTGCCAGCCTTGTTACCATCCTTAGCTCCTGGCTCACTTTCCTTTCCGGAGCAGACTGCCTTCGCTGTTCCCTGGCAGATTCTTTCTGAGCCGTTTTTCATTCAGACTTTTACTTCTGCTGAAATAGCACTTGGCTTTTATCATCTGCGAGACAAATGCATTCAAACATCTCTTGCTTCTTTCATGATTGTCCTTAACTACTTTATTTAGATGGCGTGTATCAATCTTACCGTTTATGATAGAAGTAGGTTTTGTTTTTGTAATTATACAATCAAATACTTTTCTCTCTTTTCTCTCTTAGCAATCTTTAAGGAAATATGATGATTGTAATCGCTTTCCTTTATTAATAGGCATCTCCAAAGAGTCTAGAAATTTCCTTTTTAGCACTTTCTAGTGCTTTCCTTCTTTCTTCCTTCTTTCATGTGCCTTTTCTAAAAAGGCTTTCTTCTTCAAAGCTACAGTTTCTATTCTTAAATTGAAAACACGCCTTTCCAGGGTTTCTCCAGTTTCTTTACTACTTCTTGGTTTAGTTCTATTGACTCCATGGAGACAAATAATTGGACACAAATATAAACTAGGAAAATCCTAGTCTGCCTCGGTTGTCACCTTTCTTTATTACTACTTAAAAGTTATTTTCTATCCACGTGCACTCTTATGATTAAAATGTGAAGATGTACTGTGAGATCTGGACTTGCTAAGAACCGTTCAGTCTTTTGATACTTCTAGAAATACTGTTTTGTCTCTTACTTTCTACATTTTTCCATATTTTCACCATTTCAGTTCTGTTTCCACATCTCCTATTTCTTTTTCACACCCATTCAAACAACTGAATGGTCACTAACTTGTTTTGTTGCAAAAGCTATTTTATTGCCATGGTCTTCTGTTGTTCTCATCTAATTTTTTATCAAAGAAAGACATTTGGAAATGTTTCCAAAAAATGGAAACATTTGATGCAAGCATCTAATTGTTTTCTTTGCCCAAAAGCTTCAATTGTTCTCTAAAGCCCATCCTGTCCTTTCATGTACAGTAATAGATTATTCTTCTCCATAAGTTTATTATGGAGAAAGCAGAATACTTATGCAAAAATGAGATTAAATTAGAAAGTACACTTTATTTTTAATACAATTTCTTTCTTTCACAAAACAAAAGGTTGCATTAAAAAAACCCTGTTAATTAGGCCCTTGGAATATGTCTTTATTGAGAACATTTACTATCAATGATTCAATCTTTTTATGAAAGAATTTATAGTTATGATCTGCATTTGTGTGGAACCCTTTGCTCTGAGTCATTCAGCTGATGGCTACTTTCCAAAATACTGGAATTACTCACCACAAATCTACTGCAGTGACAGAAATGTAAGTTTTGAATAATGGATTTAAGGACCCTATATTATATTTTGGCTCATAAGATGCATTGCCATAAAATAGACATTAAAGATATGTGCGCAGTGCAGCAAACTTCCAGAACTCAACAACAGGGTGACACATGACATGAGAAATTTAAGGTTTTCTGGAGTTTCGGAAGCCAGCTGGGATGCAGTTTGGAAAAAGTTAGTCTTATGACCACAGAAATCTGATCTTTAACTTCAGAATTATTATTACATTCAAAAGGGATGTTAATTGAAAGCCTTAACCTGTTTTTCAGAGCAATGAACAAACCTGGTGATAAATTAGAGGTTTTCTTGATGAGCAAAAGAAACAGAGGATGCAGTATGTTCTTTTCATCTTCTACCCTTCTTCTTCCTCCTTATTCTAATATTTCAACTTTGTACCAAGTTCTGCATGTTAAATACAGACCAAAGGAAGGGGAGGAGGGCAACCCTTAATATCCCCATCCAAATGGTTTCCTCATCTTTCTCAGCTCCAAGCAGAAATTATATATTGTTTTCTGAATACAATAAGGGGAGAAGGAAGTGTGAGAAATTTTCATAGACCGGCAGCAAAATTTTGAGGGTCTCATCAGCAGGAGCAGGCCTGGGGGAGTGGAACAGGGTTACTGTTAATATTCTTGTTGCTTTTTGTGTTCTTCAGAATTCAGCAGGGCAGAACTAGGCAACATTCCTAAATTCCCCTAATTTTGTCAATAATTCACAGCAAAGCACAGAGCCAAGCTCATCATGAGAATTAGTGGCATTATCGCTATGATGAGTTAGCTTCTCAAAGTTTTTAATATGGGAGAATTGTATTGATTCTGGGTGGGGGGTAGAGCAAAGAATAGAAGACAGACAGTAATTAATTTTTTTCCAAGGGCAGTGAAAAAATATAAAATGTATTGCTAAAATGATCATATTTTCAGTAAGTCTTAAATAAATAGCCATGGATATCACCTGCAAACCATATAATGACAATTATGTAGCAAATTATGGCTCATGCTGCCATCTTCACACAGTTTTATTTCATTAGCGTGATGGCAGATGTGCATTTCTGGCAACATGACTGGTGAAATATATTCTGAATCAGAACTGGACTGCTAACCAGACAATTAGTATTATGTCCTTTTTTCATTATGCTCTTTGTATTTGGGCAGTAAGGTAACCAGAAAGCTATGATCTAGCTAGACTCCCCATTCTAGAATGAGATCTACATATCATAGATTTAGTGGGAGAAGGAGATACCTCTGCTTATATTGGGGGGTTTGTGAGGACTTGGTAAAGTTTTCATTTTACCAAAATACGCTTTCATTCAGTCTTTTTCAATCTACGTATGCCAATAACAGTACGAAACCACCTGGAATATGACTGGTCTTAGTCAAGCATTATGATAAATCAGGGAAAAAATCACAAGCATGTTGTAAAAAAGATAGAGATTCAGCAATTTTGTATTTTAGAAAGTCATTTCTGGGATTTCAAGTCATGAATAGTCTCTCACTATACACTGAAGAACCTGTCTACAATGCAGCAATAAGACAAATATAAACTCATTGCTTTTCTCTGGCCTTCAGAGGACTTTTATATTTGAGGATTTTTTTAATATAGGATTACAAGCACTGTCATAAATTATTCAGACTTTGATTTTATATTGGATTTGTTCCACAAAGCAGTGATCAATCTGTGCTACTTTCAAAAATGAGAATGGCAGTTTGTGTGAATTACAAAAGTTAATAAATTCTGGTTTAATTGTTTCTAGTCTGTCACTGTGGGTCAGACAATGGGGCAGACATTTGGTTTATTAGTGCAGACTGTAATCACTATGTTTTGCCGCATATTCAAGAACCAGTTTCTCGGTTCCTTTTTAGTTTTTTATTTAATGAGCTACAGAAGACCTTTCATATGTATTGATGATTCTGTAAGTCCATTTGCTTGCAGGTTTTGCACAGGGTTTCATCATTAGCAGATAATTACTGCTAACCCTTATTTTCTGCCGTATTGCTCCTCTGTTCTTACTGCAGTCATAGAAAGGCACTTCTTTTGACACCTTCTTCACTTCCACAACTGTTTTAATATTAAATACCTTCCTAATTTTTAGTGGATTGAGAATAGTCTATTTTGCTCAGGAGATAGCTTGCATATAGAGAGTATGGTCAAAGAAAATAAATGACTATGCCCTCCAGCTAAGAATAAATGGCATCTCATGTAGCTGAAGTAAATGTGTCAGTAATACTATCACTGTTAAAAAAGAAAAAGGAAAATTTTTTCCAGGAAGTTAACACATAGGCAAAAATATTCCTTATCAATTTTAATGAGATGTGATAATATACATCAACATTTCTCTTCTCTTCTTAATACCGTTACAATCTTTTCATTTTTTACTGGATTCTTTTCAATCCTACTATTCTCCCTCTACCTTCACACTCGTCATTGTACAGTTGCCGTTCTGAGCTTGCCTTCTCTCTAAATTTTCTGACCAGTCCTTCCAAAATTTGCGTTACTTGAAGTTGATTTTCTGGAAATAGATATTTGGCAGTCAATAAGAATAGAATAGAATAGAATAGAATAGAATAATTACCATTAGAAGGGACTAACAATGATCAGCTAGTCCAACTGCCAGTAGTATGCAACTATATCATGCAACTTAGCAGAAAGTTGCCAGTTGACCTTCTAATATCTCTAAATATGTAGAATACTGTACATCACAGCTAATATCCACATTAAAAACTGCAGGTAAAAGCTTCTTTTTTCCTTTAGTATAAATTAAACTTTTAAAGGAAATAGAGCAACATATAAGAACGATATTCCTTTCAGCTTCAGGAACAAATACAGCCTATCTGAACGAAAAAGCTGCGTATCGGTACATGTGTATTGGGTTTGCATGGCAAGGTTTTGGTAGTGGAGGGGGCTACAGAGGGCTTCTGTAAGAAGCTGCTAGAAGCTTCCCCTATGTCAAATAGAGCCAATGCCAGCGGCTCCAAGACAGACCTGCCGCTGGTCAAGGCTGAGCCTATCAGCAACAGTGGTAGTGCCTCTGGGATAACGTATTTAAGAAGTGGGAGAAAAAAATTCACAATATCAACTGTAGCCAAAGACAGGAGTGAGAATACATGAGAGCAACCACTCTGCAGACACCAAAGGTAGTGAAGAAGGAGGGGAAGAGGTGCTCCAGGCACCGGTGCAGGGATTCCCATTCAGCCCGTGGTGAAGACCATGGTGAGGCAGGCTGTCCACCTGCAGCCCATGGAGGACCCCATGCCAGAGCAGGTGGATGCCCAAAGGAGGCTGTGACCGCATAGGAAGCCCATGCTGGAGCAGGCTCCTGGCAGGGCCTGTGGGCCTGTGGAGAGGAGCCCATGCTGGAGCAGGTATGCTGACAGGACTTGTGACTCAATGGAGGACCCACGCTGGAGCAGTCTGTTCCTGAAGGACTGCACCCTGTAGAAAGGATGCACAGTGGAGCAATCCGTGAAGAACTGCTGCCCCTGGGAAGGACTCATGTTGGAGAAGTTTGTGGAGAACTGTCTCCCATGGAAGGGACCCCACGCTGGAGCAGAGGAAGCGTGTAAAGAGGAAAGAGCAGCAGAAACACTGTGTGATGAACTGACCGCAACCCCCATTCCCTGTCTCCCTTCACTGCTCAAGGGGAGGAGGTAGAGAATTCAGGAGTCAAGTTAAGCCTGGGAAGAAAGAAGGGATGGGGGGAGCTGTTTTTAGATTTGGTTTTATTTCTCATTACCCTACTCTGATTTGATTGGTAATAAATTAAACTAATTTCCCCAAGTCAAGTCTGTTTTGCCCGTGACAGTAACTGGCGAATGATCTCTTCCTGTCCTTATCTCAACCCACAAGCCTTTCGTTATGTTTTCTTTCCCCTGTCCAGCTGGGACAGCTGAGGGGAGTGATGGAGTGGCTTTGGTGGGCACCTGGCATCCAGCCAGGGTCATTCCACCGCAACAGGTTGTATCACATAGAAGGTATCACAAGGAAGTGGCTAGATTTAGTAGAGGGTATAGACCCCTTCATCCCTTCAAGTAAATCTATACCTGATAGCATTGCCGAAATCCTGAACAGAAAAAGAAATGCAATATAATAGAAGCAACAGAATGACAGCATCTGGAAAGCAAGCAAAAATGTTCTTAAAAATAATAGAGCATGACGAAAGTTCCTTTGGGAATTTGTAGCGTAGGTGTTACTGTGTTCTTACTAGCATAATCCTCACACACTGTTATTTTGTAAAGATCTCAGAATTTACCATGTAGCATTTATTGGTTTTGAACTCCTGTAAGCTAAAGAAATTTTATAGAGCTCAGTTTACTGAAGTGAATGGCAACTAATTTAAACAGAATATAAATATATTTGAGCGATTTCTGTGACAGCTGGGTAAAACCAAATGAACCTTTAAACCAGTCCAGTTTTACTGGAGGGATGGGGCTCATTTCATCCACCTCAAACTATCTGTAAGTTAAATTAGTGGTATATGATCTCCCTGTGGTACAGAAGCACTTCAGAGTCATATCCATCAAGAGAACTAGCAACAAAATTGTTTTCATGAGCTGCCTTCCATCCAGCATTCACACATAAACGTTTTGCACAAGTCATTTAAATGACCTGTGCATCGTTAGGACATATAAAAGCTATACATCTTATCTTTTCCCTCAAAGTCTCTAAGCATTCCAGGCTGCCCAGAAAAGGTATGAGATTCCTAAGATTTTCACATGAGTTTTGGTCACTAACTTGATTACTTCTGCATTTGGTTGTGGGTTATTTTGTGGGTTTTTTTAAGTGGAAAATTACTGACAAAACTTTCCAGCCACTCACATTTTATTACTTATACAACTTTTACCTGCCTTTCATCAAGTCTTATTTACCTCAAACTATAATAAAAATGTTGACCAAGTTGGGGATGTGTCTGTAATATATCTGTCTTTTAGGTACATTTCAAACTGATTTTTATATAACCATTCAAACATACGTAAAAGTTCCCATCCCTTTTTAAAGTATAAAAATATAGGTATGGGCCCGATCCTATGCTGTCTTATTCTTAAAGAAGTCAGAACCTCTCAGAAAAAAAAAACACCTCTCAAAAAAGCTGTTGAACTTCTATCTGATGCTCTAGCCTTTTGCTCAAGTCCTGGTATATAAGATAAGTAGCCTTTTCATTAACCTTCCTATTTTCCAGTAAGCTTCCTTATATCTGGGCCAATTGGACTCCTGTCTTCTGCCTTGGATATCATCCAAAACATTAACAATGATTGCTCAAGTTTGCTTAATACCTCAGTAAACAAAACAGTTTTACTTTCTACTTCATATTGGCTGTCAGCCATCTTCTGTGTTCCCAGGCAACACTGGACCGATATATCAGCAATAATACACTTCGGAAGAGCTGAAACTGTGAATATCTCTTCAGAAAAACAGTTAATCAGGGTGTCTTTACTCGCGTGACAGTCTTAGCACTGTTTTTACTCTGGTGTTTCACTGTGAGCTATTTCCTGAGCAAAATAAACAATATTCATTCTAATAAATTATTTTTACTGTCTTCTGTTCTCTTACTATACCACATAAATGAACTCACACGCATATTTTTTTCCTATTAGCAGGAGTGGGTAAGAAAGACAAACTGTTTTGGATTCCAAAGGAGAACCACAGGATGATTTGTTCACATTGATGAAATAAAAACCTGAATCTTGAGTGTCTCTTTTACCATTAGCTATGTGATTTTTCCAGATCGGTCTATCAGGTTCTTTATTTTTACTGTATATGCTTTTTTTACATGTATACACTTTAGGTCCAACACAACATGTGCACATTTTAACTGATCAGATATACCAAATGGCTCTTTGTGGTTTAGTTTTTCTCTTTCATTTTAAATTGTTTGGGTTTTTCACAGTTGCTATGTGATGTTTTAAAATCAATTCATTAAAATGTACATTTTCTCATGCAACTGCTTTATATTTGACTGGACTTATTTGAAGGCTTTTTTCAGCTGAACAGTATTGTGCTTGCACAGCAAGGAGGCTAGAAATGGTTTCCAGTTTGGAATCACAGACACATCACGTGTGTCAATGTTGATCACTTCAACTCATTTCTAATAAGGCCTGAAAAGAAAAAACCTGTAAAGATAAGAGATGGAAAAACACACATATGTGGAAAAAATAAACCTTTTCTACCTGTCCAGCCATATCTACATTTTCATTACTACTGCGTCACTGAGAACAGACTTTAAATCATAAATTGGCTTTAATAAGATGCTCGGCACTTTCTGTCCAAAGATGAATGTAACTTCCCAGTAATTTTAGAAAGGGTGGAAACTATGAGAGTACTGTGGTCTAGTTGGATGAGGAGAAACAGAGAAGGCTGAAGCAGAGCCAGTAGACTTGATATTTTTAAAATACTCACTGAAGACACATTTTTCATTAAAATCCCCAATAAGGATGGGCATCTAACTCTTTTAGCTTCCTAAGAGAAGCAGTGCAGTCTTACTATTCTCCTAATCCATTTTACAGGTAAAGACTGACAAATCCCCTATTACAGAGATTATAAACAGTCAGTCTGCTACATATTTACTATGGAACAGCAACAAAGACACTTGCTGAGATCATTCAACATCTGCCAACTAGTTAAAACTGAATCACGGGAGACTTTTTTGGGATTTTAGCCAGTCAAGTAAGAATCTAAAATCTATGCATAACAGTCTGTCTCATATTGCTTTTGTATTAGGTCTCACACCTCAACAGACTGTATTTTGCATTTTTTTCTATTCCTAAAAAAAAAAAAAACAAACCCACAAACAAAACAAAACCAAAAAAAAACCCTAAACAACAAAAAAGACAAAACCAAACCCAACATAAATCTGTATCAAAATCCATCTAATACAGCCCTTCCCTGAGCAAAACAAGTAGAACAGATAGTCTGAACTGTTAATTATGGCTTTCTACATTTTATCACTGTCCTTCACTCCAAGAAGACAGAAAATATTCAAATTAAGAGCATGTTTACTGTAGGACGAGGAAAGCAGAGGAGACCACATTGCACATGGATACTTACATTTTACCCAAATCAGAATAATTGACATGTACACACCGTCTGAACAAAGATATGCAGCAGAAGGAAAACATAACCTGTGGTTGACATTTATAACAACACTTTCAGATGGCCAGAAACACTACATTCAGTTCTCAGCTAGCAAGGTGTTTCTGGCTACATCTGTCATCTCTTACAAATCACTGATTCAGACTGCCACATATGAAATTATTTCAGTATATGTTTGTGGATCATTCAATGTGATACAACTCCTCCAACCAGACACTGTACATCTATTTGCCTCCCTCATTTGTATCTCTTTCTGTGCTGTTTACACTTGGAAAACTGACATCTAAACCACTATTAGCATTGCAACTAAGCGTGAGTGTAAATCTGGAATAGTAGCAAAATCTTGCTGGAAAGCTAAAAGAGCGTAGTTACTGGGGAAAAAAACCCACATATGCTACTTTCATACAATTAAATTCACGTTCTTTAATATAAAGCAAATCGACTTAAACATCAGACTTGGACATCACACTCAAATTGATATGTCCATGCTACCAGGTCATCAGCAAACTGTGTGTATCTGCAGAAGATGCAATTTTTTCTGTAAGGGCCACCTCAAATAATCCTTATTGCGTTTCTGACTTTATCATATAAACCTTTGGAAAAAGGAAAAAAAAAAAGCCCAAAACCTTAGACATTTACTATTCCAGCCTGTATAATCACTAGATACAGATTTTTCAGCTAAGTGTATAAAAAAACTCATTCAGCTTTTTTCTTGCTGTCCTAGAGTTCAGCCAGTGGAACTCAATGTCTCTCTTAATCTTCTCTTTCTTCATCCTGTTCTGCAGGTAGGTTCCACCTCCTTACATAAACTCAACAAGAGCCTGTGAAAAACTGTATTTGACAGCTCATTCCAATCTATGCCTCTAGGACTGCGTAAAGCAGCAGCTCTCAAACTTTTTGGAAATGTAACCCTACTTTGGTCATCTGTCTTGGGTATGAGATCTTCCCTTCCTGACAGTTACTTAGGTTTAACCTAATATGCAGCACAAGCCAGGAGCGCCAGATTTTGTAATTGTTGGCAGGGGCTAGAATACTCCAGGGCTGAAGAATGAGAAAAGACTGTAATTACTGGCTATAGGTGTTTCCATTTTGCAGAGAATTGTTAACTGTCAGCAATTAAAAATAGTTACTACTACTGTGACCAATGGAAATATTTGCCTCTAGTAATGATAGCTGCTTGGAATTCTTCCTCCTGGACAAAACGAACTGTTACTCTTATCTGAGTAGTACTCCTAGGCCATACTCATCCTAGTGCTCTATGGCAGAAAGACTGTCTGTATGAAAAGCCTGGATTTCTTACTCAATTTAAAAGTGAAAAAAAAAAAAACAAGAAAAAAACACCCCAAAATAAACTTGTTCTTAAACACTAGATCTAGTGATTTGTTTCACTGAAGATTAATTCACCAAAGATATAATTTCCAGGCAATCTCAGCTTCATAAATGCAACTCTAATTCAGTAATTTGAGCTGAATTTTGCTAATAGTTCTGATGGAGAAAGTACAATGTGGTTGGTGCTTTCTGCTATGCTGCACCTTAGCAGTTAGGTCTATCAAAGACAGCATGAGGAATTTGAGCAAAAAGGCCCTCATTGAGACAAAAGACCTGCACCCCAGTTTCCATGGATAACCCAAACCACCAACTGCTCCTATGACCTGGTTAATACCTAATTACTTTCATACAGACTGGGACAGCTTCAACAGGACCAACTCACCTTTGAGTATCTTTAGAGCTCAGAATATAATGGACCAGCTGAGTAGCCTGGTGAGAGAGGCAGAAGGCATCATCTCTACCATTTTGGAAATTATGCCTAAATATCCCCTTGGTAATCCAGCTCTTCATCTCTTTTCTTTTGTTCATATGAAATGTTTGCATTTGTTCCTAAAAATGAATCTAACAAAGAGTCTTTAAAAATCAAAAAATTTCATTTCAAGTCGACATAAATTTGTCACAATTCAGTCACCAATAATTTACATCGTTGTAGCGACACTGACTTTTATTATGATTCAGTTAAAGCAGTTTTATATCTCAGATGTATGTAGAGGACTCTAGTCTAACAATGTCCTGCGTTCAAATTTTAGTTTTGCATCTCCATAAAGTGATATAACCTTGAATGATGTTAAATTACTCAAATTCTTAATTACTAGAACGAGAAACCACTCCTCTAGAAATGATTGGACCCCCTGTCAAAAACATGGGCTTTCCATCACAGATAGATACATCACCAGGGTAGTTCTATTCTGGATATAGGTAAGCACTTCTTGTAAGAAATCGGATTTCATTCACTAGTGTTGACTAGATAGGGAAAGTTTTCAAATGTCCATAATTACATAGGTAGAAGCATACACATATGGTCTATAACTTAGGTTTTACATAACTCACATTTAAAAAAACATTCTCATTTTCTCTGTTTTACCACACTAATCTGCCATACATCATGTTTCTAGCCTTCATTTGTTGAATTGTGACAGTACTCTATGTCAGAAAAAAATTCAGTAAAACTACCCCATGATTCTGAGGGGAAATCTCCCAACTCTTGAATCATCTCACTCCTAGCAAGGCAATTCTCTCAGTATTTCAGTAATTTCTCAGATCTAGAATCAACACAGGGTTGCCGGTGAAGCTGGCTTCATAATTCTGTATTGCACAAAGCACTCTGAGATGTGTAACACACTGAGGTGTGTCCCTCAGGTCTCTAAAACATAAGACCTTCTAAAAGGCATGCAATCATTTCTAAATGTTGATATTTCTTACATTGCTGGTAAAATTTAATAAAAGAAATATTTAAAAAGAAAGAAGTAGTCTTACTAGCTGACATTAAAAAATCATTCCCAGAAAACAACAAGCAAGATGTCTGACCCAGAGTAATGGGGGTTGGTCAGTATTTGGATGACAGTTACAAAGTGGGTCATCACCAACAGCTACACTATATGTCACCAGGCGTATAATAGCATTCTCTGTAGCTTCAGTCATGCCCTTATAGATACCAGCTAGCAGCCTTCTTTAGTGATCAACGAATATACTCTTTCTTTGCTGCTTTCACTGTCTAAACATTTTCTGGCTCACTTTCAACATTTCTTGTCATTTAGCAAAACAGCTGTGACACTTATGCACCATTATCTCAAAGAAGCTGAAGCTGGACATACATTAAGACTCTCAGTCTATAAGGATGTGCCTTTCTTTAGGACAAAGTGTTAGAACCGCACACTGTTTTGAAGTACCCTCTAACAATCACAGCTCTCTCTTAACAATTTTGAAAGGACAGAAATATTTCAGTAGCTTCATTACTTCAACAGCTAGAAAAAGAATTTTAACATTTCAATAGCTAGAAAAAATATGTGCCGGAATATGGAATAAAAGAAACCTCTGCTGCTTCAAAAATAGCTGTTCTTGTCTACTTTTTCAGATACCTGCTGTATCTTTTGCCATGAGAAAATCATACTATTATTTTTTCACTGTGAAAGCCAGTAATTTATCTCCTTATTGACATTTTCAGTTACACAAATTCCTTCATTGTAAAATGGAAGCAAAATACGGTGAAATTATTTTATATTGCCAGTTTTATTATGAAAACCACAATTGCTCCTGCTGTCAACAAGAAAAGTTTAGTGCTACTGAAAAGCATTTAATCTATTCTTGAAAAACATGACATGAGATGCATGTAAATGAGGCCACACCTCCTAACGACTCATGTCCCATTTGCCTTGACAGCACAGATATTTTCAAGGAAAAAGGCTTTAAAAACACACTTTTTTTCTAGGTATATTTTTGTTGTATATGATTCTAACTCAAACAAACACAGGGCAGGTGCGATCCTATCATGTTTCTATGGTCACGGATGTTTTTTTTACTATTACTGTACTGTCTGCCAGTTATTTTTCCTGTCATTTGTACAAAACTTAAACACAACAACAGGGGGCAAGCGATTAGGAGCTGTTTCTAAAAATAAGACAATTCTACTGTCTAAATACAAAAAATAGTCTAGGGGTAAGTAGTGTCTGAATAAACTTTATGTTCATTTTTGAATGATGACTGCATTTCAGCCTTTCCTTGTTCCCTAAAAATCTCTGCAGCAGATGCAAAATGCTAAAAGACAGAACTCAAATACATTTCTCTCTGTGCTATATGTGGAACACCTGCTGGCTTCCTTTTCTTTGATGTAGATTTTGGCACTAAATAAGAAGACTAAAGAGTCTATATGAGCCAGTGATACAGTGCCCACTGGGGCATGATCCTGTACTGACCTGAAGTCACAGGACTCATTCTATTTCTTCACTGAGAAATACACCAGAAAAAGCTGCAGAAGAAGGCATAGAAAGCTGCACTGCAGCAAAATGCCAGGCCAAAAAGAATAATGATCCCTTTTCCATCAAAAGAATAAAAATTCAGTCAGTTTTTTGAGGTCCAAAGCTCTTATTGCTATATTTTAAATTCAGATTAGTCAGATTTTTCTATGCATAACTTCATTCCCAGTTACCATAAAATCAGCCAGCCATATTTGGATTGTCTGACCACAAGCACTACGGAGGGAACTAAACAGGCAAGCGCAGAAGAATCCAGTGGTGGCTCTAATGCTTTCTAGCACTGGTGGTGAATCACAACAGAGAACCCTGAAGAAGATTTCAGTGTGTATGGCCTTGTAACGCAGTGAGTATTTAAGAAAACAGTGAGTTGCTGTGAGCACTACTGAATCAGTACCTGAATGCATGAGAGCCCGGGACTGGATTTCAGTATTAACAACATATATGTATATATATACACATACATGTACATGGAAAATTATTATATGTTGAGGATTTCACTTGTAGCAACTTACACTGAGCACTAGGAGTGACATCTAAGAGTACACTACACGGTAATGCTCATTCTGTTTTTCAACATAAAACAACTAGATGCACTCATCCTAGTACTATCTTGATAATAAATAACTCACTGTGTTTTTGAAACTCCACTTGAAATGCTGCTACATTACTGAGACAGAACAACAATGAAAGACTTTAGTAAAGTTTATATAGCTCTGGAGGAGATTAAAACCACTGTCCTCAAGAGAAAAGCTGTCCTTGAAAGAATCCACTCTTCTCCAAGACTTGTCCAGATGAAAAGCAAGAACTAGGAAGAAGTCTAATGACGATTTAAGAAATTATTTCTCTGGTTTACTACTTCAGGATTTGATCTTGTTCCTATTGACATGAGTGTTTTAGGAGCAAGTCCTCAAACATCAATTTAAAAATAGTACAAAGGGGAAAAAAAGGAAAACTGTTTTCTGTTTAGCACTCATAGAATGAGGACATCCATCCTTTTCTTCTGCAATTTGTATGGAAATAGTAAATAACATAAGATATGCTAACTTATATGACTACAAGCAATCAATGTAAAAATGCTGAATACAAAATAGTCATCCATACCAACTTCCTACAGGTCAACTCATTACAAAATACAGTAAAAGAAAACAACATTTTGCAATCGAATAGATTTCAACTGAAGCTGATAAGCATTTTTGTCTTTGTATGCTGGTAAAATTGGCCAGATTTTCTTAGACTCCATCATTTGGAATAAGTAAAAATTGCTTTGTTTTAATCATTAAACCACCATAAAATTATTTTACTGAGGAATTAATAGGTACCACCATTCGCATTGCATGAACAGTACAGGAACAGTGAAGAAGCAAAGATCTATACAGAATGCATTTCACAATAATGTAATGCACTCTAATGTATGAGATAAACACAAGTGTGATTGACAGATTTCAAGGTCAGAAGAGACCGTGAAATTCTACATTAAAAACATCAGAGAATGTCATCAAGTATCATCAGGTGGGTGCTGCAATCAGTCCACAATTTCTGTTTGAGTGAAAGTATTGCATTATATGCTCCATTCAAATTGGTTTGATGGCCTAACATCCCAGTGATTAAAAACTACTCATCTCTTAGCATTAATTTATTCAGCTTCAGCCATTTTCCACCACTAATTATGGCTTTTTTCTTGAAAAATTTAGCAACTTCCTTCTTTTACTAGAACTACAAAACTCTCCAAATTCTCCTCAATCCAAACCTCCATGTTTCAAAATCCACTTTTCCAGAGGTATAGAGAGGACTTTTATTGCATTGGATCTTATAAATAGGTTTGGGGTCATAATCAATAGTAAGTATAATTTTAGCAAAAATACCAGGAATATTAACAGCAAGTAGTTTACTACAGATGAGAGAAAAGGCAAAATACAAACAGAAAGAAAAATTATTTTTGTTTTAATTTATCTAAGCCACCAACACTCCCACAAATTGATTCATTCAGACATAGGTATTCCCCAGATCTCTCACTCATCTTGCATAAAACATTATATTAAGAAAAGATAAAGTAAGTTATTTTCAAATGTCAATAAAATTATTGCTATCTTCAAACATGAGTTCCGTCCTACTTTATGAAGAACTTTTTATCATTACGCGCTTTTGGACTGCCGTCACGTCCAACAGTTTTCCAGTGCTTGTCAAGTGACATGACTGATATGTAACTTTTGGAAATAGTTTTCTCCCTATTTCTCCCTTTCTTTGTGAACTTCTCCTGGTCTTGCTCATTCAGTGCCAGTGGTATTTGTTTTGGAGAAGGGTTGCGTACCTGTCTTTTACAAATTATGAGCATACGTATTGTGTATTACTGGACAGAATACAAATTGAATCTACATAATGAGTATATGTGAGACAGCCCTCAGACAGTTCTCTTGCTTCAGGTTTTTTGTATAAGCCTCAAACTACCCAAAAGCCCCTCTCCACTGTGTAGATAAGATTTGTCTTTGAGGAGGAGAGATTTTATCAGCAGTCCTCATCCTACATCTCTGGTGGAGCCATTAGATATCTTGGACTATTAGAGGATCAGGAATCTGGCTAGTGAGTCTCTTGTAAACAAGGATAAAGGCTTTGAGCTTGATCTGTAGGAGACCAGTGTTCAGAGCAGAGAACAACTAAAATGTTCTTACCTCTGACTGTGCTGCTGAACACATACAGTGCTATGTTCTATATTACCCACTCTTTATTAAGAAACAATAACTTTAAACCACTGTGTGTTACCCCACGGAAATCCAGATGAGAGGCAGTGAAAGTGTATAAAGTCCAGGTCTGGTCATCATCTACCGGCATGAGACATATTACTTTAGCCAGCTGGACATGGTAAACATGAATCCTTAGAGACAGTACTGTGGGAAATCATCAGGGACCTCACAACCATTCTTGAACTTCAAACAGATTTAATTATTTGCTATTTTTCACCTTCAACAAAAGGAACAGCAATCTTTTGCTGAAACTCCTAAATGCACTTTCAATTTATGGGCTCTATCTGTGGTACAAATTAGAATTTCATGTCACTGTGAGCATATCTTCCAAATAAATTCAGGAAGTGTACCTAAGAGCACTGCAAAATGGCATATGAGAAACAGGTAAGAAGGGCATCAGTAGAATTCATTGTTTTCCTAAACCATTTGAATATTTTCCTTTTTCAATGCTGTATTCTGGAGGTTGACCAACCACACGTGAAATATTATTTTTATTCAATTTATCAAGAGTGTAGTTGATTTCTTCCTGCCTTTAGCAAACCTGAATCATTACAAATTCATCATTTGGCATAAAAGTGGTCTACTTAAAACCAAGTGTTCCCTCCAGAATACTGTAGTTTCTCTGCTGTACTGTATTTTTTTTACAAAATGTACCACTATATCCTATGTGGCAAGATCTTATTTGGAGAATAAAACCAACATATCAATTAATTCAGCTGCAGGAGCAAGGATTGCTCCTGCAGCTGACAATACTATTTCACATGTTCCTCTTATGTAATGAATAGGGACACTAAATTTAACAGTTAGTGATACAGCATAATCTCCTATCTACATATTTTAAGAAAAAGCTTAGGATCATTAAGTCCCAAAAAGAAGCACTCTTCCTCATTAACTATTCAATATGGTTACAGATTAGAAAGAAAAGCACCTTGCAGAAACTTGCTTTCCAGAAATGAAAAGCTTTGTAGAAAGAAATTAAGCTTTGCAGAAATCTTGATTGCAGCAAAATATGTTAATGGGTACTACTAAAAAATATAGTGCAAGGTCAAGGCAACTGTAAACCTAATGGTTTTACATCACCATGATCATTCAAGAATTTTTAAAATTAGTATAAATACCTCACTTAAATTGCACCAAGACCAGAGTTGTCACCACAGTTCCCTACTTGGTATGCAAGCGTTATCCACATTTTCCGCTCATAAAAAATAGAGAAATGTCATGATTTGCTTAATGTCACATAGCAGGAAACAGAAACAAAATCCTGTTCTATGACCACTTGACATTCAAAGCCCTTCATAATCTGCTTCCTAATATTCCTCTCCTCTCCTGTCGGCCCCTCCTCTTTCAACACTCAAACAACTTGAGTCCTCCAGCTTCTTGCATTCTTGTTCACTGTTTGATTCATGCTGTTAATACATTTGGAGTCCCCTTTCTGAACTAAGATACAGCTTTTCCTTTATTTATTAATGCTTAGCTTAAAACACAGTCCTTCATGACTGTCATGGACCACTAGAGAAGATGTCCCTGTGTGTAACTAATTGTCGGTCCTTACCCATACCTACAGACAGCTTTTCAGCCCCTCTGGCCTAGTGCAATTGGGTTGCCAGCACACAATAACTACATATTTCTCTTACTCCAATGAGCTAAACATTTTTTTCTTCTTACTACAGAAAAGCATTCACTGACAAAATAAGTTAATGTAAAGAGCATATTGTTAACTATCTTTATATTACTATTCATTTATGCAACTTCTAAAACCTTGTTATTTATAATATTGTCTACCTAATTCATCAACCCCTTCAGGCTGTAAGTGCATCTTTTCAAAGGTCTTTAAAATTCCCAACACACTTGGTGGCAACAAAAAATAAATAAGCACTATACAGTTCTTTATTGAAATTTGAAAAAAAATCAGTATTTCTCTATATAAAGTAGTCTACATCAGATGTAAAGACAAGGTTTGCTTTCTAATGAACACGGGTGAAAGAAAAATCCCTAAAAAGTATCTCTGCACTTTTCACAGTATCAAGACAAGTTAGTACTCTGAGAAAATAAAAGGCTATGCTGAATATGAGAAAGCATCATGAAGCAAATAATCATCAAAATCATGAAGTCTGTTATACTGTAGGACAAGAAGGAAGGAATGTATTTTCAGTCAAGGGTGTCTGTGCTGGTACTTGGGAAATTCTTATATTGTAATTGCTTATTTCAAGCAAAGAATTAATCTACAAACAAGAGATTACTCTAAAAAATTCAAAAGAATTGATTTTTCAAAAATATCATTTAATCCAAAACTATAATATGCTTCATTGCTGTAAAGTTTACTTCAAGAGAATAAATATCATGCTATCATTCTACAGAGTTCCTGTTACTCTGGTTCTCTAAGTTTTAGAAACTTTGCAAGAGAATACATTTGCCTTCTGTGCAATATGTTTTTTAGGTACAACAAAAGCATTGCTAAGGATGATAAACTTAACATTAAATAGTACTCTTAAGAGAGAGGATTTGAAAACTATCCCATTTGAAGCTAAGATGCAGATCTCAAGTTTTGAAGGTTCATGGAGATAGATATATTAGAGAGTTTGGATGAGAGTTTATACTCCTCTACATTTCTCTGTCTATAACACAGCCTCTGCTCACACCATGCTGCTTCTGCAGTTGATGGAAATCTAGTCATTTCAGCCAAATGTTCCTGGAGTACCACTCGTCTCATCCTGAAGCAGACACGTAAAATAGGTCAGATCAATTATGTCCCATAAGTGCCTCTTTCTCTTCAATTACTATAAATGGACCACAGAGTGACTGACTCAACTACAGACACCTGAAATGAGATGAATCCCAGACCCCACAACGAACTGCAAAAGTTTTCTCTAATAAAATGATGTTGAAACGTTTCTTTTAGGATATTTAAACAAAAGAAAATAAAGTCAAATTTTAAATATCTAATCTAATGCAGTCGTATTTCTGAGAAAGTACTAAATTGCTAGATCTGAAAAAGAATTTGTTGTATGTTATTATTTCTCCTGGTGTTTGTCAATAGGTATAATTTCCAGTCTGTCTGGGATTAGGAAATAATTGAAAAATTGAGCAGAATGCATTTTTGTTGTGATTCCCTCTAGAGGACAGATATCTACGCATTTTGTGGTCTTTTGAATAAGCTGGAGCTTTTGAAAGTACATAAAAACACACCAATTTTCTTGAAACCAGCATATTCTTTGAAGACAGTTGGAAAACAGCCTTTTTTTTTCCCGCTATAAAAAAACAGACCATCCAGCTGATACCTCAAGAAGGAGAAGTAAAAGCTTAGAAATACCACTTTCATGACATTCCACTCACATTCTGCTCTTATGTAAGCAAAATTAAGATTGCTTTATTTTGGTGTTTGTTTTTTTTTAAAACAAAACCAACTAACTTCTCTGAACATTCTGATCTGTATATAAATGAAAGCTGTTTGGAGACCATCAACATGTCTTTCAATTAAAAATGTAGTTTTCAGAAAATTGAGGTTCTACAGGATACTTCTAATAAGACACTTCGTTGGATAAACTGTAAAAAATTATTCCAGTTAATTGAATAAAAATATTTAATTTGGGGTCAATTTAACACTGCAGTGCATCAGGGGTTTCAAATCCCCCTTCTAAAGTGATGAGTTGAACAAGGAAACCTGACTCAGTAACAAGACTGAGGCCTCTGATGTGCAGCAGTAGCTCAGCAATTTCCCTCCTGCCCATCATGGGTATACGAGGATCTGAAGATACAATTTATAGCATCAGGAGCAGCAAAACCTTCTCCCTGCTCTCAGGTTGACAAACCTGGCAGTTCAGGCTGACAAAGTTCAGTGGTACCTTAGAAAAAATTTTTTTTAATGTTTCAGTACTTTGCCTCCTCCAAAAATAATCTATTTTTAAAGTTTTATTCCATTAAAACATCCTCATTTTTCATTTTTGTCCTGATACGGAGCAAAAGCAAATGTTGAAATACGAGAAGCTCCCATAAGAAAAAAATTCCAAAGGTTAAACAGATAAAATTAAAACCTCTTCAAGGAACAGTCTGTGCTGCAATTAAGGAGTGAAAGAAAAAGAAAGCATAGAGGCAGAACCATCCAAAAGTATTATTTTGTTGTTCTGTTTGCTCCTGTAAAACATAACTTCAGTATCTGTACTGCACTTAGAGTTTTAATCCAATAATCACACAAAACTGATGGCTCGAGAAGTTAAAAATAGCAGCTATACAGTATCTGGTAGCCATATTGCACTTGGGAGCAATTTGAGCTTTTTTGCTAGTCAAGCAAAAACTCACAATCATTGCTCAAATAACCTATATACAACAGCCAAAGAGGAGAGAAACAACAGCCACTTTCTGTCACTGTAGTAATTTTTGGTGAAGAGTTAAATGTATTTATTCTCCTACATGATCTTTATTTTAAAGAAAGTGATAAATATATATTTATAGGCTTATTTTAGAAGAACAAACCTGTTCTGATAGCTAGAAGATTCAAGGAACTCTTCTCTTTTAAACTGCATATTCAGATAACCAGAAGTACTATTACAAGGAACAAAGTTGCTTCATTTTAGTTAAAATGTATCACCTTCTTCCTTTAAAGAAGCCTTCTAAAGTCACGCTTCTTTAAACCTAGTGACTTCAAGGTTACAAAATATTAATGGATCTTCCTGAAGCTGTATTGCCTTTCTCATCAATATTATCATCCTTTGTTTGCTTGTTTCCACACCAGACTATTTTTAAAGACTTTGTTCATTTGTGAAAATAAACCAAGGCAATGAAAAAATGGGTTCAGTTGGGGTTACAATATCCACCAATCTGGTATAAGATGATGATACATGAGTAAAATACATGCCTACTGCACCTCTTTCTACTTTGTTCAATTACATGTTTTCTGAGTGCACTATAGAGCTATTTTCCCTTTAAATTCAGCTTGCTTGCAATTTTATCTTCCCTCTTACACAGATGTCATGCATGATGGTGCACTTTTATTATTTGACACCCATTTGAGGAAAAAACCCCAGCATTTTCTTCTGTTAATTATATATATACTTGTCTGCGTGCAAAATACAGTACCCCAGATTAGTAGCTCAACAATTCTCATAAACTGAATAGCGATGGATCTCACCAGTGCTCAAGTAAAATCTCCACATTACACAAGTGTTGCAGAAACCACAATTTTAGGAATGGCACATGTCCTTCTAGAACAGTACTGGACCATTGTTCTGAAATGATGCAGAAGGGTAACTGGTTATTGAAAAACAAGTCTTTAAAGCAAGAAATAAAACAAATCCTTGTCCTGTTCTTTCCCAATGCCGAGACAAGAGATCAGCCGCAGGGCATACCCAAATCCCACTTACATTCACAGAATCATGAATCATTCATGAATTATGGAATCATGTTGGTTGGAAGAGACCTTTTAAGATCATCAAGTCCAATCATTAACAAAGCGCTGCCAAGTTACCACCAAACCATGTCCCTCAGCACTACATCTACACGTCTTTTAAATACCTCCAGGGAAGGCAACACAATCACTTCCCTGGGCAGCCTGTTCCGATGCTTCACAACACTTCCAGTAAAGAAATATTCCTTATATCCAATCTAAACACCACCTGGCACTACTTGAAGCCACTTCGTCGTGTCCTATCGCCTGTTACTTGGGAGAAAATACCAACCCCCTCCTTTCAGGTAGTTGTAGAGAGCAATTAGGTCTCCCCTGAGCCTCCATTTCTCCAGGCTAAACAACACCGGCTCCCTCAGCCACTCCTCAAAAGACTTGTTCTCTAGACCCCTCACCACTTACTCAAAAGTCCATGTAACTTGATTTCAATAGCTTTCACGTGCCACCATACAGAGTAGCTATGACTGCTATGCAGTCTTAAATTGCTGCCTTCTGCAACAGGCAGAAGGCAGAAGTAATGGTATTACTTAGGTGGGTAGAATGATCCGGCTCAAAAGTCTATAATACTTGAAATGTGCTTTCTGTATGGATGTAATATCTTTCCATTCACACTTTCTGTACTGAAATTGAAAGTATAATGCAAAGACATGGGGTTTTTCCTGCTACCAAAGTTAGTTATATACTTTCCATGGCTATGGGAACCCAGCGGGAGCACTTTAATATAGACTAGAGACTTCTGGCTGGAACACAAGTCTAAAAAAAACCATTTAACCTAGTGTATTTTCTGCCCATAGTGGCAAGAAATACTTGGCACTGTATTAGCAGTTTACTAGCAAAAATCCACTTCATTTTGTTTCTTATAAAATATTAGTGCTTCAGGGCCTAATGAGCAAATACTAGCATAATTTTTGATTCACAAATACTGTGCCTATACATTTTTTTAATTTTGAGGAAAGTTTGTGTATATCTTCATCTAGAATATTTGTCTGCTTCAGAATTTTTCTGTCATTAGTCAGAATATCCTCAGGGCTGCGAGTCTCCTGTCCACATTGGTCTATAGGGGGACACAGGCATTATTCAGGGGGATGCTATTTGTGTTTGCTCAGCTTCCTCTAGTCAAAAGTTTGCTGGGAGCAAACTGTACAAGTGCCACATCACATTAGACCAAAATCTGTCTCTGACAGTGATCAGCAGCAGTTCCTGAGGGAAAGAAGGTAAGAATGGGGAAATACGCCACGACACTCACCTTGGTACGATCTTCCCATTTGCCAACCATCAACCACTGTCAGACAACCCTCAGATCTATCAGGCCTCATACCAGTCTGGAGATCTGATCCACCAACAGATGTGTCACTCAGCAGATGCACAGAAAAAGGGAATCATGACTCCACTAGTATTTTAAAGCCTCATATAATGGAATGGCAAAATAATACTGTAGGCAAGATTCTTAAAAACAAAAGTCACTATCTGAAATCATGCTTTTCCTTGTTGCACCACTTGACTATTTTTTGATAATTCATTCCACAAATACCATATATGACATTGCAAAAAATTCTTACTGCGAAATCTGGAAAAGGTTAATTCAAGAAGGACACTAAAGCTTTTTATCAAATCTGAAAAATATTACTTCACTGTTGCTAACACCTTCCTAATAAGCCCTTTAAATTTATACACTGTCTTAAGAGAGTTCTAGGTCAAGTTAAAAAGCACAGACAACTCTTCAGAGGAATCAAGTTTATATTCAGCATGGGTAAGAATGTAATGGAAAAGGTGAACTAAAGTTTTTAGCTATTTCCATAATGACTTCTCACTTGCTGTGGTCTGTCCTACTTTCCTTCCCCTTAGCCACCCAGTAGTTTCTCTTCTGAGGAGAGAATTCTCAATTGCCTCTAAGGGAAAATTCCTAATAATTTTTTATCCTATAGCAACATACCATCTTCATGAAAAAAAAAACCTTAGATTTGCAAAAAGATATATTTGCAGATATAAGTTTGCACGTCCTGAGATGAGACCAAGAATAAAAAGCTATTTCCAGTTTCTCACATATGGAGAATAACTACACATAGCTAATATATGAACTGAGAAATTGCATAGTGAATACAAAAATCATTCATGAAGCACCTGGGGATTATAACAGGGATTTATATTTATTTGCTCTATAACTACATGATACCTGGTGTTCTCTTGCTGATCTCTAAGGTCCAGAGTTGAAGTCATTCTTCTGGGGAAGAGCTGGCAGTGTGCATACTGGGGACCATCTTGGGAAAAGGAGGAACAACCTCTTTCAGTTTTCATGCAGTTGTAAAGCATCAGTTAGTGGATTTTTGGCACCAATCTGGTTTCAGAGAAATGTTCAGTTCATTTGCATCTTCTCAAATGTAGGTTTTTTACAGTCCTTCCCAGATGTCACCAGATACCTACTCATTTGAGAAGAATGAAAACCAAAGCTTCTAACTCATCTGAAAGTGGTGTACCGTATCAGTTTTTAAAAAGGAAATGAAACACACAAAGTATTATTATTGCAGAAAGCACTCCAAACAGCAGATTTGAGGTAATTTGAGGAATTCCTATCTAGTTTCATTTTTAAAACCCTGTTCCAATTATCTTATTTGGAAATGCAACAAATTCTTTAAGTACCCCTAAAAACATACACAGGTGACAGCACCATGCACTTTTTATTACAGACTTTTCTAGTGTGTGACATTTTGATGTCATTAAAGTGCTCAATTACCAAAGAAATGAGTGAAATAAAAATCCTGCTTATACAAAAATTCAAGGTACGATCAAAACTGCTGTGACCTATTTTTTCCCATGCTGAAAGCAAAAAGGATGAACAGTCCTGTTTACTAAGTAAGTGACAACAGCACTTGCCTATAGTTAGGCACATGCCTAAGTATTTGCATTGGTAATCAGAACCAAAATTAAACAGACACACTTAATCATAGCTTTCAGGTAATAAACAATTATAGAAACAGTTCTCCTGTGATTTATGATGTGTGAAAAAATCATCATAATACCTGACATATGTTATTCACAAATGAAATGTGAATAAAAATAGATTATGAATAAATATAGTGTAAAATACTGAGGAATGGACTAGAGTTAAGAAACTACATAATGAGGTTAGCGTGTTTCCAGCAGATCTGCCAGATTGCTAACTTTTTTACTTACAAAGAGTAGGAAAAAGATGTTGTGTACTGACTCCAACATAACAGATATTATTATAGTACACTAACTTCCAGCTTGCCACATTTAAAGGCTATTTATTCCTAACCCTCTCTCTCCCCTTTTTCTCTGTTTTTGTGTTTGCCACCATATCTGGTCTCTATCAGCATTCATTGCTTTCATTTATACACATCTGTATAAATAATTTCTGAAGCTTTACTTTATAAGAAAGTTACGTATTTTCTCTAACATGTTCAGGAAGTGTCGTATTTGCAGTCTGTAGATGGTTTGTTTGCTGGGTCTTTTTTACAAACTGGTATTTAGTTGACATCTGCACAACTGGAAGGACTTTCCAAAGGTTACATGGCAATGGTGAAGCTGGTCAAACAGAGTTCTGTTAGCACAGCTGATAAGAGCTGAAGGGACTGGAAGGTGGAAAAAAATCCCAGGTATGAATGAGTCTTCACTTGATAGAAACCACAGTAGAAAGGTAGATTCTTCACCTTAAATCAGTACCCACTCTGGAGGATGAAAGCTGACCAACAATAATCTGTTTCTGGGAAATTTCATTAAGCTTTCTGATAATTAGGTTAACCTGACAGTCTGATGAAGCCAAAGCAGGATTACAGGTGTAAGACTTCTATGTGATCTTTTTCTGCACCTATTTCTTTATATAACAGTTGCTTTACTGAATGCTGTCTAGAATAGAACACTTACTTTCTTTTCATTTGTACATGAACATTGCCTAATACTGAGGAGCGACTCAGGTGTGGCTGGCAAACTACAGAACACTACACCCTCTGTTTTCCAGGGAGTGACAATCCCAAATAAAGTAACGCTCACACCCCATTTTAGAGAATCAGGGTTGCATGACAATATGCTACCAAAACACCAAAGCCCATCCTATGGCAAGAAAAATTCTCTCAATTGAGAAGAGTTAAGCAGAGTATCTTTGTCAGAAAGCAGGAAAACATGGGCACTCCTGAGCCAAGCCCATCTTCCAGACTGCAACAGAGACAATGGAAATTTAACTAGAAAGACAATGTTCAAATATTTATTTGCTAATACTCCATCTTAAATAGAGCTAAACATATTGTATAAAACCATCTCTAAGTAAGCCCTATTCAAATATTTGTTGCCTTAAATCACCTTAAATCCAGGAACCTTGGACCTGCAACCATTCTTATTTACACCAAACGTAAAAACAACTCCAGGAAAACTGGTGAAGCTATCCATAAAAGGCTGCATTTTATATACTTCTGTTGATAACAGAGTGTCTTTGTGCAGTGATGAATAGTTAGTACTATTCTAATACTCAATGGACAAAAAGAAAGATGATGAATGACAGGAAGCCCACCCTGTCCAAGGAGCATTAGGTGGCCAAACTCAGATTCTAGCAGCTTCATGCAGAGAGTTAGGTGAGGCTCATCCCCCCCTTCACAGGGACTGCTATTTAATTTAGTCTCTCTGGCATGAACCTCCCTAAACTGCAAGTTAAGAGAAAGGTGCACAACTGTGCTCCTTTTAACAACCTGAGTAGCCACCCCATCACCAGGTAGCTGATCATTTCAGAGTTCTTCACTATCTGCTAAACTATGAAAGTAGTTCCATAATCTGAAGATGGTAAAGTACTGTTCGAAAATTCTCACAAGTAATTGTTTAATTAGGAAAGTTTGACAACCGGGTGTGATCAGCTCCTTCATTCAAGCTGAATCAGATCCTTCATAAAAGCTGTGTGTTCTGCTTTCTAAAATGTCAGCCATTTGACAGCTGTTTGTTCTCAAGCCTGTGTGCTGTGTCCATTTCCTCCTCCCTTCTCAGTTATTTACTTTCAGATTATAAACTCATTAGAGCAGGTGTTACTCAGAGAAACAAAAGCAAATGGACAGAAAAAAAAAATCTTTGTCTTGTTGGGTGGCATAAAACCAACCAGATACAGTACTAAAACAACCTTCCCATTCCGCTTTTTAAATCCTATTGGATTATAGCATTATAAATTTTATACTATTTTAAAATGTGAGTGATTGCTCCCAAAGAACATGGTTGGTTTCTTTTTCTGCATCTCTTAAGATGGAAATTCATCAGATAGCATCAGTTAACTTTGGGGTTTCCTTCAAAATTTCTGTTTTCACTATTATTACATTTATTTTGAATATGCAATTTTTATAACTGCCTTTCATCCTTGGAAATCATCCCCTACATGTAATGTATGTTGGTAAATTGTTATTATGAGCTGACCTAGTTGACCAAAATAAACTTCCTGATAGGTAGTCCTAACAGGAATACTTTAACAATTGAAATTTCACTTTATCATTGAGGAAAAAGAAAATTGCAAAATCTGATCCAAGATTTCAAGGGTAAAAAAAATCCCAGACATTTCTTAAATATAGATCAAACAAAAATCAAAAATCTAAAAGTAATACCCTGTGCTGAAGAATTTTGGGGGGGCATTATCTCTGCCAACTATGTCACTAACTCCAAGATGTGTTCACCTACCTAAATGCTTGATATTTACCTTGGTGTGTTGTCTTCATTGATATGCAGCTGTTTCCAGAAAGTCATGACAGATGCATAGTTCCCAAATTTCCCTTCTCCTCTCCTTCTGTTCTTCTGTTGGGACATAAGTATGAACTGGGATAATCACCGGTGACTACAGCCTTCCCCAGCAAATGGAAGGAGTTGCTGTAATCCACAGGGTTACATGAAAATACCATGAAAATAAGAAACAGTGTTTAGCTGAGAAGCTGGGATGAGAGGTGAGGCCAGGTCACAGAAGAAGTTGTGTATAATATTTTACTAGGGTAAGTAAGGCGTTGCATGGACTACATACTGAGAATACTGAGCTGTGCTAAAATCTAGAAAAGGAAAGAAGATTTTATGAGAAAGAGCTCACTGAAGATATTTGATAGCCTAATATCTATCATATCAGATATCAAATAAAGCTGAAATATAAACAGCAAGTATATGAAGTATTCCACACTCTATAACAAATCATTTTGCCAAGAGAAATACACCATAATGTATACATGCTTTAAAAAATAGAATAGACATTTACATTCTTTGGTGGTGAATTATATGCATTAATCAAGAGTTATAATGCTTGATGCCACATTTTTAATTCAGGGCTGAAGAGTAAATAGAATTTAATGTCTAACTTACAAATCAGTTGTGTAAGAGAAGTCAGGTTAATAGGAGACTATCTTTTAGAAGGATGCAAGTCAAAGTTTCATGCCATGGAGAGCTCAGGGGCAATAGTGGCATAAACTAATCCTACCCCCAAACCCAGTTCCCTGTTGCCATTTCATGGATACCAGCACTAATACCAACTCTGTTTTCACTGCCTGGGAGCAAGGCTGGTCCATTTTTTTTTGTCTCAGCCAAACTGACACCCTTTACAAAGGCAAGATCAAGCAGTCACTGGCAGGAATACCATAAACTTTTGTTATTGCCAAACATTCTGTACCGCAAAGCTGCAGCCTGATAATAATTGAAAAAACACAGGCAATTTCTTAACATACAAACTCCTCCTCAGGCATGAAGATGAGGCATGACCTTCCAGGTGAAGTAAAGTAGTTGTCTGAAACAGCTGCTCTGAGTTTAACTGAATTGTATTAACCAACTAAAAAAGTTGTAGAGAAAAAAAACCTTTCCTGGTGCAGCGCAGAATATTAACAAGAGAAGAGGTTATAATATCTTTAGCTCTTTTAGGACAGCAACAGACAGACACGTAATTATCTCCTGCAGAATAATGAGAGCAGAAGATTTCTGTGTGCCAGAAATCCAAAATATCCATCAGTTTTTCAGCATCCAAGATTGATTTCTGTAAGGTATTTTGCAGAATTTGTTGAGGTTCAAACTTGAGAGATCAACAATTAATTAGGCAGGGAGGAAGTAAAAATGGGGGGTTTACATGTACCTGGATATTTCCTGACTTTTGTTGAACCTTGTAAGTTTATTATAATATGTAGCGTGAGTTTGGTCTCAGTTGCATTGTTTTCTATGAGGACATCTGGAAGTATATTACATTTTGGGAGGCACATATATCTGTGTGCATTACCTTGTTGGCTTGTTGGCTGTGATTTCAAGCTTATGTAACTGTCATTGCACACTGTTAAGCTATGACTGAAAGAAAAGACCTTACACCCACTACAACCAGCTGTACTTCCCATAAAACTTCTAGTTACTGATTTTTACACATTAAAATAGCTTGTTTTATCAACATATGAGTTTGAAGCAAAATAGGTGCGCAACATTAAGTGCTAACTGTCCGTTCAGAGAGACTGTGCATCAATAAACTCTGTTTAGTATTTAAGAATGTTCACTGAAAGAAACTATAGTAAAAAACACAGTAAGATGCAGCAATTTACTAAGCTACTTTACTTCTCAAAAGAAATAAATTCTATAAAGTTAAGCCCCTCTAATCTTTTCAGAAAAAAGTTTCCTAATTTTTTGATGAGCACAGCTGTTCTGAATGGTATAGTGTTAGTGGGAATGCTATGGTGTATTGAGGCTATGAAATAGTTGAGATAAAAATAGAGCCCTTCCATCCCCCTCACAAGTAAAGCCCCTAAAACTCACATAAGAAAACTCAGTAATCCTATGTAACATTAACCTCCATGCCCTTCATGCTCTCTCTTCACTGTCCCAAACTAGTAAGCGTTCGTGGTCCCCTTCTTCAGCTCTCCAACACCAGACTCCCCCACCATTTGTCTCTCTTACCTACAGACCTCCTGTTCATTTACCTGCTTTTTTCCCTTCTCTTGCTCATTCCATTATATCTCATTCAAAGGTCACCTTCATTTGTTTGCAATTACCAGAGGGTGATTTTTATTAGAATCATTTAAAAGATGGGTAGACAAAGTGCTTAGAGATATAGTTTAGATTACTGATGGTTTTTGTTAGGTTGATGGTTGGACTAGATGATCTTAAACGTCCCTTCCAACCTAGGCAATTCTATGATTCTATGATTTTCTCAGAGACATTTTTTCCAGAACTACTACTATCCTCCATTCATCTCCCTGGTTCCAGTCCCTTACATGCCTGACTACTCACACGTAGGAGCTTCCTAAACAACTTACTTGCAAAATCTATATATCTCAAAGTCATGCCTGCGGTTTTGAAGTAATGTAGTAGGTCATCCTCAACAAACCTAACTTTAGTTTAAGCTACTTCATTTGTCTCACCTCAATGGGGAGAGACCAGTGAATCCCTCTCCAAATGTGCTTACCTCTCCCCAACTTTACCTGAGCTTCTGATTTTTGAATAGCTAAATTGCAGTGCATAGATATTTACAGCCAGATACCCACCCTAGCCTGGGAAACAGACTGAGACAATACTAAGTGGAAAGCAATACCTGTACTCAGGGAGACACTTATCTGACCTGTGTTAGATATGTACAGTTGAGTAGAATTAATTGAAATTTATAAACTAGATACAGGTTAAAAGGAGCCTAGAATGATTAGCTCAAATAATTACATTTAGTTAGAAGAATCACACCCCTTACATTAAGAGAAATAAATCCTTTCTATTCCCAGAGCAGTTTCTCATAGTCTACACACATTTCCTGACTCGATTTTTTGCCACAGCTTTGGCCTAAATGAATGAGTTCATATTCCTAATTTGTGAATCCCTTTTCCTTCTGGTCACCTCGCCTCATTTTCTCATGCCTCAAACTGGTCCATTGAACATCTCAGTTTTGCTGCTGCATTTGACTGTCTCTTCCATGAGAAAAAGTAACTCCACTCTATCTTAAAAAAAAAAAAAAAGTTATAGTTTAAGTTTTAAAGTTTAAACATCTTAAAGTTTACATCTTTACAGATCATATACAACTCACTAATCCTGATCTCCAATTCCAATAATTTTACTTCTACTAAACATTTAATTTCTCATTCCCTCAATCCCAACGTGCCTCAGTTCCTTGGCTTCTCTTCCAATTGTTTCCCTGCAAACATGCTCTTCACCCACTTATTCTTCATTTGCAAACATAAAACTTCAACAATATTACTTACTGCCTTCCTAGATTTATTAATAATGACCATGATGAGCCTAAATAAATATACATCCAGCTCAGCATCCTGACTTTGATGGAGACTAGCAGGGCACTTTCCCTGTGGTATACTTTCCCTCCTTTCCCAATTTTATCACCAAAACCAGACTTATCTTTCCTCCAATCTTTATTCAATGCCCTCCTAAAACTGCTTGTAAACACCAGCACAGATTTTAGCAAGACCTTATGTATGCTGATTTTGTAAGAATAACTTCAGAGATTTATCTAAATTTTAGACTACAGTGTAAGTGGGATAAGGTCAAAATATATAGTGTTTCCAGGAAGCTGGAATATACACTGCCTTTTGGCTTCCACAGGAAGGAATACTTCTTATGGATTTGGATATGGGAATCAGCTACATCTGAGCTCATGTTCTTATGCTCTTTTTCCAGCCAATGGAAATCTGATCAACGCAGGAGACCTCAACTGCCTGCTCATCAGTGGGCTCCACTGCCTTCAGGGACTGCAATTGCCCTTTTCTCACTAAGGGCAGTCTCTCCACACTGAAGTTTGTACGCGTTGCTGTTCACTGTAACAAAGTACAAAGACAACTGCCTATTTATCATTAGTGTGTCAGTATTAACCACCTTTTGCTATTTTAGCAGAACTGCCCAAATATTCCAGGATCTAACAACTAGGAGTAACCTAATTTAGATTACTGATGGCATGGTATGATGACAGTGTGGTATGATGAAGATTTTGGAACTGGTATTACTCCTTGATAGCAAAAAAAGAAGGAAGACAAGTAGAAATACTCTCTTTTATTTCACCAATTACAGAGAAATGTTGGGGTACACTCACATAGAAAGCAGGAATGAGCTCATATTTCCAAAAACTTGTCTGTTTTCTCTCAATCAGTAAACCAAACAGAAAGAAAAAAAATCTCCCTAGAAAACCCATCCTATGAAGAACCTTTAGAGCACCCTACAATGACTTCCTTTTACTGATAGAGAAATAATTCACTTCCTGTCCATTTGAAACTTTCAACAAAAACAAGTTAGATAATAAAAAGATATTGTGGAACGGTCATGGCATGATGTAAAAAATATTAATCCATATTCTTACCTTTAATTCAATGGAACTAACATATAGACATGCCTTGATATCAAGCTACTTTCAAATTGCTTTCTAACATAATTGATTACTTAGAAACATTTCTAGAATATACAAAAATACTTTTGAGGAAGGGAAGCATACAACTTCCTACATTGAATCCTTCAAGTTCTGAGCCCATAGCATTGTCTTAATTAAATTAATTTTATTGATATTTTTATTTGCTAACATTATATCATAAATTGCACTCCATCATCAATAATTACATCAAATCAATGTGATATCAAAATACCTGAGTGCCTATGAGAAGTTCCAAATAAATATAACTGGAAAGTCAGGCAATTTTATCTACTGAACAGATGGTAACACTGTTAATTCCCCTACTTTCTCAGCCAGTCTGCTACAAGCCTCAACCAGCATTTTGACCCAAATGCTACTGAAGACAATGGGATGGTTGACATTGACTTCAGTGAGCTTCATCTCAGCTCAGAATTGCTGCAAGAAGCAAAATTTCAGTCTTCATGGATCTCCAAGACAGTTGACAACTATGTCTGAGAACAAGTTATGTTAATTTTGTTATGGTAACATCTATGCAACAAGAACTAAAAGAAGATATACTTTTTTGCTGTTTCCCATGAAACACCCATAGACAAAAATGCTCCAGCCCTTCTTCTGTTGGATCAGCGCTGACCGAAAAGCCAAAAAAAAGATGTATTTTTTCATCCGCCCTCCTCTTTATTTCATTCTCTTGTAATTTAAGAATCAACACTGGATAAATGCTTTCTACTAATGGTAAATGAAGTCCCTGCTCTTGTAATTTTTTACTTCTGATAAACTTTAATCACTTTAAACTCCTAACCCATGTCTAAAATATTTTTCAGCTGTTAAACATGCACTCTGTACTTTGTGCAAATCCTACAAGTAACATGCAACATTTTAAAAAAGTCTTTGAGTAAAGTTTCTATCCTCAATTACATTTAAACCCTAGTGAAACGTAAGACACAGTTTTGCTCGCTGTATGTGTCAGGAACTCACAGCTACAGGTTTAGAAGAATATTTCATGTTTATA
This sequence comes from Rissa tridactyla, assembly GCF_028500815.1. Lineage (NCBI taxonomy): Eukaryota > Metazoa > Chordata > Aves > Charadriiformes > Laridae > Rissa > Rissa tridactyla. The sequence continues at coordinate 157,123,215 of NC_071467.1, read as the reverse complement.
AGTTGAAATGCGACCAACTTGTCTTTTTGCTAGTTAGTTAAAAACTAAATTTGCAGGTATTTGACTGACTTAAAAAAATTTTGCATATGATGATTTGAATATGACTTTGAAGGAACTTTTACATTGTGAATGGAATAACTGTTTCCAGAAATTTCCACAGCATATTAATGTACTCATTTAAGAAGAAAATGCAGATGGAAAAATGGGATTGCATACAGCACAAAAGATCAAATTATATTGCAAAATTATACTCATATTCACTGAAGGTTATAAGCTTCATTTTACACATTAGAGGTCAATGTGAAGGCACTGCAGCAAGCACACACTTTCTCTCTTTTCTAATACATATGAGGATGACTTCTGCTGTAAAGTATCAGTATTTTAGGACTAATGAAATAATGTGATTAGAATGTTCACAGTTTACTTTGCTCTCAAGTTCTCTACCTCACCAAGCTGATGTAATATAAAAATAAAATACCACTGCAACTTTCTGAATAGATTAGTCTACTTTAAAAGCCGTACAACTGCATGAAAAACTTTGTTAGAGCTGCAATTTTTACTGAAGTAACTGTTTAGTGTTTATTGGAAAGCATTTTAAGTTTAACTGCTTCCTCAGCATAATTATTTTCTAATAAGAAAACGTCTCATTGAAAAAAAAAATCCATAAAACCATCACTACGGGAACAGAATAACCCAAATCTGTGGAATTTAGCAAACATGATCAGGATATGTTGTTCACAGATTATTATTTTGTAAAACATTCAAAAAGAAGTTCCATAATCTTAAGTGGACTGTCGCTTATAAACAATTAAAGATTTATTTAGAATATTAAACTCCGAGCCCCAGTGTTTCATCAAAGACTAATGAACAATACTATGACCTCACCTGATTTTTTTCTGCGAAAAAGATAAGAATCTCTCTCCTGGGCTAAACCTGGGCAAGAGACAGAGAGAGGGGAAGGGCTATACTTTTCCTCATTTTTTCATATTTCAAATGCTACTATAAATGTCAAGAAATGGAATAATATGTGCTTTTGTTGATAATAGCATCTTATAAAACCACCTTCCCACAGGAACAATCTACAAAGCCTCATGAATTACATAGGCAGAAGAAGCACAAATCCAAATCTTTAATCTTATTTAAATGTAACTTTAAAACTTCCAATTTCTTAAACAAGTTTGTAAGTATGTTACAAAAGAAATAGGTCACCATTTGGAGATGATTGGAAAGCATAGACAAAAGTTGACCAAAAAGAGAGGAAAATAATGAAATTGGATTAAAACATCCTGTGAAATGGTAAAGGTCATGAACTTCTACTTCTGAACCAGCTTTTAGGAAGACTTTCTGAAACACTAAATAGGAATAAATTAATAAAAAGCTGTTTCTATAATTACATGGCTTTTAAGGCTGTTTCCAGTACATATTATAGAGGTTTCATAATGCACCTGTGTTCAATTTTTAATTAAAGAAGATAGGACTGTGCACAAGAAGAAACCAAATTAGTGTCTTCCACTTATAACCACAAATAATCCCAAAGCTCAGATACCTTGTAAAATTCCAGTTGCATCTTCTGCTCATGTCTAAAAATTGTAGTCTAAAATTGAACATAATCCATCATAATAGTTTGGAGTCAAGATTAATGAGATCTGAAATACTGGTCAATAAAAGAAATAAAGGAAGTCTAAGGGAAGAGACAGCTAAAACTGTTTCACTTCCAGCAATGCAAACATTTTCCTGCATCTTGTCAAACAATAAATCCTCTCCCTTCTTTCACAGAGATCTGTGAGATATCAGTTAGTTCCCTATCCCAGCAAGAAGCGGAAAGCCTTAACTTGTTGTACTGATCTTGAAATGTCTCTGAATTATATCTCCCAGACCACTGCATTCACTGTGTAAGATCCAGCCTGCTCTTCCCCATTCCCTTCCACGCAAGGACAGCCTTAACTGTCAGGCAGGTACCCTTGCCAAGGCAGAAGCACAGAGAAGCTACAGGGAAGTGACACACACAAACATTGTTTTGTAGCTACAACACACTGGAAAATATTTTGTGACCCAGACTGATTTGCATTTTATATTTAGGGAGAGAGAATCAAAATCTGACTAGTTTGAAAGCACAATGTATAGCCTATTGCATTAGTAAAGGTAAAAATTACAGCTATTACTTTCAATATTTTTATGCAAGCTTTCTCCTCAGCAGATTAGGAGAAACAGTCTATATCTATAGCAACCAGGAGAGAGGAGGGAGGGATATATCCAGCCCAAACCATTTGTCCTTAAAACCCTGCATCACTACCTTCACTATAGCAAGCATCTAATAGCTCATTTTTATTGCCACTTGACTGAAGTCTCATTAAAAATATGGTCAGCTGATTTTAATTCCTTCTTAATAAACAGAATGTGCATGAGGAAGACTGCAGTGATACTTTTGTGGGAGGCTTCCTTTGTTTCTTAAAGTCATTCTATTTTTTGTCAGAAAAAGATTTCTTAGGGACAGCTAGTTTAGCTTTCCCTCTCTGATCTCCATAACCACTCTGGGTAGGTATTAAACTGGGAAAAAATACAAAATTTTCCAAGTCATGACCTTCTTGACTTAAAGTGAGTTTTGGAAAGATACTGTAAATGAAAGGAGACTGACTTTATTAGTAGATCTCATTGGAGAAAATTCTGGTGAGCATACACTCGTGAGTGTCTCAGTGCAAGTAGAGGTCTGCCAGGGAGAGTGGCACAAGACAATAACATCTTAAAGGCACAGAGTTTGCTTTCAGGATCCCTTCATGTTAGTGTGGGTCATTTTAGCAGGTGGGGATGTTTACTGCAGACGGTATCTTCTAAAAGAGGAAGGGGTTGTTCAAGGAAGTCTTGACAGAAGGAGACTGTTTAATGGTCTTCACTGGGCAGCAGTGGGTATTTTTAGACACCTCTAAACAGCCTTAGCCAGCAGCCAGTGCTGCCTTCCACCTTCAGCAGCATGAGTAAAGGGTGGACACCAGTGAAGGCTGGGCTCTACCTGGGGGTTTGTGGCCTGGGGGTTTCCCGTGGCTTCCAAAAAGGAGGGCAGTTTCGTGGGCTGAATCCACTAAGCGGGGAGGAGGGTTAAATATGTGGAGGCTGGAAGCATTTTTGGTGACTCCCCACTGGTGGGCCTCGACTTTAGGGGCCTCGTGATTGTCTCAGCGTAAGTTTTCAGCATGTGGGGAGACTTGTTGAGGCCGGGTTCTTGAAGGTGCCCCCAGAGATCCCACCCGGGACACGCCGCTGGGGCAGCTGGGGCCCTGGGCCGGTCTGGGGGTGACCAGGGACCGGCAGGGAGAGGCGGGATCCGGGAGGTGTGAGGGGCTGGGAGCCCGTCGCGACTGGCCGGCGGACAGGGACTCTCAGCGGGAGCCGGTCGTGAGGGGCCGGAGGAGGGTCCCCTCAGCGGGGGCCGGTCGTGAGGGGCCGGAGGACGGAGCCCCTCAGCGGGGGCCGGTCGTGAGGGGCCGGAGGACGGAGCCCCTCAGCGACAGCAGTGCGGGCGCGGCCGCCGGGGGCCTGTCGAGCTGCCTCTGAGGCAGCTGTCGGGCAGCAGCGGAGGGAGCGAGGGGACGGCGCGGCCCCGCTCCCCGTCAGCCCCCATGCCTCCCGCCCCTCGCCCCACTCACCGATCCGCGCCTCGGCGGCGGCTCCGGCGGAGGGCGGTTGGCCGCGCGGGGCGGCGGCGAGGACCTGCAGCAGCGGCGGCAGCAGCAGCGGGAGGACGGAGCCGAGCGCCCCCATCATGCCTGGCCCATCGCAGGCGGCTGTCCCGCTCCCCTGCCCGCCGCCGCCAGCCCTCACTCCATGCCGCCCGGCCCGCCCGCCCTTTTGCCTCCCGCAGCAGCTCCCCGGCTCCGGCGAGAGGCAGCCGCAGCAGATTCAACACCCAGGACAGCGACCAGCGCCGCCTGCCCGCCCCACAGCCGGCACCGCCCCGGCCCGGCCCGGCCCGCCCGCCCGGCCGCGGCACCGCCTCCCCGCTCCCCGCCCGGCCGCGAGGGAGGGCCCTGCCCTCCCTGCCGGTATGGCGCTGTACCGGCCCCCACCTCCGGCGGGGTGAGAGCAGGGGCCGGTCCCCGGCCCCCGAACCGTCACTGGCCCTGAGGGAGGCTCCGCCTCAGGCGGGCTGGGAGCGTGCCCGAGGGGCAGCGGGGATCCCTCCCGCCAGAGCGGCAGTTCGCTTGAGTCTCCCGTAAAGATGGATGAGAAGGGGAAGGGAGTTATTAAATGCGCTTGTTACACACACCTGTGTGTAAAACCAGTTCAGCCACTGTCAAAGTTTTGTCCTAAAAAACGCACCAGCTGGGTGGGTTCTCCCTGTGGCCTCCTCAGCGGTGGTTTATTTACCGCCCTTTTTTCCTCATAAAATTACTTGCCATCCTGATGGATTTTTATGATCCCTCAGGTGAACCCCTCCCACAGCTGAGGTGTGTGCGTTTGCCTGGGAGACGTCCATGTTCATCCTCCACCTCCTGTCCCCGATTCACTCCACTGAGCAGGCTGCGGGGAGGGAGCAGGGGGCCCTGGCACAAACCCTCCTCCTGCACAGGCTCCCATTTTCTCACAAGCTCGGTGTAATCATATTTAGCCTTTAACACGGCAGTCATGGCCACCGAGGTGAAACAGCACAGCTGCCATGCCTCCTGGCAGGGGACGCGTTTTTGACTAGGACAGCCAGCTCCGTGCCACGGCAAGGGACGGCTGCTGCCAGCCACCTCCGCCACCCCGACATCTGCTTTACTCCTCCCTGAAGTTTCATATTCTCCTGACCGTTTTCATATTGGAGGTAAATAGCTCTAACTGTACTCCCTGACATGCTTCATCCCTGGCTTTTACCAGGTACAGTCACAACAGACTCACACTCAAGGTTTTTAAACCTGTAATACATGAAGTGGCTTTGCCATAGCCAGAAAAATAAATAACCGAAGCTCACAGAACAAACTAACCCTGGAAGAGCACAGCTATTCCACCTTGCTCCCCTCAAAAGTGGCAGAGAATACAATGCCAACATGTCCAGACCAGGGTGGACGCTGGGCCTGAGCACCACGCTGGGACCAGCTGGGACCTGCCATGGGGTGGTCAGCCAGGCCTGGGGGCCCAGGTCAGTGCTTTAGCCCAGCCTCTGGGAGTTTGGGGAGGGCACACAAGGCACTTATGGCTCCTGGTGCCCTGACAGACACTTGTCGACTTCTCTTATTCCCTCAGTTATGTTCTGTGGCAGAAGTGTGAGCCTCTGTGCTGAGGAAAAGGAGTCATGGCTTCTAGAATTGGTGCAAAGTCACCTCCTTTCCTTTGTGGTTATGGTTGGTGACTCATAGAAACATAGATTGGTTTGGGTCAGAAAGGACCTTAAAGATCATCTAGTTCCAACCCCCCTGCCATGGGCAGGGACACCTCCCACTAGACCAGGCTGCTCAAAGCCCCATCCAGCCTGGTCTTGGACACCTCCAGGGATGGGGCAGCCACAGCTTCTCTGGGCAACCTGTTGCAGTGCCTCACCACCCTCACAGTAAAGAATTTCTTCCCAATATCCAATCTAAATCTCCCCTCTTTCAGTTTAAAACCATTACCCCTCATCCTATTGCTCCACTCCTTGATGAAGAGTCCCTCCCCATCCTTCCTGTAGGCCCCCTTTAGGTACTGGAAGGCCGCTATAAGGTCTCCCTGGAGCCTTCTCTTCTAAAAGTTGAACAACCCCAACTCTCTGCCTGTCCTCATAGCAGAGGTGCTCCAGCCCTCAGATGCCAAAGACTCAGATACAAATAAGGGCAATATTTGATTCAGAAAACAGAAATTTCAAAAAAATATATTGATATTGGATGGGGTTCGCTGGCCCAGAGTTTGCAAAAGGGTTGGATGGTCTTTTCGAGCATTTCTGTCCTTGAGGTCTGTTACATGGTTGCTTACATCTTGCAGGGGAGTGATTTCACTAACCCAAAAGGTCCCTTTACCTCAGGAAAATCGCTTTTGACGACTCTGACAGAAACCTGAGTGCTGGAAAGGGAGAAACAAAAAAGGAGGGAAAAGCATTCTATGGAAAGGACAAGATGAGAAATGAAAGTGCTGGAACATAAATTAGTATATTCTCATGGGTTATGCAAACCATCTGGCTTTAAAAGCTAGTAGTAGGAACAAGGAAAAAGGTCATCTGAATTAGCAGAGAACTGCAAAACAACTGAAGGTAAGAAAGGAGCAAATGGCAGACACAGCAAGAGAACAAGTTGTTCGTCAAAATACAAAATAGCCGTGGTATTACTGGAAGTCATTGCAGCTCTGCAACGAAGGATTTGCATAGCTCCTGTGAATTTATGATCAAATACTATGCAGATTTTAAAAGGAAATTAAAATTCTCATAGCTGCTCCGTGCAGAGGATTAGCAAAATGACATTTGTTCAAATGCATGTGAAGCAATGTGTAAAATCAAGAGAGAAAGGGCATTCATCGAAGACAGAAATAAATCCTTGAGTACACAAGGTTAGTAAAAGCAGGAGCAAGGTGTCAAGGAAAAAGCAAAGAGTCAATCGGTAGGTGAATCGGGCATTTGGAAATAACTCAAGTAGCCATTCTCAGGACTGGAAAGTGTAAAGCATTCCCTATCTGGTTGTATTTTACAGTTGTATGGTAGGCTGCACCTAGCTAAAATACACAGATCTGTCTTAAAGCCCCAGGAACAGACGGATTGAAGTCAGTGGCAGTAGGTATAATGAATTTTGTTAATGACATGTAAGAACTGCAAGACTTGAGTCTGTGTGTAAATTAGATGAATAACAGTATCACAGTGTAAATAACATGTTGTGACACATGCAGGTTACTTGCTGGTTCACAGTCATTTTCTCAAGACATTGCTCAGTGCCAAGGTTTTAAATACTTTGTATAATAAATTAAGCATCTATGTTTAGGTCTACCAACCTTGTGAGGTTATTTTCATTGTCATTTTCATTATCATGTTTTCGATAAGTTTCTGAACTGCGGAAAAAGAAAGCCTAAAGGGTATAAGTAATTTGTGACAATTAATAGAAAGACTACAAAAATTACTCCATTATTGAAGTCAGGGATGTTGTGGGGCTCAAACAAAACTGTAGGACTTGATAGTTTTGAAAAAGGAATAGAAGAGGGTATCAGTAAGTTATTTCTGTTAGGGCATTTTAAATCTTTTTGGTGAGGGATTCTAGACTAGTAAAGATACTGAATGGTGGCTGAGAGGGTAGAGTATCAGCTCTCCGTTGATAGCGTGTCTGGAGGTGAATGTGAAGCCATATGAAAGAATGACATTGGAAATTATAGATCTGAAAATTTCAGCACAGTGAATAACATATTGAAGTTTAGCATGTCCTTAATTGCTGGAGCTGAGTCTTTTTATGATACCCATATTGGTGAGAAAAACATGCTAGGCAAAGTGAAAGAAGAGCTGGATAATCTATATGATTTTATACGTATGAGAGATTTACATCCTTATCCATGGTAACCACAGCTGAACCGGAGTTTTTCAAGGAAACACTTTTCTGTTTGAAAATGCGTGTTGTCTGACTAAGGTTTTTCATGAGAAACATATTTTAATCAAAAATCCATTAGTAAGGGCCAGAAAAAGATCCAGAAAGGGCCAGAAATAATCCCAGAATGGCTAATTGTCTAGTAGCCAGGACACCTGTGTGGGCTGAGATTCTAAAGGTTCAAATTTTTGCTCTGATTCAAAGACTTGATCTAGCCATTGAACAAGAAGGTCAGCCTCTCTCTCTCTCTCTATTTCACTGGACCATTCGAGATTATATTAAAAGCAAACAGCCCTGCTAGAAAAGACATCGGTAGGCAGAAGTAGTTTAGCATGGAAGAGGCAAGATAAGTATAGGATTTATTTTGTTGATTTAATACTGTTTAGAAATAAATACTAGGAATAATGAATTAGTAAGCTGGGAATTGAGTTAATGATAGAAATTTGAGGGATGTAAGAAGAAAAGGTGCCAAAATTACATGAACCAAAAACTGGGTGGGGGTAAAAAAGAAGATAAACACATGATAAACACAGGATTCAGAACATTGCCAGAGAATAACTTAGGCATAAAAATACACAAAGGAAAAATACTCTTACTAGTTATATACTTAGAAGTAATTAAGTGATATGAGTAAAATGTTGTAAACAGGATTAAAATAATATGTGATAGTTAAAGGCTAAGTATAAGGACTATAAAAGACAAACGTATCAGCTGAGTTTTACTGTGGACTTAGTTACTGAGGTCATGTTTGTGAACCTTTGCAGGTCTTTTTTTTAATTACAAATGGGAATTATATATACAAGCATAGGTGCACCGGCATGATCGTAGAAATTGTAGGTGTATATTTGTACAGGGTAGAACTGCGTGTTTCGTCTGTCAGTTTAGCCAAGTATAAAGAAGAGCCTGAACAAAAGGTCAGTTCCAGCTATGCTAAATACAGTCTACCTGCATCAGCAAACACGCCCTTAAAAAAAAAAAAAAAGGCATTAAAATCCCCTTCTTCATTTTCTTTCTTCCTCTCCTTCCCCGGTCCCCCCCCCGTCCTCCCCTCCCCAAATCAAGGCTTCCAAGCACATTAATTGCAGATCATTTGTCCTGTTAATGGGTCCAAAATCCACAGGGAACAATATCTATCAGGCAGTTTATCTAAGATTCAGTAACCTAGATATCTTGGCAGAGCTTTAAGATGTATTGGGGGGCGTAGGGGCGAAAGAGGAGAGAAAGAGATGAGAGGTTTGTGGTATATCCATGCCCAGACAAGAAAGAATTTAGACTATTTTATTATTTCTATTTTCTGGTTCTAGAGGACATAGGTAAAATATTCGAAGCCTGTAGACATATATACAGACGCAAAGGGAGCCTTTTGGAGCTCAGTGCTGCACGTGTAACCTTCCCCATGCTTGTTTGAGGGCAGAAAGAGCTGGTTGGGCAGCAGCAATCCTCCTGCACCTTGCTTACGATTTGAGGACTTCTTTCACAAGACTGTGAAAAATATGGCTAAAAATCTCATCTTTAGAGTCACATTTTGGAGTACCATGGTTACAAGAGGAACAGTACCGATTGCATATTGTTGGTGCGAGCAGTCACAAACTGTGTTTTAGGAGGGTGATGAGCACTGGGCCCTCTTCAGGATGATCTGGCAAAGACATTCTTTGAACTGCGGCTGCAGAACTGTTCACACATTCATATCCTGGAATATTTTGATTATATTTATTCACTATTGTTGATGGAAAGTTTAAAGTGACAAGATTTCTTTTTAAATTACAGGAGTGGGTTATTGCAACTGTATTGTAGAGGCTGTAATAGCTCTTGGGATTAAAAACTATCAAAATAGTTACCAGAAATTCTGCACTATGAACTTACAAGTAGTTTATTTTATTTATGTTTGTTGAAAAAGTATATGCATGGTTATATAGCTCTGTATATTCGATCCTTTCGTTAAAAGAAAACATATAACTTATTCCATGTACGCATTTTTAAAAATACTAAATTACAATAGTTAATATTGTAAAGCAGTTAAGAATGAAGGACTTTATCCTGCAATAGTGACAGGCAATATGTCTAAAAAGCCATCCAGTGCCTGAGACACTAAGAGTGTTGAGAGGATGAGAAGCTATACAGAAGCCTGGATTACTGAGAGCTAAAGTCTTATAACTCACTTCACAGCAGTACAAATGCTCACTTAAATTTCGATTTGGTGGTTGTATTCGACACTCAGGGACTAAGTTTATTAAATGAATAGAAAGTTCTTAAAGGGAGAAATCTTTAACTGGTGTAAAAAGTTGTAGCCCCGGGTCATATCAGCAGTGGCTGTCGTCTTTCTCAATTATTGATCATTTCATAGTATAACTAAAGTACTTGAAAGGATTTTAGCATTCAATACAGAAATTACTGATTTTCAGTATCAGTTATTTCATATCTATAAAAGTAGCAGAGCCTTTAGGATTTTAAAATGAATTCATACTGAATTCAGTTTAGCATGAAAATATTTGCAGGGTTTAGAAGACGTCAGATTGCTTGGTGGAAGAGTGTGGTAGGACTCATTTTATGAATATCACAGCAATTCAGATGCATCTAGGAATAATATTTTAATGTACAGTTGATTTCAGCTATTTTAAAGCTTTTCTTCTTGTTTGCAAAATTGTATTAGAAAATGTCTTTACTCTGGAGCATGCTAAAAGTTTTATTCTGGATATTTTTGCATCACTGAGGAACAGCAGTTCAAGACGGAGCCAGAAGGAAATATCCTTGAGAACTGTGCAACCGTGTGACTGATAGAGTTTAAAAAAGGAAAAGAAAAAAAGTAGGTTGATTTTAGTTATGACTGGTAAGCTGTGAGCTGGGCTTTTATTCCCTGTGCTGTAACGGAATGATAATGGGTTTTATGCGTTGCTGGAAAGAACTGTTGGAAAGGAGCCTAAAACGGAGTGTTCGGGGCCTAAGAGATGAAACGCAGCTAGAGAAAATTACCAGTGAGAATAGCAGGAGATATGACTTACATTAACTGAAAACTATAAATGTGACTTACATTAACCGAAGACCTAAACATCTGTGTGTATGAGCGCTTAGGGTGGCATGTTTTGAGCTGACTTCTAAGGCTGTAGGAGCCCTTGGTACCAGATCAGCCACTTCAGTGTGCCTGGTAGTTCGGGCTTGTGAGGAAAATTTCCATAATGTCTTCTGCTGGTTTGCCAGGGGTGCTGGAGAGAGCAGCTTCTGTAAATGTAGGCATTCACAGGTCTGGATTGAACCCAAATTTATTAGAGATTCATTTAAAATTCTAGCTGACCTGTTCAAATACCTCTTATGGCGATACCTTCACTAAACAGGGTGCTGAAGCTGTGTTTGATATAAAACTGGTTGAAAAGAAGGAAAAGGCAGCACGAAGCAACCTGCGAGTAACAAAGTACAGGTGTTCAGAACCCATGAAGAGCAGACCCTCGGTGTCTCAAGACAGGGATACAATAACTGATGACTCTGAGGCCACTTCTGAAATCTTTATATCTAGTGTCAGGCTATGAAAGGGAATTTGGGCTTCACTGGGGGAGGGATGGCCTCTATGAGAAGCAGCACAGGTCACTGATGTGCACAAGAGCTGGCCCCTTTTCACTGAGAAAGGCTTGATTTCTCGCTAATGCCCACCGTCAGCTCAGATCAATGTAGAGGCTAAACTGCGACTTGCCTCTCTTGAAGTCTCTGGAGGCAGATTTCGAAATCAAACCCCCTGAATTCCTATTGATTTTCATGGGTGTTATTGTCTGAGCACATCGAGATGGTATATCCAGATTAAATGATTAGACATTAGTAAATGTTTTTTGCGAATGGGTTCTTGTTCTTTGAAAACCGGGTTGAAACCCTTAGTTGTGCAATCAATAGTTAGATTTGGTTGCCATTGATCAAAATTGATTTAAAATGTCAATAGGGAGCCAAACTTTTAAATTAATTAGGTGCTTTTAATGGGAGGAAGGCCAGAAACAGTTAAAGAATTCAATTTTTATCCATTTTTGCTAATCTGTAAAATTTGATACCCGGTGAATGGGTTTTACAACTGATAACTAATCCCCTGAGATATCCACTCCCCCTGTGCTAAATTAAAGGATGAATGAGGTTAACACACTTTGTCGTTGTGAAAGAATAGGCCTGTAGTTGATTAAAGCCGCTGGGGAGCTCTGGTTACGTGTCCCTCACTTTCTGCGTCTGACTTGAGAACCTGAAGTCTGATTCAGAGGGTGCTTAGCACCCACAACAGGTGCTTTAAGGTGACAAGTGCCATGCAACGTGACATCTCATACCCAGTTCCCAAAATTCGTAGAAATTTTTTATCATAGTCTCACCGCACTTTTGTAAAATGGCAATAAGAAAACCTACAGGGAGTTGGAAAGATACATGAATCATTGTGAAATTCTGGGACTGCAGTGAATAGTGCCATAGTAACGCCACTGTGGAAGTTAACAGTTTTGTCCTCAGAGCTGGGTATGAGTAGCATGCGGCAGATTAAGTGCAGAGCTATATGTTGAACCACGAGTGGAGCAAAAGCCCTGATATTTGCTGTGTCGACAACAGCGAGGGTTTTGGATTACCCACAGAGCAGATACAGACTGAGCACCGAGGAGGGAACAGCTTGTGTGGAATAACTGACTTGTCTTAATATAATTAAAGATAGCATGCCATTTGACACATAATCAAAAGTGAGGTGAAAGCTGTGCACATCTTCGTTTTGCTACTTCCTGACTTTTGAGTGCCTGACTTTCCAGCTGTGGTAGTGTTCTTAAACCATGCTTTCATGTGCTCCATACGAGGGAGGATCCGGTTTCACAAAGCGCGAAGTGTGGACGTGTGCATTATCCAGCCCTTGCTGTGGTGGTGAGAGGAAGTGTGGGGCAGCAAACAGTCGAGAAGCGGCTTGTGCTTCTCTCCATCTTTTTCTCCAGCATGTATCTCTCACTTTGGCTGCTTATTGCTGAAGAGATAACACACTTTTGGATTAAGTTTATCCTCTGTGTTCTCTCTGGAAAACATTCATAGAATTGTCTAAGTTGGAAGGGACCTTTAACATCATCTAGCCCAACCATCAACCCAACACAGCCAAAACCACCGACTAAACCATGTCCCTAAGCACCACATCTGCCCATCTTTTAAATATCTCCAGGGATGGTGCCTCAACCACTTCCCTGGGCAGCCTGTTCCAGTGCTTGACAACACTTTCAGTGTAAATTTTTTTCCAAATATCCAATCTAAACCTCCCCTGGTGCAATTTGAGGCCATTTCTTCTTGTCCTATTGCCTGTTCCTTGGGAGAAGGGACCGACCCCCACCTCTCTGCAACCTCCTTTCAGGGAGCTGTAGAGAGCGATAAGGTCTCCCCTCAGCCTCCTTTTCTCCAGGCTGAACGCCCACAGCTCCCTCAGCTGCCCCTCATAAGACAGACTTATTCTCCAGACCCCTCACCAGTTTTGTTGCTTTTCTCTGGACACGCTCCAGCACCTCAGTGACTTTTTTGTGGTGAGGGGCCCAAAACTGAACACAGCACTCAAGGTGAATACCGTTGTCCTGTCTGTTACAGTACTAGACACAGGCAAACCCGGCAGGGACCTAGAGGCTGCAATATTTGCTATAGCTGTTGTACGACTATAAACTTGGAGTATCATTGAGAAATATACTGGAGGAACTCCAGAATTGAACAATATATTTGATAGCAACCCAAAATGGAGCAAGAACAACTGAGCTCAGATCATTTCCACTTCAGTTTTGTAGCTTAATGCTTATTGACATGGCTTATTTTGAAGAGCAAAAACATTTTAAAAATTAAGGACATAGTTTCTAGAGTAAAAAAAATTAGAAAACCTTGCTCAAGGCATTCTGATATCTCAGAGCGCAAGATTGCTTGAACCATTGCCTATGATGTGTTCCTTTTCAAGGAAGGTTACCGGGGATATACTGTGACCAGGGGAAAAAAAAAAAAAAAAAAGTAGGGAAAGTTCATGGTAATGACAGCTGGGGAAAGGAACATTGTTTGGACTACACTGAAATTACATTATGTGTCTTTGTAAGTACAAGATTATATTAAGAATAGTCATAGGCTTTGGTGAAACTATTAAAAGTTGGATAATAGAAGAGACAGGATGCTCTTTTTCTCTTGTGAATCACTACTTTAAAAAGCCTTCCCTTTGCTCTCTGTTGTAGTTCAGAGAGTTCCAATAGAGCATCAAAGACCAAACAAAAACCCTTACATGACTTCTCAGGGGAATCATCCTGTTAGGCTGGGCATTTTCCTTGAACTTTTCTGCTCCGTATAATAGAGCTTCTACCGTATATGACTAAGTGGGTTGAGTCATACAGAATTATTTTCTTACGCAACAGCGTTGATAAACGTGGAAGCATGGCTCCTGGTAAAGCCAAGGAATCACTACCAAGTTTGAAAAAGCAGGCCACTACTGCAAAAATCTCACTATTTAAAAATTCTTATCTCCTTATGCCATCCTAACCTACACTTAGCCTCTGTGGTGAGAGAAAATTCTGAGGAGGTTGGCAGCCCATAGCCTATAAAAAATGGGGAAAAAAGGGAAAGGGGGGAAAGCAAAGATACTCTGCTGGGGTCCCACCCACTGAGTGAGGGGATGAGGGTGGGTGAGCAACAGCAGCCACCCAGAAGCAGCCCAGCCAGGAGCAGGGAGGGCGGCGGGACCAGGGACTGCCAGGGTGAGTTCCTGCCCTCGCAGGCCTGTGGGCTTCCCGGGGAACCCTCTAGAGCCAGCGCCTGGCCTGGGCCCCACCGTGCTCTAGAGAGCCACTGACAGGAGGGCATGTCCCACCTGGGGAAAGGGGAATTTCTCCAGATGGTTCATAAGACAGAGGAACAAGGTTCCTGCTTTGAGGTGTATGGTGGTTATTTAGTATTCTACCATTAAATCTCCTGTGTCAGCAATGAAAAAAGGAATATCTCAGTGAAAAAGTGGCAAAGGTACAAAATTCTACTGGCAAGAATTACATTAAGCAAATGTAGAAAAAATACTAAGACAAAAATAAAGTTGTACCTGGCATTTTCTTTCATTAGCAGTTGAATAAAATTAGAGGTAAAAGAGCTGTCCTAAACTGCAAAAGGAAGGTAGAGAGCTAAAGGAATGAAGATGGTCTTCAAAACAGGTTTGTGAAAAATGAATTCTCCTCTTCCCTCTCACCACAATTTAAAAAAAAATTAAACTCTTTCCATATTATAAGTTTTTCCACAAAGTCAACATATTTCCAGAGCCAAAAGCATCACACCTGTTCAGATGCGCTAATTGCACAGCAGAGTCTTTCATCAGACAGCACAGAGTGCTTTCTGATATTAGATCGCACAGAAACAAGTCTGCTTTTAAGCATTCAATCAATGGATCATGATACACTGATAAACTAAAAACTGCAAGCTGGATTCCCTGATCTCTGTGTGCTGCTCAGGCCGTTTAAGGCTCTATGATCTTAACTGGGAAGACAAGAATTCCCCCGAGGCTGGCTGACCCGTCCTGGATGGCGCAGGAGCCAGATACTGCTGCGGATCCCAGCGGAGATCAGACCGGGGAATCAGGAGGCTGCAATCAGATCCTTTGATAAGTTCTCTCATTTTCTTGCATCAAACAGTTCTCAGTTTCATTGCAGATGGACTAGTTTTATGTTTCTTCTTTTTTAGTCTTAACGTAACCTTAACTTTTTAAATTCTGACAATAGCAGACATCTGAAAAAGTAAAAAAAAAAAAATAAAATCTGATAAACATTGAAAGTTAGTAACTCCAGCTTCTTTTTTTTTTTTCATTTACAAATCAGATTGTTGGGTGATAGATGTACAGTACACATTGTAAGTCTCTGACATTTTTGCTACTGTCCTTGAGTTTGACTATTGTTGCAGGAATCCAGTGGGGATTGAAACGTCTGAAGGAGACGGGCTGTCGTGGTCACCAAACAGCGCCTTCCCCCAGAAGCCCTGGCCATGGGCAAATCCACCTGCTCAGCCCAGGGACTGGCAGAGGCTCTTGATAGAAACAGCTCTCACTGTAAAACAAGCATTTTACACGTCGTGGGTGGACAGGCACATGGGAAGAGCCGTCCTGCAGGTCAGGAGCAGCGGTCTGCGAGGGGGAATCTGGGGACGGAGGATGAGAGAGAGGATTTTTGTCATGAAAGATGGTCCCTTTTAATAAAGGACAATAAAGGCTTTTAAATAAAGGGCAAGCCTTAGAACTTCTCTTTGTGTGGAACTGAGAAAATACTGAAAGCAAAATCTTTTTCTTTATACTGTGTTTTAGTAGTGTCCAATCTTAGAGACCGGCGTAAGAAAGGATACAGCTTTTGCCATTAGGATCAATAAAATGAGCTCCCTCAGGAAAAGGAGCTTTTCCTTCAATGGAGCCCTGGGAGAGCTTCAGCCATGCTGCCGTTAAGTAGCCTGGAGCAGGAACGAGATTCACCTTTTTGTTTTGTTTTTTTGTGTGTTTTTTAAATACTCTCTTAGATTGTTCTAATTGGATTCATAGCCTCTTACAGATGCATATATTTTTCCTTTAGGTGCTATTCAGAGAAAATAAAGTCGGTTAATACTTGCCTTTTTTTATTAAGCACGGCAAGATTTCGGAAAGGTCAGTGCACGAAGCCTGCATTTCTTGCTGTTCAGCTGGTACTCAGGTACTATTTTAGGTAATTAGCCAGTAAGGATTGCTACATTAAGAAAAAAAAAAAGAAATAAAAAGCCAAATTAATATTCTTATTGACATGAAAGTTGAGCTAGCATGAACAGTTCATACCCGTGTTTAATAATGATGGCAAAAGGCAGGAAGCAGCGGCATTACACACTGCAAAGAGCCCAGGAGAGGCTGGGCTGGCTCTGGCCTGGCCGTGCTTTGCTGCGTTCACACGGCAGTGCGGGGCTCGCCTGCCTTTCCTGCAAGGACGGCGAAAATGTACCTACTTCAAATGTACGGCTTTACAGCAAAGCATCTGCTACTGCAGCGTATAAAAAAATTATTAAACCGAGACAAGGATTATTATAGGAATAGTAAGACGGGTAAGGAACTAATCGAACGGAAGAGAGAAATAGATTAGGCTGAAAAGGAATTACTAACGATGTTTTGGAACGCAACCTTATTTAATATTTTCATTAATGACAGCACAAAAATAAGCATAAGCAAATGAAATTTGAACATACATTTGAAACTGGGGCAAAGTTGACAGCGATATCAAACAAAGGACTGGAATTTTACATAGGAAGAATTTAGGGATGTGAAGTCTGATGTAATATAAACACCATGAAATAAATAAGTGTAACATCATGTGCTTGAGAACCAAGTTATTTTGCTGAAAACAAGGCAGTTCCTCTGGTTAAAAAAAAATGACAAAGGAGAAAAAGGTTGGCAACACCTTCTACTTCCTGGGGTCATAAGCAGTTAGAAAATCAGAGCAACAGAACTCTGGCTGTGATACAGTTCTCAAAAAATGCTAACAGATAGAACAGAAAGTGAATTTCCACTGCTGGTTTTCTCAGCATTAACATATATAGTGTCTGCAGCTTTTCCAGAACTGTGATGTGGAACCGGACAGAGAGAAGTGACCCCCCGTCGTTAGAGAAGACTAAGGACACATCTATGCAACCTCACCAGTGAAAAAATCCCAATGATTGCTGAGTAAATTAAAGCTAAAATTACATAGCTTTTGGGAGCCTCGGGCTGTGCCTGGGGTCGCGCTCAGACAAGCGGCGATACAGCTACACACAGCCCGGGACTAACAAGTCTTATCTGAAGTAGATTAGACATGATTTGTGCCTTGCAAGAGCTTAATGAAACTAAGAACCGCTGGCTGCCCGGGGAAGGTTTTGCAGCTGTTCCTGAAAGCTGCCCTTGAGCAGCCGATCGTCACGATCGTCACGACGTAAGCGCTGAGCCGCGCTCTTCGGTCTGGAACGGGCAGGTCCCGCTGCAGGTGCCCCTAGAACAGAGGTGGCAGGGCACCCTACAGCCCTCTCCCGCCACAGCAGGTGGAGCAGATCAGCGAACAATGCCACGAGGTAGCTGGCGTGCCTGCTGGTTTCGCAGTGCAGTCATTATCCCAAGTATTCTCCACTAAGCATTTATCAAGTGAGGTGAAAGATTTTATCAAAATTAATCTCTCTCATTTCCTTCTGTAAGTCAGGAGGCCTCAAAGCGCTTGACAGCAGCAGCACACCTGAGCTGAAATGCAGAGCGGGTCGCAGCTCTCATGGAAGCAAACAGCAGGTGCAAGGTGGATTTTTTTCTTTCCCTTGGCAAGTCTGAACGTTTGTGTGCTTGGATCTGTACCTGAAGACGTTTATTTGCTAAGGAAGAAGCTTGAGAGTTTCTCCTTGTCTTTTTTAGCTCATAATTTGAAGCTGTGATGGATGAAAGACTTTTTTTCCCAGCCAGAGAACAGAGCAAATGAATGTTGTCATCAAAAAAGGGACCAAGTCCCTACAAATAAAATTAAAACATAGATTACTACAAATAGTTTAAAGCTATTACTTTCTTCCGTAATATTTATACTGAATATATATGCACGAAGGGGAGAGCCGTAGGGATGTCACTTACAGGTGCTACTGGGACTAGAAAAGTTATTCTTCAAGCAGTTGTACATTAGCAGTGACCGCCAATGAAATTGCTCGAAGGAGTATTTTAGAATGGTGTTATCTTCTTCCTGCTTCAAGCAATTTCATTAATCAAAGTCAAGTTCAGCCCTTGAAAAAGCTGAACAGATCTCAAAGGGGAAGTTCTCAGACATGCGGTTAGGACAGTGCTGCTGGCCGAATACCAAGATTATTCCATAAAAACCACCAGAGACCAACCCCTCTCCTCCAGTAACACCATTTCAACAACACTTTCAATTAATAAAACGAAACAAATTTGTTTTACAGGTTTCCAAACAATAACTCAGCTTAAGGAACATACTATTTATTTGTATCTTCAAAACAGAAGGAAAAGGTAAGGATTTAGCAGTTTGGCAAGACTTAGTTTGCAACGAGAACAGCAAGTAAAACCTAGAACTCTTAACGAGATTTTTGTGAAATTTGACCCAAAGCCCCAAGGAGAAGAGTCCTGGCAGACCTCGGCTCAAGGAATTGTTAAGACCATCATTATTTGTGTTGCAGAAAGACAATATTTTTTCATCTGTCAGAGCAGTTCTAGTAGAGCTGGACTAGAAATTGATCTGAAATCCATACACCGGCTGCACAACCAACGCAAAATGATTTCAACATTCTTGAGAGGCACTTGAGTACCAGCCACCAGGAGGACAAAGGTTTATCTTTAAATTTTCCTACCCTTCCCAGCAATAGCACCTCTGAGTTCTTCAGAAGAAATCTGCGTGTTTCTGACGTTGGCATTACTTTTATTTCTTTCAGGCTCAGGGATATTACCTCTGGACCAAGTATTACATGAAATGGGAAAACTGCAAAAGCAATACTATACACTGAGGAAAAACAAGGCAGTAAATTTGGATTCTCTTCTAATCTAATAACATGAGAAAATGCTGAACGAAGGAGAAGCAGAAAAAAAGAAACTGTAATTTACATATTCATTAAGTAATTTGTATAATCAGAAGATTTAAAAGGTCATTATTGGAACACCTGCCTGTTAACAGATGTAGAAGAATGAAGGCCAAAGAACACAGTTTTTATAAAGATGTTGATAGATAAACAGTTGGCAGATCCACAGGTACCTGCTGTGGCAGCGTTAGTCTTTTTGGCTCAGGCTACTGTTGTGGATAAGGTAAATCTTCCGGAATTCCTGCATCCATACACATACTGGCTTTCCTGTTGCAAAGCCTGACAGTTGTTTATTAAAAATGTGGTTGCTTTTAAATAACAACATTCCAGCTAAATAAGCTTTTATCCAGTAGGGAAGTTTTACACACTCAGGTCAAGTATGAATTCAATGTAAATCAGGATGAAAGTGATTCGTTGCACTCGATGGAGCAGATACTAGAAAAAAAGGCTTACTCTTACCACCGAAAGAAAACCAGCACAGTAGATGCCTGCTCAGGTAGACGGGGGTACAGCACTGTGCACAAATCTTAATCAAGAATGAGGAGTCTTGATTAATTTCCTGTCTTAATTTCCTAAATTTGTTAATTTCCATTGCAGTGCCACGCAGTAACACTGGAGACCTCAAGAAGCCGTTTGCATCGACACGTAACTGCAGATAACCAAGTGTTAGATACCCAGCTCTAAGCTGGTCACCGTGTGGTACTTTTAGTCCGTGGCTGAATCATTTTCTGGGGATTCCTGTTAGATCTCCATCTGAAACAGACAAAAATACAGCATTAGGAGCTGTGCTGGCTTCGGATTTATCTTCCTGTCCCTCTGTTAATTTTTTCTCTCTTTTCCTTACAATTTTGTTTTACAATTATTGTTATTTCTTTTTAACTTTTAAACTGTTTCTATCTCAACACATGAGTTTCTTTCTGACTTTTACCCTTACAATTCCTTCCCATCCCACTGCGGGGCGGGGAGGGAGGGAGCAGCTGTGTGGGGTAAAACCCCCCCATGAGCTTAGACATCTAATTTACAGATATCTCAGTTAAGGCAAAATAACATTCTGCAATCAGCATTCTATTACTAGTCTTAGGAGAGCATCTAGTTGCATTAGCAAAATTAAATAAGTGGTTTACCTCTGCATTATCTGCATCATTAGTATTAATTTATAAAAATAGCTAAATATAAAATAATTTAACTTATGTATTAATCAAGTATATATTTAATAGCTAGGGCATTTCCCCTTCAGTACACTTGTCACTGGGTCACACGAATAGTCAGGTTGAGAGGGAGCTCGGGAGATAATCTGGTCCAGTCCCCGGCTCGAGCAGGGCTAACTTCAAAATGATGAGATGATGGTCAGGGCCTTGTCAGTCAGGTTCTGCACGTCTCCAAGGATGGATGTTCCACAGCCTTTCTGAGCAACCTGTGCCTGTTCTGCTTCCAGTTTCAATTCACTTTCATAAAGAAATTTTTTTTTCTTATGTCCAACAAGAATTTCTCTTGCTGTAAGTTGTTTCTGTTGCCTCACATTGTCTTCACGTGTACCTCTAATAAAAGTCTTTTCTTAACCCTCATCCAGGTAGTTGAAGACAGCAATAAGACCACCCTTCTGCACTGGCCATGCTGGTACAGAGGATTAGTCCGTTGCAGGTAGAAACGTGTCTTTGTTGAGCATAACAAGATTCATTGATCCTTAAATGCAGCTTGTCAGGACCCCACTGAATGGGGCCACCCCACCCCTCAAAGTATCAACCATTGCTCCCAAGTCAGTGTCATCTGCCAACAGACTGAGGTTGCATTTCATCCCATTGCCCAAGCTTTTAATAAAAATGTTAAATAATATTCGCAGCAGTAGCTGCCCTGGGGAATGCCGCAAGTAACCGGCTTTCAATCTGACAGTGTAGCATCATTCTTCTTCAAGTCTGATGGTCCAGTCCCTTTCCCACCCACCTTCTAAGTTCAGCTCTCTCCCCCTTGGCTCTAGGGACGCTACAAGCCCATGTACAAGTCTTTGCCAAGGACAGGAAAGATGGTGTTCTCTGCTCTCCCTTCTTCCACAAAATGGAGGGAAAGGAGGTTGGTTAGGCAGAGCTTGCCCTGGTGAATTCATGACGGCTATTCTCAATCACCATTTTGTCCTTCATGTGTCTTGAAATTAAATTAATTTCCATAACCTTAAAGAATACGCTGCATAGCCTTCCCAGGGAGTGAGGGTACGTGCTACCTCAGTCTCCAAGTATATAAGATACAATTACTTTTTTATAAAAAAAAAGATATTGATTTTACACCCCCCCAAATAATACATTTTTATACAGAATAACCTCTTTACAGCTGTTTGAAAAATCTTTACTATTACATGATTTCTGTACACACTTTTATACATTTTTCCTGCTTTATATGTACAGAATAACAGAAAACAAACTTTAACAATTGATAAGTTTACAGGATAATCTTTTTAAAAAAGCAATACATCTTTCTTCCTTTAATTTTCATGACAAAAGCTTCCGTGTGGTCAAAGATTCAACAAGTCATCCAAAATTTTCAAAGATGATTCATACAGGATTCTGAAAAGGCATAAAACAATGCATAACAGGATTAGATATGCCAAATGCTAAATCAATCCTCGACTATTTGATTCCCAGAATATAGCTACCCCATGATTTCTGTGACAAGTTACTCCCTATTAGTTTAAGTATTAAATATGCCTTTACAAATTACGTTTAAAATAGCCGGGGTTTTTTTTTCTTTCAACTTTTCCATTTTTCTGGCATTCAGCTCTAGCTATAGCGTGATCTACAGCAAGACAGTTTAAATTACTATGTCAATTCAGGCACATTTTCTAATATTTCATCATCTATTTAAAGAACCCACTCGTTTTCTTCACAGCATTTTTACTCTTTTTTTTCCAAACATAAATAGTCAAATCCTTTACCGCAAATTCATACTAATGCCATTTTCATTTATTTCCTTCCTTTCTCCCTCATTCTTCAGTCTTCACCACTTTTCTCCCCCCGCTCTGGCATTGTTTTTTTTACAAGCCTGAGCTTTCCGGCTTGTCCTTCGCAGCAGCCTGCGTCAGCTGCACGTACACCCACTTCAGCCCCTTTCTGCCTCTCTCTTGTCTCACATCACTCCAGAAACAGTCTCAGAGTTCAGCTCTGAACTTTCCGTTTGGCAGGCCCTTTTTATTTTCTTGCGTTCCCTGACACAGTCACTCACGTAGCCTTTGTAGTTGCATTGTCACGCAACTTCTTTTAACACTGCTGTAAAATATCCTCAAAACACAAAAATGGGCACTTTGATCTCCTGCCAAAATATTATTTTACTGTTAACCACCATAAACTTCATCCTTCATGTTACTTTTGTAAGATTCTGTCACTCGTATTTCTCAAGCATTTTTTTCTCTATATTTTTATTATTGTAGTCCCAGACTGCTGCCCCAAATAAGCAAGGTCAGTCGTTAATCATGACAAATTAGAGCTTTCACCATGAGACACCAAGACCTGACATACAAGAGGCAGCTCTGGATCTCCCCAGCAGCGCATTGGGTGTTAGGGCTCCCCGAACTCAGGCCGCCACCGCTCTGTCTCATGCTCCTCTCTATAATGCCGTATCCTTTAAGCCATGATGGAATCCCACTGTCAAAGTTATTATTACAGTGTACTATAAAATCAGTATAATTACTTGAGAACTATGGTTTTAGGCACAATGCTACATTGTATAAATTTTATTCCGTTAGCATTTAAGGCTAATAAAACAATGGATGTGCAAAGTGGGACCACGCACCTGCCGCCCATTGGGCAGGAAGGCGCCGTTCAGAACAACTGTACGCCTCCCCAGACACATCTCAGCCAGCTTTACCCGGGACCTTTCTAGTCAACTTGTAGATAAGTGGCAGACAAATAATACACAAAGTTCTATCACAAAACAATTCAAGAACCATTATTTACAGATTCAACGAGAGCGCAGTGAAGAGTTTGGGAAGCTAGCTAAATGATAATACTCAAGAACTATCTTTCACTAGCTAAATTCTAACACCCCTATATCAAAATGCTAATTAAAGTGAATACAAAATATTAAGTAAGAGGTATTATTCCATAGCACATTTCATCTTATAGAACATGGAACATTTTGTCTAGCCTCCAAATCACTGCATTGACAGCTTTATCCATGTTTTTTTGCCAGGCGTAAACATTTGCGTTTTATAAACTAAACAAATGTGTGTGCCATTACTCTTGAGGAAATTCTCTCAATATACAATATGTTGCCCAGAATTTTTAAGTGCACTGAACAGCATTTTAAAAATAATAGACCCACAGGGCCACCTTAAACTGCTCACTCAGCTGAAGAGGGAAGAGTAAATTACAATGAAAAGTTTTGCTTCTGAATTAAGTGCAGCAATTCCTTGTTTAAGGGCAGCACTTTAATTACTACACCAGACAGCATTTTTACTTGTTTCTTTCTTTGCCAATATGTAGCAGATAACTTCTAAGTCTAAATTTAAGATGCTGGCACAGAATGCCAAGTCTCTTAGGAAATTAAAGAATGTCACTATTTCCTGGTATACCTGGGTATTAAATAAAATAATCCCTCAAGGAGTTATGATGAGTAATGCATCCAGAAGCAAAAAGTAATACTACTATTAAGTATGAGTTAAGAAACGAGGAATATATTTTAGAATGCATTAGTGCAGCACTGTGTGTTATAAGGCTGTGCTCAGAGTAATGATCAGAGATCTAGCTTGCTGCATACCATAACTAAAATTTTGGAGTTTGGCAAGTGGAGTAGGATGATAAAATCATTTACAAACAACAGAGCGCATTTCAGACTGTATATAAGCACATTTTAGTTATACATTTGCACACGAGTAGTAGTATAGTACTAGTCCTATGCTAGAGCATGACAAATGGCATGTCGGAAGACACTAGGGGCCCAGCCCAGTCCAACGTTCTGTCTGTCTGAGAAAGTGCAAACACGCTGTAAATTAGTGAAGCAAAACCTGGTCATTAAAGAACTTCCCCCTAACCTTTTTTCAGAATAAATTCTTTTAGCCTTCAGGAGAGAGAAAAAAAACCCAACACACCTGTACAAATATGAATCCTCCCCAATTCTGCAAAGCCCTGTGACAGCATCTAAATTTTGTTATCATATTGCAGTTCTGATTCTTGTGAAAAATACTTCCGTTCATGATGTTTGTACTCCTAATCTTTTAATTTTATCCGCAACTGTCCCTTGGGTTTGTGTTATACAAAGGCAGCCATTCATATATCATGAAATTAAAACGCTGTGTAACATCTTACGCTCTCCATCCGTCCCAGCTTCTAGGTTGATTTGTCCCAGTTCACTGGGCAGAGATGATCACATAGATTCATAAACAATTACCTGTGTTCTTACAGAAATTTATAGTCAGTAGTGCACTCAAGTGGCAGCAATTGCACATTTTAATAGGCCTATTTATTTAATCGTGTTAAGATTTGCTTTAATTTCTCAGCCTTTTCTACTGTCTTGATTAAAACACGTGCACAACTGGATCGTGATACTCTGCTGCTCACCTTTCTTTTACAGATCATTATTATTTTTAAAAATATTCTACTAGAGTACTTGGCAGCCCAACGTTAAATGATTTCATGGCAAATAAAAAAAATTGGGTTTTGTTTATTTTTATTTGATTTTGTTTCTAAGCTAGGTGCCAACCAAAAGAAATTTGTCACAGCTGAGCAACTAATTAAAAATATCCACCCAGGAAGCAGAGTCACTCTGAGTTTTAGAAGTCCAATTATGTAGTGATTTTTTTTTTTAATAAGATATTTTTTGGTTCTTTATCAATTTTATGTTACATGAGCACAATGTCCTCTGTGGAAACCACTCAAAGTCTTGACAGCAAAATTTCTGTTTTCTATTTTCTTATGTCAGACAGGAAATGGGAGTGAAGGCTTTGATATTTTTTTTCCCTTTTGTTTTTTAAATAAATCTCTTATTTGACAGTACTTAACTGAAATGGCTCCTATGTCTTTCTGGTCTAGTTCTTAAGTTTATATATCTCTCTAAAGAGAGTTATGTAATACCCTTTTGGCTCTGATATAATAACAGATTTAAATGAATGAGTGCATATTCTGTTAGCAACAACACAGCTACTCTATCATATTGTCCTGAATATCAGGCTTTTCTTTTTCCTGGAAAAATCCAATTTACCTTCTGCGCTCCTGAGCCAAGTGGATATTTAGTATACAGCCCTCAAAGTCCTACCACTGCCAGAACACTTCGTGTAGCTGTTGGGCTTCTTGACACAAGTGGAAACTCTAAGAATTTGAAGGAGGGAAGGAATACAGCTCATGTTGCCTCCTTGATAAAGTCTTATTTTTCAGTGGCATGTCATAACTTTAGTATTGGCTTTAAATCAGTGACACCAATTCAGTCACAGCACGGCCACCAAAGGTCTGTGTCTAGTCATTACAACGCCAGAGAACAACACACCTCAGGCTAGTGATCCACCAGAAGAGCGTGCTGCGGAAGTGTCCTTAGGTCTGAGGGGCCAGGCGATGACCTCAAATGAAGCAGGGTATTTTTTTGTGCTTCGTTTTTTAATTTAAAAATCTTTCTATTCTACATCCATTGTTTGACTGAATAGTAAGGATCAATTTGAGGAATTAAAGACTGCAAGGGCCTCTGCATGTTCGGGCCACTGTGGTGCATTAATAACTTTCTCAGTACTTTTGGATGAATGTCCATAACCATCGTTTGTTTTCTTCATATTCTATGTTTGTGCTTTTTAATGTCTACTTTGCATGTTTTCTAATTTCATGGCGAGTTCAATAACTAGGCAGAAATCAAATGTTACCAAATTTTTAGACTTAAGCAAGTTTGAAACACTTAAGGCTAAAGCATTTACCATGATTGTCTATCTTAGGCAGGTCTGAAATAAATGATTGCAAATACAGTGTAACCAATCACTTCCAAGAAACTTATGCCCCAAAAATCTGAAAGTCAACCAAATACGACACTGAAATTGCAAAGAAAAGCAAAATAAAGTCGCCTGTGGAAAGGTCTTAAAGTTATTGTCATATTCAGTTAAATTTTTACCATCTGCATAGCTATGGATTCATAGGTCTAATACCAAAATGTGGGAGAATAATGCTTTGTTCTACATCTGCTGCTAACGGAACTGAATTTCAGAACTGAATCCTGCAATATTCAGGATCAAGTCGTAACACATTGAAATTAAATGCAAAAACCTAAACTATAAAGATCGCAATCACAGCAAATGTACGGGCAGGAAATCTAATACTACCCTGGGCTCAATACCTCATCATTCTTTTACCCACTATTTTAAACCTTGCAATCTTTCAGAGCGCTCTAACCGTATTATGCAAGTACAAAACGCAGCGAATTATTGCAGAGAGGGTACAGGAGAGGTTAGTGTTCATTTTCCACAGCACATTTACCTTTCAGTGCTGCTAGATTCTCCTGCAGCAGCATCCTTGCATGTTAGCAGGGACCTTTGAATGGCAGGTGCAATATCCTTTAGAAGTGAAGTTTTGTGCTTACCTATTTGAAATAAGATTATGTTGAAGAGTTGGAAGAAAATAATGATTTATCAAAAAAGAAAAGCCCTGCATATTTTAAATTTTTTTTTAACATAAAAGATTGTTTAATGAAAGATCAGATATTAAATTCAATTTTCACTGTTCTGGATTAATTACCGTGTGTTTCAGCCAATCATAATATAGGCATGGACCCTACGAGTTAGCACAGTTGTCTTTTTAAATTCATTACACAAAGATTGAAAGTCCAAAGCTTAACAATGTGATTTACAAGTGATATAACCTTAAATCCTGTAGAAAAATGGTAAGTTAACAGGATAAGTACCCATTGAATTGTATAAGAGCTTCTTTCAAAATGTAGCACATAAGAAAAAAAAATAGACAAAAATGGTTTGACTGACCTTTAATTATAATCACAATGCAGACACTAGCTGTTAGACTAAAAATCCCTTCAATTTCTTCAGAGAGAATGCATTCCATTAATTCATTTAAAAATGACCTAAGGAAAAAATAAAGCAAAGATACATTGTAAATCATGTTTCTTTCAAAATAGAACTGAAGACAACAAGTTTATGATTATGCTACCCTGCTACCTCAGCTTCTGAGAGACCACGCAGGACAAAGCAGTGGTTATTGGGTAATTGAAGACTACGTGCTGCTTCTGGAACTGAGACTATCTGAGTTTGCAGAACGGTAAATTGCTTAGGAAGAAAATTAAAAAGTTTGTACACAGAATACGTAGCGGTTAAGAGAAATGAAGCGCTCGTGTAATTTGTGTTGAAGTTTCTAACTTCAATTTCTACTGAAGTTTAAAAGAACATCTTATGTGACTCCAATGGTTTGTTAGTAACTACTCATGCCCTTAAAACTATTACTACTTGCAGACTGATTAGAAACTGGAGTTTAATTAACACTTTGGTCTAAAATATTTATCTCAAAAATTGAAATAGATGGGTTTCCAACTACAAAAGAATGAAGAACATTTATAACTAAATATAGCCCCAAAACACTTCCAAACTGCATTTTAGATATTCAAGTATGGACAGACCAACAGAATCAAAACAACTGTTCATTTTAAAGTCTGAGATAAATGCTAACTCTATAAGTATCTTAAGAGACTCACTTTTAGCAAGCAATGATAGTATTACCAGCAAACTTTAGAGGTGTTTTGGGACATACATTAAGAAAAAAGAAGCAAGGGAGTCAAGGAAGATGTCTACCAACGAAACTAAACTGCAATACGGAATAAGGCAATGTTACGGAATGAAACCACTAATTGGTCATTATAGTGTTTACGGTAAAAATAACAAATTTAACTCAGAAGCAATTCACAAAACCAGAGAAAAGTAAAAGAACAACAGGGATAAAGCAGAAGCCGGACAAGATTTGTAATCCTCATACTCCTCAAGGCACAAACCTAAATGCTCTGTGACGAACTAAAGGGGAAACTGAGAGCAGCAGACGTTTCAATAACTTTCCCTAAAATATTTCAAAATACCTTTGGCAATATTATTATCTGTTACCAAAACTGAGCATCGTAAATACCCAGTTCCGACTTTAATTGTTCTTCTGGCTTTTATTGTGCTAAGGTATGAAAATGAAAGATGCAATTAAGAAAAGAACCAACCTCCACTAGTGATTCAGTAAGTAAGCCTCGTAGAAGCTCAAATATTGCTTCAAAGAGAACAACAAAACCTCTTTAGGTTCTGAAATACATATTATGAAGTCACTCCTGCATTGCATTGATTTTAGTATACCATTGGGGATTAATTTGACCAAGTATCGATTCCATTTCATATTGCTCTTAAATTTTTAACTGATAGTATTCCAATCAGAGTCTTGACTTTATTGTTATCACTGTTAAGATCAGTAGGCACAATCTTTAGTTCCATAAAGGAAGACTGTAGTTTTATTGCCCTGTAATAAGACTCCCTGCAGACCCAATGCAGGTGCCTTTCCCCACCTCCCTCTCAAGAAGGGTCCCATGAGCCTGCAGGCAGAGATAAAATAGAATGGAACAATTTGCTATTTACAAATACATGGAAGTTAAAGAGATAAGTAATTGGTTCCTGTACAGATCATTCCCTACTAAAGGAAAGGATACTCACACAATTGGTCAGATATTGTCAAGTCACTCAGTACTATCACTGCTATATGGACTGAAATTCAGTGCTAGAGAATGACTAATTAGTAACTGAAAACATAATAGACGCTGCAGAACCTGGTGCAAGATGACTGTGTGTTCACTGAACAGATTCTGCAGTGTCAAAAGCTCTGACATTCACGTTGGTGTGGAAAGATGTTAATTCCTGAGATATTGAACGATTTACTATTGGAATCCAATTATGACCTATCAATACAGATTAATAAAAAAAAACAGTGTTAACAGTCTAGATGCACCAGTGGAACCAGATATAAATTATCTCCTGACTTAAATCTTCTTCGCACCAAAAGACAAATACTAGATATATGTTTATCAAAGTACTCATAGAAACAATGTGGTCCAAACTAGCAGCTTTCTCCATCAAGAATAGACAAGATTCTCCTTGACCGCTATCAGGAAAAGTTTCAGAGGAATAAATTGAATTTCTGCATCTCTTTTCAGTAGAGGTGTGTAAAATAATTGTGTTTCCCTAAAATAGAGTACCTTGATGGACAGCTGCTGCCTCACAGAAGAACAAGATTTGGATTAGGAAACCTATTGCTGGACTCTCTGAAGTCCTTTGTTTGGCAAGTTCAACTAGAACTAGAGATGGATTGAGAAGTGAAAAATCTCATGACAGCAGAGACAGGAATATGCCTGTCAGATGAGGAAGTTAAGAATAGGAGTTAGTTGTCATAAGTCATGGAGAATGATAGGACTTCCAAGGACTTCACATTAACCCCTTGATCATGCAGAATAACACTGGTGTGTATAGTCACATTTATATAGTAAATAAAAATTGAATAGGAGCAAACTAAGCACTGAACGATAACAAAATTAACTTGTGACAATTTTAGAAGATATCCAGGGTACCCACTAAACATAGCAAATAAAAAAACCAGTTTATGTCTTACAAAAATTAGGTAACCCTACTTTTGGGGGCTTTTAAGACTCAGATACTTTAAAACTATTTTAAATTTTGTGATTTTAATACAGCTATAGTACATTTGTCACCTCATTGCAATTAAAGGATTAATGCTATTTCTGGTAAATATTTTACATAATCTAAATACCTCTATATTGAGGGGACTAATATTTATAACTATCTTATGAAAGACACAAGCCAAGATGTATGATTAAAGAATTCATTTCAATTAACAGTTTTGTAAATAAGAAGCACTCTTAGAAGCAGTTAAAAAATGGAACCAACCCCCCCCAGACAACACCTACAAGCAACATGTCAAGAGAAAAGGATTTTGAAGTAGCACAGGTAAATTTAATAAGCATCTAGTTCCTCAAAACTTATTTGAATTTAGAAATTAAAACTTTATCGATGACATATAAGCTCTTCTATAGTAGCAACAACCTTGGAAAAATAAATGTAGAAACATTTACCTGACAACATTAACTGACTTCATAATTATGGCCATTAAACTGCTTGAAAGAGGAGGAAGGTCTGAAACCGTCTTTGGTATTGTTAAGTCTTTTTCACTGGAAGCCTAAAAAAAGAAAAAAGTCAACAACTGCTGGAGATCAAGAAGTGTATGTATACAGAAAACATCAAAGCAAATCTGTATTTCAATAATTACACTAACCAAGATCTATTCTTAAATAATTAGAAGAAACATTCCTGTGTGTTCTTTGAATAGCCTTAATCCAATTGTGTGTGTCCAAATAAACAAAACAAATTTAAATTAGAAAGGCTAAAACTAAACCAAATAAACAGTATTTGTACCAAGGCATATATTCTCCACAGTTCTGAACAGAAGTTTCATTTAACTACATTGTTGGCCACTATTTATAAAGGCACAGCCTACTAAACTCAAATGAGTATCCTCTGTGTCTCCATGTTTAATGTGCAGCCATAATTTCTAAAAATAACTTAAGTGACAGCAATTCCCGATTCGGTGTCTCAGCTTTTTTTGGTACGAAGTTCTGGGGCCCCTCTGTCCAAGAGGGACATTGAGGTGCTGGAGCATGTCCAGAGGAGAGCTACCAGGCTGGTGAGGGGTCTGGAGACCAGGTCGTATGAGCAGAGGCTGAGGGAGCTGGGCATGTTTAGCTTGGAGAAGAGGAGGCTGAGGGGAGACCTCATTGCCCTCTACAACTCCCTGAAAGGAGGTTGGAGAGACGTGGATGTTGGCCTCTTCTCCCAGGTGAAGAATGACAGAACCAGAGGAAATGGTCTGAGGTTGCAGCAGGGGAGGTTTAGATTAGATATTAGGAAGAATTCCTTTACTGGAAGAGTGGTCAGGCACTGGAACAGCCTACCCAGAGAGGTGGCTGAGTCACCATCCCTAGAGGTATTTAAGCAACGCCTACATTTGGCACTTCAGGGCATGCTCTAGTGGCAGAGATTGTAAGTTGTTTGGTTGGACTCGATCTCAAAGGTCCTTTCCAACCATGAAGATTCTACGATTCTGGCAAGTATTTAGTTAGAACTGAATTTTGATTTACTAGTACAATAACCTGGGGCAGGGAAAACCCCAGCTCAGATGACTCACTGCAATGAACGTTCATAATCTGTGAATATGAATTTGCAGTATCATTCAAGACTATAAACTTTTATTCTGCTGCATGAATAAAGAGCATGTTCTCATCCCACAGCTGATACATTCATATTTGCAGGTAAAGCTCTGGTATTGTTTCAGTTCCTTCTGTAATGCTGAATCTTAGAAGCAGCTCTGCCGTACTCTGTACTTTCTGGCAATCTTTTATTGCTCTGTTTCTGACTTATCTAGCAACCAGAGTAAGAGCCTCTTCTAGAGAACCTCTGCTCTTCCTTGTTAGTTCTCAAAGCTTCCTGTCTTACTAGCCATATTTTCTCCTAACACTACATGCATTAGTAACATACGTTGGGAATGTTACCCTTCTCCTTCAAAGACAGTAATGGTTCCTTGAACTTTTAGTACATACGATAACCTCTGTCTATATATTTTTTTCAGTATTAGAGCTTCTTTCTTTATATTACAGAGAAACTCAGATGAGATATTTGGAAATCCTCTAGACAAAACCACTGAGGAACAAAAACCAGATATGGTATGAGAAATGGATCTGTATTGAAGCAGAGAATGCAGAAGTGACCAGTGCCAAGCAAGACATCAGCCTGCTTTGGAACAGGATTACGGAACCTTATGGGACAGTTCCAAGAATAGGGAACAGGAATCTTTCAGACATCAGTGGTTCACTAACGCTGGGTGCGACGAAGTGAGGTGCATTTAGAACAATCACTCTTCCTCCTCTTTTCCCTGAGCTTTTATAGCTGAACGCAACATCGTATGGTATGGAATATGCCTTTGGTCAGTTTGGGTCAATGGTCTCGGCTGTTGCCCACATGCTTACTTTTTTTTAGGGCAGGGGTGAAGGGAAGAGAGAAAACCTTGACACTCTGAAAGCCCTGTTCAGCAACAGCCAAAATGAACTGCTGTGCCCTCAACTGTGTTTTAGCCACAATATGAAACCACAGCACAGTAGAGACCAATGGGAAGAAAGTTAACTCCTTCCCAGCCAGACCCAGTACAAATACACAGAGAGAACATCTCAAAAAACATGTGATTAATCTCTAACACTGCCTAATTTCTAAATTCTTCTGTGAGAGGCAGATAGTGAACTAGGTATCAGGACAACTCAGTTCTTACACTGCCGTATTTGTAAGTTATGGAAAATAAAATTTCCTGTTTGTTCCATGCCAACACACAAAATCTTTATCTGCAGTACTAAGATCATCCTTTCTGAACGCAACTGTATTGTTCCAACAAAACATTTACAAGGCAGTAGGTGTAAAAAAAGCGAGCATTAACTTTACCTTCTGTAGCACATAATTTATCTCTGCTACTATTGCAGCCAGGAGAGTAGAGAATACACCTTGGTGAACTGCCGGGCAAGATGAATGCCAGCGCTGGACTGTATGTATGAATTCTCCAAGAGGGATTTCAATAGAGTGGATCAACTAAAACCAAAGAAAAACAGATCATTTTTTTCAGATTGCCTGAGTACAATTGAAATATTTCAGCAAACTTCTCTGTGAAGAAGTGCAGATCACACTTTGAAAGCTATTGAGGTATTCTAGTCACCTGGGATCGGAAAAAGAATCACTAACACGGTTGGGAAGCCTACTCATAAATTTGGGAAAAACATACAAACCAACGGCTGTAACAAAAAAGAACTGCAATGTTTTTCAGAAGTCCATAAAAGCAGACCATCACATTTTCCCGATCCACCCATCTCAGTACTATCTATACAAGAAGTTAACTTTTCTGTGAAGGTAGGAAGTTTTAAAGAACTTTAGGACATCATACATATTTTGAAGCTGGTA
Source organism: Rissa tridactyla (assembly GCF_028500815.1). Lineage (NCBI taxonomy): Eukaryota > Metazoa > Chordata > Aves > Charadriiformes > Laridae > Rissa > Rissa tridactyla. Next base: position 157,090,200 of record NC_071467.1, on the reverse strand, counting down.
TAATTCAGGCTGAAATAAATAAATACAAGAATGACAATTTCTCCTCCCTCCCAAGATTATAATATGTATGTAATCAAATCCTTTGCTCTGGAATGAGCAAGTTCGTTTAATTGCAGATAAGTTAAATAACCTATGAGTACTAGGGTAGTTCAGGATCATTGATAACAGGGTTAACATTGTTCTCCATTTTACTGTTTTTTCTGTCATGATGAAACCAGCAACGGATTAAAAAAAAAAAAAACCCATCAGTAACAAGGAAATTTAGAAAGTTCAACTGAAAATTTAATCAGATGTCGACTCGAATAATAACCTCAAAACATCTAACACAGTTGCATAAAAAACATGGATACATCTACACATTAGGTAGCAATTTCAAGTGTAATGTGATACCTGAATCCCTTCTTCCTGCTGTTTCTTGAGTCTACGTGCCACGCATTCTAAAACTTTCTGGAAGACTGTCTGTACAGCATAGAGAAGATTTGCCACTTCATCTGTCTCAGTATTCTGAGTTAAAGAAGCTTCAGTAATTTCTTTTAGAGAATACAGTAATACTGGAGCACAAAAGCCACCTCTCTCTAGGAAAAGAGATAAATACCACCATATAAAAATTGTAATGAGATATTCTTCAGGTACAAGCTTAGAATGAAACTCAGTTATATACCATAAATAGCTATAGTTTACAAGTGTAGACGATATATTCAGATTCTGAGAATCCTCATCTGAAGTATTCATACAGTTCAATCAATATTTTAAGTATAAATCCAGCGTTCCTTCCAATTCTTGAAGTATAGGGATTAAAATTGTAGATTCTTCATGAACTGAGCTCTAATTTTGTCTGTACTGTAGATGTAAACTTTCCAAATGTGAGCCAACTTTAAATAGTGCTACATTGTTTTTTCCTAAAGCATAATGATGTATATTTACCAATATACATATATCACTTTATATATATTAAAAACTGCTTTATGTATACATAAAAAACCTTATATAGTAATAACTGGAATCTAAGAGCAAGGAAGAGACATCAGTTATCAACAGTAATATGGTTCTGGGTTGGTTCTCTGTTCATTTTCACTTTTCTGAAAAGCTGCTGCGACTTTTAACCATAGAATCATAGAAAAGTTTGGGTTGAAAGGGACCTTTAAAGGTCATCTAGTATTGTGAGTATATATATACACACACATAAATACACATGTATATATATATACATATATACACACACATACACAAATATGTATATATACATATACAGATATACACACACACATACCCCATATTACTGGTACTAGCTAGCATAAGCTGTAAACACTATTTTTTGAGAAACAGACTCCAAAATGCTAAAAGCAATAGTTCTGTTAATATAAGAAGAGTCAGCTAAGTGTATATGGAGATGTTGATGTTAGTGCGAAATATCGTACCTGTTTGTATAACTGAAAGAGCCATATCTAAAAGCTGTGCTTGAAACGCGATATCGCCAAGGCCAACCATTATGACATCTTTACATACTGTCAGGTAGGCCTAGAAAAGAGATGCAAAAGTATATGAGAAACAAAATGTATATAGAGTAACTGTTCAGTAAAACCTAAAAATAATAAAATTGCAAAATCTTAGCCAAGTTCCCCAGAAAGCTGGTGCATCTACTTGGAGTTACTCAGTTCTCAACCTCTGAAAAGCATAAGTTTCCAAACAGTTTTCCAAATGCTTCCATTGCCCTTTCCTCCAGTAAACACAGTTTCTCAAAAGGCAATAAATCCTCTCTCTTTTTGCTCAGGCTCAGATCAGAAGCATTGATACTTAACATTTACCAAGGCAGAATATGACGTCTCTGCCTATCTTGAATAGCAAAATTAAAAACAGAATACAAAAAGAGCTTTTCCCTACAAACTCACACACGTTACATACTAAGCAGATTATAATACTATGTACCAACAGAGTAGAGCAGAGAATTTTTAACCAGTCTATGTATGCGTGAGCTGGGTAGTTCATGGAAACTGACTGCAACTAAAGTTAGTCCTAATCTTACCCTTGACCAAAACCTGAAAGGACTCATATCTCAATGCTAAAATCCACCTTGGGTTAAGTAATATGCCGTGGGAACGTAACAGAAAACAATTCAAAGCTAGCTAAAAAATGCTCACATTATATAAACAAATGCTTTCTATGAAGGGCAAAAGAAGATAAGGGACAAGGGACACTGTCAGTGACAATGCCAGGGTTTGTGTCAAAGTGCCTATCAGCCTTACTCAACAAATCAGTGGCCCAGAGTGAACGGTCCCCCAGTGAATCCCTGCCCATAACAGCAAGTGCAAAACAGAGTAACAGACCAAGCAGAGAAGGAAGCATGAAATGGGAAAGAATGGGATACGTCATGGGGAAAGTGATAGAGAAATGTAAGTGGAAAAACAAGAGGCATCCCAGTCCCCTCTGAAATGCAACAGCATTAAAGAAGCAACTGTAATTATGGTATATGATATGGATATTTTGAGACTAGGTTTGCTTTTAATGCCAGTGTTGCTACCAAATATACACTCCAAACAATTAAAAAGCACAATCAATACCTCATTCCAATAAAAAACAGTATACAAGGTGAGAAGCAAATAGGAGCTGCTTAATAAGCATGTGGCTTATTACAGGAGATGCAAGAGGCCTGGATTCTCTTCTTGACTTCCAGACAAGTCACATCAGTCTTTACACCTCACTTTCTTCTCTGGAAATAACGATGCAAACAGACTTTAAGATCTACTACTAAAGATCATTGTGTGTCATTACTGGCTAGTCAAGTAATATGTCAGATGGGTTTAAAGGTGACAACTGCCTATCTTATTGCTTATCAATAAAGTTGCATTTCCATTCTGTATTTAAACCTAGGAAATTGATCGTAAACATTCTGGTAATGTTGGTAAAGATTTTGTTTCTTGTCTTTCTATAAGGTTGAGTTCTGTGGCTCCAAACTTTTGAAAAATCACCATAAAAGAGTTTTGACATGCATACTAAATTTTCCATTCAGAGAGAAAAGACAATAGCATGTAAAACACACAAGAAACCTGTACCAGGAACAACTACAACACTTGTATGAGTTTACTATCTCTTTATACTTTTCAAAAAGCAATTTGGCTGTAGCAGCAGGATTTAGTACAAGACTGATCTCCTCATTAAATTCCCAGATAACTCACACCCTTCCTCTCTGCTGACTTCCAAAGATATGTTCTATGGGACTTAGCACTAGAATGAAGCATACTGAATTCCTCAAGGTATAATTTTACCTCTTTCTTTTGGGAAAGCAGGAAGGAAAGAAAGGAAGGAAGGAAGCAAGAAAACATGATTAGATTTGAATCCTCTCTCATAATCACACAACCTTCCTGGCCCTCTAAGTCATCTATTGTGCTATCCAACACAACGAATGCACCTCAGTGATTCTACGTCATTTCCAGGACCTTCTATGCTACGGAAGAACAGGCTATTAAGTGCTAGCAAACCACGTAACTATGCCCTTGTTTCCAGCAACTAATTTTCTTCTTTTCAGAACTGAGATTCACTGACAATCTTAACTTTATGTTAATGCACTTTTAATAAAACAGTATAAACGTTACCTTTATTCAATATGGGGGATGAGAGACTGAGGGCAAGAATTACTTGTTAGAAACCTAAAATTTGGGAGACCCAGGTTACATCACCTGCTGTGCTAGAAGTTTCTTGAGTGGGCATTTTCACAAGCGTGAAACATAAAACATGTCAACAGATATGATGAGAATATATATTATGCACTGCTAGGTGAAAAAAGTTTAGATAAGAAAAAAGTATTATTGCCTCCAACTACTTGATTTAAGTGCTCGGGTATGCACAATTACATTTCTATATTCCTATGTTTATAAAATATAAAGGTTATAACTAAACTCAAAGCAATTTAAAAAAAAATAATTGTGTGATTTTAAGCAATCAAAACTGTAGCCTCAGAACAATCAAGACTGTATTTCATTAGGTCATTCACTTGCTGGACTCCAAACACTCCAGTGCACTGTGTTCGTCAATATACGGTTGCTACATATATGGCTTTTCATATTGGCAGCAGTTTGATGTACGTTATAAGAGACCTCTAACCTGGATAATTAATTCAGAAACGTTACTGTGGTTTGGAATGCCATCCTCTTGATCGCTTGCTAGTATAAAAGGTACAACTTGACTTTCTATCCAAGCACCTGTCTCCTTCAGAAGAGAGAGGTACTCTTTTCCTTCTTCAGAAAACTGGAAAAAAAATAAATTACAAGTTGTTTACCAATGGTCTTCCCAATTCTTCTGGAATTTCCTTATGCTGTCAGCTGTAATTCCAGCTTACACTGAAAAGGTATACCTTGTTCTGAAGATGAATACTCAACCTGCAAAAGAGGCTGAAGGCTCTTAGGCTAGTTGCTTGATTGCAGCTACCAGAACCTGCATCAGTTGCTTTCAGAACTGAGCCAAGAACCTCCTGAAATATCAAGGTTTACATTTATATTTTCCAGAAAATCTTTTCAAATGTGTCTTTTCTCAGCAGCTCTAAACAAAAAACTTAAAAAAAACCCCAAACAAACCACCAAACCGCTCAAAAACACAAACCTGGAAAAAACCCGAAAATCAAAAAGCCAACAGGTATGTTTTCAATTTCTCTAACTTGCAATTGATTTTCAAGCTATTCCTTAAGTGTACATTCCAAAGCTCAGGTGTCCCTTAAAAATGCTCACCACTAGACCACAAAAATTTTGAGACACCTAAAAATGACAAGCTGGTTAAAATCTGCCATCTACAAACAATTCTGAACTATTATACTTCTAGTTTAGAATATTTGTTTGAAGTACAAATCAAAAGGAAAATCTTTTAATAAAGGGGATCATGAATCTTATTTTTTTATTCTTGCAGGCCTTTAGTTTGACTCAGGCGATGTATGATACTAAGCACTCTTTTATAAGCAGTGTTTATGGTAAGGAGAATACTACCTTTGCAGCACCGAGAATTTTCAAAAGCTTCATCAGTTTCTTTTTAGGAACAGAGAGTAGGCAACCACGATTAAAAGGATGAGTCAATAAATATTCAATGTAATCAATTGCTAATTCTGGCTTAGATTCTTGTGTAACATGGAGACGTACTCGTCGTTCAGTTGTTTTAATACTCTAAACGAGAAGAAAGCACAAAGACAGTACAACACTTAGTATCTTACTTTACAACTAATTTCAAAGCAGAAAAATAAGGCATTAAAGTGGCTTCTTCTATTAAAAAAAAGCACAATGCCTTTATGAAATCTAGCAATTCCTTAATTCTTTGACATATACATATGCACACCTTTCTTGGGGTTAGTTTGTCAGACAGCCAATCACAGGCTAATTCCATAATATGTCCCACTTGACCCCAGCGACACATGCAGTCTATCAGGGTTGAATATTTGCTTTGGTCAGCTCCATTGTCAATATTTCTGAGTCTGGCGATCACACCACAGCTTAAAAGAACACAAACAAACAGACAGAGACACATTAGCTTTACATCCATTAGCGTAGAAATCATTCAAAGAAAATCAACCAGTACAATATCAAAAAAGATGCACCAATGTCTCAAAGGCATATTTGCACCTCACAGATTTTACTAACGTACTGAATTTGTTTAGTGGATCAATTTATCCAAATGGGTATTTAATATGTTGAGTTGTGAAAAATTAAAAAAATATAGTCAACAAGAGATTTCTTGTCATTCATATTTTGGATTTAAAAATAGTACCTGAATGTAGGAATAGCAGCAGGGGGCATAAAGGATGCCAGAATAACCAATGGAGTCATGCAACGCTCATCCTAAGATAAAAAAAGTAAACTATATGATGTACACATACAGATGCACACAAAGCTAAAGAGAGTACTGAAAAATTATGACTAAATTATCTCAAATTAAGGATTTCCCTTTTTCACTAGAAGTGGAACTGAAAGAAGCTCATAACACGTAGCTTGCAATCTGAAACTTCTGATTCCTATTCTCAGAGGTCAATTATCAATTATCTTATCATTCAGCTTTCTGACAAACCGTCAGAACAACTACCGTGAATAATTATGGCTCCATTAGCTTAATAACCATTGCAAAAGAAATAACAGTTTAGCTTACATTTGCTCTAGCAGAGGCTAATACTTAATTGCACAATCACGACACCATCTAATTCCTCTCAAGTAACTAGTGCCTTAAATGAATATTCATTTCTACCAGAAATGTATAAGACAGACTGTAAAGGAAAGGGTGCTTATCTAACAATGTTAATGTAAAATGCATTACAAGTTGCTATAACACACAAGGTCTAGACCATGACACCGTTTCACTCAGATTATATAGAAAACAATCTATGTGAAAGGCTCTTCAAAAATTGTATACTGTATGCCCAAGCTTCATGAATACAATCAAATGAAATTATTACCTACTTAGACATTTGGAGAGCTAAAGCCTTTTAAAGATGATTTTTCAAAGTACATTTAAAAGCATATTTGTAGCTTTTCAGGAAAGAGACAAGCTGCTTCAATCTGTAGTCTTTTAGAAACTAAGCCTCTGATGACAGGTCTTTTTAGATCCAAGCTGGTTACTCACTGTAAGAATACCAAAGTCAAAGAGGTTGCTTGCTAAAGCTGGTTATCTTGTCTGCTCACCAGAACCTTTCAGGAGGGATGGTACATCCTCTACCAAAAAAGATTTGGAATGTCTTTGAAGACTTCCAAATGCTTTCAGGGTAGAGAGAGCATTTGGTATATTTGTGCTGCAGAATATTATGTAGCAATGAATTGCTTTCCACTCCCTGCATATCTAAAGCAAACTCGAATGTTGTTAAGTATAACAGCCAGCATAACTCAGTGTACTTCAACATAAAAGCCATAAATAAAAAAAAAAAAAAAAAAAAAAAGATGTCCAGTAGATAATCCTTCTAAATGCACTACAGGGTGCAGCAGATACTATTAGCCACTACCAAAAGATCAAGCAGACTGAAAATGACTGATTTTAATTAATTGTTATATCAAACCCAAACAATAAATAAATGCATCAAAAGATCATTACAGAGTAGAATCAAATTAACAGAAACCAAACATAAGAAAGTGAAAAAAGGAGCCTCAGCTGCTTCAGCTGCCTGTTCCAGCAGCTGGATCACAATAAGAAGTGGTGGTAGTAGAGGGGTTTGAGGGGGGGAACAAAAAAAAAATAAAAATGTGGACTCTCATCTACACTGAGTAGTTTTTCTGCAATGGCATATTTTCAGTTACTGATTTCCAAAAATTCCAAAAACATTCACAAGAATAGAAAAGTATAAAAACATTACAAGGAGAGCAATTTATTGCACAAGTATTTGTGTGTTGACTATTTAGCTAATGGTTCGTCAGTCAGACCTTGCAATTGGAGAATAGCTTCTACCCATTTGTGGAATTCCAAGAAACTTGCTATTGTTTATGGTTTGTAGCAACAATGAAAAAGAATACTTAATGCCATGAAAATAGATAAAAGACATAACACATGAAAGCATCTGAAGAAAATGCTAAGCACTTACAGGAACACCTCGGCTTTCTTTACCTTAAATACTTTAAAATATTCAGGAAGTACAGAAGCAAATTTTCTGATAGCATAATCTTTGGCCTCTTCATTGTGATCTAGTGCTTTCTGAATACTTCTCCAGAGAATTACAGCAATCTCCAATAAACTTGCCATGCTGGCCACATCGTTTATTGACAACACATTATTCAAGACCTGAAATACAAACACGTGGATGATATTGCCTATTATATTCTCAAATATAAATTTAGGTTAAAATAAGATTTCAAAAAAAACCTGAAAATCCTTCCGTCCTTTCACGGAGGCATTGAGTTTGTCGTATAACATGAACTCCACGATTCATTCTTACTCTCTCTATATAACTTGAGTCATCTTGCGACATTAATTTTTTTGAATAATTTAATTGCAGAATTAAACCAATTTTAATTAGTACTTGAATTAGGGAAGTATTCATTTAAAATATGCTTCATAGTCCTTCTATCTTATTCTAGCTACTTCACCAAATTTCTGCTATTGCAGGCCATGAAAACACCATAGTGGCCGTTCTCCCCTTCTAATTCCATGGATGCCCAAGTGCTTTCCTTCAGATTTCTGTCGTATCATTAACTGCCCACGTCTTAGATTAAGCACCACAGAAAAAAAGTTACCAGAACTTATCATAAAGTGGACTTCCTTACACTTGTATTCTCCTTTTCACTTTCTTCTTCGTCATCATCATCATCATCATCGCTATCATGAAGACTCTCTTTCATTGCTTTCTGGATGCAGGCATTCAAGCAGCGCCGAATAGTAAGCATCAATTTAGCTACATTTGAATATAATAAGAATAAATTAGACATTTACTATTTGTTAAGAACGTTGCTAATAAATGCTTTTAAGTGTAACGCTGGAAAGCCAGCATGAAAAGTAGGCAACAGAACCAGAAATAACTAGTAAAAAAGGTACCAAATTTCCTGGTAAAAGGAAATGGAAAAAATGTAAAAATGCTTTATATCCTCAAGTACGAAGAAGAAATGGTAACATTATCACCAGGTTCTATAATTTTATTTTGTTAAAAAAAGTCTACTCAAAAAAACCCCAAACCCAACTACCAGCTTATCAAATCAGGATTAGAGGAAGCTCCCACCGCTCCTACATTCGGCTGGCATAGCTATTAACGACCTATGTTCAATAATACATTCCCGCCAATTCCAATGATTTATAAAAGATGTAGTAGCCTAACTGTTGCATTCCTTAATAAGAAGCTCATCTCTAGATAAAAGTGAAAGGATTATGTCCACTCTGGTGAAAGTACGACTAGCTAAAATATACCAGCGCATATTATTTCAAAAGTACCCTAACAAGGTGATACAATCTGTCAAGGGGCAACAGTTTGGGCATTCTACCCAAGTCTCTCCATGCTGGCTACTTTGTTTTTAGACGATCAGAACTCCTCTGAAACAAAATTTTCCTGATTTTACTTGGTTCAATAGCACTTTTATTAAAAAAAGCTATATTCTGTGCAGTACATATCCTCTTCACTGAATATTTCTGAAGCTTTTAATGGGAAGGAAAGCTTTTTAGATTTTGTTTGAGCAACTTGAAATACTACTGATCCACAAATCTCAGATAATCAGGTTATCGGACATAAATATTTTTCACCTTCTATATAATCTTCCACATAAAGATATCAAATCATTTGAGACACCAGGGTATTTTATTTCACTATTTTTGCATGATAAATAGGTATCAACTTAGATATTAGATAGTCTTAAGGTCCACGTGATGAGAAAGAATAAAAGAGAGACCAGATAACACCACCTGCTAGGGAGTATAGTACTGCACTCAAGAGAGGAAACAAAAAGCTTTGGTCTTCTCATTGTTGCAAAGGGTTATGACTGTTGTCACCAGGGTTCATTGCTGGTGCCAAGAACTGAAAAAACCTACAAAGTAGTATTATACTAACAACAAAAGAGCTAGCAACAACATACCACTGTTAGAGAAAAAAATTAAAAAGCAATTACAGGATGTGATATTAGTATTTCCAAAGACTCATAAGGTTTTGTACTTTACCTATATTGGTAGGGGCAGTATATTCATAAGCATATTGGTAGAACTTCCTAGCTGCTGCTGAATTCATCTGGATGAGAGTAACACAGCGCTCACACCACACATCCTCAGGTTGGTTAATGGGAAAGAAAGAGTTGAATAAGAGGTTCACTATGCGTCGTGACACAGGCCGTGAATCAACTTCAAGACGAGCCAGAAGATGCTCCATGGGACAGATTTTCCAGAACTTTTTAAAGAGAGAAAAATATATTACAGCAGTTAAAAAAATAAAGAGGAAAAAACAATCACCTTTTAAGTGTTGTCCATATGAGAAGTCTCAACAAATATAAATAGCATTTTCCAGAAAAGCATGAGCTTTAATTTTTACCAAAATACCAGCATTTTCTTGAGGTCACATATTGCTGCAACAATGCTACTTTACTGTTCTGACACACCTCTAAACCTCCTGGAATCTCTGACAGAGCGGTAAAATTCTGGTTTGAGCAATTCCAGCTCAATATACCTGCAATACTAATGCAATTCCATAGGTATAGGGAAGAATTGTTTACTCTACAAGGGTATCAACACAAAATATAATTATTTCTCATTATGTGCCATGTTTCATATTCTCCTCATAGGACAAAGTAGGACCAAATTACCTACACATCCTAAAAATGTGCATAGAACAGGACCCTTTCCAAAACCATCCTAAATCATAAGTGCATCCCATTGTCAGCAGAGCTCTAGCTTATTTTTAACACAGTAACTGAAGGTTATGAAATTCAGAAATAAACAGCGCGTTATGCCAGCAGTGATATCACTCACATTTGTAACTTCTGTGAGAAAATCTTGAATTAGGCTGTGCACTTCTGGATTAAAAAAAAAAAAACAACCCAAAAAAACCTCAAAACACACCCAAAAAAACCAAACCCACCCAAAAAATAGGGTTTCTTGGCACTGAAAAATATTGTTTTATTCTTGAGTAGAAATATTTGCAGCAGCTAATTCTCCCATGGTTTCGAACTATGAGCATCCCTTCTAGAATTACCATAAAAGGTCAGTCCTTGGAACAAGCATCAAAGTAATCCCAGAACTTACCAGAGATACATATTACATTTTTTTAAATAAATAGGAAGTTACTGCAAAACATCTAACACTTACTAGGAATTTTTTTCTTTTATGTAAACCTGATCTTTTCTTTAGAAGATAAGAGTCTTCTAATACATAAAGCACAGGCTCGATGGAAGATACACATTATGCCTAAAGAATGAACTAATACCTAAAAAAACCATCCCTGAAATTGAGAATTATCTTTTTCCTCTGCCTTTAATGGCAGCAAATTCAGAATGATTCAGGAAAGCCAAAAAAATTGTTTGCTTGAACTTTGATACTGAATGACAAATAACTTTCAAACAAGATTTTTTTTATACATTTAAGAGCAGCATGAATAACTTGTATTCAACATCAACAATGCTTTAAATCGTTTTTCTTTGTGTGCAGTCTTTTAAAAACAAGTTAAAAATGCTTGTTTGTATTTTACTATACAGATAACTGACACTAACAGAACAATTCATGACCGTAGGCGTCAGTCCTCTAAATCATACTTCTATATCATATCTTCTGAAGAGTTAAAACTCAGGACAAGAAGTACTAAGTGTCTGGGAGGTTACAGAGTATTGTAGAAATTAATATTAAAAAAGACATTAAAAGATTAGAAAAAATTACATGTAAACAGATTATTAGGGGAATATGCTTACTGAGTATTTTTAAAATAATAAATAATAACACAAGAATACAATAGAAATGGTGATTAAGATTTCAGAGGCCAGCAAGTTCAGAACAACAGTTCTGTGATCTGTTGTTTCTGCTGATTCTGTGAACCAAGTGATGTATCTCCTAACACAGAGGCACTATCAGTGTGAGGTCCAGTGTCACAGTGATACTTCTGCCACTCTACCTCAGATTCACCTGGTAAAACCTGGCTTTAGAAACCACTGAAGGAGAAACTTCCAGACAAAAACCCCTATCTTTTAGAGTACTAACACTTATTTATAAGTCTGAATTGCCTCCTCCAGTTATCTCCAATAATCTTAACAACCAGAACCAATTGTCTAAGTAAAGGCACAGCTGCACACTGTAATTCAAGAAGATCTGCAAACGTTATTAGAACCCTGCAGCAAACCTTTTGTGCTGACAGTCTGAATGATAATACCTTGTACTTGCAGTGGTTGTCTCCATTTCACATTTTCTGTGGACTTGCCTAATCAATGTATTGACATATGTATTACGGAAGTACCAAACTTGCTGTTGCATTATTGTAATCCTTATCCTGAATTTGTGTGCAAAAAGCTGAAAGCCCTCAATTCTGAAATCACCTCCCACTTGTCTTCTGAGCATATTTTGGGGAATTTGGAAGGTACCGAGGTGGTCTAATCTCAATAAAATCTCTTTGAGGTCCTGTCACCAAAGCTGCAATGCATACATTTGGCAAGTAGGTAATTCTCATGTTAGGGACAGATATGTTCCTTGAGCACTGAAGCCTTAGAAGTCTGACAAACCAAGCATTTATTTAATTCTCTCCTGAACAATAGAGATACATACCTCTGACTTCATACAGTCTATGTGCCCAGCACAAGATAAGCATGTCCTAATAATCAGGCTTAGCAAGAGACAAAACAATGACTAAAATAAAATATAAAATTGCAAATAGGAAAACATTAACAGCAGATAGTGGAGAAAGAGCTCAAAGATGCTATAATGCTTAAGGCTGGACAGTATCACCCTAAATAAGAATGCAAAGTTTGTTCAAAATCACTATAAAAAGACACCAAAATCCCAAAGGACATGCCCACAAAAGACAAATAGAAGTTATAAGAATAGGTAAATAAATCTAAATAAGCAATTCGGTAAAGGCATTAAACATTTAGAAGGTGAAGGAGTCCTGACTTGGGCTAGCCCGCTGGAAGGAAGCGTGGTGGGACCGACTGCTCTGCCCTGGCACGGCCAGGAGAGGGCAGGGAAGAGAGGAACGCGCCAAGAAAGAGGTCTGCTGAGTGCTTGGGATGCCAGCTGCCACCAAAAAAAGCAGTAGAGCACAGAAAGGCCGCTGGACCTAGTAATCATCCCAAACTACTCAAAAATCGTGGCAAGAGGGAAAGGAGAAAAGCGTACTTGGTTCAACTAAAAAGCAAACTTTCTAGCATGTCTATAAAAATCTCTGTCACAGCACTATCTCACATACTTAATTTTTCTGTCAAGCACAGCTACAGAAAGGCTGAAAGTGCACCAGGACTAGTTGCAATTTCTTTTTTTATTTTAAAAGATTTTTCAAGGATTTCATTAGAATTCACAAAATTACTGGAAAGAAGTACTTCTATACTACTACCTAACATTTGGATCAAAACCTTTCAAATGGACAGAAGTGACTACCAGCAACAGAATCCACAACTCTTGGAAATAAATCAATTATATACTTAAATATATGAAGAGGAGAAAAACTGAAGTTAACAGTATTACTACATTAAACACATTTTTTTTTCCTTTTAGGAATACTGAAGTAGTCTCAAAAGGCACTTTTATTATTTTTTTTAAACAAACATCTTACCTCCTTGATACTTATGAAGTGTCAGTTATCCTACCTTAGCAGCCTTGGTAGCCTTAATTTTCAGCAGCATATCAACAAAAGCCACTCGCACTTTCTCTGAATTGTCATGAAGACTGTGTTTGACTGCTGGCAAGAGCTGTTCCAGTAATGGGTGACTTAGTCTGTTGTCCAAAATGAATGGTAGGCACTGCAATAAAAGAAGATTATGCTAAATAACTAAATAAATTTAATGAGTAGATTTGCAAAAAGATGTAGCTAGAAATTGTTGAACCGGACCATGACACTTCTAAAGTTATATTAAGTAGGGACAGACACTGTCCATATGTATTTTTCCCATAATACTCTTTAGTAAAAATTGCTATGGTTATTTCATATTTCCAGTGAACTCATTTCAGACAAAGCAGCTTCAGATCTATACTGAGGCCACCGTCTTGCCTTCTACCTGAGGACACAGTGCCAAGTATTTCTTGTGGTAGCAATACCAGCTCCCTAAACTACGCTGATTTCAGATGAAAAATACATCCTTTTTTTGCCAAGTTATTTTTAAATCAGCACTTTCTGCTTATCCAGTATAGACCCCCATGCAGCTGTAGTGGAGCAAGTGAGGATTAACATGACGATAGCTCCAAATGAATGCTGAATTTACACATACACAATTTTTTTAAGTGAAAATACTGCTTAGGGAGTTCATTTTTCATTCCAAGCTATTAGTTATTTACCAGATGCCACAAAGATGTAGATGAACTAATCTTAACATACTGAGCAATGCACAGGAGGCCAGCATTCCCAGAGGAACAGTACGCAATTATATTCATCCAAACCTCAGAATCACCAAGTGGGATACAAAATCCTAACATCATTGTGCATGTTTAGGGATGGGTTAAAACCATTGACACAGAAACATACTGGAATCCACCTGAATATATTTTCAAGTCTAAGCTTAACTTCTCATAGCTAAAATAACCAAATGATCAGGTCCAACCAACGCATATAAGACTAGAAATGCAGAGAGAAACAAAGCCAAACAGTCACTATTTTAGAAGGCATTTGTTCATCCCAAATGTGTGGCTTTTATAAAACGTGTACAACACTCGCATGTATTAGGAACTTTACTGCATAAGTCATTTTGCAAAATAAGTAATTTCCTTAAGTGGCCTATACTAGAAAATAGTGCATCAAGTAAAATATGACAATCATGATTTTAAATTTAGAAAAAAAGATTTACTTTAAAAACAGAGCATCGAACATCAGCAGATGTTATATCATATGCCAACTCTTCAGTTATTTTTTTTAACAGATCAGCAAGAATTGTTGGAGGAATCATCTCCCAGTACTTGGATGTTATCTGAGTAACTCCAAGTATCCCTGTAGAGCGGACAACTGGATGAGGATCTTCCAAAAGACTCTAAAACAAACATAAGAATAATGTGAGTATGTGCATTTTTGTGACTCTACTGCTGTTTGACATTGACCTATCATAAACAAATAGCATTCCGTTACCTTTTAATCATTATACAAATTGTCATACTATGAAAGAAATGTAATATTAACATTCCCTCAAGGCATTTTATTACGAAGCAAACTAGGACATTTAAATCAGAAGCAAAATTAAGACAAATATTGGCCTTTTTTTTAATTGGAGTTTTGAAATAGTTTTTTTAAAAACAGCTCACATTAAGTCTGACATCTGTGATGTAATTAAGAATATTTAGATTTCTATTTATATATGAGCTTACACCGGCCACTGTTCCTATGCAACAATATAAAAACTTTGAAATTCATTAAAAATGTAAACATCGGATAATTGAAAGACGACACTCAGGATTTTCCAAACATTTTTCTTAATGAAAATACTATGCCCATTCTCACCCATCTAGACTGGTGAAGAGTTTTTTAGGTTGTTATCTCCATTATACTTAATTTCAAAAGTATTTAGTAATACAGTACCAAACTTCCATTGAATGCCTACATATTAAATGTAAAGCTCTCCACCAATACTAGGTTAAGTAAGATTCAAGATCATTACTCATGCATCTAGTCTTTCAAAAGCATCTTTCATTTACAGAATAATGTATAACAATCCCAAACACTTCCTTTTCAGAGTTGAAAATGGTGCATGTCATTTGTTGTCAACATACTACAGAAATATAAAATATTGTTTTTGCGTTTTCTGCATCACAAGACTGTGTTTCCCTGTAAATACTATCCTAAAGTTTCATAAATTTTAATTGCATCACCATCTTATTTTTGAGTTAGTTTTGATGAAAGTTTCATTTCAAACATTTTAATTTCATTAAAACTCACAAAGAGTTCTTCAAACTGTTTCTGAATTTCATTGTCCATTTCTTCAGCATTAAAACTGGGATCACGAACAGGAAAAGCATCAACAAACAAAAATGCTGCATTTGATCGAACTTCTGAGTTTCTGGCCTGTTACAATGAAGGAAAAAATATTTTTTCAGTAAGTAAGGACAGACTTTTAATATCAAATGGCATATCCTGTCAAATACTGCTCTCCAAAACACTTTAGGAATTTAGTATTTTAAATTAAGTAGACAGAAGAGATGAATTTTTAAATTTATGGAAGAACCTATAGTAACATATGATTTTTATTTTCTTTTATCTTACATTTTTGCCCATTCAGTAAAACCTCAGTTATTAGTACAATCAGCTTTCAAGGCATATCAGCTTCAATGACCCTGAAGAGTCACAGTCAGAGCCCTTCTGCTCTCTGTAATGCTGAATAAATTAAAAGCAATTGGTTTTCACTTGGTCACCTCAGAGCTCCTCTTCAGAACACAAGAATCTTGAATTCAAGCAGATTTAATTAATTAAATTGCCTGTCAAGAGACAGGCGATTTAATTGAAAAGCTCAAGCTTATTTCTTCAAGAAAACAGTATTTAGAAACTAAGTACCAGCAAGCCTGGAGAGTAACGTATCCAGCATAAGCATATTCAGTTCTGCATCTATGCACGTAAGTAATAGGACCATGTTCTGAGCTCCAGGCAGTTCATCAAAAATCTAAGGCAAGCCTCATAACCCTCAGACATTTTACCATTTGTAATAGTTTTCAGTGTATTACACTATATATTTTGCTGTAAAATGTAAAGAAAAATTCTATGTTTAGACAGTCAGCGAAAAATAATTAGCTCTGTGGACTTCTAAAGGACAGAAAAAGAGAGCAGGCAATGAAATGAAGAAAAGACGAAATTCAAGGTATCTCAGAGAGAAACCTGAAATCTAAACATCAGACCACATTTTATTGATCAAAGACAGCAGTGCAATGCTACGAGCCTCTGCTCACTTCCTCTTGGAAGGAAGAATTTTGTTGAAATTTTTAGTCCAAGTTAAAACAAACAAATGTGTGTGTATATATATGAGATTATATATATGCAGTCTAATAAAACATGCAAAGTAGGCTTAATTTTAGCAGCAAGATAAGAGACGGTTCAGGGAACCTTCTGACTACTCTAATCATCCAATTTTTTTTCCTCCCTTGTCATAAGGGACATTGAGATCAAAGGCAGGAAAAAGAAAAATAAGGACAACCATGTAATATTTAGAACTAAATAAACTAATAGCAAATAAAAACAGAAAAACACAAAAGAAATGAGCAAAAATTACTTAATGTACAATTTATTTTGTATTTCCCGTCTGGACCAATCTTCCTACGGTGGGTCACATCTCTGGGTAGAGCCAAAAAAAAAAAAATCCAAATTCTTTGAGCCAACAAAATTAACAGCAATTCGAAATTTAATACTACGAAGGCAAATAAAGCTCACATATACATTCTTTATTTAGAGACTTGTGCTTTACTTTATTTATCATGGATAATACAAACAGTCCAAAACTAAAAAGATTATAAGTCTTCAATCCTATAAAGCTGTACAAAATCCTTTAACTTTGATGTTGTCTATATTGAAGTAGTAATGCATAACAAGCTAATATGTGAATTCAGGGTGAAATAGCTCTTCTGTACTAATATTTCATGTGAAAATTAATTCAAATATGTTTTTGTGCAATAACCTAGACCTTGTCTACCACAGCCATTCCAGAAAGTTAATTTTCATAAACTTCCTAAGCACATTACACTGAATTCCATTAAGCTCACTTTAATTCTGAACTGAGTACCCACAGTTTAAACTCCTGCCTTAATTAATTGGAATTTATCCCAAATGTATTTGCATATTCAAGCTCATAACAGAGTAAATGTCTTCACAGAGGTAGAACCTAGGACTTTACATTCATATTCTATTTTATTCCACACTGACTTTTCCAGGCAGAGGAGCCTGCAGTTATTTCAATGACTAATGTTTCTTTACCTTTATGCTTGTACTATTCTGAGGAACTTTCAGAGACCTTTTAAACAATATTTTAATTTTTTTGTTCAATTAATTTTCAGAGCTTTCTTTTAAGTTTCATCTGGTGTTACAGGTCCTGAAATTCACTTCCAATTATTTAAAATGCTGGTTTTCCCTAGTAAAAGTTAGTTTAAAGGTGTGTGATGATAAAAAAACCCAACCAAACACGGTACTTTAAAGGAATCACTTCCTTCAACAGCTTGAATTCCTGGAGGAGTGGTTCTTGACTTTTCGAGCTTGAAATAGCTTAATCACTACTTATCTCACAATAAATATCCGTATTTTTAGATTTCTATAGCTTCTTATACTAATAACCAATCACTGCACAACTGTCTCTGCTATGCTTGCATGAGACTTACTTTTCATAATAAAGTAATGAAAAAAGATGAAGTTACATAAGGGCTTATATTATAAAAACTTAAAGTTGCATAAAGGCTATAAAATATGCGTAGGTAAAAGCCACAAAGAAACTTGTGCAATCTAAGTATTTGCAAAACAAGCAATTTAGAGAAGATACAGAAAATTATGCATTACAAATATGCATTCTCAGTTTAAAGATTTCAGAGATGAAATCAAATAGTTTCAACACAAACAGTTCTGGAATCATTTGTATTCTTACAACTGAGTTTTTTCCCTTTCTGCGAGAAGCAGCGGTAAAGAGGTCCTTCTAAGAGTTCCCTTTCTGCTTTATAACCAGTGTTCTAGAACAAGATTTATTCTTCACTATATTAGATTAGGGATTTGCACACTGGCTAAAATAGGAGCATCAAACTAGTTATTTAAAATTAAACTGACATTTCAAGCTTTGGATGAGAATCCATATCAGTAAGGACAACTATAATCTTCCCTTCAGAGTTCTGTATCTTAAAGCTACTGGTGGTTCTGAATGACAGCAAGTTATCGTAAAAATGCCAAATACTTCAGGAGTACTATATGAAAAACAAAATTTAACCATACAAAAGTCACACAGCAAGACAGTGGCTTATACGAAAATAAAGTGCCAAATTTTGACGGTAAGTCACATATTTCCTTTCACTAATCACAAATATGGTACTGAATCATTTGGAATTCAGAATCTTTCTTTGCACTGAATCATTACATGATTCATATAATTGCGGCATTCAATTTTTCACAATCCTCCCTTTACCATTCTGAAATCTACATTCACAACAGTTGGACTATTTTTCTGTATTAAAACATATTCTCTGTGACCTATTTGATAAGTCTAAGCTTTAAGTGCTTAATTACATAGGTAGAAGCTGTCAAGATAAAAATGAAACAAACAAAAAAACCCAATAAACGCCCACACACAAACAAACAAAAAACCACCCAAAAAATCTTTCTAAAATTCAGATTTGTTCTAGCAACGGAACCATTAGTGATGTGAACGTTATGAATAGCAACTGTTAAAAATCTGAACCACTTCTGGAATCAGGAATTTCTCCCACTGTCTTGCTGCAAATCAATAGTTAACTTTTTTTCCCCTCAATCCAAACCTTTCTGTTACATTTCTTCAAATAAATCTATGCAGATTTAATAAAGTTTGACAGAATGTTGATCTGAAGTACTCTGGTCTTATATCTGAGTTAAGTCCTGGGCTTTGGAAAGTGAACTATTCGCCTCCATTTACAGAGAGCAACTCCCTTAACAACAGAATACTATGTTTTGCTAACCACTCCAAAGTTGGTTTTGAGCTACTAGTCAGGAACTTTGCTATGCTATCAAAAATCAATTAAAAACCCTATTCATTTTAGAGACAGAAATGTAGAAATTAAAGCAAGCCATATTTTGTGGCTATTATTCTCTTGCACTGAGAACATATGTTTCATCCAGAAGGATCCTTGTTTATATTAATTCTAAAGGGACAGGATTTGACCCTTAATGTCAGGCCAAACAAGATACTGGTCTAGCAATGATGGACTAGTCTGTCCATCTTCCTACTCCTACCATGGCGTTCTATTGAAAACAAATAGCTCTCTATTCCTTCCTGTAACTCATAAAATCCATTTTAAACATAATTGTTTTAAATACTTTCAACTGTAATGGTTTTTAAATACTTCTCTCATGGCTAGAGAAGATGCTATATTCTCAATCAGTAAATGAAACTTCAGTAAATGTTTAGCAGCACTTAATTTGGCTGTAACAAATGGTATGCGTATGCTCTCACTTCAGTGAGGAATTTCATAACCTCCGACAAAATAAAAGCTGTTCACAAAGAAGGAAGCTTGGTTCGTCTTAATCATAGAGTGTAAATGAGTTGGTAAACTGCAGTAGGTACCCTTTAGCCTGTGCATGCAATCCACAGGAAGACACACACACTTACCTTAAAAGCATGAGAAGTTAGAAATTTCATTCTGAATGCTTGATACAAGCACACCCACAGCATGAATGTCTGTATATACAGTCAAACTAGAATAATACTTAAATTAATAATACTTTTAATAATTAATAATAATACTTAAATAAATTAATTGAGCTGTATTCTAAGGCTGATAATTAATCAGAAGGTGAGACTAAATCATCCTCTGAACATTTCTGGCTCTGATTAATAAAACACTGATCATTCCATAAAGATCTTGGAAAACAGAATACAAAGTTATGCAAAATTCCTGAATTGAGAAGATGAGAATACCAAACTAAAGTGTTAGTCCCACTGTCTACTGCAATCCTGGAAGGCACTGCATGTACCTGTAAATAAAACTGAATTATAGAAGTAAATTATGTTAACAAATTAGAATATTGTTGTGCAAATTATGCCTAATTACAAATTTACTCTGCTGCATCTGAGATGCTAAACACACTGATTGTTTTCTGTAGACATTTTGTTTTAAAAACAATTATTAAAAATAGAACATGTGGGAGGGACCAAAAATTTAGTAGTTGGAGAAAGACAATCCTATTTTCTGAAAAGGATAATTACCTTCAGTGATCTCCAAAGGATAGGTTGATACAATCTATATAGCATTTCTTCAACTCCTTGACGAACTTTACTTTGTTTATGAAAATAACTCAGCATCTGAGAAAAACAAACAAACCAATCCCCAAAAAAATTTTTAAGAGTGCTTTCTACATTCAAGATGTGCGCAGGAGTTGTCTCATTTCATCATTTATATAAGACCAAAGAGTTTTCCATACTATGAAAAATGATAAAACTAGATATATTAATTGACCCTATATTTTATTTAAGTCTCAAAAATCATAAAAGAGAAATAGATCTAATAAATATAATATTTTATAACTTTATGGATTCAATAAATCTATATAAAGATCTACAACTGAGAAATAAAATCATAGCTAGAGTGTCAGTTTCACATCAACCACTCATTTTTTGTTGCAGTAAAAAACTCCCATTTTTAAAGTAGCTGGCAGAAATACTTTAAAAACATGTAATTATCAACTACAGATAAATAAGCCATTTCTCTGTTAAGAACAAAGGAACATTATTTGGTAACTAGGGTTATCCAAATACAAATCTACAAACATAATATGGTTTTTTATGCATTGATGAAAAGCAAGTATCAGCACTCCTTGTGACTCAGAACTGTGCTTAGGTAGCTAAAGCCCCTTTTATTTTTGTATCTGAATTATACAGACAAAAAGGGAAAGTAGAAGACAAGAGCAGAATATAAGGAAGGACATCATGTAATTCCTCCACCCGAAACACTGGACAGTTTGAAAAGAAGTTGATCCTCTAGTGGTCAATACCTTCAGATATTCACAGCTACAGCTAAACAGGGAAGCCTGTGAATACCATCTACAGAAACCATACCTATAGTGGAAGAATCTCTTTTCTCTAGTTTTGAAATATACTGAAGTAAAGACATGGTATAATTTATAAGAGACTACGTAGCTCTTATTTATACATGAGAACGATGGATCTAACGCAGGATTAATAGTCAGTCAGTACTGTTTTGTAACAGTTTTCATTAGTACAGTGAGTATCAGATATTTCCGAAATGGACATGGGTTCTATAATCAGAACTTTGAATTCAGAAGGGAGAGTTGTACGTGTTGCTTCTCCCCTACCCTGACCCTACTCTTTCAATAAAATAGCCCAAACTTTGCTCAAGTGAATGACTGTGGTTGGTTACTCTCCTAATTGCTACAGGAACTTCTGGATTCTAAAGGACTATTTTAAATCAAATTCTTTCATACTGAAAAAGAGTGCATCATTCAAATTTATTCCAAGTCCCACTTCTTTCACAACTCAAAGACAGATTTATTTACATCACAGTCGTCTTTCCAGATCATTAGCTTCTGAATCTGAAAAAACATGAAATGCCCTGTCAAGCCTACTCTATCAACCGGGAACCAGTGGAAAAGGGAATCCACTATGGATACGAGAATCTATTTCTTTTTGATTAAAAACAAAACAAACCCAAACCAAATAAAAAAATCAATATAGAATCATATACTGATATATCAAGCTGTGTAGTTCACATACTATACACTCTAGCTTCTATATATTTGGGGGAAAGCATGGAAGGTGAAAGGGCATAGATCAAATGCAAATGCCTTGACTTGAAAAGCTTAGTGCACTTCTCATTCTGCTTCAAATGTTTTGCTCATGAATAAAAGCCACAGATGACAGACGATAAGAATCTGTAAATGAATCAAGGCTTGTCCCTATAAACACATATACAATGCCTTCACATATAACAAAAAGAAAAAACAAGTTTAATTTCAGACCCATCTACTAAATTTGCCTCAAGGAGCTTATGACTTTTTATCCTTGTGATCAGCTATGGAAAGGTCAGTTCTCTAGGTAAAGAAAAGCTTAGACAACAGACGGCAAAAACTATTTTTGGCAGTCTGGAAAATCCCCTTATATTTCTATTTTCGAGCACCAAAAACAGATCTGGTGCAAAACTATAAGCAGGTTCCTCTTAAAATTTGGTTTAATATTATTTCTCAGAATATGCTATTTGTTAAGTAAGTATTTGTGGTGGGTTTCCCCCAAGCACAACACAGCCACTCACTCACTCCCCTACTATTGGGGTAGGGGAAGAGAAAAGCAAGAAAACTCATGGGTCGAGACAAAGATGGTTTAATAAGTGAAGGAAAGAGGACAAAAAAACCCCACAAGTGATGGAAATGCAATCACCACCTCCCACAAGTGGTCCAGTGCCCAGACAGTCTCCAAGCAGTGGCTACCTCCCCAAAATCCACTTTCCCTTAGTTTTTATTGCTAAGCACGATGTTATATGGCCTGTAATATCCCTTTGGTCAGTTTGGGTCAGCTGTCACAGCTCTGCCCCCTCCCAACTTCTTGCTCATCCCCAGCCTACTCACTAGGGAAACAGAGTGGGGAAAAGAAAGTCTTGACACCATGCAAGCACTGCTCAACAACAGCCAAAACACTGGTGTGTTATCAACACAGTTTTAGTCGGCAAATCCAAAATGGCACCATATGGGCTACTGTGAAGAAAAGTAATTCCATTCCAGCCAGACCTAGTATACTATTTTAGTATGAAATAGAAATTTTCCACTTTATAGTAACTGATCCGATTTTGACGCTACTAGTTCATGCCATGCTTTACAGGAACTTACCTCTCTAACTTTAGAATGAACAGAAGAACTTCTGGGAAGATGAATTCCATGATGCATGAAGTCCTGAATGCAGTTATGTTCAAGTATCTACAGTAAAATCACATACATGCTGCTATTAACAAACAATAAAGCAATAAGTACTGTAGACTGTGCAGCAACTTATATTTTCTCTAAAACAAACAACTGAAAATAGTCTTTGATATTATTTCTTCTGTTTGGCCCTTAAAGCCAAGTTAGAAATTCAAAAGCACCTCCACATAAGAATTATTTGGTATCTGAAATTTTGCTGTAGCATTGTTCTGATGCTGTAACTGTACTTTTGATCATCTCATGGAAATCCACAAAAACTAGATAAATATTTAAGCTATCAAATAAATAGACTTGCACATACTGAATAAAAGCTTCAATAACTCGGATAACTAATGCGTTTATGAAAAAAGTGTGTATATGCATAGTTGTGTGAACCAATATTTCAGCAGCAGAATTAAAAGTGTTTAAATGCAACCAAGCTGATTGCACTGGGCAAACATTCAAAGCATGATATGCTGTTTTTCCTTGACAATGCTGAAGAGGCCCTTTCCTTAGGGAAATAATTCCTTAAAGCTTGCTTAGGAATCTTTCTGAGGCTGAAAAGTCATGTATCTTCTCCACCTTGAAATTCAAAACTATCCAAATGAAATGTCAAGCATAGTATTACCTCTAGGAATTCTCCTGACACCTTCTTCCAGGCCCTGAAGTAAACTTCTGAAATGTATTCCACCAAGGATCTGTATTAACACATGGGAAACACTGTCAAGCAAGTATCCTAACCATACCTATGTACAATTCATAAAGGTAACAACATGAAGTTTTTGATAAGTACCAACATTATTCTTAATTCTGTGCATCAACGTTATTTTTAGAAGAGATTATCTTGAAAGTCTACATTGGTAATTATGGAAAAATAAAGTTAATTGTTAATTAGTGAACCAGAGCACTATTAAAAAACACAGGAAATATCTCTTATAGTGGGAAAGTCAAAACATTAGCACAGATATTTTATCATTTATCTTACAATTATTATCTTAAATTCTTTATAAAGATGGACAGGTATACATTATTCTAACTGAAAGCATTAGAAAGCCTCTGATTTTAATATGAAGAATTACTTCTGTACTATTTCTCTGAATAATCAAAGGAAAAAAAGAAAATCCACATTTTTCATTCATCATTCAAGTTCTCAGGCTATGATCCTGCAAGTCACTTCTTATTAGAATGCCTCTATATAGAGCCTTACCAACTTAAAGTAGAGGTTGCTCATAGGAAAAAACAAAAACACCTTACAGAAGCAGAAATGGACCTGCAATTCTCACACAAACACTGCAAGTAATGCAGCACAATTTATATGGAAGTCATTAATTTTACCTAATGCTAAATAAGCATTTTCCTACATCTATAATTGTAGACATAGGCATGTGCAGAGCAACTATTAAATTAAGTTGCTAAAACAATATGGTAGTTACATTGAGAGATGTGAAGGTGTCTGGATTCTGATATATTTTATCAATATACTAGGTATTTGAGAGTATGAAACAAACAAGATTTTAGCCAAGCTCTTAACGATCATTAAGAACTCTAACTGTGATGCGTACCTTGGAAAGAATTGTAATTGGTTTTTAACAGTTCCATGGATCATTTTAATGAAGTTTATATTCCAGCTGAACAAAAAGCTCAAGAATCTTCTTCCCTGTTGGGAGGGGGGGAAAAGCGTAGATGAGATTGTTGCAGGAAAAAAAATATTAAGATTCTTAATTTTTAAACAGAATTCAAGCATTACTCTTATTTATACTGTAGAGAAAACGCAAAACAAGTGAACATGTGGATTACATATCTGCCTGCATTTTTTTCAATGTCCATTCTGTTCTGGTGTGACTTCAAGTAGTATTCCGTAACGGTAAGGGACTGTGCAACTCCAGACCCTCATCAAGGCTGCATCATCAGAACTCTTTCAAGTGCAATGTCATTCCAGGATGACACTGTAATGACGGTGAAGGTACAAATAAAATAGCATGACAACTCTGCCAGCACTGGATACAGAAACATTTTTTGGACAAAGCCACAGAGAACAGCTGGGCCACTGAGGAAAATAAATGTCCTGATTAGTAAGGACAATTCCTTTCCTATTGCCTCATGAAAAATAATATTGCAAGCCTCCTGGAGCTGCTTTAATTCATGAAAACAGAAAAAAACAAAAAAAAAAACAAAAAACCAAAACCAACCCACTATTCAGTTTTTTTCCTGAATTAGTTTTCTTCCATTTTAGCAAGTTAGAAATGATGATGACAAGTTTGATGAGCAACACGATTTTTGCAAGAAAAGGCAGTGCAAGGCTGTGGATGGAGGAAATAAGCCCTTGCTCTTCCGGAAATAAAGAATTAGAGCCTTACACGTTATCTGCGTGGACAACCTTACTCTGGCGCATCTTACAGATGAAGCGAAGGCATCCAGCTTCTGAGACTTTGAAAAGTTTAATCACACATAAGGGTGAGTTGGACAGTTGTAAGGATCATTTGCACATGTCAGCTTTCTAGTCACAAATAATTCATGAAAATTAATAAGGAGATGCAATAGTAAAGAGCACATTGGCGGAAGTTCAAAAGGCGCACTGAAGAGTTAGCAGAGCTTCAAAGGCAATTCTGTTCAGAGGTGGACCAACAGTTATGTTCTGACCTAATAGAGAAAATATGACTGATAATGCCAGACACGCTTTGAGCTGAAATATCATGGAGTAGGGAAGAGAGAAGGAAGCATATGGGCAGAAACTGCCCTTTAGTGGAACTGGTAGCTTAAATGCCTTCAGGCCAAGAAGCAGTTTAGAAGACCGTGAAAATCAAAGCTGAATATAATGTCAAGACCCTTGTCTACAGGTCTGATAAAATCCTTCCTGTTGTCAATAAGAGCTTCTTCTACCAAAAAAGAAAAAAAAAATTAATGAAAAAAAGCCACTTATCTCCAACTTTGGTGGTATAATATGTATATTGAGTCCCAGTGGTGCACTCTTCCATCAACATCCCTGGCAAACCAAAAGGTCAAGGGAGTTTTGACCTACAGATCCTGCCTCAACAAGGCAAAGATGAGTCCAAATTCAAACTCATCTCACCTTCTACAATCCCAGCAGCAAGACAGATGAAGAATAGTCACAAAGTAGCTTTCAGCAGTTCAACCAATTCTTTTTTGCCTTAGATTTCAACAGATTGACCCCGATCCTGAAAATGATACTAAGTGCATCTAATTTAATCTACTGCTTCTGATCAATGGATCTGAAACAATTACTGTTATCAAGATTCTTAGTATCATGAGATGTAAACTGGTGACAGGTGAATAAGATTGCAAACTTGTCATCTTTGGGGTTAATGCATTAAAAGAGTGTTGAGCGTCTTGCACTGCTGTGCCTCTGAATATAGTACATGTGACTTTGTCAGGTGTATACACACACAGAAGGTTAGCAAGGAAGAAGAGGGTAGAATAGGCCTACTTCTAAAACACAGTAATATATGCTCTGCATGGCCCTCCAGTTGTTTGATTGGAAACCCCACATGAAAAAGAATGTTTTCATAAATCACACAGAGATATAAATTCAGAGGATGACTCCACTAATGCAGCCTGAAAATAAGCCTTTGAGAAATATTACTGTGCATTGAATAGCACAGTCTGGGAAGACAGAAAAACTGAACTCCCTGATCTTGCAGTGAGGCATAAATGTGCAATTCCGCATCAGCTTAATCTGATCTAGAATCAGGATATCGCATTCCTGACCCTCCCCTTCTCTTCATCCTTGCATATGACGAACAAGTCCAGGCAGTTAATCTGGCTGAAAAAATCTTACTAGAAGAAAAACTGATCAGCTACCTACTTCAATCAACCCATGACATCGCTGCTTGAGCATTCGTACTGTGGAGAGGAAAACAGGAATTCTAGCCAATTGCAACACAGGATCATCGCAACCTGGAGTTACAGCAGCTTAAGCTGCTATGGTGCTATGCTCTGGGAAGTGTACTCTAAAAAGAATTAGGTATACTTTTCTCAGGAACTGTAGAACAAGCCTGCAGGCACTAAAGGGAATATTGTCACTGATATATAGGAGTTCAGTTTCATCACAAGGCAATTCATACATCATGTTGATATTTGGTTAAGACTATTAGCATTTTAGAAATAGACAGAATGTAAGAAAAAGGTCCAGCAGAGCTACTGTGGGTGTGTTAGACATGGTGCTACAATAAATATACCATTAGCAAAATGAGCCAGGCAGGGAAATTAGAGAATGCACATGAGGTGGGCTGTCATTAAAACTAAACTCCCTCAGCAGGTCAAGGGACACGATCTTTTCCCTCTGCACAGCACTGGTGAGGCACATCTGGAGTGCTGGGGCCAGTGCTGGGCTCCCCCGTACAACAGAGATATGGACAAGCTGGAGTGAGTCCAGCAAAGGGCTACAAAAACGATTAAGGGACTGGAGCATCTCTCATAGGAGAGGAGACTGCAAGAGCTGGGCTTGGTAAGTCCAAAAAGATAAGGCACAGCGGAATCTTATCAATGTATATAAATACCTGACAGGATGTAAGGATGATGGTAACAGCCTCTTCTCAGTGGTGCCCGATGATAGGACAAAAGGCAATGGGCACAAATTGAAATACAAGAAATGCCCCTTGAATATAAGGAATTTTTTTTTTAATTTTTTTATTTGTTTTCACTATAAGGGTGATTGAACACTGGAGCAGCTTGCCCAGAGAGGCTGTGGAGTCTCCATCCTTGGAAACATTCAAAACCCAGGTGGACACAG
The DNA here is from genome assembly GCF_028500815.1 of Rissa tridactyla. NCBI lineage: Eukaryota > Metazoa > Chordata > Aves > Charadriiformes > Laridae > Rissa > Rissa tridactyla. The sequence continues at coordinate 157,062,301 of NC_071467.1, read as the reverse complement.
CCCTGAGCGACCTGCTCTGGCTGACTTTGCTTTGTGCAAGAGTGTTGGACTAGAGGTGGACCACTACTGTTGGACCTCTAGTGTCTCCAGAGGTCCTTTGCAACCTCAAACTCTGTAATTCTAACATTAATGTTCAGCAACATCACTTACTTGGGAATAATCAGAAGAATTAGGAGAAGCAACTACTATTTCCTCCCCCTCCCGTGTTAAACTCTTCAGAGAGGGTGGCGGGGGGGACCAAAAAAAAAAAAAAAAAAAAAACAACTCAAAACCAAACCTAGAGAGTTCTTAAATAGACAGATTAAAATTAACAAAAAGTCTGAGAATGGACAAAGCATCCTTGATTACATGCGAGAGCTTATCAGGCTTGAAGATGAAGAGCCTGAAGCTCTTTCAGGTCCTGGAAGCCCTGAAAAGAGAGATACCCTACCAAGTGCTACCCACTATCATAATCTAATAAGTAGGTCAGGTCCAGAACTGAATCTGGCAACAGACTATTGACCTCTCAGTTCTACTGACAGCCTTTGTAGCTTTTTGTAAAGAGGTTTAGGCTAATAAACAGACCTCAAGTTCTGTATTATTAAAAAGGTATTTTCTGAAATTAAGAATGCTCCCCAAGCCCACTCAAAGTTTTCAGCACTCAGAATTGATGCCTGTCAGGCAGTACTAGTACTTCAATGGAAAGAACTGCTGAGAAGATTGGACATAATCAATATGAGTCCGTATTTGTGAACAGTTGTTTACATCATTCACCTTTATCACAAAGGAATGCTTGGACTAACAGAATGTAAATTCAGCTCCCAGCTGGGAGCTGCTACTTTCAGTCAATCCTTCTAGCCATAAAGCTAAGGACTCCGGATTAAGGATTTAAACCGCTAACGATCATATGCCAGAGCAAAAAGTGCAATAAGGCATTCTCTAAATCTACCTAGAAAGAGATAGGCATATGAAAAAAGAAAACATGACAAAATCTAGAGAGAACAGAAATCATGAGGAGAGGGGAAGAACAAAATCTTGGGCAGAAAAGTATATGTGCAAAGTATGACCAAATTTGCATATTCTGGTGAAGCAAAGGGAATGTGTTTTGATATGCTAGGAAAAAGATTCAGTACCAAGTCTGATATTACTGCTTTTTTTCCCTGCAAAATGTAAAAAGTTTCATACTGAAGGCTGTTTCACCCAAAGATTCTTCAGAAAAAACTTACATGTAGTAATTAACATATGTTCTACTAAAAATCTCACAAGATGAGGAAGAAAAAAACCAAATAACTGGAATAAATTGTTTCTGAAGCCTAGATAGCAGTTTCATTTTAAATATATAATTCCCAATTATTTACTGTGCCTATACAAATATGAAATATTAGAAGTGATGCAGTAGGTTCAAATAAAACAGAATAAAATTATTGATACAGAATCAAACACAGCTAAGGCACTTTAAATACTGTGACAAAGGATGCATACATGAAACATACTTTTTCAAGAGGACAAAAAATGATCTAAAATGAAATTTTAGATTTAGGACATGAAACCAAATACAAAAATCAGTCAATAAAGTCTAATTCGTCTTTCCTCTTTCCACACGTGTTTCCTCTTCTTCCTTTCACACCTCTCACATTGCCTTAGTACATCACAATTTTAATCAAAACATCTTAAAATACAATGTGTAAGTAACCAAAAAAAATAATTTTAGTGGCTGTTATCCAAAACCTGGTCTGTCAAACATTTCACCTAATTCACTCCCTACCATCATTTTTAAAACCCCATATGCCCATAATGCCACAATCACACAGCAGCCTCAGAGCTCATTTTATGACAGAAGTTCATATATTCCATGAAAGGGAAAATATGTATTTTGAACAGGCAAGGAGGAGTTAGAACTTCAGAGCCAATGTCAGGTTGTCTTGTCACCTAACCAGAAAGAAAGCTTGGGTACTATTATCTTGATGCACACTAAAAACTACAAATACAGTAATTCTTCACCGAGAGAAATACAGGTAGACAAATAAAATAATTCTCATTTTGCTGTAAAGTTGGGTTCTCCTTATACTACTTTTAAAACAGACTATGGCAATGCAATCTTCTAAATGGAATCATTTAGAAGGGAAATTATTTTGCTCAAGTTATCTATCTCCAATAAATGAAAAACTGCTATAAAGAAGAGAATTATACCAGGGATGGTTTTTAAGTAGTGAGGGACATGCACTGGAAGCAAAGCACTTGGTTGTTATTACTTCAGGATACAAGAACATGAGTGATAACTTAGACATATACTTTTATATTTATGTCAGAAATAGGAATAAGGGTTTCCAAATGAAACACAAAGATCAGCCGTTGATGCCTTGGAGTCCGAGCTGATTTATCTTGCATTGCTGCCTACTGTACTGTAAAAAAAGGCTTAATGCAAAACCATTAAAAGTAACGAAAGCCCACACACATAAAATCACAGTAAGACAAAAGTTTGCTTACCTCTTCTTTTTTGATGTGTTTTACACTCATAAAACACTGGAGCAACAAGTCCTTGACTTCATTACTCTCCTCTGAATCGTAATCAAAACAAAGTAATGTCTGATGTAGATTCCATAGACGAACAATATCTGCACCCTGACAGGGGAAAAAGCCCCCATATTAAAGTGAATTAGGTACAGCTTTAATGTGAAGAAGTATTCAAAGGATTTTAGATATTGAATTTGAAATGCATTGTTGCAGATAGAAGATTTTCAGATTGTAAAATTATGAACATTAATTGACTTTCACTGCATCATTAGGAAAAATTACAAAAATATGCGTAACTGCATAAATACTGCCTTCCAACAACTGAAGACATGCTTAAGTACAGAAAGCAAGCTGCTATTTCATGCAAGACAGATGAAAGCTGTATTATTCCACTTTTGAAACTTTATACAATTAAAGCAGTTAACAGGAAAAAATAAAAGATAAACATAAGAAAGGGAGATATTTATTGGGTTAGTGCAAAATCTGTATGCCACAATACTGTAAATAACTCACACATTTAAAAAAATAATTTCAGTCCATTAATTGAAAAATAAGAGAAGTTATTTGTAGAGAGATACAAAGTAACAGAATGAACCTTCCCACGTAAGAAGTCTCTATGAGTAGCTGAATATAGTACTTAAAACCTGAATTAACTGAGTTAATTGCTATTTAAACCTTAGTCACTGGACTTCATAAATGAGTGCAGAAATAAATAAAAAAAGAATGTAAAAAAAGAAAGTAAAAAAACCCAGTTCACTTGTGAAATCGGTGCCAAAAATCTTTAAAGTTTGTTATAAACAAGGCAACATTTTAACATGTTTCTTATGCAAGCAACACCATAAAGACACTTTGGAACCAACATGCATCCTAGGTTTCATTAGTTAAGAAGCACTATGACATGAAAAACAAGTAACTTGACATAAAAGGTATTTTGGAGGGATAATCTTTCTTGGAATATTCAGTAATAACCTAAAAGTCAATATAACTTCAGTATACCGTAGCAGCTTTAGCCAGGCTTTTTCTTAGCAGAATAATAAACAGAGTCTTCCCTAGCTGCTCCTTCCCTTCCAGTCCTTTCTCCCACCACATTTCACATATATGTTGGATAGCACGCTGTAGGATTTTTTCAGATTCAGGTGATGCAGGAAGAATACCTACAACAGTAATAAAGTAATTATTTACTGCAATGAAGCAAGTTATTCCTGTGAAACTTTATTCTGTTAGTACACTAACTATACCTCACAAAATCAACTAGTTCGTGACACATTTATACATCTTAATGGCTTATTCTTACTGTGAGCATTTAGGCAGCTTTATTAACTCTTAAGGTTTTGGCCAAGTTTTTGGATCAGTGAGAACGAACTGAAGTTAGCAACAATCTTACATTTTGCCTTAAAACCACTATAAGCTACAGAATAAGGAAAGTTATCTATCATTGGGTAAACAGCTGGGAGAAAGAAAACTACTTAAGTTCCAAATTTTAAATTGTGTAACTGATTTTTAAGTAAACGTTCACTTAATTTTTTCTCAAATAAGAACTCACATCAGTACCAACTTTTCTCCTGTAAATTTTGTTCCATAGGCCAGTCAGGTCAAACAAAAAGCCTAGTATAGTCATCTGCTAAAAAAACAGTATAATACTGTATTCTGTAACAGATAAGTACGCACCATTTAATATAAAAACACACTCTAGAAGAGCTTTGTAGTTTACAGTTTCATCCACTGCAGGTATGGAAGCAGTAACTACAGCTGCCACTCCTTGGATCACAGCTAGAGTTTGTTTCTGAAAGAAAGCAATGTTGAGGAAACAATTCTGCAGTTTAATTTATACTCAGAAGAGAATGATGACAAGCAATAAACCTTAGCAACGCAGAGCAAAGCTGAATTTCTATTATGCTTCCATTTTGAACAAAGAGTATACTGGCACCCAAAACCTATCAAATAAAAATAGGCAAAAGCATAGATTTTGAAAGTACATCCATTTCAAGAAGTTTGAAAATGGCTTTCAGGTCCAGCTAGCAGATAACTCGGTGACTGTACACATGTATTCATTCCTCCCATAAAAACTTCATCTGCAACAAAACCACCCAAACACACATCCGTTTCAGAGCTAAAAAGACACTAACTAGCAGGGTCTTGTGCAACTCAAAAACGTGTACATCTGGTGACTTTACATCCAGGCACACGATTTTACAGGCCTGTCTATGTATGATGGATTTCCTACAAGCCTCTAGGTCTCCCTAATGATTTCCTCACTGCATTTGTCTTTTTCTTCCAAAATTCAATAACCTTTTTCCCCCAGTATTCTCAAGATCAAGGGGACTGCAGTGCAGAACGCAGTATATGAGGGTCTGAGTCAGAGAAATTCTATATAAGCTAAATTTGTCAATCTAGATTTCACGATATTCATTCCACAGAATGACAGAATAAAATAGGTAATGAATTTCTTATAGTATATGCCAGATACTTAAGGAACATCTGAGAGATCAACATTTGTTTACTGAAATAAGACATACAAAAAGCCCACTCGACTCCAGTGAAAAAACTAAGTCTCCCCTTTGATAATTAAAATTATCAGCAGATCTAATCTTTTATAGTATAGAACAAACATAAGCTCAGCTTAACCTGAGCGTGATAGTTAAGAAGTCAGTTAAGAATGAGACAATGTTTGATAACCCTTGCATGTTTTCAGATGCTATGCAAATATTCCATTTTCTTTCCCAGAAAATATGAAATATCATATTTTTATTTTACAAGATTTTTACCATTTGTGGAACTCTCTCTGCTTCCATGTTATCATTACTTTCATCATCTTCAACCCTCTGCCACGTTTCCACAGGGTTGTCCATCAAAGTCTCTGTCAATAGCTGCATCAGCCTCTCCCATAGTACTTCTTTCTGCTTTCTTGGCAATTCTTGAAGTAGTTCAGTCAAGTCGAAAGGATCAAATGTATTTTGCTGTGAATGGTCAGAAGATATCATACAATTCCACACCAGCGAAATGGCTTCTATTTCATCATCGTATTTCCTAAAATTAATGCTTTTTTTACATTAAGGATTAATTTCCATTCCTCTGCAGTTAGAGAGATAACATACCTTCTAGATGTTGAATTTATTTAAAAAATAGCATGAGAAATTCATGCTGTTTAACTCTTTATTGTGAAACAAGAGTGCTTCTTTTAAGACTAAAATCTTTAGCCCTTAATAGCAAAACTACCAAACATAAATCACATCCCTGTAACATGAAATTCTGTCTCTCATGTGTTCTAAATACTTCATTCCCAATGAAGACAATTCCATACCCTTAGTTAAGAAGCTCACAAGTGCACAGAACTAAAGTCCCTGATCATGTCTTTGCTATCTTCAATATAGATTGATGATGGCTGTTGAAAGAAAATCCTTACGCAAGGACTAGAAATTGAACAGTCAGTACAGCCATATGGACAGCACTACAGGGTTTGGAGTACAATCTGCATAGAACAGTGCGCTATATACGGCACTGTTTTAAAGCCCCCCCAGTCAAACCTAACTCCTGAGCACATTAACCCTATACTTGCCTCTTAAGCTCTATTGAGCAGGAAGCCACTATTAGTGAAGTCTTTAATAGACACTAAGAGACAGATCTGAACTATTTTCTCAGAAGAACCTTGCTAGAAGAATTTACCTCAGAGATGCAAAGAGCCAGTTGGCATCAAAGAAGGGTAAGGCAACCTGCTAGGAAAGGGTATATGCAGACAAAACACGAGAAGAAAAAAAACAGGCACAGCCAAGAGCAGTACAGATAATTTTTGAGATTTAATTTGCAATACTGAAGTGAAGGTCCACCAGATCAAAAACACTTCCTAGGAAAGAGAGAGAATAAAGAATGTCCGTGATCTTGAAATAAAAATATTTTTAGTTTGCAGATACACTAAAAACTAGGAATCAAAAAGAAAAAAAAATGTTGAAGGGAAAAAGAAAAACAGGAAATAATGAAAGAAGTGGCAGTAAGTATTAGAAGGTTCCCAGAAAAGTATGAGAAGAAAGATCCTGTTACATATTTATAACAGAATTTCTATCCTACTCTACAGCTGGAAACAAATACAATAAACCAAAGGCCTCACAGGGAGTTCTGCAGCCCTCTACTTCAAACTAACCCAAAAGACAGGTTATTAAGACTGTACTGTTTTGAACAAAAAGAATGAATTCATAATAAGACTAAAGCCTTATGATCTTTCTTTGGGATGATATGAGACAGAATTATTCCAAGACCTGTGAGAGAAAAGGATATCATTCAGTGGTAGTCATATCCGTGATTCTTATTTTCCTGTCTAAGAAATAATGCATTTTCTTGAACTAGAACAGGATTTAGTGGAAAAATTTAACAGTGCCTGATAAAGACCTCAATGAACAGAACCACAATATGGTAATATTTTAAAAAGATGGCAAATAAAGGTGAAAAGCCCAAGGCAAACCTTGAAGGAAAACTAGCAAGCCCCTGGAATTCTAGAAGATCTGAATGAAACAAAACATTGAGAGGAAGGAAAAGGAAAATTAAAGGGAGCTGGAGGGTATAGAAATGAGAGACACTGAAAGAAGTAATAATGCTAAGAACAGAACTTGAAAAATAAGTTAAAAAGGCAACTTCTGACGCTAGAACACAAAATAGTTAGAAAAAACAGGGCATAAATATAGTACAAAAACTAAGAAAAGCAGTGAGGCTCTAAGCACACTTTCCTCTTCTTTCTGTGGCTATATATCTGCTTCGAAAGGACAGAATATGGTACCACAGTCTCCTCTAGAAAATCACTCAAGAATTATTCAAGGGAGATTCTAAAATGAGGATCATCATCCTAAGATAAGATACGGTCAAACACCCTCCAGCACTGAAAGTTTCAAAAGGAAATGTATAAAATAACTCAGGTCTCTTAGACAATTCAAAACGTAATCTGGATATTTGTGTTCCCTTACGCTATGAAGGCATGAAGACAGTTTTAATCAATATGCTCATTATAGTTGGTGACATTCTACCAGCTATTTCCAGAGATATTGGAAACAACTGAAAACTGTTGCAAGACAGCTCTTGTGAATTGGTGATTAAAAATAAAAGGATGAAAAAACAATATTTAATCCAAATAGACCAAGATATGACAAGAAAGATTACTGGATGGAGATGGCAGAAAAAACACAACCAAATTAATTGAAAAGGAAATGCTGCAAGTACTATGTGTTATCCTAAACAGCACAGTTTCTTCTTAAAGTATTCAGTTTTGGGGAAAAATGGGAAGGAGACTTCAACGAAGGGCAATATGGTAATAAAGTTGTCATCTATAATCACATACAGGTGTGCAAATGAAAAAAATAGCAAATCTATTGGAAAAAGATTCAATGATGCTTGGAGATAAATATTTCTAAACTTGTTACATAGAACATGATCCCCATCATAGAAAACGTAGGCTTAATACATCTGCTACATTAGTAAATTAGTTCATGCCTCTGTGGACATAGAGGTCAACTCAGCCACTTACTTTATTCTGATACAGGTAATATTAGGAAAATTCTGATTAGAAACCTTAAGAAACTAATCTGACAATACCATTTATTAAGGCTATCAAAAGATGATTAGGAGAAATCATGTACATCTTAATACCAGACATTGAAGCTTAGTGGAAAACATCACAATGCAAATTATTCTTTCTGATTGCTATGCAACATCATATACACAACTTGAGAACGAACTTTTAATTAGCAGATTTCAGTGGATTTGTTCTGTTATTCCTCACGCTTCTCTCCACACTGCATTTAGAGACAGCCATCTATCCCATCTCCAAAACATTAAGTAATAAAAAGAACTATCAAGTACAATTACACACGGACTAAAGAAAGTGGACAGCCTAAACTATCAAAAGAATGAACAAATACTAGTGAAACATGTATAATGGCTTACTTACAGGATTCTGAGTATAACGCAAGAAGTCTTCAATAGACTCTTTAGACACCACTTGTAAAAATGCTTCGCGTTTCATTGTGGTCTTGTTTTTCCTCGCTTTATAAACAAAACAGAACAAAATGTCACAGAAAGTATTGTATCTCAAAATAGTATCATTTTGGTTCTCGGCGAAGAACGTATGAACTCACATTCTTCATCTACATAGTTATAAATAAAAGATGTTTCCTCCTCCAAAATACAGTTCTCTGAATCAGCATTTAGATTCATAACAGCATGACATTGCAGTATTTGCATGATTTCTTTTTAGTTCTTGTTTTTACTAGACAAGTCTTAAAACAGAAGAACTTTTTAATGGATACTTTTATCTTTAAAAAGAACAGTGTATCCAGCACATACCCCCTATTTAGCTAGCCCTCATTCCCAATAACAGCATTTACTTATATTAAATGTACTGATGGGCAGCAAAACGTTCTCTTTTTCTCTTTTGCCTGGTGAAGACTATGGAAAATGGGCAAGGCCACTTTCTATGACCACGAGATGAATTTTCGCACCTAAGCATTCCTCCCACCCTAGGCAATTCCTGAGGTGCTTTTCCCACCCCCACCAGCTGGGAGGTTGCCTTAAATCGCCTTTACTGTGCGGAAAGCCATACCCCGGAATGAAGCGGGGGCCGACCCGGGGCACTGTCCCGGAGCAGCCAGGGGCTGGCCGGGCTGCCGTCAGGCCCGCGGCACGGCCCCACAGGCCGCCGTACGCCCCCGGTAGAAGCGGAAAGACAGACGGGCACTTACCTACCGCTCCTTCAGAACGGGAGCCCCGCAGATCGGGGGGTTACGCTTCTAACAACGCGGCGCTGCCAGCACAGGAAGGAAACAGAACCGGAGACGGCCCGGTGTGACGGGCAGGAGAGGAGCCCGGGCCCCACCGCTCCGTTGCCGGAAGAGGGGCCAGTCCCGGCTGCGGCTCAGGGAGGGGACAGCGGAGGGGACAGCGGAGGGGACAGCGGAGGGGACAGCGGAGGGGACAGCGCGCCCCTCAGCCGGCTCCCGGCGCTGCCCGCCTGCCCTCCCTCACACGGCCCTGAGACCCGGCCCCGGCCCTGCCACCGCCGCGCGCGCTGCCACCCCTTTCGAATTCTCCCGCGGCGGCCGTTGAGCGCGCGCGCGGGCGGGCGGGCGCCGCGGAGCTCCCGTCTCGCGAGAGCTCGGTTCCTCCCCCGCCCTCCCCGCGCGCGGCAGCGGCCGTTGGGGCGGGCTGAGGGAGGCGGGGTGTTGCGTTCCCCCCCGCCCCGCACACCGACACGGGACTGGGCTCAAAATCCACGTTTTTGTTTTTTTGCTTGTTTTCAGTTAGGTGCCGCCTGGGTGACTTGTGGTTCTGCGGCTGCTACTGCCAGCCGAGGCTACCGCTGTCTCCGATCCCCACTCCCGCGCCGCCACCTTTCATGGGGGAGGCGCTGAGGACGGGGCGACTGTTGCCGGGTCGCAGGAGGGCCGGAGGAGCGGGGGTGCATATATCCCTGGAGAGGGCAGGCCCGGTAATGGGCACGTCTGGGCGGCTGCAGCCCATTAGTGGCTGGCATTAGTGAGGAGTTCGGTGCCGGCCATGCTGCTTGCTTTTAAACTGGGCTACATGGAAATCATTCTCTTCTGTTTTCACTTTATCGTAACAGCTGGCTTGCTTACACACCTTCCCCTGGAGGAGCATCCAGTCAATTACCCAGACAGGCAGTAAATCTACATACCAGTTTACTGTTACCTTTCTGTAGCTGTCTCGTAGAAGTCTCACCACCTTCAAAGGTGTAAGAGGTGTTTAGTTAAATTTTTGTATAGGCTTAAGAAACAGTATCCCTTTGTCATGGTTTCAGCTGGGATGGAGTTAACTTTCTTGGTAGCATAGAGTCATAGAATTGATAGGGTTGGAAGGGACCTTCAAGATCATCTAGTTCCTACCCTCTGCCATGGGCAGGGACACCTCCCACTAGACCAGGTTGCTCAGAGCCCCATCCAGCCTGGCCTTAAAAACTTCCAGGGATGGGGCTTCCACCACCTCTCTGGGCAACCTGTGCCAGTGTCTCACGACCCTCATGGTGAAGAACTTCTTCCTAACGTCCAGTCTGAATTGTCCCATCTCTAGTTTTAATCCATTCCCTCTAGCCCTACCATTACCCAACATCCTAAAAAGTCCCTCACCAGCTTTCTTGTAGGCCCCCTTAAGATACTGGTAGGCCACTGTAAGGTCTCCTCGGAGCCTTCTTTTCTCCAGACTGAACAACCCCAACTCTCTCAGTCTGTCCTCATAGGAGAGGTGCTCCAGCCCTCTGATCATCCTTGTGGCCCTTCTCTGGACACGTTCCAGCACATCCGTATCTTTCTTGTAGTAGGGGCTCTGGAACTCGATGCAGTACTCCAGGTGGGGTCTCACGAGAGTGGAGTAGAGGGGGAGAATCACTTCCCTTGACCTGCTGTCCACGCTTCTCCTGATGCAGCCCAGGATACGATTTGCTTTCTGGGCTGCTAGTGCACACTGATGGCTCATGTTGAGCCTCTCGTCCACCAGCACCCGCAAGTCCTTTTCTTCAGGGCTGCTCTCAAGCCAGTCACTGCCCAGCCTATATTGCTGCTTGGGATTGCCCCAACTCAGATGGAGGACCTTGCACTTGGTCTTGTTGAACTTCATGAGGTTGGCATGGGCCCACCTCTCCAGCCTGTCAAGGTCCCTCTGGATGGCATCCCTTCCCTCCAGCATGTCAGACGCCCCACACAACTTGGTGACATTGGCAAACTTGCTGAGGGTGCACTCTATGCCACTGTCCATGTTGCTGACGAAGATGTTAAACAAGACCGGTCCCAGTACTGATCCTTGAGGGACTCCACTTGTCACTGGCCTTCACTTGGACATGGACCCATTGACAGCCACTCTTTGGGTGCGCCCGTCAAGCCAGTTCTTTATCCACTGAATTGTCAGTCCATCAAACCCATATTTTATCAGCTTGGAGACCAGGATGTCATGCGAGACAGTGTCAAAGGCTTTGCTCAGGTCCGGGTAAATGACATCAGTTGCTCTCCCCTTGTCTACTGATGTTGTGACCTTCTCATAGAAGGCCACCAGGTTTGTCAGGCATGATTTGCCCTTGGTGAAGCCGTGTTGATTGCACCCAATCACCTCTTCATTATTCTTCTGCCTCAGCAGTGCCTCCAGGAGGACCTGCTCCGTACTCTTACAGAGGTGAGAGTGACTGGCCTATAGTTCCCTGGTTCCTCCTCATTTCCCTTTTTGAAAATGGGGATTATGTTTCCCCTTTTCCAGCCAGTGGGGACTTCACCAGACTGCCATGACTTTTGGAATATAATAGAGAGCAGTTTAGTTTAGCAACCTCATCTGCCAGTTCCTTCAGTACCTGTGGGTGTATCCCATCAGGTCCCATGGACTTGTTCACTTTCAGGTTCATTAGATGGTCACGAACCTGATCTTCACTTACGATGGGCAGTTCTGTCCAACCCCTGCCATTGTCTTCTGTGACTCCGGGAGTGTGGCTGGAGCCCTCGCCAGTGAAGACTGAGGAAAAGAAGTTGTTGAGAACCTCGGCCTTCTCCATATCACTTGTCATCAGCTCCCCCATTTCCTTTCTGAGGGGGCCCACACCCTCCCTAGTTTTCTTCTTACCATTAATGCACCTATAGAAATTTTTGCTGTTTCCCTTGATCTCCTTGACTAGATTTAATTCTAACTGAGCTTTAGCTTTTCTCACCAGGTCTCTTGCTGTTCGGACAGCTTCCTTATATGCCCCCCATTCTAGCTGTCCTTTCTTCCACTCCTTATAAAGTTTCTTTTTGTGTGACAGTGTGTCCAGGAGCTCCCTGTTCATCTAGGCAGGTCTCCTAGCATTCTTTCCTGCCTTCCTCTTTGTTGGTATAGTTTGCTCCTGGACACGGAGAAGGTGATCCTTGAATACTGACCAGCTGTCCTGGGCCCCCCTTCCCTCTAGAGCTTTCTCCCGCGGCACTTTGGCAGGTGTAGTGCTTCGGTTTGGATTTGGGATGAGTGTTTTGGATTAGGTTGTTGCTGAGCACTCAAGGCCTTTTCTGCACTGCCTTTTCTGCAGCTCATGCTGCTCTGCCAGGGAGCAGGCTGGGGGGCACAAGAGGTTGGGAGGGGACAGAGGTGGGACAGCTGACCCCAACTGACCAAAAGGACTATTCCATACCATATGACATTGTGCTCAGTATGTAAAGCTGGGGGAAGGATGATATTTGGAGTTACGGCATTTGTTTTCCCAAGCCACCGTTATGCGTGATGGGGCCCTGCTTTCCTGGAGATGGCTGAACACCTGCCTGCTGATGGAAGCAGTGAATGAATTCCTTGTTTTGCTTTGCTTGTGTGTGCAGCTTGTGCTGTACCTATTAAACTGTCTTTACCTCAACCTACCATTTTTTTCTCAATTTTACTCTTCTGATTCTCTCCCCCATCCAAACTGGGGCGGGGGGGAGCGAGTGGCTGCGTGGAGCGAGTGGCCGCGAGCTAGCTGGACTTAAACCACAACAGCCGCCTTCCACGGATCTCGGGTAATGTGGATGTACTATTACTACAATAACCAATTCTGCTAGCTCACAAAGCTTGCGTCATCCATTTGATTACACTGGTGACTTTTTTCTCCAATAATGTTTTTGTTGCTGTTGTTGACAGCTACACATTTAACCTTAGTTGTGGTGAACAGTACATGTATTATGCACTCTTTATCCAAAGTGATGAAGAGCTAAACAGGCTATTCACCAGAATTTATAGGAGACTATGTAGGCCAGATGATATTTACACTTTGATAACTAAGTATTTTTTTAATATATCAGGAAATGCTGCTTTCTGTTTCTTCTCAAACTTAATTTGCAGTGTTCAGAAATAGTTGGACTCAGTTCCTTGAGTTAAGCGTAATCAGCTTTCAAATTCTGTAATATTCCCTGTTCCATTTGTTTGAGCTCTTCTGCAAACCAGGAACAGTCAATATGTCTTGTTAAGAACTTAATTTATATCTTCCAATTTTGCATTTGCAGTAGCGTATTATTTCCCAGGATGTGTTGCTCAGAAGAGGTAGGTGCTTGACTGAAATGGTTTACTTTTCAGTCTGTGATAGCAGTACAGCATATGCTGCTTTACTGTGTAAACAAACAGAAAACCAACAGTAAGTTCTATCAAAGTTCTCACATCTGATTGGACTTTTCTGGATTGTAATTTTTAAAAACATGATGTAATTCAGATTTTAGTTATACGTAAAAAATCACTACTTTTTAAAGTAGTATTTATGTCTTCTGCTATTATTTTATTTTTTAACATAGGATCTTCTTTAATCATCCTACCTCTCACAATATCAGTTTATATTCAAAATTAAGACTTGTCAGATTTTCTGCCATATATATTTGGCTTACAGACTTTTCCTGGTTTATTTTTTAAAGTTTTTGAGTAAACTATTTACCTGGTTTTTATACAGTTTGAGGACTATAGGACGAAAAATTGTTATATGCTTATCCCATATAAATAATGCTATTCTGTATTGCTTAAAAAATGTATGTAACAGATGACTAATGTTACTGAAAACAAAGATAAAAACTGTTTCGATTCCTGAATCATCATCTGAGTCCACGTGAAACTTCTGAAATAACTGGATTTTAAAACAAGTATGTGCCACATAGAAAGTACTGTTGGCTCTGCAGGAGAATGGGTTACATTATTTACAAGCTGGATTTGAGGTGGTCGCGTACCCAGGGCAGGGACAACGTGGCAGAAGGAGTTAACTGTCAAAAACTCATCTTCTTGAGCAATGTAATTGTGCACTGGCAGTTCAGTGCCACTCCTTGTCTCCTCCCGAAGCCAAACACACGCACACCTCCCCACATCGCATTTCCATCGAGACAAAGGCCTGTCTCCTCAAAAGTGTGGAAAAGGCGATCTGGCACTATACCGACATCTACCTACTGGCAACCACAGAGGAAGGTCCCAGGAGAGGCAGGTCCCTGGACAATCACTTGAAATCGCATCGGTCCTCCAGCCCTTATCGCTGCACTGCGACGGCTGGGAGGTGTTGGCTTCCAGAAAATGACTACCAAAAGAAGGGACCATTTTGAGCTCTACAGCAAAGAAGGATCAAGATTCGGGGTGGGTTCAGATCCTGTGGGCTTGACTTCATTTCTTAACCTAGGTATTCAGCTAAGTGCAAGAAGCCTGTGAAACAGTTTGCTTGAAATAGGTTGTATGAGCAATCATCATACTTGTAGAACAGTAAAAGCAAATAAAAAAAGTATGAAAACTGACATTTATACATTGTGCTAATGTCTGTCCTTTCTGCATATATCAAAAATCTTTGCCATTTTAGGTCCAAACTGATGGTTTTATTTGTCATGTCTCGTGAGGACTGAATATGTCATTAATACCTTGATTAGTCTTTTAATTAGATGGTACGTTAGTCACCTGGTTACTGTTTATTTAGTCGGGCACATATCCATTTAGCAAACGAACTAAAACATATTTTAGCTTATCATTTCTGTTGCATAGCAACCACAGAATGATTTTTTCATAGTATTGAAACTGGAAGTTGACACAGATAACAGACTGAATAACACCAAATGATTCATTTTAAGGGACCATACAGAGAAAAGCGAGAGGGAGAGTAGCGTTTTGTAGGTTTTTTTCAAGAATTGCGCAGGAACTGCAAGCTATTAATGAAGCTACAACTCTATTTGCAGTTTCTCTAATGTTCTGCCTTTCGAGAGTACTGAATTACATGCCTTTTTTTGACATATCTGTTCATCTGTTCAAAATAATCTATACCCTGTGATAATAATCTCATATTTATTATCATTTTCCTGTCAAGTCAAGTTAAGGCAAAGATGAAAAATGGGCCTTCCACACATGGTTGCTGAGCAACAGCAAATAAAGATTTGCTTTTGTGCTACCGCTTCATAAACTAGTCTTTATTCTTGTTGGTGGCCTGTATAAGAGATCTCAATTACAAATGTCTCTCACAAGAACATCGTGGTTTGGACTATAGCGAGTATTCTATTTCAACCTATATGATTCAATGTTATAAATACTTGTAAAAAATAAACAAGTAATTCCCTGAATGTCAGATGCTTTCTTGACATTTATGTTTTGTTCATATTTACAATGTTATTTTCTAGATAATAGTTTCTGATGAGATTATTGTATGCATTATCTCCTAACGGGTTAGAATTGCTACTCCTATTTCTTTTCATTTGAATATATAATAAAATTTGTTACAGTCAATACAGTATCCACGAAATCTGCTCCTCCTCTGAGGCAGGCTGTTAATAATTTACATGCGTTCATTTCCCTTGATTATTTTTTTTTTTTTTTTTTTTTGATCTTCACATACTTTGATAGTCGGAACAGCATGGGAGAGAGCTGAAGTTTCACACTCTTCCACTTCTCCAGATCTCCCCTTGCCTGAAGGTAATACTGCCAATCACGCCAGCCTTTAGTCGGGGGCAACTGTCGCTTCCCAATGGCGGTGTGATTAGACTGTGAAACTGCTTATTTCCATTAAATTATTAACAGAAACAACTTTAGACTTTAAGAGATTAAGTAGAAAAAAAAACAAACAATAAACATATTCACTACAGAAGAAAAAAACCGATCCTTGTTAACTGGGAAAAAAATCAGGAAATAAAATAGGCAGCGGGAAGGCGCAGCTTTTCCCCGGAGATCCCCAGCAGATGCTGCTGAAGCCCTGAACTGCCGCCCCGTGGAAGCTCGCCCATACGGCTGGGTCTCTCACAGGTTAGTCACAAGGCATGAAAACAGTGCAACTTTAGTTATTTTCCTTTATTACTATGCTTTATTCTAAAATATTTATTTTTATTTGCTTTATTATTACGCTCTCGTCGTTATCCCTCGTTCCTTATAGGCAGCATTATAAATCACAGTCATTTTACTCTGCTAACTATTAGCACCGTGAAAATGGAAAGATTTCTGAAGGGCTATAAAATGCACACAAAAAGAAATTACAATAACAATATTTGCATAGATAAATCCTTCCCACTGTAAATATACAGGGTATCACTTTCTGGGATAACTACAGCAAACATTTTCTAGTATAAAGTCATTAACATCTTTCAGAATGTTATATATCAATGAGCAAATGTATAATAGTAGTTTGTCAGTTAATTTGTTTCAGATGTAAAACACTCCAGTTACATCTGCCATGTCTACATTACTTTAACCCTATTAAATTTAACGTTCTGAATTATTAGAGATTTACAGGTCTTGTAAGTATTCTGTCTCCTTTCAGCTCTCATTCTATTTTGGCCTTTACGGATAAAGAGAAGAATTGTTTCCAATGTACAAAAATACTGTTATTATTAATTTTACAAGGGCTCTTAGAGGTTTCACTGTGATAGACATGCATCATCTAGACACCATCTCTGTTCCATCTGTTAGTATGAAACATGAAAATACTGTATAAATATCAGAATGGACATGATTTGTTCATCTATATTAGGTTTTATGTATATATATGTGTATGTACATGCAGGCACACACACGACAAACTACTTCATGTTGGCTGGAGAATGTACCGGCATTTTCTTGTCTCTCGTATCAACGTTGGCTTTGCCGAGGCTGAGACATGGGTGTTCCCCGTGCTCCTGATCCAGACCAGGACTCTAACCAAAGCCTGCCGCGCGTTTCTTACAGCTGCATGTCCAGCTGCCTTCCCACAAAGCAGGCAGATGGGGAACTGAATAGTGTGGTACTTGCTGAGAGCAGTACCCGCCTGGGGGGTACGTCTGGAGTCAGGCCCTTGGGAGCGCTCACACGTTCACTAGTTCAGACGTACCTGACAATTAGTCCTGGTCTGTGCAGCAGTTTTAGTATTAGACCTTGTGACAATGCGATTTGGCAAATGTTTCCTGATCATCTCCGTAAACAATGGACAACTGTTTTGTAAGATATTTTTTTCTAGCAGAATTTGATCTTTGCCCCCTTCCCCCCCACTGTGTTTCTTGTACTGCTCCATGATGGTTTCCACTGTCGTTAGATACCCTGAGTTTCAGCCTTAGGCTTGAAGCAACAATAGACATAAAGACTTAAAGCATAATGATGTTTCAAATGTGCTGGTCAAGGCCCTTCTCTGTGTCTTAAATTGTAATTTCACTTCTGCCTGCCTCTGATTAATTTCAAGTTTTTGCACTTAATCTTATTAAAGTTCTGTCAGCTTCTCGAGGGAGCTCTAATTGTCTGGGCTAGGTATCTCAGGCACGAAACACCTTTGCAAATTACTGCCAGAGGCAATTATGGTGAACTTAGAACTTTCATCTTCCAGGAGAAGTTTCATGTTTCCTCAAGTCATGGAGCAGTTGTTTTATTTCCCAGTTCCTCATGACTAAATGCTTTTACAAAAATATTTTGGCAAATTGAATGCAGATATTATTAACCCCCGTTATGAAACTCAACTCTTTTAATATCACCTGTGCCGCAGAGCAAAGGGGGAGAGCAGAGCGCTGTGGGGACCATGCCTCTTTTGTGCTGCTTTTAAGGTTTTTTACGATGACTTCAGGCTCCACTGCCTAGATGCCTAGAATCCAGACCCCTTCGTTATTGTACAAGAAAGGAAGTGCACGGGCAGCAAAAAAGGCTTTTCAGAATAGGGCCTGCACTACCATCTAGTGGAATATAGTGGTGTCTTCAGAAAACAAAAATTGTCCAGGAATGACTATAAATCTAAAAACTTTAAAGTCTCATTGTGAATTGCAAGATGAGCAAAACTAAAATGTCTTATAAAAAATGTTAAAAATGAAGCATTTTTTACATTTCCAATAATCTGAACTTGAAAAAGTTTATTATATAATAAAAAAGACCTAGAACAAAGTTACCTAAAACTCTAAGTTCTACACTTCTTTTCAGAAAGCTCATCTTAGTATTTTAAACCTTCAATTCCAACTTATTTTACATGCACATTAATCAATGATTTACTTAATAAAACATAAAGAACCAGCATTGCTACAAATACCATGCTGTGAGTCACGAGCAGCCATTTCCATTAACTCATTTTCCGTACCTTTCATTTTATTTTCATCACCTGTGCGATAGACGGGTCGAGAGACAATCCGAGTTCTTCATTTGGATGCCGTTGCCACAGTTCCTCAAATTTATCCAGCCGGGCTCTGAGCTGAAAGTTACAATAGAGCACCCGTTCAGTGGTTGTTATATTTACTATAGCCGAGAGAACATTCCATGATTCAGGCAAAACCAGGTAAAGGGTCTTATCAATTCTAGGTTGAAAACATTGCAACATGATAGCTTCAGCTAAACTTCCAGACAGCAAAGAAAATCCATGCAAAACACGTCAGGGACTTCAGCCTGTTTCTCCCATGTTGAAGTCTGCATGGAACTGTCTTGCAGACTATTCTTTATTAATCTTTGCGAAATGCTTGGTAAACTCCAGTTGTCAGTCTCTGAGAATTTGTAGAATAACACACTGGCCTGGAAACCCAGCCAAAGAATAAAAAACCTTATTTGAAATTCTGTGCTGGAAACAACCACCGTTAAACGCATGCACCATTTTTTGTTTTAGGGATTTCATCCCAGTTATCCACTAAAATTAATGACCTTCATTCAGTACCTACCGACAATTATCACTTTGCTAGCATTATCTATGTTGCAACTCAAGTTGTATTTTTAATTACCACACAATTTTTGCACCTTGACTTAACAAAGCTTGCAACTTCTGCTACATGCCCGCTTTGTTTGCCCAGACAGAGCTGCTCCATGCCCATCTCACAGAGCCTGGGGTCAGGCAGCAGAATGCCAGAAATACCTACCACGCAGATCGCACAAGAGCTCCAGTACATTTACCAATCTTATTTTAACATTAAATAAAATGTACTTGAGAGTCTTAGAAGAATTCAGGTTGGAAGGGACCTTAGCAGGTCATTGAGTTCAACCTCCTGCTGAAAGGAACTACCGTGCTTAGAAAATACATAAATAAAATTGATCGTCAGTTACGCATCAGATTCTTGCTACGCACCTGATGAATGAAATCACAGGACCTTATCACTTTCTTCTGTGTGTCATTTCTTGCCGAGGCGCTACACGCCCAGCTCTGAGGGCAGTTGGATTATCAAGTCCCGGCAGGAATGGACCCCACGGTCCCCAAGCCGGGAACCGCCTACCACAGCCCGGTGTGAAAGGTTGGAATCCTGACTAGCTTTGTCTGCCTTGAACCTGTTTCTGTGTGGATCTCAAAGGGAAGAATGGTCACTATTAGCCCTTATTCCTTTGCAATAAAGTTTACGGCTACTGAGGACGCAAAGAAAGACCGGGGAAGAGAGGCTGCCTTCCCTTCGGTAGCATCTGAGGAAATAGCTTTGCAGTGCTCTGCTCAAACTGGATTCCACTGCAGGTGACTGGCAAGGAATATTCCCTGCAGACGGTGAGAACAGAGAGCGTCACCTCTATCACATGAATACAGATTAGAGAGCTTTTCTCCCCGAGCTGCCGTCTAATCTGGCAGTTAAATTCACCGCATAACACTGAGAGAAATACAAGTGGATTTTTTTACTTTAGCTGCTTTGCATTTTTCAAAAAACACATTTCAGAAGGTTGCTGAGAATATTGTCGAGCGCCTGACAGTTAGCCTTAGAAATTAGTAGGAGAGCATAAAATGATAAAGTTAGATACCTTGTTAAGATGTATTAAAACACCATTTGTGATTAAATAGTCAGACTCCTTCAACAATCAGCTACAGCCACAAATAGATCTTGGTTTTCATTCTTTCTACCAAATATCAAAGGTACCATCCAACATTCACAGTTTGTTTCGGGGAGAACATAAATAATTAAACTGATTAAAACAGAAACCTCATAGAAAACCAATTTTGTATTCAGCTCTTAGCTGGGAAACAACTATATAACTAATATATAACTATATAACGAAAATAACCAAAAATAACTATTTTGGTAACTGTATTGGCAAATACTGCTCTTGGATGGAGACTGGATGAACTAAATGATAGCCCAAACCAGTTTAAACAGCACAGAAAATCGTAAGAAAACATCTAGGCTTGGCTGAGCCCATCAAATTAATACCAAACCCATCTGGAGGAGTGTCTTGCACAATTATTTCTGTTCTCTAACAAGATCTTGTGAACACACAGGCAGCATTCTTGCGCAGGCGCTGATCCAGTTACCACCTGCCTTGCAGGACTGAATGGAAGGTTTGATTTTGATCCCAGCCTGGAAAACGCAGACACCTGATCAGTACTGGCCTTGCCAGGAAGCGTGACACCCAGGAACACCTTGCATGAGGGACTGAGGAAGACGGGCACGCTTTTACTTGGCTTTAGCTGCCTTCCCATTGATTAGCAGAAGCCCTTTATTCTGCTAAAAAAGGAAGATATCTCCCTTAGGGGGAAAAAAAAAAAAAATCCAAAAAAACCCCTAACAAACCTGAAGATAATTTTGTAGTTAGCATCAATAAAGATTATCCAGTGGAGTCCCTTCTAAATGCGATAGTGACTGGGTGATGGACTTCTGCAGCTTTTAGTCTGACCGACTATTAGGAATTCAGACAAGTTGTAGCTGTTTAAGGGAAGAGGTATCATAATTAATTATGGTATTATAATTAATTAAAAATTAATGTTTAATGCAAACAACATAATTTCTATGGTTGTTTTTCTGTAATAGATAGAGGAACCGATACCGCTTTTCTTATTTATGCAGCACAATGTTGTATTTTCTACCTGTAGCTGCCTTAACGTGCAGGTGGAAGGACAGGAAAGGTTGCCACACGTAGAAATCTGCTGGGTCTAAATCCAAGGCAATTACATGCAGTTCTAGGTCCTTTTGAAGACATAATTCTTGATAATTAATAAGTGACAACCGTGACAATTTGTCCAATTGATCATTTTAAGAGAAAAAATTTTAGACACTTAAGTTGAACAAAGGACATTCTAATTCTTAGGTGTGAATCTGTTCCAGACCAACAAGCATGGAGTTCCCCGTTGAAGCACCCTATACTTCTCACTCCACTTTCTCTCATGCAAAACCCAAAAATCTGCCTACACACCTTACAGCAAGGCTACCTAGGTTAGAGCAGTCAGCATACTTTACATATCTTACATACATACATATTTTAAAAATTCACCTCACTGTATTACTAATTAATAGGACAGGGATATGCAAAAGAGGGGAAAAGGGAGTATGTGTCTAGAGGGAAGCAACACACCGACTTCCATATGAACCATTTATTGAATAAATACATGCATCATAATGTAGAATTACATGAGCAAAAAAGGCAATCTGTACAAAATCGATTACCCTTTGTTCTCATTTCAACTCTCACCATTTGCTGCAGCTCTGATAAAGGATTCAAGACAGAAAATAAGATTCTTTTAAACCAAATCCAAGTGATATGCATGCTGATTTGAGTTCGGGTTATAACACCGCTATAATTAAGAAAGCTGGTTTTCTTGTCAGTGAAGCAGAGTAATTCTAAAAACAGTTTTGATAGTAGAGAACACGTGTTGGTACATACAGGTAACAAAGCTTATTTTTAGCCATATCTTAAACATCTTCATATGTTCATATTTTAAGGCACAGGATAAACGAGAACTACATGAAAAGCTATCAGTTGATATTGAATACATTGACTTGATAACAAGGTGCAACTTTTGTCCAGAGGAACAATGATGTTTGTCCTTCCTACTTCCATATAAACGGAACAATCAGAATTTGGTAACTATACAGAGGTCTGTTTCCACTATCGAAAGAATCAGTCTCATCTAGGCAGTCATATTCTGATCCAAATTCACTCAGGAGAACATTTCTAAAGAGTTTGGCATCCAGGACTGATGACAGTCAATGGGAATTACTGTTGCTGAATTACGATGACAATTCAACCTCTTAATTTTACATTCCTAAATGGGAACTGAGCTCTTTTAAGAACCTATCCCTAATTTCAGGTTGTGAGCTATTTTGGAAACCTGTCCTATATACTTTATTCAGTTACTCACATTGTGCTATCATCTCACATTTACCCAACGGGTCTAACAGCCCGTTTGTTGGCTGTGGATCAAACCCTGGGCAGTCACCGGCCAAGATGTACAGCAAAAGTCCTTCTACCTCGGGCCGCACCAAGGCAAAAGGCAATTAGGCTCAACCGCTGCACTTAGACCTCCTTTATTTAGATCAGCTTTCACTTTGTGCATTTTCATTGCATTAACAATAATTCTCTGTCTTTCCATTCTTAACATTTTAATGGAGAACTAGCAAAGAAAATACATATTTCATAATATATTACATTTGATATGAACAGATGAGTGTGTGTATATATATAGATAGATAGATACTCATACATTCCAATATAGAGTGAAGCCTTCAAACGGAAATGTTTTCTTACAAAGAACCTCTCTCTATTGCCCAGTCCATCGGAAAGTAACAGCAGCAAAATTTACAATGTAAGTTTGTTTGCTAAAATTGTCTTGTATAAAATGTGGCGATAAGAAGGCCAGCACTGTATAGAGGTGTATGTGTGCGTGTCACACACATCCGTGACAAATGTTCATGTTAAACTGAATTTAAACAAACTGAAATGAGTCAATTCTTAAATTTGAAAAAGACAAAAAGCTACATCTATGGTAGGCACTTTGGTACATCTAGTGATGTAGGCATATTCTACATCTAGAGTTAAGGTTCTGTCAGTATTCTTACAATAAAGCTAATTTCAGGAGTTTATTATTCTGCTTTAAAAATTCTTTCTTGGCTGAGAGATCATTCTAGAATCTTAGCTAAATAATATACTTTGTCTGTCTAATTGCATACTTATCCAAGAATGAGGGCATTGGCTCTGAAAGAGCTGAGCTGTTCTCTTGGATTCTTAATGCACATTTTTATAACAGTCTGAGAAAACTTACCGGAAAAAGGAAAATCGGTTCCGAATACAAAAAAAAGTTCCCCGTAATTCATAAAGTTAGAGGTATGAGCTCAGCTGTTTAAACTGATACTCTCCCTTCAACTCTCAACTGTCTACTTTTATCAGTTTGTGCTAATTGTATCGCTGCTGGTCTTGCAGCAGACGACGGCAATGCTCTAGCAGAATGCCGTTATATCTCAAGACACCTGGGTGGACCACTGCAGTGCATTTTTTCCATGCACCAAACACACTAAGTAACAATAAAGCAATTGTCAAGACAGTCAGTTTTAACTCAGTTTCACACTTTCTTACCTATTGGTGTTCAATTTTAGTACTACAGAAGCATAATATACTATTTAGCACAGTATTGTGTAATAAAAATAACGTATGCCTTGTGTGTATGCCTACTATATGAACTTACATTGCAAGCTGATCTTTATGCCTTATAAATCAGTGAAACATGGCAGTTAGGACAGTTCTAAGTGGTTAGAGAGTTTGTTTATAATACAGAAAAATCCATGTCCTCATACCTTCAAAAGGTCACATGTCTGGTACTAGAGAGTACAGGAATAAATAACAAAATCCAAGTGAACCTGCATAATAAAACCATACTGTTTGTTTTGTTTACTCCATGAAATGAAAACCCAGATTTAGAAACTGTGATTCATGGACCTCATCCTCTATTTATACAATATTTATAGAATCCTCAATTTTGTTTATAATATTCTATAGCATGATTTCCCAATAATACATTTATATATAAATATTAAAATGTTAATGTTCTGTATATTTTAAGCTAGCCACACTGGGCCAGAAACACAATAAAGTAAAAATGTTTTTCTGCAGTTTGTTTTTGAAGAATATCACAAAATGATTAAGACCATTGTGCTGCAAAGACAAAAGAGATTCATCTGAAGAAATTAACATGCATTTAGAAGAAAATATCTATATCCTTTATCTAATTTTCATCTGAATTCAAACCAGCATGAAAGAATTATAAAAAAATAGTATATATTTACATGGTACAGTATACCTTGGTGAGATATAAAACAAGGCAGGTAAACAGCAGAACATAATCTTTTCACTTTCTAATAGGTACAGCCGTCATAATGATCAATTTAAACACAAAAGGTTACTTTACTGTACTATTGCACATTACAGTAACACATAAAATTGTTTAGCAAATTAAAATACAAAGTTTAACGATGAGAAAGGCTATGTCTACATAAAATGACCAAGTGTTACAAAATTATTGGGGATGTGTCTAAGAACTAAATCGGTAAAGCTATAAAAATAATATTGGTACATCTGTGAGAAGAACGCTTTAAAAATATATATAAAGGTTGGCAAAATTACGCATGGGGAATTCCCAGTATCCATGGGTCTAACTTGCACCATGTGGCCTTGTACCATCTTCTGTTAAATCATACCTGAAAATGAAAAGAACAAAGGAAATTTTTTTTTTATGTTTAGCATGTATTATTAAAACTATCACTAATACACCACTTATTAGTACGCAGTTTTATTAGTAATAAAGGAAATGTTATACTTACCACTGGGTCCAGCCTTTAGCAAGTTCTTCAGACGCCAGAGGTATTAATAACTGTGGAAAGTTAAATTAGCAATCAATGCATTATGTGTGCCTTCCATTCTATGTCTTTTAAAGTTCAAATCTGACAATCCTGAGAACTACAGTATAAGTAATGCCATTAATAAACCACATATTTTACGTCCTTGTCATCATAGCTATCTGCACAACGTGTATTAAAGTTTCAAGCTGCTGGTTTTGACCTAAAAATCTATACCCTTTAGTGATACGGTCCCAGGGCACCTCACAGGCTCAAATTCTGAAGATGGCGTATCTTGGCAATGGCAGTCGGTGGACGTGTTTATGCTAACAGCCGTCCTGGCAAACAGGAAAATGAACAACACCGTTCACCATGAACTGGCCACGACTCTGATAAGTTTCATTCTCTTTTTAGAGCTCATACATGGCAATTTGCAAGGGTGTAGGAATGTACTATTCCTTTTTGCATGCTCCAAAGCACATGTGTAGGAAATAGAGTGATTTAATGAGTGCCTATAGAACAGTGAAGTTGTAAATGCAATAGCTGGTTTTGGCATTGGGAACATCTCCAGTAGCAGTTCTTTCTTGTGAATTTTACAATCTTTAATTTTAATTACTAAACATACATTTGTTCTGCATGCTTCTCTAAGTACTCTTGCTTGTCTTTCCGGTTTTGTCTGAACGTTTTCTGAGATACCACCTTTTTTCTACTGGTTATTTTTTCTTTCTCTGACTGTATGATTAATAAGTCTGACATGCAGATTTCCTTTGTTACAGCGAGCCTCAGAATTTTCCATTCTCTAGAAGAGATTACTGCCTCATCTTTTGATGTCTATCTGTGCAATTTGTTCCTTCCCTTACTGAAGCTTGACATCTAAGCCATCTATAATTTTTAGAAGCTTCGTATATGAATCAGGTGCTTCATTCAACGCTAACAAGGTCATATCACAAGAGGATTTTAGTCTTATATAATGACATGCTGTATTAGCAGAATTTTCTTGTCAACTTACTTTGCCAAGCAGCCCTTTATCTTTGGACAAGAAACCTCCACTGTTCTTCACTGCTACATCTAGTGTTCTTCTCTGTACTTCAGGCAGGGAAACACTGAAATCAAATCTGAAAGACAAAGTGATGTTTTAGAGAGAATTTTGTACCTGAAATGCAAGTTCAGTTCCTACAGCTAACCAACAACTCAAATCAGAACCAAATCATTCCCCTCCCCAGACAAAAAATGATGTCTGAGATAAATGAAGAAAAAAATCCCTGTTTTCCCTAAATTTTTTCTTCAATACTATGATCAATATCTAATGTTTGAGACTTCTGTTACCTTTGGTCTCTAAAAGCCACTGATAAAACAAAATGAACCAAACCCAAACAAAACGAGCAAAAGGTCAACCACTGAGTCAACAGAGAAGAGAATGAGGAATCCTATTGTCTTGACAACTCAGTATCATTATTCTCCAAAACAGAAAGACTGGTCAGTCTTACTGATCCTCAGTCCTCTAGAACCAGAACTGCTTTTCTTTCCTGGCACACCAGGAAAACCTATCCACTTTTAAGGAAGAACACATTTTGTTTGCTAGATCTGAAATTTACAGAAAACGAGGGCAAGATTGTACCACAATTTACATTTATTTGTCACTACAGTTCTTAAACAGTTTAATTGCTTTGCAATACATTTTACTTGGAAAGGCACAGTAAAACAAACCTATTACCTGGAATGAACAGGAGAGAGCTGCAGTACCAGGGAAACCTACCAGAGCCTCTAACTAATGATTTACAGATTTCCCTTAGACAGAATGGACTGAAGTGGTGTTTTTCCCCAAATAAAGTTTCTGTCTGTAGAGAAAGGTCGTCTTTATCAATAAGCGATGGGTGGGGGAGGATGGGGTACACATGTGAGGGAAGCTACCATCAAAAAGCTGAGTGCAAAGCTGAGGATTTTTATGCAATATACCATTGCACAAGCTTGCACAACTTCCAACCTATGGGCCAGGATATAACCCACGAGGAAATCTGCAGACTCACTGGATGCTGAGAAGTGCCACCAAGTAGATTGACCGAGCAATTTGATCATGCATAGACACTGGCTGGCCAGGCCTACCGAGGAGGCAGCATCTATCTATCAGCCAGGCAATGGGCCACTCAGAACCAACACGCCTCCTGGAAGGAAGGGATGCCAATGGCACTGCCCAGCTAAAAGGTACCCATGTTCTGGCCATCTGCCAGAAGATGGCATGCTACTTCTTAGCTACCAGCACAAAGGGGATGTAACTAGCATCGGATAAGGCAGAAGAGAAGAGAGAAGTGCCTGGTAACAGAGTAAGAAGGGCTATAGTGATGACAGGGAATAGACGGATGGGAAGAGCTATTACAGCAGAAGAGAAAGGTACGACCAACTCTGGTGGTGACAACTAAGAATTTCAACAGCTCATCCAGTCAGGTAACCTGAGAAACCTCAATTTGACAGTTTTGTAATTACATGATATAAAACTACTATACATAGTTTAGAACATACATTTGATCAAACACTGGGTTTAAGGTCTTCTTTGATACATGTGTTTTTCTTCTTCCCGATCGTCTCTTATCAGGCAATAAATACATTCGCACATATGGATCGGATCCTTCTTCTGAAAATGCTATTAGATTTCTGTGACCAGTGAAAAACAAGGAAAAACACTTAGAAAATAAATGACACATTGCTGAATGTGAGTGTCTACACTACTATCACTTAATTTAGCACAGGAATCAGTTGTGGGATATCCTGCACAAAGTATGATGTGCAGGATACAGCACATAGCTAATAGCAGTGGTAAAGAAAAACTAAAAAAATGCTAAGCAGTAACTTGTACAAGATCAAAGAAACGGTGAGCAGACAGCAGGGGTGGAAAAACGGTGTTTCTTAAGTGCCATTACAAAGTTTAGATATGGCTTTCCAAAAATTAGGCGTTTTTGTCATTCCATGAAAAATGCAGTCTGTTAGAGATAGCTTCCAGACACTGCTGATACAAGTCTACACACCATTTTCACTTAAAATCTGAAGATGCATAATAGACAAATACAAAATCACAGCAAAATCTTCAGCAAAGTTTTTACTGATTCTGAGTATAGCTCTGTATGTTCTTGTATTTACACATAATTACAATTGGTATGTTATTTTAAAAATCAAAAAGATCATCCAGACAACCAATTTGAGAGGATATGTCAAGATACGACAAAGTTTATACAGACATATGCGCAGAAATGAAATTTGATATTTTATGCTCACCTGCAGGAATGCACTACCACAATCAGTTTGTTTCTTTGTGAACTATGACGAATTGTTAGCTGAATCTGTCCTAATGGAGACTGCCCCAGAGTTGTTCCACTGCAGGAAAAAAGTAGAACACTATGCTTAGCTTTTAAAACACGTATTTAAAGTAAGACCTAACTGAAATATACGCTGAGTATTTTTCCCAGAAATTGTATGTTATCTATTTAACTTTTCAGTAGCCCAAAAGGAGAGCACGCGTTAGCACATGAGCATATCTTCATCAGTTTCTTGTACCTCAGTTGTCCAACAGCTCTAGTCTCCAAAATAAGCTGGCTATTCTTATCACATTAGAGGTCAACTGCTCTTCAGTACTTTGAAAACCATGATCAGTAAAGAACTTGCTCACTCTAAAACAAACATTAAAGCAGCGTCTAGGAAATTGGAAAGAATAACAGTGCAAACTGCAATGAAAACCTCAGCGATGGGCCACTCTTACCTATGGTCAGGAACCAATTAGAAGACCAGCTCACTTTTTTCTAAATTCTCTAACATAGAAATATAAGTATTCTGGGCTTAAAATAGTGACACTTAAACTCACTTACTGTCTTAAAAGCTCAAATCACAGTATTAACACAGCCATTTTACTTTTCTGTAGCTCATGCCGCATTGAAAATAAGATTAGAATCAATTTACACTTAAAAATACAAGTCACGCTTAAATAAAAAGCAAGCGCCATGATTAAGAACTTCTGTTTTAAAGAATGGCAAATATTTGCAGAGTTCCCTCATCTCTATAAAACGCTTATTTTAGTTTGTGTAACCTGACTATGAGTGGTTTCTGTTTCACACGGGACAGTATATGGCATGCCTGGCATTTTTCAACAACCCAAAGGATATCTTAACCTCAAAGGAGAGGTGTACCTCCTTTGTGCATAGCTGCTACAAAGTGCTTGCAGACTGTTCCATTAAGATTCCCAAGTCATTCACTTCAAAAAACTAGAATGAAGCATTTCAGTTCAGTATTTTCTTAGTTAAAATAAAAAAAAAAAACAAAAACACAAAAAAAACCCCAAAATCAGAATGCCTAAAATACATGGGGCCTGCAATAAAGGACCTCCTTAGCCGTAGCTTTAACACTCTTATCAAATGAGAAAGTATGAAATCTGTGTATTCAATAAGGAGTAGTATTTCAACATTTATCATAATTAACAAAGTCTAAGCCGGTTTTGGGCCAGAAGAGACTGACAAATAGAAGACAAGACAGCAGAGGACCGTAGAGATAAACGGGGGACTGCAGAACATAAGTGGATGCTGAAGGAAATGGGTTCATACAAACGAAAGAGGGGGCCAACAGCAGTTTGACAACATTTTTTATAAATCAACTTAGATGTATTGCAAAAATAAGTAATTAACACCGTACTTTTCAAGCTGTCGTAGCCTTTGCCGTAGCTCCTGTGTGGCGATAGGCAGAGAGATGTCTGAGGCTATGCTAGGAGTGGGTTCTTTGACTGAGAGGTGGCTGGGAGAATAAGAGAAGTTAGAGGCATGAAGACTGGAGGAACTTCGGCTGAGATCTGTTGGCCACTGAGGGCTGGCATTGGGAGGCTGGCTTTTTTCAGCTGTATCAGTCTTTTTGTCGCTATCAGTCACTGGGGAAGCTGGAACAGGTTTGTTTGAATCAGGTGGTGGCGAGACAGGAACCTGAGGCTTAAAAGATGATTTTCTTGCATCTTTGGAAAGGGATGGCCTTTTCACTTGGGCTGAGTGTTGGTGATCTGGAGATCTCGCTTGCTTTTCAAGAGAAAGGACCTAGATACAGTAAAAATACATATAATATTACTACTTTGCAGTATAAAAAACAGTAACAAATTTGTTCCTACAAGAGTATTGGTTGGTGACAAGTTCTTAAGTTCAGACACTAATGCATGACCACAAACATTCACACTTATACTCATTCACTCTAAAATAGGAAACCTTTTCCACAGCAGCCGTGTTCTTCTTTGTGGCAACTGCAGTAACTATAAAACAATGTGAAATTCTTCATTCATTTAGAATTATTCTCCTCATTATTCCCTTCCCATTCTCACACAGTTCTGGTGCAAGAGCTATTTACTTTGCAGCTCTAGCCACCTAGAGAAAGCTATTCTTTAATTTTTTTTCTTCTAATCTTTTGAAATTTAATCCTACATCACAAGTTCTTCTCACTCATTGCCCTTACTTTCTCTTTTATAGGTTATTTTCATTTATTAATGATAAGTAAGAAAGCGCTTTAGAAATAAACAAATAACCGAAGTTAACAGAAGCTTGACAGTGTTTGCGAGGAGATACTACTTTATTAAACCAAATTATTTAGCTGGGAAAAAAGACAAACCAACTTACTTTCAGGTGTGCAAGTTTCATCTTCAAAACTCCAATGTGATTGAAAGTTGGTCTGAATTTTTTTAGCACTATGAAGGTACCTCCTTTCCCTATAAACTTTATTCTTTTTAAACCATCATAACCTCAGTTCCGTTTCTATAAGATGAAGGCAATTTCACCATTTGCAGCCTACTGAGTCATAAGAGACTTGAATGAATTCAGATTCTAAATACGATTTCCGAACCAAAACCCCTCAAACCATGGGGAACCTCAGTCTTAATTAACACAGCCAATAACTGTTTTGTTCAGAGAATTTTCTGGTTATGAAATAGAATGTATTTAAATTAGAGGTTATCTTTGTGTACTTAATGGCACTGCCACAACTAAGGACACCTGGCATTGTGACACCCAAGGAAATGTACTATCTTCTTCACAAATCTAGAAGAACAGAAGTCACAATAGTCTTAAATATGCTTTCAGATATTTACAATCAGAAAAGCTTTAGCATACCCTGAGTGCAATCTTCATGTTTATAGTGCTGTTTGGACCGGAGTTGCTCAGGTGGAACCGCTGATGCATAGTTAAATCTTCACTCTCCAGCAACTGGCTTAGAGGCAGTTTGAAGTTCCCCAAAGAACACTGGTGCTGTTCGTCCCTCACCTGAAGGAACACAGAAGCTAAGTCATTTTGTATCATCCGCTTTGTAAGAATTCAGAGAAAGACAAGGAAATGAGAGTTTTATTTAAAAACAAAAAATCCAAACAATATTGAATGTAGTTTTTTGTTAAACTAAATTTCCCTGATCATAAGGTTACTTTAAATTGGAGAAGGAAATTGCAAATATACTCAATGCCTAGTTTCCTCATCCCTATCTTCTCAGCAAAAGCAAGACAGAAAACTGTCCATCTCCATGTCCATCTCCATCTACCTGACCCTTGAACAAATAACTACTTGGTTTCCAAAGGTCTGTGTGGAAAAGAATTCCCACAACTATTAGAGGAATAGTAACGAGGACAGTACTCATTTACACTTCGGTCTCTTCGAACCTTGTAAATGATATGTCAGCAGTGTAAAGGGATACAGTATTTGGATAAAGCAAAGACTTCCTTGGGACAAGAGAGGAAACAAATCAGCCATACGTAACAGCAACTTCTGCTAGCAGTTAAGACTGTTAAGGTTCAAAACAGGTATCAAAAATTACCTTTTTTCCTTTTTTTTCCTTTTCTTTTGTTAAGACAGACGACTATCAAGTATGTTCTTCTGGTGAGAGACTGACTATACTATTTCTTCCTTTTAGTAGTAAATGCAAATAAACATTTCATAGTGTTGTCTTAAAAAACACTTTAAGTATCATTTTAATGGTGTTCACAACATATTCAATCTCTTTTCATAACAGCCTGTAACATCTGAATGACTACTGAAATGTCTTAGAAAAGAAAGGTAACTAGAGAGAGTGAGACAACGCACCTCAACTTCAAGATCTTGTCTTTTGGGATTGTGTACAAAGAAAGTAAAGTTTTCCTCCCATACTGGTTCATTGGTCTTGTATCGAATCTAAAGTTAGGGAACAAGAAGCATATAAATTATGAAACATTTTTGTCTAATAAAGCTGGTGTGAAGAGTTGAGTACATTTTTCATTTTGGCTTTGCAAAATTAATGTCTGAAACCTGACATATTTAAACAAAGGCCAAGTGGGATCTACCCAAGACATATATAATACCACATATAAAATTATACCCATGACATGTGTCCTGGTTTGAGGTAAAACAGAACCAATTTTCTGATTTGTAATTTTACTTTTTAGCTGGGCCTCTTCTAACTGACTGAAGTCTGAAATGAACAGTCTGTTGTTCAGAAACTGTTCACTCTCAGAGTGATAAGACCTGATTATACCAAGGAATGGTGTGCACAGAGGCTCTTGCTTATACTTATTGCTATAACAACCAAGGTCAGGTAACTCCGTTATTTGCCCCGTTAGAGGGTCGGAAGCGGAGAAGCGTGGAGGGGTCACACTGCAGGGAGGAGTGGGCAGGACAGGTGACCCCAGACTGACCAACAGGGTCCATCCCATCTGCATCACACTCGGTATAAAAGCTGAGGGATCAAAGGGGCAAGGCTGCTCTGGCTCGCTCTTTCTTCAGTGGCCGATGTCTGAGGAGGACCCTGTCTGTTCGTCTGCCTTTGATCCCGATCCGAGCATTCCTGACTCCAGATCCAGAATCCAGCTCCTGTCCGTCACTGACTCCAGTCTGGGACTTTCCCTGTGTCTGCTAGTGATGCGATCATCATCCTGGGAGCTGGATACGGTTTTGTATGTATTGTATACTTTTTTTCTCTTTAATTTTTATTATTCTATTATTATTTCTTATTTCCTTATTTATTATTATTTTCATTAAAGTAGTTTATTTCTTTTTTCTAAACTTGTAAATCTCCTTATCTCTTCCTCTCCTCTGAGGAGAGATGGCGGGGAGGGCCATCTGTCGTTCTGATCGGCCAATCCGGCCAAAACCACACCAACATGTAATAGGATATGTTTTGCAATAAAGTTGCTGTACGTAAACTCCTGCTAAAGAACTTTTACTTCACACCAGTCTATGAACAAATGCAAGGTCTTCAGACTGACACGTTCCCTACTAGTATTTTTCCTTCTAATCTCTGAGTAGCCACGTGGAAGATTTCATTGCCAAATCTCACTCAGCAACCCATTATTGGGATGGCGGTGGGTGGCAAATGTGGGCCCAATCAAGAAGGAAACAGGAGACCTGGTGACCCAGGATACAGAGAAGGCTAAGGTAGTCAATGACTTTTTTGCCTCTGTCTTCACCAGCAAGGGCTCTAGCCACACTGCTCAAGTCACAGAAAGCAAGGGAAGGTACTGTGAGAATGAGGAACCACCCACTGTAGAAGACCAGGTTCGAGACCATCTAAGGAACCTGAAGGTGCACAAGTCCATGGGACCTGCTGAGATGCATCCATGGGTCCTGAGGGAACCGACGGGTGAAGTTGTTAAGCCACTATCCATGATATTTGAGAAGTCATGGCAGACCAATGAAGTTCCCACTGACTGGAAAAGGGGAAACATAACCCCCATTTTTAAAAAGGGAAAAAGGGAAGACCCTGGGAACTACAGGCCAGTCAGTCTTATCTCTGTGCCCGGCAAGATCATGGAGCAGAGCCTCCTGGAAGCTATGCTAAGGCACATGGAAAATAAGGAGGTGATTGGTGACAGCCAACATGGCTTCACTAAGGGCAAATTGAGCCTGACAAATTTGGTGGCCTTCTATGACAGTGTTACAGCATTGGTGGATACGGGAAGAGCAACTGACATAATCTACCTGGAATTGTGCAAAGCTTTTGACACTGTCCTACGTGACATCCCTGTCTCTAAATTGGAGAGACATGGATTTGACGGATGGACCACTCAGTGGATAAAGAAGCGTCTGGATGGCCGCACTCAAAGAGTTGCAGTCAACAGCTCAATGTCCAAGTGGCAACCAGTGACAAGTGGCATTCCTCAGATGTTGGTACAGGGACTGGTGCTATTTAACCTCTTTGTTCATGACATGGTCAGGGGGATTGACTGCACATGTGAACCCCATGAACTTCAACAAACAAGGCCATGTGCAAGGTCCTGCACATGGGTCAGGGGAATCCCAAGCACAGATACAGGTTGGGCAGAGAATGGATTAGGAGCAGCCCTGAAGAGAAGGACTTGGGGGTGTTGGTTGATGAGAAGCTCAACATGTGCAATGCGGCAATGTGCACTTGCAGCCCAGAAAGTTTCCTGGTCCGCATCAAAAGAAGTGTGGCCAGCAGGTCAAGGGAGGTGATTCTGCCCCTCTAGTCTGCTCTTATGAGACCCCAACCTGGAGTACTGCATCCAGCTCTGGAGCCCTCAGCACAGGAAGGACATGGACCTGTTGGAGTGTGTCCAGAGAAGGGCCACAAAAATGATCAGAGGGCTGGATCTCCTCTCCTATAAAGACAGACTGAGAGAGTTGGGGTTGTTCAGCGTAGAGAAGAGAAGGCTCCGGGGAGACCTTATTGTGGCCTTCCAGTACCCAGAGGGAGCCTACAGGAAAGATGGGGAGGGACTCTTCATCAGGGAGTGCAGTGATAGGACAAGGGGTAAGTTTTAAACTGAAAATTAGATATTAGGAAGAAATTCTTTACTGTGAGGGTGGTGAGGCACTGGAACAGGTTGCCCAGGGAAGTTGTGGATGCCCCATCCCAGGAAGTGTTCAAGGCCAGGCTGGATGGGGCTTTGAGCAGCCTGGTCTAGTGGGAGGTGTCCCTGCCCATGGCAGGGGGGTTGGCACTAGATGATCTTTAAGGTCCCTTCCAACTCTAACCATTCTATGATTCTATAATAAAACCCTCACACTTCAGAAACACAGATTTCCACTTGCTTTCCACTGTTAGAAGGGATTCCGTGAATAGAGGCCAAAGGAGCTTAGGAGTGCTAGAGGACAGCCTTCTCAAAGCACAGAAGTGGTCCATCCCTCAAAGCGGAAAAAGCAGCAGGCATAACAAGAGTAGCCTAGCGAAACTACAAGCTCCTGAGAGCTACACAGCACTGTGGCTAATCTAAGGCCCTACTTTAAACAGAAGGTTCAAGCTAACGATCTTCAGTGGTCCCTTCTGACTGAGGCATTTCTATAACTGATTCTGTAAATTTTCAAATCTTGATTGGCATTTTGAAGCCTGCTGTTTGCCCACACTGTTATTTATATAATTACTACTGTAGGAATCCCAGTTGCAGATCAGGACCTACTGGGGAAGGGCATCTACAAATAGTTAAAAATCTAGTCTCTACTCACAGACAGTTTAAATTGAGTAAGGTCATTCAATCCTTTGCTTCTTGTTGGCAATTTCAGTTCTGGTGGTAACTTTTAGTGCAGTGGGTACACTCAATGGCTTGATAGCCTATGCCAAACACACAGAGCTGCCAAATGTTTGTAGACAGAGCCAAGTATAAAGAGTAAGAACTTACCTTACTTTCCTGTGCCTTGTGTCCAACTGACAGCAAAACAAGTGGGTTGGGATTGCTGTTTATTTTCTTTCCTGACTGGTAAAGAAAAAGCAAAAACTTTGCCTTCAGAACAAAGCAAAACCTCTCTCCTCTGAAACTTAAATTTTTGCATCTTAAAAATACAGATGATATGCATTCTACTATTTGCTTATCTGTTATTCTCAGTATTTTATTCAACAGGCTTGAATGGCAGACTGGCTAGTAACTCATGGACATGTTAACATGAAGGCATCCAACTACCCTATATACATTGAAGCAAAACGCTACAAATAAGCAGGAGTTTTAGGCTCCTTTCCATTTTCTTCGAATGAAATTCATTAGGTGAAAATGCTTATCCTTTAATGAGCATTAAAACCCCCAAAGCTAATGAAGCATAGTTAAGGCTGCAAAATTAATATTGCATGCAGATGGGAGATATGGAGAAAGAACAAACTCAGGAAGCTTACTTTATTTACATTGCAGTAGTATTATTAAATTGTATGTAGTATCAGAACATTGATATTTCCCCCTTTTCAGTTTTGGGAGAAAGAAGATGCACTATAATGTACCTGATGTATATTTCTACAGTTTACCAAATACTCTTTATTAGAGAATCAACCATCTGCCATATCTGAGCCTTGCTCACCAGGTGTATAGCATTACATCAAACTGTGAAAATAAACACCAGTTTAGAAACAAATGATATACACAAAGGAACATTCCCAACTGTATGTTTCTTTCATAAATTTTAAATTAACCTAACAAAAATTTAAGTCAGAAAGAAAAGTTAGACATGAAAGTTAATCATCTCAAGCAGGTATTAACACAGTTTAAAAGCCTAGAAAATATACTATACATGATTAATAATATACTTTGAATTCTACCATGTAGGAAGTTGTACAGATAGGTATGCAAACAGAAAGTTAGTTCAAATCTACTTAATGCATGTAAGGTCACAATTACAACCAAGGGATTAAAATATTTTATATTTTTAAATTAAGAACGTGCATATTTTAGGTATTTTTGGATCTGGACTTACAGTTTGTACATCAATATTTCCACTAATATTACTCGACTTTAATGTGACACACTGCTTATAACCATACTTTCCTTTAGAAAAAAAGCTGCTAAGAAAGCACTCCTTTCTTGGATGAATGCTGCATTTCTTTTTTTCATGATTCCTAATAAAAAATATTTAGCTCTCAAAGACAACAGAATACAAAGGTTTAAGGAACAGAAAGTCAGATTATACTCCAGTTGATGGTGTTTAAAAATGGTAGGTGCAATTTGTTTAATTTTTCCTTTGTTCATAAAAAGATGCCCGAAACTCCCTTTTCTTCATAAAATGATGAAACTACAGAAGTTGACAAAAAGACCCTTGTTGCTTATGCTGATATGTAAATATAAATAATTTTAATCGATGCTAAATGGGCAGAAATACGTACACACACTTATAACGTACCTCTGACACCTGCCACTGTGAGATTTGTCGTTGAGAGTCTATTAGAGACTGCCTCTTGTCCAAGTTTCTGCAGCTGAGAACTTGGCTTAAGCCTTCCAAGTTTCCCTCTCAAGTCTTATGTCTTCCATATCAAAAAGCTGGTCTAAAGTTATTTATTACTTATATAAAAGACGTAAAGCCTTCTAAAAACATCTAGCAGAAACAAGATCACTTCAAAACATGTCAGAGACTGATTTTATTGGCTAGTCACTCAGCTGACCAATAAAGTATCACTCAGTAGGTAAAAGATGTGTTAGCTTTCATGTCAGCCTTGTTCTTTAGTTACTACTTCAAATCAGCTCTCAGGACTATTTTTTCCCCAGTCTTCTAAAGCAGTCTATACTCCCCTCAACTGATCTAAAATTCAGATTACCACAGACCATAGTATTTTACCAATGTCTTCACCGCTTCTTGAAACCAAATTTAAGTAAAACGGAATTGCACTAAATATATATCTTGGCAACAGAAATTCCGCCCACTGTTGGAAGCGAAGCGTTGCAGGCATTTGTGCATTTCCAATTACGTCTGTGACCTTAAATGGACAACTATATTAATTTTACCTTTAGGGCTTTCTGAACAGCAGCCTTCTTCAAGCCATCAGGGTTAAATTCTAACGGATTATGCTTTTAAGTCAGGAGAGAATGAACATAGGAAGGGTTAGTAAGTCATGCAATGAAGCAATTTCACTAGGTTAATTAATTATGACATGACAACAAAGGACAAAGCGGGAAAAAAAAAATCAACCTAAAAAACCCACAAAAATCTTTCAAACAGAACAATGAAGGAGCCACAACAACAACAGAAGTCTGACAAAACTTTTTTTTTCCCTTTTGTCCTCTCTGAATGTTTGTATTCTGCTTTAAAACTAATATAGTTACTTTCATCCCACTTACATTTCCCTTACCAGGTTTTACTATAATAAAGAGACTTCACAAAACAGGTTTTATTGAATACCTGATGTGCTATGGACTGCCTTCTGAATGAATCTCTTTAAAATTTGGTTAAGTATATTTTCACAACATAGAAGCTTCTCTGATGAGAATCACAAAATGGTTCGAGTTGGAAGGGACCTTAAAGACCATCTAGTTCCAACCCCCCTGCCCTGGGCAGGGACACCCAAGTCAAGTAATTATGTGAAGGAGTCCTTTTATGGGAGAAATTGCTATGCTAAAAGTATTGATAGGACTTAGATCATTATAAAAATCTGTCGTTTGAGCCTCTTCAGCAGATGAATAATACAAATACTGCATGCTCACTAGGATGATGTTCTACTACTTTACTCAGTTGAATGAAGACATGCAAATAAACTAACAACAGGAATTTGAACTGATTTAGCAGGACAAAACCTCTGACTACTTTCCATTCATTATGCAAATTTTTAAGTTTATTATAAGAATAATATATTGTTCTTGAAGTGACACATGTGAAGTACAAAAATATCGCAGAAAATTTGCATTCAGCTCATAAGAAATAATTTCAGAAAATACTATTTTGAAATAAAACAGATTTCAAGTTACTATACTTTTGTCTGTTTTTTTCTTCAAGTGCAAATTTTTGTTTCCAGGGAGAATTCTGCTTTAACAGCTGTAGTGTGGGGCAACAAAAAAATTGCATAATGGCCTTTTTAAACATGCTGGTTTATGAACAAGAATTGATATTAATGCTCTGGGAAAAGAAATGCCTTCCTGAAATTCAAATCCAAAAGTGACTAAAATATGAAGAGAGATTTAGCCTTTGTGCTGAAATACATTTTTACATTTTCTTTTGCAATGTCACATCCTGAGGTTGGCCAATATATATGATGAGATTCCTGGCATTCAGCTTTAACATTTCTATTTCAGAATAAACACCCCATATGATGAAACTGGAGAAAACTAGGAATAAGGTTGGGCTGGTTTTGTGGGATCTTTTTTATTCATTATTTTTCTTAAAATAAAATCAAGGAATCTTCCACAGCTATTTATCTGATATGTTTGGGACTTATTGTACTTAAAGACCCTCAAAGATGGAGACTGCACAATATCCCTAGACATATCAATCCTAATGTTTAACTATCCTTTTCATTAGAAAATTTGTTAATGCCCAACAGGTATGTTCCTTGCTGGAGTTTAAACGTTGTTTCTTGATTTCTGACCAGACATTAAAAAGTCACTTTGTTTGCAGCAGCCTTCTATCATTTCCATCCCCACCTTTACTTCCTAAGGGTAAACTCATCCTAGTTACTCTTCCTCTGCTAGTCACATTTATTGGCTTTCTTGTCATCATCACTGCTGTCTTCCAGATCTTAAATTGCTGCGGCCAAACTCAGGGCCTTAATAATGGCTCAGTAGACCATAAGGATTAGTACATACATCCTACAGGCTACGCTCCTCTCTCTATGTATGGTATGGTGTTTGTCTTTCATAACAGCACGATACAGCACAACTACAGATCTGTTTCTGTAGAGCTATCCATCAGACAACTATTTCCATCCTATAACTATATGGGTACAATGATCGTCCTCGATGGAAAAGTACCTTATTTTTCCAGATCATATCTTCAATTCATGAAGATCATTTTGAATCCTAAGCTACCTCCCAACTTACTGGCCATCCTTCCTTCGGATTTGCACCTGCATGTTCAGTACACATCTTTTTGCCCCTCTATATTATTATTTCAAAGACTTTTAAAAGTCAAAAACAAACCTATGTGATCAATTATAAAGGCAGGCAACCAATGATTCCTGGATATTGAACATGTCTGACCACGTTCAATGAACATGTCCTCT
Source organism: Rissa tridactyla (assembly GCF_028500815.1). Classification (NCBI taxonomy): domain Eukaryota; kingdom Metazoa; phylum Chordata; class Aves; order Charadriiformes; family Laridae; genus Rissa; species Rissa tridactyla. The sequence continues at coordinate 157,022,504 of NC_071467.1, read as the reverse complement.
GGAATCATAGCAAGGATAGGCCAAGGAGGACATCCGCTGGGACAAATATGTTTAAGCCAGACTTCAGGTTCCAAAGGAAGGAGCTGCAGGTCCAAGAGGATGATGGCTGAAAGGCTGGGCAGGAGGAGACGAGGAGAAGAAAAGGGAGTGTTCAATATAAAAAGCCAAGAAAAGGTCTTGCCTTCGGTGACAAAATTGTCTTGTTATGGTTCTGAGTGTCTGCAGTTATAGAAAAGGGGACAGGTATCCAAGAACTAAACTGATAACTGAGTGGAATAAATCAAATATCTGTAACAGCCAGTGACATTTGCAGTAAATTCTAATAAGAAACCCATAAGTTACACCGCAGCTAACAAGTTGTTTTATTTTTAAGCCAGATCCTAATTCAATACGCTTTGGAGTACGACTCATTAGTTCTTTTGACTCACTAAGTCTTGCTTTGGGTTAAAATGGGGATTTAGAAGTTTCTAAATCTGTGAGTGTATCCTCAGTTGATGACCAGATCTGTAAAAGCTGATTTAAAATACAGATAATTTATATATTACATAGACACCAAATTTAAAAAAAAAATTGTTATGAGCTAATGATAATGTATCATAAAACTAGTGCTATTCACCTTTGGAAATTACACTAAGAACTCTTTCATACTCCTTAACTTCAGATAAATCAGATTTAAATGGGTAAATGTCTGAATTAGGTGTCATGAATCTAGGTTCCCAGCAGCTGATAAACTGTCCAGAAAGGAACAGAGAGCACTCAGGGCACTGGATTTTCCTCTCCCTATATAAAGTGAGTCCTCTTTTTACCAATCCCTCAGCCCCCGCCTCCCCAGCTAACTCATGTTACATGTCAATTAGGTATCTGAACTTGCAGGTGTGAATGTGTGCATAATGCCTCATGTTTAAAGATGCCCTGAAAACAAGGTGCAGTTTTATGACTGCTGAAGCTCTTATTACCTCTGGGCTACTACAGTCCTCTCCTCTTCCTGGCCTCCAGCCATAAATGTCATCCGCTTGCTTTCTGCAAGACTAGCACCTGTGCAACTGCGGAACAAGGCAGTTAACGCTACCGTTGAAGGAAATCCAGCCCTGGCTATTGTAAATTGGTTGCTCTTCTACTCTGACTCACAAATTGCTTTGGGGATTTGGTAAATTTCGTCCAATGTCTAAATAGATGCTGTCATAAGTAGACGACGTGTCCTAATGCAAAGATCCTAAGATCCACAAAAACGTCAGGGCTACACTCTTTAGCAAGCATTTTGATTTTTTAAAAAAATTATTATTTTTAGGATCTATCTAGTATTTTTATAATTAAAAGAAACAGCAACTACTTCTTATTTTTAATACCAAGATAACTGAACCATAGCTTATGAACTGCACTTCTTATTCATTAAGTTTTAAAAAGATTTGGTAATAGATCTAATTTATTTTTTTATACTTTAAAATGAACTTCTACACAGAAACTAACTGAAAGGACTCCAGAGAAAGGGTTTTGGTGCGGGGTGTGTGGTGTAAGGTGTTTTTAAATCAATGTTTATGATACAAGCCACAAGTAGCCAGCCAGCAATAAATTTATCTGCACAATCTACAATGGCATATTCACCTCTCCCGGGCAAGACAGTTCTTATTCTGAACAGATTCTCATTCTTTTTGAAGATACCAAGGTTGTGTTTATAGATTTAAGTGTAAGATATTCAGAGGCTCATTAGTTTGTAATAATCTTGCAACATTAAATTCAAGCAGAAAAAATTACCTGGTTGTTCTCCCTAGCCTGGAGTTTCCTGACTACAGACTAATTTGGGGGGGTGGGGGTGGGGGGGAAGGGAGCTTGGGAATTTGCAAAACAAGGAGCATCATGAAGTGAAATAGAATTTACAAGGGAATTTATATTTTGGGGCGCACAAAGAACCACACCCATTTTTAAAGCAATACTTGAACCAGCGTGGAGAGGTTGCAAGTTCTTACAAACATTGAGTGCATCACCTTTTAAAGAAACTACAAGGATGTTGGTCGTAATATTTATTAGTTTAATTTCTTTGCAATAAAAGCCAACAATTCACCAGCACACAGTGTGCGAGTATAGTATGCATTTTATTTCTCAATCAATCAGCAATTTAAGTTAAATGTAAGAGCTTTAATAACAAACTTATCTTGGGTTTTTATCATAAAAAGTTAATTACTTACCCAATGATATGCTGATCAATGAAATTTAAGTAGCCTTTAAAATGCAATAAAAATAGCACAAAAACAATGCACACTTGTTGAAACCATGCAGCAAAACAAATTGCATGCTCTCATTCCACTAGAGTGAGTGGCTTTAGTAGCACTAATCCACACTCTGGCAGATAAAAGGTACAATACAAATAATACCAGAGAACTCACAAATAGTGCTCTATAGAGTGAGGTAGTGTTTTCACAAAAGACTAGTCCCGATGCTCTCCTCTCTTTTAAGTATCCACACCCAAAGTTTCCCTCGTAGATACTCTTAGGAAGATGGAAATGGAAGGAGAAAGCAGAGTGATGGGATTGTGGCAGAATGAATGCATAAGCAGCTTTACTACACAAAAAAGTTAAGGAAAATAGTCAAAGGATTCCAGAGAAAACAGCAGATAACAAAAAGTAAGTAAATATTTGTCATTACAAATAGTTTCATCTGTTAGATGATTTTCTGTAGTGCAACAAGGTGAAAAGTCTTTTGATTTTTGTTTTTTATTAATTATTCAAATATATTAACCCACTTTCCAAGTTAACTATTGGTAGTTCAGATTTATATGCCAGATCCAACTAAGTAAATTTAGAGACCAACCTTCTACACTGTTTCTGTTTCACTTGAAACATATTTCAGATAAATAATACAAGCGCCTCAGAAACCCACAACTATGAAAAAAATGCCTGTGCGGGGAATTATCCACTACAGCTCAAACAAAACAAGGCTGATGAGAAGATTTAAAATGTACCCCACGATAAGCATTAACTTAAGAAATCCATTTTGAAGGTAATAAGAAGTACTTATTCATCTGGAAAATATTTCATCTGTAACATTAAAGTTGTGGACAAAAGTCTTCAAAACTATTAATAAGGGTCTGTGTAATTTTAACACTTCATTATCTTTGAACGTTTTCTTTACCATAAATACAAGAAATCCAAAAGAGCAATTATGTTTGCTATTACACTACATGACACCTATCAGTGTATATAAACACAACATGAGAAGCCAGCGGACTTTCATGTTTAGTCTTGTAAATGTTGTAAATGTAAAGATATTAGAATCAAATAGACATAAAAAAGCTGTATTCACTACATTTCACTGCAGTTTGTCTAGCAGCTCCATGGTATTATCTAAGCATTGTCTTTATAGCATCCATAGGAAACTTTTGAGTTCTCCTGCATGAAGTAGTCTTCTCATGATATTTTTAACCAACAAAACTATCAAGCCTTTTTATATCTGGTTTTGGACAACTGAATTTAACACAGTATTGTATTATTTTATTCTTGTACATGGAATTTTCAGGTGTTCAATATTATGTTCTATTATATTCTTTATAACATATTTCTGGAAAGAAAATTACTTGAAGTTAAATACTGAGTCATTTGTAGATTTGTAGCAACTGCTTTTCTGGGCTGGTAGAGCAAGAAAAAAAAAAAGAGGGTTAAACAGGTCCCACACTACGACCATCCTTATACTCAATCCACCCAGCCAATTTTGTACTGTAGACAGAACATCAGACACATCAATAAGAAGTTTGGGATCCAGTTCCCAAACTTCCAAACTGTCAGCTTTATGCAAAGAACTTCCCCTTTCTGTGCCCTACAGCTTAGCGATCTACTGATTAGAAGTCCTGATTAAGACATTTAGATTCAATTGCTCTTCCCCTAAGTAGGTAGAACTGAAGACTTGCAGCCTGACTTTTCCAAAGGAGGGAAAAAATGTTACAGAATGTTTGTTTAAAACAGGAAGGGAAAAAATTAAACTTAAGACAAAGCCTCTGAGTATTTGCTGGAGAAGCTAATCTAATACAGAGAAGCGGAGCTGTATGGAAAAAAATTGGAAACTGCAGATGTGAGAACTTTATTCAGTTTAAGTAAGAGGCTTTAGTGTTTTTTACAAATATATTAAACTTGCAACAGTTTGAGTAAAATCCAGTAGTTGAACAAGAAAATACAGAAATGGGTTTGATTTATATCTACTGCACAAAAGAGATGGCAGATAGACTTTTTCTGTGATAAAGAAGGGCTCTATTCCAAATAAGCTATATCTTTTTAGCTTTTAAAATAACCTATAAATACTGCTTCCAAACACTGTTCTATACACCCTGGAACAGACATGAAATCACTAGTCAGAGATATAAATTGTTTAGGCTACTAAGCTTTCGTTTGTCACCACTCTGTTTGATGCAGCATTTTAACTTAAATTTGAGTGGGCAAATTTTAAAATGCATGCAAAAAAAATCTGAGGCTTGAAAACTTTATTCTCTGATTAGTATTTTAGCCATCACTTCCAGAATTTCTCATCTAACAGCAACGCTGAAAAGCAGCAAAACTCAGTGCTGTGTTTCCCATATCTATTTATGGTAGGGTTTACTTTATTACTGCTATAATTTACTTTACTACTTGAAGCTTTACTTTACTAATCTGAAATAAACTACCAAACGGCCTGCACTTGTCATAAACAAGCTATTTCACAGTCCCATGGTATAATCCATACAATGACAGAACCGTTAATTTTTTTGGTTTTGTTTTGCACAAACAAATAAACAATACTCCAAATGACAACCTGACAGAAACCTCATACAAGTATTCTGCCACTGTAACATCAACTGCACAGTAATAATTTCATGATGAGGACTTCGGTATCTTCAAATCTACCACAGTTACCCTAAAACAAATAAACCAAAGCAAGCAGATTTACCCAAACTCAAGGAAGCGGGCCTTTTCCCAGTTAGTTCCTTAAAATTCTTCATGCTAATCTCACACTATTTATGGAAAACACTGTGTAATAAAAACATGCAGCCTTTCAAGTCCAGGAAAGGAGCATTCCTTAAAGAAAAATCACACTGACTAAAGAGTAATGTTTTATTAAATATATATCTATAATACTATACTAGTAGAAATGTGGACCTTACATTACACCTTTTGAAACAAGAGAAAGTATTGAAAATATGGCATAATGTGTGTTAGTAAAGCAGTGTGCCATACTACCAAGCAAGACATGCTGGAAGTACACAAGGGATACCCGTGACAAAAGGGTATCCATCAGAATATAACTTACGGGCAGGTTTCTTGCTGAGTCCAAATACAGAATAAGCAATGCAGAAGAAAGCCCATCGTTGGCTTGGTCTTTATCAGCTCTAATGCTTGTTAGCACCTAAACCAAAAACATACTGTAAGCCTTTCTGAAAATCAAATAATATTATTCCCTGCTTACTGCAGGGGGGTTGGACTAGATGACCTTTAAAGGTCCCTTCCAACCCAACACATTCTATGATTATATGATTCTATTATTTCTGTCCCATTCCTGAAAAATATTTTAAAAACACCTCCCAAAATGCAAACATTCACAAATGCACACTATGTAGCATAAGAAGTAAGTTTTTAAGACTTGTATAGATACTTCAAACCCATTTTTATGGAAACTTCCATCCCATTTCCTTATTTTTTTTTTTAGACTGGACAGATTACAATATCATATCCAACCTTATCTCGCAGGCTAATGAATGTTAGCTGATATCCTCAAACCATAACATTAAGAGAAAATAAGAGGACAACAAAAGCATTTTAAAATCCCATGCCACAAGGGTACGTTGACAGTTATGGCTAGTTTGAGATTTTTAAAGACAAACAGCTTGGAATAAAGTTGCAGGTTTATCCAAATTCACAACAGCTAGAGAATTAAATTTCTAATATAGTTAACAAAAAAACCCCACAAACAAAAAAATACCCAAACAAGAACAACCCAACAAACTCCACAACACCCACAACAAAAAACATCCCACAACAATTAAGATTAGGATAAAAGTAATGCGTTCATTTCATACCTTGTCTAGATTTTCAGCTGTTGGCATCAATGTGAGCCATTCCAGTTTTAAATGCAATTTCCCTTTGGACACTTCATCCAAAGTAAACCACTAAAAGTTAAGCAAAGTAATGTGAAATAATCTGACGCCAAATACGTGATTGCAATTGCCTCTTTAGGACATTTAGGAAATGCTAAACTCTACTAGAAATCTCATAGAGCTGAAGTCTGCATAACCGGAAAAGATCTAATTCATTGTTTAAAATTTCCTATTTCACATTTAATATTACAACACAGAATAACAAAAACAGCCACGCAAACCTCTATGTTATACAGTAAAAGCATTTTTAAAATATTAAGAGAATTCTTTAAGTTCTGTAAAGATGGCCTGGAAATACAAACCCTGTGTAACATACTTCTTTAATAATACGTAAAATCTAATAACAATCTCTCTTACATATAGGGCAAAAATTAGTCTGCTAAGTATAACAATAGTTAAACTGGGTAATTAACTATTCTCCTGCAAGAAAAAGCTCTCACCAAATATATGTTACTGCTTTTTGCATTCACATACTAGTAATCTTAAAGCCCCAAGAAGAAGGATGGCATTATTCTTCAGATTTCACCGATTCAGATATCCCTTAAACCAGTGTACTGGTCATCAAAGAATCTATTTCTATAGTATTAAGGTTATTCAAGCACATACAGGAACTATCCCCAAGAAAAAAAAATAATAATACAAGAACACTTACCTCATCTAGAAGACGCTCCTTTTCAACTTCAATTAAATCTATCATCAAACTAGAAAAAAGAAAAGGAAAAAAAAAATCAGTATTTTAGCCAAGAAGAAAAAAATTTAATACAGAACTCAAATCCCACCCTGTGCTTGCTGAGCATCCAGGCTTCCATTGACATCACAAGAGCAGAATACTATTTTTTTAGCCCCTAAGAGAGGAAGAAGTAGGGAATGCAATGGCTGAACGATGATGAATACAGGACAACAGAAAATATACCTATACTAGAGCCCATTTTGTAGCTACAAGGGCAACTGGCACAATATGGGTCACATATGTACGACCAAACTCTCAGAGCAGTGACTACATCCAAACTACCCACTGGAAATAGCCCCTGGACATATGCTATGACCAAATTCATGCTTTGGCGTTGTCTGGAAGAGCGCTAGTTCACACAAGCTAAAAAGGTACAGGGAACCTACTAAAAATTAAACAGGGCAGACAACTACATGCCAGTGCACGAACATTTGTCATGGCTTTTTATTTTATTAGTACTGATGTACACATTATGCCACTTTCCCCCCCCACCACTTCAGTGTAAGATTAGGGAAGTGCAAAGAAAAGAAGCCTTTGTACTACCTACTTCTTTATTTTAATGAGAAGAGAAGTAGGTACTGTTGCTCCTGTTAAGAGAGAAGGAGCTGGAAAGATAAGGGAGTTCTACTCTGTATGGAAAGCAACAATGGGAAGCTCCAAAACTCTGCAAGAAATAAAGGTGACAAATTACTGGAGAAAGAAGCTGACTAAAACCCTGAAATGTTTCTGGGTAAACACTAAAAGGTAGGCCTATGGAATCTATGAGTGAGTAATGTTCGCGAAAGCATTACAGCAATCTTTTTTTTTAATCAAATAGTTAAGATAAGCTCTCAGAGAAAAATAAACTGTGAGATAGCCATTTAAAAACTATGAAGATGAAGAAGATACACAGCTATAAAGCTATATTAACTTTTTATGAAGAAATAATTAAGAGTTAGTGCTGCTTATGAAAGCAGGTAGGTTACAATTACTAAAAAAACCCACCTTTTTTTTTTCTGGGTACCCACAATACTTACCTTTTTTTAAAAAAATATATAAACATATAGATGTGTATATACACAAAAACACATTTTTATATACATATATTTACAGATATGAAGTAACTAGGGAACTACTTACTACCACCATTTTGAAAAGATCATGAATTTATAAATGTAGTAATATAGCAGAACTACAACAGCAACAAAATGCAAAAAGAAAAAAAAACAAACACAATTATATCAAAATATTTCACCTCTTTTCAATACCAATAAGCATATTCTCCGTAACATTTACCTTCCCAGGAAGTCATCTTTATCTGGATCTTCATCAAAGAGCTCAATCTCTAGCTCCTGTCCTGGATGTTCATATACTAAGGCCTGGAAGTACAGTAAGAGAGCACTGTCAATGGTAAAACTAACTACCTTTGTTAAATGGCATAGTCACAGTAAAACATTGAACTACAGTCCCTTTGTGTATTAAAACATATCAATAAGGAAATGCTTTAAAAAAGATGCAATTTATTGAGTAGAGCAAGTGTAAGTGCTTTTGAGCTGCGATTTGCTAATGTTGGCTTTAAGAGACAAGACTGCTTTTCAGAACTACTGATGCTTAGTTTAAGACAAAAGAAGTATATACATCAATGGAGAATTTCTGTTTTGTTACACAACTTTGGGCTTTTAAAGGGAGACACACGAAGCTCCTCAAGGAAGTCCCCAGAGTTACCTTCTTTAACAAAAGAAGCTTTAGAAGACAACACACAGCAACGTATTTTTATTGATTATACCTCATAAACTTCATTCCATTTTGGATTGAGATTTTCTTTGATGACCTTGCTTTGGAAAATCTGGTTGCCCACACGGATAATTCCATAAGGATCCGACTTTCCTTTGACAATCCCTTTTAGGTAAGTATCTTTCCCCTCCAGGTCCTGAGCTTCAATAAAGTGTATCCTTAGAACACCCTGAAAAAGGAAAAAATGAGTTTATGTAGTAATCTGAAAGTCTCTGTGCCATCACAGTTTATGCAATACGTGTTCTATAACTTCCACTGCGATTTCCTTAACATGAAACTTAGCTTGGACACACTGTAAATGGAGGGATATCAATGATGACCCACATACACAGCAGACCTAGCACTAAAGAGATTCCTGAAAAGAAAAGCTGTTATCAACAATCAGAAACTTGCCAGTTATATCAAGAAATGCCATGCTACTGTAGCATCAGTAGCAATAAGTAGTAACAACTTTCAAGAGAAGAGCCCTAACAATACTTTGCAGTGATAACACAAAACATGTGCTACTTAACTTTTTAGTCTTCTCCAGTTGAACTATATTTTAACAAGTAATATGGTTAAGATTCTAGACAAACAAAAAAATCCTTCTTGGCATTATTATGAAACTTTAACTCCACAGACATTATTTATAAATTAAATCAATCATTTCAAGTGATTGGATTCACAATAACTTGTACTACTGCAATAACTATATTTAGAAATTCACACAGATGTGCAAATCTAACAGTTATTACTACTACAGAAAAAACTAAATACCAAACCATTAGTATTAACAGAAACATACTTACCTTCGGTATAGGAAACCGCAACTGAGCAATCTGCACTTCACTGACAAGGGGGACTGTAATTCTATTTGGAAGGACCAGGTAGTTGGATATTATATCCAATATTATTGTATCTGATAAGCCACTGTTGGGGAAAATAATCCTTAGTTAACATGTGTTTAATTGTCACAAAGTATGTCACACTAATATACTCCTTTTGCTGCTTAACAACCTAAATGGAGAAAACATTTGCCTTTTGGGGAAGGTAGAAGACATCTGTTTTTTAAAATAAAGGATTCTTGTGAAAATGGCCACCAGGTGGAAGCAGCTGACACTGAACAGCAGTAACCACAGAGATGAATAAAAAATTCTCATTTCCCTGCCACCACCAAGTTCCCCCCTTACGCCCCCCCCCCCCCCCCCCGGCCCCCCCCCCCCCCAGGGTAAAAGGCTGTTGCATAAGTTTTCTTGCCTGCATTGCATATAACCCAGCAGATGTTAACTGTTAATCTACTTTTGTATTTCAATAATGATTTAACTGTCCCTGAAAGTTTGGCTAACCATGCCCGTACTGTTATGAAACAAGTTGCCCTCTTGATCTGGGAGGACCATCATTTAAAACAGAAACAAAGAAGACATGCTTGCGGCTGAGCAAAATATAGCCTAGGGAAGCAAAACAGGTTTTGTTCTGGCAAAAAGGGAGTGGCACTACGATCACATTGGTAATGAATCATTTAAAAAACCCAACCCCATACTTCCTCACAAACACAGAAAAGAAAAAGATTTCCTAAGCTACGAGTTCACCCAGTTTGGGTCTGAACCAACAACAAATCTGTACTTTGTCAGACCAACACCACTGGTTACACACATTGCCTACACTGGCAAAAAGGCAGAACTGGAGTGGTACAGTTCACCAGGGAAGACAAGTATCCAGGAGGATTTTAGGGGGTTGTACAAAGGTTCAGAGAGAAAATTATAAAAATACTTGAGATATTCTGAACTTCAGGTGCACTCTCGCTAATGCTGGTGGGAGCTGCTTCAGGGATGAATGATTTCTCCCAAAATACACTATGATTTTCCTTTTACAGTCTTTATGATATTAAGATGCTGATAATGTCTGATTACTTAGAACTTTTTTCAGATTAAGCACTTTGTGTAACCACCTTGTGAAGTTTTTCTAAGACTCAGTCTCCAGTTGGGAGGTAGCTCTCACTCAACAGCTAGCGTACAAACACAAAAGCTGCGGTGAAATGTAATATATATCACATTTCAATTTGGGAAGAAAATTTCATGGTGAGCAATAAAAAATGGTAGAGATGGGTAACAGATTAACCCATTAAATACAATCTGGCCCATTTCAAATTCACACTGATCTTTCATGCCAGAGATTTGCAATCTGCATCCCCTTGGCTGCCCACTTCCATTGTAAATCCAGGTGAACTATGATACATGATAGAATATGGCTGACTTTTTAATGGCATCCAGTACAATAGGAATAGAAGAAACTTAAGACTGTATCAAGATCAACAGACCTCTGTTCATTCTCCAAAAGAAGCAACAGTGGACAATGTTAAGATATTGCTCAGAGGAAAAGTTTCCTCTCAACTTTTGTGAGTTAACATGCATCTTCCTTTCTTGCAGGGCTTATCCAAACATATTTACAAAGACTTTCATTCTACATGAACGCTAAACCCTATAAATTTATAGTCTCAGTAATTCTTAAGACAACTAATGACTACAAGAAGATAATTACGTTATTCGAAAATAAGTAGCTCCCTTTAGTCATGGTAACATATGTTGCTTTTCAAATTTCTCAGTTCAGTTTTGCTAAACATCAAATTTTCAACTTATGTATGTTAGAATTTCCCTAAAATGAGCCAAGAAAATAGAACCCTTTTTTTTTTTTAGAGTTGACTTAAATTTTTAAGATAATCATCTCAAACAGTCTTAACATGAAAAGGAAAACAAAAAATGCTGAGGTGAGGGTAACTACACAAGCAATAATCACTCTTTTCAAAATACAAGTCTGATGATGAATCTCCAGCAGAGAGATCAGATACATTTGTTTTGTTCATGCTTTTTTCAGTGTCCCTACCTGGCAAGAAGGGAAAGCTCTGCCTTTATGCTCAGAAAAGCACATGCCTTAAGAACAGATGATTAATGTAGAAAACTAACTGACCTAGGTCAGAGAAAGCAAATGAGCAGTGCAAGAGGCGCAATGGTACCTGAGCTGCCTTGATGGAAAGGTTATCGTGCTCTTCTCCAGTGCTAAGATCACACACGTTATGAAATAAGCTATAGGCATAACTAAACCTATCCTAGACTAGCAAAAGGTTCAGCGATTGATTAGTGTTCAAACGGAACTACAGGAGATGTCCTTAAATTAGAGAAAGAAACAGCCTGAAGCACAACAGAGCCCCGTCGTTTGGAGGATTCACAATCCTTTACACTAGGACCAAACGCCAACTCTGTGATTCCGAAGGTCAGTCTCACAATTTTACCCCAACATAGATGCCTGAAGTTCATTAAAACATCTGAGAAATTAATGTGAAAAATGAACCAGCTTTAATGGAATTTCACAGAATTTTAAACAGAGAAACTGAACTCAAAGGAGGTAGCGGATATTCCATCTTTAAAAACAGGGAGCTGAAAAAGAATACCAAAGATCATAACTAACTAATGAATTAAATGAATTCTAAAACAACATGAGACTTTCAAGCTGTATAAAACTTATCTAACCAAATATTAGCCAACTGGGATGTTCCCAGCTGGGAAGTATTCTTCATGAATACAACACAAAAATCACAATCTTTTTTATTGTTTTATTACTTAAACTGAGAGCTCTGATCCATGGAAAAGAGACAAATCACTGATCAAGGAACAGAGAAAGATATATCAATTTAAACCCTTATGTTGTTGCATCGTCGATAAAGACCTTCTTAAGATCATAAAATTAAGTCATTGATTCTAAGTACAATTATTTTTTCAGTTCACAACACTTAGAAAAGTGTGAAATGCTTCAGATAGTTTATTATAGTAAATACCTTCAAAAGCTCAATTTCTTCACAGAAAAATAACAGGTAGTTACCCACTCTGTTGTATTGCTCTCTGTTTAGCTCTACTTAATTTTTAGTGACAGAATAAGCAGCTATCTACTTTTCCTAAGTGGTCTTTATTCACCACTGCAGAGACATTGCATCTCTGACTGCACAGAGTATTTTTACTACAGCTCAAGCAACTATAACAGAATTCATCTTCCCATCATCCGCCTTCCCTCCTGACCGCACTTGAGTATTCTCCCAGCCTGGCTCCTCCTCACAGAGATTTTAATTCCACTCCTCCGTAAGCTATATTAATGATGAAATACGAATTACTTTTGTGTCTTGCTCCTTGTGGAGTCATATACGAAGAGCGATGGAAGTTGTCAACAGCTAACAGGGAAGCTTCCAGCAGCAAATGCAGAAATTCATTTAGCTGAAGACATTTGCATACAGAGTACAAATAAGTAGTTTCGTGTGCAGCCAACAGCTGCAGGACGGAAAAGGTACCCGGAGTGGCAGCAATCTCTTGTTCATCACTGTTTATAACAACTACAATAACGTCAAGCCGTCCTACCAAAATATACAATCTATCTATACAGATAAGAAAAACAAATACAGCACTAAAGAAATCTCTTGGAAAGGCAGAGCATGAGTCACCTCAGTTACAGTTACTATAGAAACTATACCACATGTAGATGGCACCATTATATGCATCTGTGGCCAAGCTCGGTTGCTCTGGAAACCATAAACTTGAGATATTTAGCGAGACTTTGTTTACATCTGAGGTTTTGTGTTCATAGTCAGGAAAATAAGTACCGTGATATGAATCTCAGAAGCCTAGTAAGCTTAAGTACTAAACGTAATTTATTAGTGTTATGTCAAATAGCAAATTGTTACTCAGGAGCTGTATTTTGAAAGCCATTTTCTCACTCATCAAGAAAAGCCCTTTCCTGGGAGGCGGTCTTCAGCCGGCTTGAAACATAAGCAATTCTTGCAGCCATTAACCTACTTAACGCAAGTTCTAATTTCAAACGGTTCAACTGGGATTCCATGCAATGGCTTCACATGTCTAAGTAAAGCAAAAACTGTTTCAGGCATGCAACTGAGCACTAAAGGATTAATTTAATACCTAAATTCAAACTCTTGTTTTTAAACAATAAAAAAATAATTCCGTAGTCAGCCAACTCTTGAGAGTATAGGATCCAATAAGAGAACTAGACACAAAATTCAAGCGTGTATCAGATCTGCCATTATCCCCTTAGCCATTGTCTCAATATTAAAAAGCCCCTGGGTAACTATTACAACTTGATAATTATGAATATATTCATGGGGATTTAACGTTATTAGGATCGCAATGATTCAAAGAAGCTTGGTTTCCACCTCTGCTCCTGCTTTTTTCTTTGGGGTTTTATCATGTACTATTTTGAAAAGCTCTGAATAAGCCAAGCATATTTTCTAGTTATATTTTTGCTACTATATTTGATCTTCATATAATAAACCGAAAGCTTCAAAGATAAGTACTTGAAGGGATTAGAAAGTTTATTTAATTTGATTACAGTCTTAAGGTATTTCTAACTACCTTTACACAAGCAACTAAAGATGTATGTCATACAAAGCCATAAACCAAGACGTTGTCAGCCCACTGGTGTGAAAAATAAGGCTCTTTGTCTTTCTGTTGTCCTAGGAGATGGAAGATAGGAAATGCACAAGATTCTGGGAATGTGAAAAGGGTGAGAACACTAAAAAAGCAAAATAAAATTTATCTTTGCAAAATGTTTTTAGTAAGACCTATTAGATATACTTTTAACGTACTTACACTTGTAGCGAAATCACTACCTTCTGTGTATTGAGCCATTTTATATACTTCCTAATTAGATATAACTGCTCAGAGTAATTGAACATAAATTATTTAGCTGGTGGTCTTTAGATTTTCTGGGGTTTATTAGGATGAAGAAATATCAAACACTGCTTTACATATACTCACTTCAGTCCTGGAACATCCAGAAGGTTGGTCAGTCCAGTCCAGTTAATTTCCAAAAGCTGTGAAGTACAGAGAAAAGAAGGGGAAGGAAAAAAGAAAAAAAAAAAGGAAAGAAAAAAGAAAAGCAACTTAGAATTCACAAAACTGAAGAAATAAACCTGATCGCTATAGATTCTGATCAGTTGAGAGTTAATAATCAGTTTCCAGGATTTTCTTAAACAGAAACCCAAAACCTCTTCCATCCTAAATAATTTTTAGCCATCGTTTTTAAAACAGTTATAAGAACAACTCTCTATCCTCTTATCTACCCTTTCACACAAACATGTAAATACACACGTACACACCCCCAACATACATGTGTACATAGTATCTACTACATACAACCAATATCAAATAACAAAATATGGTCCTATTTTCTGGAGAAATCTTTTCATATTCACCATAGACCTGTTACAGATGAACAGTCACCAAAATGAATTTACAAAGTATAATAAGCTGATGAACAAACCCATTTGAGATCAGGAAGATAAGAGATCTAGAAGACGTAACGAATGGAAAGAATGAGGGCTGGGATTAAAAAAGTGGAAGAAGGACATCATAACAGTTTGCAAACACAAAGGAGGCTGTTTTCAATGACAAAGAGACAAGTTCATTTTACCACTGATGCACTAAAGAAGCAAGGTATCAACAGGATTAAGTATTGAAGTGAGAAAAATCGTCAGAAATAATTAATAGGGATAACTCATTGCTAGATCATACATACTTCCTTCACTGAAAATCTTTACAGAATATTAGACCTACAAATGCTATAAAGGTACTTACTGTGTTTCAGGGCCGCTGGCATTAACAATTAAGTTCTAATTTCCTTTTCGATCCTATAATCTTCTAATTCCAGATAACAAAACTCATTGAACTGAGTTTCCTTATCTCCCTTCTCACTGAAAACTCTCTATTAACTGCATAGATGTTAATTGAATATAAGCAACAAGCAAATCTGAACCTATCCAACTACCACCACGCTTCCAAATACAAATAATCCAATCTAAGAACAACTGCACAAAAAGTTAAAAGGATTTTGAGATTCCCCAGTTAAGAAACTAATTGTGGTTGTTCAGCTAAATGCTGAAAAAAACTAGAGATCTCTACAAGAACATGCGTTGCATCATACCACAAACAGGTACATTAATTTTCCCTTACAAAAAAAACCACATGCTATTCTATTATAAAGGATCTATCAATAGTTTATGTAGTGATTTCCTTTGTGAATACTTCGACTAAAGACAACACCTAATACATTTACTTACATAAGGAGCACTGTTAATATACTTTTATAGTGGTGGCACAATATTTCAACAATGTTATCTATGAAGCACCTACGAGCCACCAACACGCCCTTGCCACAGAGGCGGCTGACGCCACCCTGGGCTGCATTAGGAGAGCCATTGCCAGCAGGCTGAGGGAGGTGATCCTTCCCCTCTGCTCAGCACTGGCGAGGCCACACCTGGAATGCTTTGCCCAGTTCTGGGCTCCTCACTGCGTGGACATACTGGAGAGAGTCCAACAAAGGGCCTTGAGGGTGATTAAGGGACTGGAGCATCTCTCCTGTGAGGAAAGACTGAGAGAGCTGGGACTGTTTAGCCCAGAGAAGAGAAGGCTCAGGCAGATCTTATTAGTGCCTACAAATACCTGAAGGGAGGGTGCAAAGAATATGGAGCCAGGCTCTTCTCAGTGGAGCCCAGTGACAGGACCGAAGGCAGTGGGTACAAACTGAAACACAGGAGGTTCTCTCTGAACATCAGGAAACACTTTTATACTGTGACTGTGACTGAGCACTGGCACAGTTTGCCCAGAGAGGCTGTAAACTCTGCTTTTGGAGATACTCAAAAGCCATCTGGACACAGTCCTGGCCAACCTGCTCTAGGTGGCCCTGCCTGAGCAAGGGACCCGGGTCGGACTAGTTGATTTCCAGAGGTCCCTGTCAACCTCAATTATTCTGAATCTGTGAACATATTACAACAGAACACAAACATTTGGCCCCACACAGGGAATAAGACTAGTGTCATTCCTAACACTGCCATTCAGAAGGGTGAATAAACCTACAGACTTTAATAGAATGCTTAAAATTTAGCACTTTCCCTGCTGACATCCATTCAGAAAATTGCTGCAAGGTTTTTCTTAGCCTCCTTTTAATGTATTACAATCCCGTGTCTCTGTATAGGCAGGAAAAAAAAAAGAAACAGAGCCTCCTCTAATATTGGCATCTAACTTAAACTCCAGTGGGTGACTGAAAGAAGCTTTCTCTCTACCTCCATCAGCAAAAGGAGTCCAGTGGAGATCTGCTATATTTCAACATTCAGAAACCAAGGCACCAAAACCAAAAGAATAATAATTTTATACAGATCATTACAGTTTATCTGTTTGCTTCTTTTAAATGCAATTTTCTAAACCCTTCAGGATATTCGTGTTTCCCAGACTCTAAAAGAATGAATGAAACTCAAAACAACTTTTCACTCTGTCATTACAGCATCAGACAGAAGTTAAGAGCTCTCGGAATGACAGCTTAACTTCATGGTTTAGTTCTATTCAATTCATTTTCTTACTTCAGGTTATTTTATATTGCATCGTTAAAATGCAGTAAACAATAAGTTTCTGACAGTTGTACGTATTTTATTATATTTAATTATGACTTCGCATCTGCCCTTTTCCCCTTGCCAATTACAGAGTATTTCCTTTATCCATCCATTTTATATACTGTTTTTTCCCAGGAATCATATTCAATATCTCAACAGATACAATAATGATGAAGTTATGATAGCAGAAAAAAAAAAATCAACATTGTTCCACTCTGAGCCTTAAAAAACACTTTCCCAAAGTATCCACAATAACACAGCAGCAGGACAGAGAACTGAAATGTAAAGCTTTAGACACTTCACTGAACTACAAGTAACATGTTTCCTATAAGCTTAATTCTGTGGCTTTCAAAATAACAGGAGCTTCCTAATAAGATACTACAGAATGATGCTACTGTGAAAACCTAGGTTGATTTTTAAGAGATTTCTAAAACCATATTTTGCAAGGTTCATCAGAAAGTTAATTTTTCCTTTTGATTTACTTTTCAACACAATATCCCAAACAGACACTGAATGTATGTCGGAGAAGGAAAACACATAACAGAATTTTGAACATTTTACTCAATAGCAATAATTTCTTTTTGTAGTTTAGGGCATAGAGAAACAAAAATAAAATACTTCTTGTATTAGTTACTGGTATCACTTATCTTTTAGCCTTTACATCATTGGTGAAACGCACCACTGGCTACATTGAAAATAAAAAAAAAAAAAAATTTGTCTGCTGGCAATTACATTTCACAATTAAGGTATTTTGTCTTTATAACTAGAATGTTCCAAAGACACCCTCTTACTTAGTCTTTTATTTACTTGATTCTGTGTATTAGAATTCTCTTGCAGGACAAAGTGAAACAAATTATCTTGCATCAAATACTATTTAATATAAATCTGAATTTCCAAGTTCTGTTTGCAGATGTACACAACATTGGATGTAAATGAAATAACCTTATTAAGAAAGATATTCTCCAAATGTAATAGTAGCTCTAGTGACCAAATTGCATGAACGGGTGGAAATAAATAGCTTTCAAAAAATAAGTTCTGTGATAAAATAACTTATTTTTGGACTCTAGAAATTTTAATGACAAGTATCCTTAGCTAAAGGCTGGAATACCTCTAAGATCCTAACTTTTATAAATACAAGGTAAACAGTTATGGTCTCTTTGCTCTTTTACATGATGTAAACAATGTTAGATGGCTACTCTGCAATTATTCATATCTCTGAAGTTGATATTTGTTCTCATTATAAAATAAAGGGCTTTTAAACACTCAAAAGTGTTAAGTGAACAACATGGTAGAAATTAATAATTAAAGCACATTTCATAATAATGAAGCAGATCATATTCTTGCTGCTTGTAAGAACAGTCATTCTAAAATATGCAATAAATATTGACAGCCTTGGATTTAGTTTTCCACTTAAAGTGATACAAACCCTGGCTGAATATGCAATAAATTAGCTAAAAAATTTGTATACACCACCAACTAAATGATGAATGCAATGGTAAAATGTGAGACAATGCTACAGACACAAGCATCTTCAGAAAACTTTTCAAATTGAGTTTACTTTTCCCTTAACGTGATGTACAGCACACTTGATTTCTGCATAAGTGGGGAGTTCCCTCGACTGGGAAACTGAAAACTTTACAGCCAGGTTTTGGTTTCCATTGCACAAAATATCCCAGAACACTTTTTATCTTCTAACCAAGTGTCACATTTTAAATATAGTTTTGACATTTGCCCATCAGAGCCCCTCCAAGGGCTTTCACTGAGACAGTTTCACAAAGTTGAGAATAGATGATTTATTGAAGTGACAGAGCTAACAGGTTCAGAATTGCCATTAATGAATGCACTAGCTGCAATAGCACTAATATATGATTTTAAAATTATTTTTCTTTAATTTTTGAATTGTTTATTGATTTTATTATTAATTTTTCTGATATTTTTAAGTCAAAAGAATTGGGATGAATGCTGGGAGTAAAAATCATAATCTCGGAGTAAAAATAGTGGTTTAACTAACCATACACAGGCACCTAGTTCCATTTGAGATCCATTAGGATATAGAAACAGAATAGCTGGTGTTGGAAAACATCTCAAGATGATTCAGTCTAATGCTCCTTCTCAAAGTGGAATCAGCTAGTGCAGATTGCTCAGAGCCATGTCCAGTTGGGTTTTGAATATCTCCACGGATGGAGACACCACAACCTCTCTGGGTAACCTGCTCCAGTGTTCAATCACCCCTACAGTTAAAAAATAAAAAAATAATAACAATTCTTTATGTTTAAAAGGAATTTATTGTACTTCAGTTTGTGCCCATTGCCTCTTATCCTGTCACCGGAAACCATTGAGAAGAGTCTGTCTCCATTGTCTTTACTTCCACCATCAGGTATTTATATACACTGACAACATCCCCCCGAACTTTCTCTTCTCCAGACTAAACAAGCCCAGCTCTTGCAGCCTCTCCTTGTATGAGAAATGCTCCACTCTCTTACTTGTATTTGTAGCCCTCTGTTAGGCTCGCTCCAGTAGGTTCATCTTGCTCTTGTACTGGGGAGCCCAGAATTGGAGTCGGCACCCCAGATGTGCCTCACCAGTGCTGTGCAGAGAGGAAAAATCACCATCCTCAACCAGCTGGCAATGCTCTTCCCAACGCAGCCCAGGGTGCTGTTGGCTGCCTTTGCCATAAGGCCATATTGCTGACTTGTCTTCACCTTTTTGTCTACCAGGACACCCCAGATCTTTTTCTGCAAAGCTGCTCTCCAGCCGGTCAGTCCCCAGTCTGTCCTGGTACATGGGGCTATTCCTTCCCAGGCACAGGAATTTGCATTTCACTTTGTTGAACTTCATAAGATTCCTTTTGGTGCATTTCTCCAGCTTGTCACGGTCCCTCTGAAGAGCAGCAAAACTATCTGGTGCACCAACCACTCTTTCTAGTTTTAAGCAAGAAAACTTGCTGAGGGTGCACTCTGTCCCGCCACCCAGAACAGCCATGAAGAAGTATTGGCTCCCAAATTTACTCCAGGCCATACCACTACTGACCATCCTCTAGCTAGACTTCACGTTATTGACCACAACATATTGAGCCCAAAGAGTTCAGCCAATCAAGCTCATTGCCCACTTATCTAGTCTGTACTTCATCAGTTTACCTATGAGGATGTTGCAGAAGATGGCATCAAAAGCTTTACTTACGTCAAGATATGCAGCAGCCATTGCCCTCCCCTCATCTACTAAGCCAGCCTTCTTATCATAGAGGGCTATTGGCTTGGTTAACTGTGATTTCCTGTTCATAAACCCATCCTGACTGCTCCCAGTCACTTTCTTGTCCCTTCTTCCTTACCAGCATGATTGAGATCACTGTGCCCTTGAATTGTGTCCCTGTGCCCTTGAATCGCCCCCAGAGGCATGCAGTCACACTTGATGTTTTCTAGACTTCCCCTGGAAGTGGTGTTGGTGCCCAAATGGAAGAGCAGCAGTGGACAATAGTCTGAAGTCCAGACAAGCTTTAACAGCTGACAACATCCCGAATCTGAGACCCAGGCAAACAGCAAACCTCACAAGACAATACATCAAGATGGCAGACGGGGGCTTCTGTCCCCTGAGGCAGGGAGTTGCTCAGTGCTGTCACTTGCTACTTCCTCCTGGTGCTTCAGTGTGCCTCAGGCTCTGCTGGCTCAGATGCTCCCAAGCCGTCCTCTGCTACACTGGTCCTGAATCTCTTCAATAGTTGCAAATCTGCAGGTGGGGTAGGAGTCATCTTCCTTGCGCCAGAAATTTTCCAGCTTTCCCCATCACGGAAGAATCCCAGTAGTAGTAGCGTAATAGTGTCTCCAGAAGGTCAGAGGTCATGTTTCAGGTGTCCCTCCCTCTACAGAGAATCACACTAGATGCATGTGTGAGGATAACTAAATTCAGCCTAAGCCATCTACTTGTTCATACACATTTGTCATATCTGAAATCAGACTGTCAGAACCTAAAGTGAAAAATACTATCGTTAGTAGTTGTACAGAGACTGTACAGAGCCCAGTACAGAGACTGCTGACTTCCATCAGTCTTCAGGTGAAAGCATGAAGATACCATTGGCCCCAGTACCATTTTGTATTCAATGTCTTTTTAAAGATATCTCATTAAACACTAGTTTTGCCCACTTTCCATTAGAGTACTGGCAGGATTATTTTTAGTGAGAAAAGGCTAACCTACCTTATACAAGACTCAGTACATGCTTGAGCACATAATATGGAGGAACTGATGTGCTGTGGAATTCACATCACCACTTACTACAATGTTATTTGACTATGTATCCATCCTCTAATAAACATACTGAAAGTTTGACAAGTACATGTGAAAGTTTCCTATACTTCTGAAAACACTGATTTTTAGAAAATGCTTTTGAGACACTTAGGTTATCAGGCTCATTTTCAAACAGACAAGAAGGCGGCTAAAATCACTTGTCCAGTTCGCTTAAGAGCCAGTGCTTACACAAAACCTCTGCCTTTCTTCCGTCAAATTTATCTTCTATTAGCATATAATGCCTCTACCAATTATAGGTCAGGATGTCAGCCAAGCACTTACAAGAAATTGTGCATGAGAGATGAACACAGCCATTAGGAAAACAGTTTTGTAATTAACATTTTCAACAAGGGAATGCACCACTGTTAACTGGATTGGGAAAGATCCTCTTCAGGAAGGTGGGACGCTCAGGCATTTGCTAAGGCACATCTAGTTATGCAATGCTAGCAAGGCCAAGTGGCAGTAATACCTTCAGGAGAGGATGAGATCTTACCTAAAACTCATACAGTACACTGAACACTCCTGGGTTTGTTGTGTTTGTGGGTTTTTTTAAGGTGTTACGATTTCTTTTCTACATGAATATCAATTTAAAGCTATCAGAAATAATTTGTTGTAACATAGGTTATTTTATATTGGTATGTAAGTTTACTTGTACAGTTCTACAAAAACTAAGAGCTAGGACACACGGAACATTTACATTCAAGAAAACTGACAGCAAATTCGGTGTATTCGTCTTTGAAAATTAATGGCGTAAATTATTAGTATATGTTTTCAAATGTTATGTTCACCTTAACTCTGAAAAAAAGTTAAGAAATAAATAATTGAACCAGGATGAGAAGTCCAACTTAGCATGAATAACTTGGTCTTGCACAACTTCCTCAATCCTGCAAATTAACAAATGTTTAAGTAATACAACATACAAGTAGCTTGGTAGTAGCTGATAAGACTAACCGCAACTTGTGTTTGCAGAGTATCTCACGTTCTAATAACAAGTTTTGACATTACATTATGTTACACTTTAAATATCTACGGAGGCTACCAAGGCTCTGGAAAAAGTAATTTTATCCTCTTTTGAGACAAAGAACCCAGTTTATTACATGATTTCTTCCCTTTTTCGTAGGCAAATGAGAAGGCAAATACAGACCATAAATACCTCAAAAAAGCGGTCCCTATCCTAAAGTGTTCATAGCTGCATCCCATGTTTAACAGTTTTGCATACTGATGTTTTCAGAACAGAAATGAGAAAATATTTGCATTTCCTTTTGATTTTTTCATGCTTTGTTTAGTATATTGCATACGGAAGTTAACAAGGCAAACTCCTGTCCTGTCTCCTAAATAGACTTAACCAAATTAAATGAGTTGAGCAACATAATGGATGTTGAAATTCATCATTGAGAAACATCTCCTACACTAAACTGAAACGTATATCATTGTGGTTTTTATATTAACTGCCACAACCCAAAACAAAGAATAACCTATGAGATACCATTAAGAACTGAAAGATTTTCATCTTATGTGACCAAAAAGCATTTCAAAATGTTGCAACACAGCATACGAAACACGTACAGTGCTTATGGTACAATTTCACTATCAATACTTATTATTACACACTTCTCAAAAACATGGCTACCGATTCATTCTGTCATCAGTCCTTAGGCTCTGAAGCATGTAAAAAAAAAATAATTACAGAAAAAATTGAAAAAATAGTGCTACTAAGTGTGGCCATTTAGACAAGAAATGCAATTAGTCCCTCTATTATCAGAAACTTCTATTCATCCCCTTATTGTACAGGAATAAATAGAAAGACAGAGGTCAGTTTCAGAAATGTTAAAGACAAATCCTTTTCCATTCAAAGTTGGAGGTAAGAAGTTAAAAAACACTCCTAAGGCTAAGCACTTTACAGGATTATTAGAAGAGATTTGCAAATAAATCTTAAGCCATGAAACGTTTTGGAAGAAATACAAGCCTTCAGACTCCTGGCATAAATCAAGCTTTAACTATTTGGGCTTTGAAGGTAAGCCAAGATTTGTTATGTTTGTTCACCACAGTCGCTTCCTTTCCAGTTCAACCAGAGGAGCCCAGGAGCAATGAAGCACACTGATACCACTGCAGTAACACACGCTCTCTAATCTCAGTCTACCGATATTAGTGACAGATGCTTTTTTCTTTTCATGTTTCTTTGGTTTTAGTGTTCTCCCCACCGCCACCACCTCCCACATTCCTCTCAAAGTTTTTTCCAGTCTGCACTTTTGGCTTCCAAACTTAATCAGACTTCAGCATAAGATACACCTTTTGTAACATAAGAAGAGTTTTCCATAAAGCAACAAGTTCAGGCAAAAAACGCTTATACCTGCAGTTCTATGGAAATAGCACTGACAGCAGTAGAAAGAGAAGAAAGTAGTCAAAGGATTGCTTGATACACAAGAGGGAGCCCTTCCAGCCACAGTCCAGACAAACAACAAGGATTTTCATTCCATGTTTTGGGCATTACCATGCCATGACTCGCTGGAGAGGAAAAAGGACTCACTGACTTGTGGTTCTGACAGTAAGGTAAAGCAATGCCACCACCCCATCAAACTGACGAACCCTATGGAGAAAAAGGGAGCAAGCAAAAGACTTCCAGCTGATGAATCATTTTTTGAAACACTGAATATAAAAAATTCCACACTTAAAAAAAGGCTTTGGCCTATAAGTCTCCAAAGTAGCTCAACAATATCATTTCCTTCTCTGTCACCACTTTGAGCAACGCATAATTCTCTTAGTTTAGCTAAATTTGGGGAATGCCAGCTGGTTCTCTGCAGCAGGACTAACAGGGCACTGGAAAGACTGTGTTCAGGATTTGTCACCGAGTGAAACTCTGCCAGGAGCCAGGAATGATGTGGTGCCTTTCCACAACACACTGCAACCGAGAGAGGAGATATGCCTTGCAGAGCCTGCTACCAGCCAGCGCTCTGGCCTAGACGGATGTTTCAGACACCAGTTACACTTTCCGATGAAGCAGTCAGTACGTGTGTCATGTTACTCAAAGCTCTTTCAGTTCTTCCCCTGCTCAGAACAGTGAAAACAAAGTTTGTTTCCTCCCTGGAAACCAAGAAATTTGTGTCTTATCAAGGCTCTGTACTGAGAACTAATGCAACACACGCTAAAGCGTACTGGTACCAAGACACAAATTCTTGTTACTCCTGAAAATATTTTGTTACCGAAGTTGGAGAGAAGGGAAAGGAACACAAAATCTTTATGTGGGGAACCAGTGATCGTCCAACATCGTTAATAGCTAAAATTGATTAGACATCTTCGTACTCCTAGGGTACAGTGACTCTGTTATTGGACCTGCTAATATTCCACTAACAAAACATGTCTACATTTAAATATGGACTTTGTCCAAAGCTCATGTTCATGGGCTGTCCTAGGCTTACTGGCTTTGGCCCTGAGCTGGTGGTAGAGGTAGCCAGACTATTGCTATTCCCTTTCTTCCTTACATCTTTTATTCACAGTATTTGAGATTTTCAAGTATGCTTAAAAAAAAAAAAAAGCCTTAAAATCCACAGACACTGGAATTCGGCTACACAACATAGTGGCAGAAGCATCAGGAAAAGTGGCAATTTTCCAAAGCTTATTCCAGAGAGAGCTTGCAAAAAACAGAAATGGAAAACTTCCATATATTCTTTACATGTAAGAGATGGAGAAAGTTGGTTACGTGTAATGCTTATTAATCATCTGGAAAAGTGATGGTAAAGAGAGCTGTAAAACAAAACAAAAGAATTTGATAATTGCCATGCTGCTGCTTCTATTTCAAGAGACTATGAAAAAGATCAAGAGCATCTAATGTGCAAGGTGTGTATTTTAATGTTGATAAAGCAAAATAATGCAAATGAATAAACACACATTATTCAAATTCACCATTGGTGAAATAGCCATGCAGATGTCACAGTAAACACATCAAGCTCTACTTCAATCTGTTACTACATGAATGAGTTTAATAAATCCCTGAATAAGTTAGACACAACAGAGAAAAAGCGTCAGGATGCATAAGTAGTAGAGACAAGAAATTCTGGTGTTCATGTGTGTTTAAACAAACAGTAATAGAACAATATTCATAAAACTCTGTGAAGTTGGGGTTTTAACTAAGAGGGAAAATAAGGAATACAAGTTAGAATTGAAAGGACAAACTTATTCACCTTTTGTTAAAATGCAAAAAACCAGAATATTGTGAAGATGTGACTTACACTTCCATTTATTACGTGCAACAGAAAAAAAAACCAAACAAGTCCAGCAAGCAGTGATCCTTTCAAACTTCCTGGTAAAACTCACCACTGAAGATAATACATAAGTAGAAGCCATTTTTAAAAGCTAATCATGTAACAGTTTTTACTCTTCTGAACAGAGAAAGTAACAGCTCAGTTCATTTTTTCTATTCTGTTCAGTCACAGAATTATACTGGTTGTATGGCATGCAAGCGGGATGGACGACTGCCTCCAGTTCTGCACCAAAATTCATTTCTTTTATGATATTCACAATTATTTTGTGATTTCTTCTGTGTTACATTGAAAGGGTTTTAAAAAGCATATCTATCCCTGCAGCCTATAAGAAAAGGCAGGCTAAAATTTTGTGAGCATTTTTACATGTTTGGTATTCTCCATAACATAGATGCCTTTACAAAGAGAAAAGAATGTACTGGAAGGTAGAATATACAGGGCCATTACCGAAGTTCACACCAGCACAAAAAGCAGCCTCTAAACATTGCCAACCTTGTGGCTTGGTTTGGCTGCCATAGGCATTAATAATTCTCAGAAGAGAAACCACAAAGTATTTTAAAATCCTGATGAACAACTTCCTGCTAATCAACTTACGGAAGTGTAAGATTTCTGCAGGTCGAATTTAAAGTCTGCTACAGGGTACGATGATACGATTCCATGGGACGAGTTGTGTTTCTTCTCAGAAATTTATTATAAGAAGGGGACTAACATGCTGCCCTCTGTTACTTGTGGATGTTCATGCGGAAACAC
The DNA here is from genome assembly GCF_028500815.1 of Rissa tridactyla. Classification (NCBI taxonomy): domain Eukaryota; kingdom Metazoa; phylum Chordata; class Aves; order Charadriiformes; family Laridae; genus Rissa; species Rissa tridactyla. Next base: position 156,996,189 of record NC_071467.1, on the reverse strand, counting down.
AGTACAATTTGTCTGATCGTAGAGCACAGCCCATTAGCACTACAATGCCAAAGTGCTAACATCACTGTAATAATTTAATAAGTAACATTATCCAGTGTATTTCCCCAGTAATAATAATAATAAATTCAGCCACTCAAACAAAGCCTGACTACAGATTACCACAGAAAGTGGAAATCACACCAGTTTTCATCATTGCTATAGGAAACAGAGCATATCTCTGCACAGTAACTGTGTTTAACAGTGGTTTTTCAGTGGTAACTGTCTAAAGATTTAAGTGAGACAATTGCTACAGAGATAAAAATGTATAGTTATGGGGGTAAGAGACAGAGCAGGCAAGTTCTTGAGTTAAAGGTGACCAGAAGGATCACAGCTGGTCTTACAAAATCCAGTGCACCCCGCTATTCTCCATAATGTTAAATACTTAAAACTACCGTTCAAGCTGGTTCCCTCTACTTTCTACTGCTTTCTACCCTTCTACTAGTCCTGCATTTCAGTTCACGCCCTCACAGTAGTACTGACACGCTCCTGACTCCCTAGGGAGCCAGCTCAAGATGCTCAAATACACCTGAAGGACAGGAAACTAGTCACTTCTTGTGTGTTCAATATTCTGCCAGCTGACATCCTTTGACCAGCTTCCTTCAGGAGCAGAAGTTTCAAGACCAGTATAAGAGAGACAGTAACATTGAATGGGAAGGCACAGGGAGAGAAGAATATGGTATTATGTAAGTACCAACTGTGGTGGCCCTTAAAACATTCCATAAGCCATCAAAATAAAAATTAACAAAATTTAAGTTATAGCAAATAATAAGTATACGAAGTAACAGTGCAAATCACTTTGATTTTATAAGCAACTGGACTAATTATTAACAAATATGATTATAGCAGTACCTATGCTTCAGAATTTATCCAGGTGTTCCACGAACCCCTTTAAAAGAGGTTAAAAAGTTTTGAAGCAACAATACTGACAGTCTCACTTGGTATGAAGACATTTTTGATCAACTAAAAACAAACCAAACCAACATTCTTCTGCATTTTACACAACCACTTTGTGGGTTTTTTTTCCAGCCATTGCACTAGGGCCCATTTTTGGTGCAAGCGCTCCTTTTGAGTCTCACTTTCATCAGTATTGATAATTTTGAAAGACACATCCAACACTGAATTTTCCAAAGGTAGCCAATATTAAATGAAATTAAACCAAGATTAAATAAATCAAAACTACAGGACAGACCCAATCTGTAAAGTGAGTAGAGGGAGAGCAGTGCTCAAGTCAGCAAGTGGAGGGCAAGAGTTTGAATATAAAGATGAGAGCTTTGGAATAGTTGCCCACTTTTCCTGAAAGGCATCCTGTTTTCCAGCCATTGTTTTTTCAAAACAGTAATACTGGTATTTTCATGTGTCTTTTTTTTTGTTTGGTTGGTTTTTTTTGTTTTGTTGGGGTTTTCTTTTGTTTGCTTTGTTGCTGTTTTTTTTAAAAAGAGAAAAGGGTTAGATTAAGACACACCTTCAATATTAAGTATGTTACTAAACAAGCTTTTGAAAATTAACAATTTGCAGCACATCTGTAAACCATATACACTTCTAAAATGGAACCAAAAAATCAAAATAATTAACTATGTGATATTTTGTTCTAAAAGTAAAAAACCTACACGCAAAAAGCAGAATTTATGGCAAATACGTATAATGTTAACATAATGAGAAGTAACGTGAAAAACCTTACAAATCCTGACTGTTTACACAGTGCTAACTTCTCTCTAGCATTGAAGCTCAGAGATTTAAAAGACTACTTCAAAACATCAGAATGCACATATTTCTCTTTCTTGAAATCTCTTACATATTTAGACATAATTTGTAAGCTGATGAAACTCTTAGTACCTTGTTCACAATAATAACAACAAAATAGAGTATTTAAAAAGTTTCATATAAAGTAAGAACTCTTGCAGCATCAAAAACTTCATGCATTACTCAGAAATTTGAGACTGGTAAACTCATTAAACAAGTATGTTCAGAACTATTAATTTAGGCAGCGTTGCCTTATATAGTCATTAAGGCCAGCAAACAGATGATACAGAGCAAGAGGATTTGTTGCCAGTTACTTTAGACTGGAAAATATGAGAACAAAATCTAATGCTAGCTGCCAACTAATTCCTCTTCTAACAAAAATATTGAAGAAAAGCTTTCCTTGGCTGCAGCCACTTGCTCTCTAGTAAGAGAACAGAATTTGGTTATTGCTATAATAAACATTATTTTACATTTTTCTGCAGAAGTTAAAAAAAATAAACACCAAGATGACACACTCCAGTGAGGAGAGACGTCTGCTTGGAAAAAACTAATCGTTCATGTAAAACTGTCAAAATTATGGAGTAATTTGATTCAAAGATACATTTTTTGAACAATCCACCCTTAAGTTTGCTCAGACCTTGACCACTAGTTTAGTTTTTAAATGAACGGAGGGTGAAAAGTCCTTTTAATATTTTTGAAACTGAATACTTTTGGGGAGGGGTTGACTCTTTAATCTTTGTACTCCAGGCTACTTGCCATCCTTTTTTGTCCCACTAAGTCAACCAGGCCCCTAATAAAGTGCCACGGGGGTAGGAATAAAGGCAACGTCTTTCTTTGGACTCTGGACAAAGTCTTTCACAAAGTGACACATTCAGAAAGCTACTGACCACAAATGATAGGTGTTTCATTTGATGTATTTTCAGTTTACCGTCTCAGGTGCAAGTTGTGCGAGTTAAGCACTTTGCAAATGCATGGCACTTGGAGTGGATCAGGGACAGAACGGACTGGGCACGGGTACCGGAGCTAAAAGTGGACTGCAGAGGTATCTGGCAGCACCAGAAATTAAGGGTTCTGGCAAATGCTACCAGAGTAAAATGCCGGGAGTGGGAAACAGAGGAAGTGTCAGGAACTGCTGCAGATCTCTCCCACCCCATCCCTTGGCCAACAACGCAGCAGTGGCTGCAAGAGGTACTCCAGGAAAGCAGCCCAGACACTGCATCAGGTACCCAGTGAGCCAGGAGAATGGTGTCTGCAGAAGGAGGGCACACTGGTTTCTCTCTCGGTGAGCACAAGACAACTTAGAGAGACTACACAAACCACATTTACAACATGAAGAAAGGTCATTCCAAATCCTGTAGGAAAAAAAATTTAAAGTCTGTGTCCACACAGCTAATCCTTCTCCCTGCTCCTCAAAAATACAGTGTTTGCATTTAACTTGTTTATTCGATGGTCCCTGTGATGAGCGGGGCACTGTACTAAGTCTGGAAATTGTTTGGGAGAGCAGTAAATAGCAAAACAATATCAGAGAGTATGCTAACAATTATGCAGTGCAGACGACCATACGGCAGTGTTCCATCCTTGTCATGGCCCTGCTTAGTTTGTTTATATTAAACATGAACATTAACAGATGCCCTACACTCATACTGCTCAGCCTGAGGATAGAAATGAGGCAAGCCTTCAGCAGACATCTTCTAGTGTTTAGGCTCACTTCAAAGAAATGTGTGGAAAATCCAGATTTGGTTCATCCCGATGTACTTCCCCAACACTTTCCAAATAAGAGCAATGATGTTTCATCATTGCATGAACTATTTCACTTTTACAAAAAAGCTCACTAAATTATCCACAAAACATTTCCAAATTCTTACACGTTTTACTAAGATTTCTGTCCACATTCCCTTACCCAAGCTCAAACAGTTTCTCTAGACAGATGAAACAAGCTATGTGAACAACATGAGTGACACTAGAGGTTCTCCTGAGGCCACACATAAACACCCATCCAAACCTATCTTTTCAATAAGTTAGCAAAAAGTTATCATAGGACGTTTGTTCAAAAGAATTGCGTTACAAGAATGTGTTTTCATTGAATAAAATTATAACATACCTTCTAAAGCTGTTCAAGTAAAGAATATACTCCCACCCTCCAAAACTAGATCAAATTTTTAGAGTTGCAGACTGCTGAAGAAACCAAGGTGATCAACCTGAGACTGTTTCAAAGTGCCTAAACCCATATACTTGTAATTTACAACCTGGCATAGTCTGAAACTGTTGAATCTTGACATCATAAGTTTGACTGCTTAATTAGAACGTATCCAAGAAACAAAAGCTTCCAATGGAAAATGTACTTCTGAGTAAGAGATGGAAACAATTAATTTCCTTAAAGAAGTCTGTGTAGCGTAAGGATTTCCACAGTGTTCACATTTTCTATTAAGCTCTATTACTGGTACTTATTAAAAGCAGTATCAAACTTCAGATTGCTAAAACTGCCTTACACACCCATATACAACATCAAAGAATTTTCCACCAGCAAATGCGCTATATGAATTATGTTCTCCTTGATATTCTTCTAAAATAAGATTGTTGCACGGACTTTGCAACATCTGTGAACTTTTCTTGATGCGTTTGTAGATTAAAAATGAAATTTCCTGGAAGTAGTAAAACCTAGACTAGAATCACTGTCAGGTTTTATAAGATTTAATTCAATTAAAAAGGTAGGAATTTGTTCCTCATTTTCAGACACTGAAAATTACATCTGCCATCTGTCCTCTGTTCTTCTACCGATGCTGCACCAAGTTATCAACAGAGATACTGGTACTTGTCAGCCAATCTTACCCGTGAGATTCAGGCTCCAGCTTTTGAAGTGAAATAATCATTCCAAGGTGCAACAATCCACTATCTCTAGTGCCTTATTACAGTGCAAACTTCAAAGATGTATATCTATCATTTTAACACAGAGTTAAATGTTGAACTGAAATTGTATGACTATACCAGCCAGGTTCCCAGCTTTCAAAAACTGTATTAGATTCAAACTTCATGCTTACTGTATGTTTAAAAGAACATATTTAAGTTCAGCATAAAAAGACAAGACGTCCATCTAAACAAACTTCTCATGAAAGTTATCTGTGTCCCGTAATTTGTGATAGGCCAGAATTCAGAAACTTTTGTGGCCTCAGAAAATTTTCCTTAACTCATTTTCTTTGAATTACTCAGATGACAAAGTTTTCTTCCTCTTCAGTGAGCTAAGAATCATTTTCTTTAATTCTCTTAATTCAAGGGAATTTAAATATATCTGCAATGACTACGAGGTTATTGAACCCTGCAAGAACACACATCATTTTGGTGCCAGACTCCGTGATACAAATTTATATTGGCTGAGCCAAAAAATCCCTACCCACTTTCATTGTCATTTAGGTAGTAAAGAACAGGGAATCCCAGGAAAGATTTCTAAAGTATATCACAGTTGAAATTAAATAAAGAAATCAGTTACTTCTACAAAAAAGGTGGTAAAACACAGTAGAATCCTATACAAATGCTATAATACCTTGAAAGTCATTTCAGTTTGTCCATAATTATATTATTTAAAATTAAAACCTTTTTTAACTACTAAGAAGTATTTTGACTCCTATTAAGTCATAGTGAACCCTTCTAGGTAATGCTAGTTAGAATGCCCAGGATCTCACCTTCCACAAGACTCTGTAGGTTGGATACAACCTCAAGAGCCCATTTGTGTGAATGGTTCTGGAAGAGCTATACTTATTGTCAATCCTAATGGATGCGGGTCCCATCTGTTCTTAAGAGACATCAGTGACAGAGATTCACAGTGTCTCCAGGCAGCCTAGTGCAGCGCTTTACTATCACTATTATTAAGGCCTTCCCTCATCCGTCTTGTTCAGCCTGAATCAATTATTTGCTAGTCTATTTGCCATGGATTTGCAGAATAGATTGTGCGTTTCTTTTCTGCAAAAGCCTTTCACGTTTTTGAAGAACATGTTCACCCCAATCTTCTCCAAAGTAAACAATTCCCATTCTTTTGGTCTGTCCTTGAGGGCCAAGTTTATTCTCATCTCCATACTTCGGACACTCTCCAACTGGTCAGCATCTTTGCTGAAGTGCTGTGCCTATAACTGAAAGCATCTTGAGGGTTACCCTCTTGTTTACACATGCCAGTCTAGCTGTATCATTTTCATACCAGCGAGACCTTGTTGGCTCACTTCTGCTTCGCTATTATTCCTGTCCAAACATGCACTTTGGCCTACCAGATATTCCAATTGAATTACGTGATACCCTCTCCCCCTCCAACTTCTGCTGTTGTCACCATCATTTTGAATTCCAATTCTATCTCACTCAGTGCTTCAAACCATTCTCACAACTGGGTGATCAGTAAACGTAATGGAAATTGCCCACCTGCTATCTAAGATAAAAATTTCAGTCATTGTAATGGGTAATCTCAATACCCCCATTCTGTTTTTAAGTTGTGGTAACACCAGCGTTGTTTTCAAAACAATCTTGCACAGATCTTGTGGAATTTTAACTTAGACCGTGCTCTCCTGCAGACTCTCATGAGAAACATCAACAAAAGCTTTTTTACAAACAACCTAGATGGTATCTCTTGATCTTCCCTTATCCAGAAGACATGTAAGGAAAATTTGACGGCTTTGACAAAACACACTTTATAATTCCAAAGTAACTATTATTCAACTTGGATTTTTTAAATTCATAAAATTTGTCCACTATTTTTCTGGGAAAATTCAACCAAATGGTAATGAATGCCCAAATTCTTTCCTTTTGCTGCTTAATTCTTGCTCCATCGTTTCCTGACTACTGTCATCAGCACTCTAAAAAGAGCAGAAATATAGATAAAAGAACTTACAGGTTTCCTAAGGAAAAAAAGGGATAGTGCTCCAATTAGGGGCATGTCTCCAATTAGTGGTTCCAGGATAACCCTCATAGTGCCATGGATCTGTAGAAGGGGAGGGGAAAAGAGGCAACAAAGTTGACTTTAGTTCAAGTTTGAAATAAAATTTATTCACTGGCAATGCTCACACTTCTCATTCATTAAATTGACTATGAAGAATTTTATATATATAAGCTTTACCTGTCATCAAACCCCAAAAAATTTAACACAGACACTAAAAATAGTTGGGCTTACAAATTCATTACAGTCATCTGTTTTGGTTTCGGGTTGCTTTTGTTTGTTTGGTGGTGTTTTTTTTGTTTGTTTTGGGTTGGTTTTTTTTTTTTTTTTTTACACATTTTTTGTGTGTACGGTTGGACTTGATGATCTTAAAGGTCCCTTTCCAACCATGAAGATTTATGATTCTATGACTCTATGATCTACATGACACTGTGTCATGTTAGTGGTAGTTTTGCTAAAAATATGAAGTAGATTATTTATACAGCTCAATGTAAACAAATGTGGTACAACCCAATATAATGGTGTCCACAGATACTAGAACAAATGGAGGTAAATGCTTACAGGTATGTCAAGACACACATACACACAAAAAACCATACTATTTTTTGTCATTAGAGAGATCTGTATCAGAAAGTTAAGAACATTTCAGAAACAGTATCAGAAGGCAAGGCTACTACTAATAATTGCATCTAAACTAATAATTGCATCTAACACTGAAATATTAAATAAAACAAAATTTTAAGCTCCATATTCCCTTTACAAACTGACACATCACATGAACATTGGCTTGATGTGAGATTATCTCCATCTTTTCCAGTAGAAAATGTTACATATTTAAAACAGTTCTACATCTGAAAGGAATTTACCCTTCCAGCTAAGTCATGTTACTGAAATTACTATGCAATATCAATATTGTACAACTGAGGAAAAAAAAAAACAGTAAGCAACAAAACTACATAATAACTGGTTCCTTCTTATAAACTATTTCGTCAGAAAAATAATGATTCAGTGATGACTCTATATCAAAATCAAAAGAAAAACATTGAATTTCACCTGTATACTTTTCACACCAGCTCGGCAGAAGTACCTCTTGATCTCCAAATCAATTTCACAGTTTCCAACAAAACTAAAACAAAAAAGAAAGCATACATTTAATTTTTAAGGACTAAATTGCAATACTCTTAGTTCTGTTTTGCACTGTCATGACAATATATTTTGTATCTCAGTCTATACACAAAAAACGCACGTTAAAACATTCCAACATATAACAAAGTTGATATTGTTAAAAAAATTACATCTCCTTCAAAACATCACCACTACACTCAAAATCACTCACATTAATACGGAGGTACGTTAACATCTCCAGAAGCATACATAAGAGAAAACACGCAAGTAGCCTTACTTTTGGGAAATAACGGATACGGAATTCACACTCCATTTCAGAAAGGCCCTACATAGGTCTCATTGATAGCACATGTACCCAAATCCACTCTCATCTAATATAATCATGAGAAGCACTAGACAGAGGTGGTTATTTTGCTAAAAATCAAAGTTGTCTGATTTTGTCAAGAGACTTACAAAACCAGTCATGTTTAGAACTTCAATAAACTGGGCATGCTGAGCTAGATGATCCACTAAGCAAGGTTTAATCCAAAAACAGTTGAGCCCTTTTCTGAGGGGAGGGAGGAGACAGGAAGCAAATTAGAAAATAATATATTAAAAACTATGCAGCTCTTCCCAGAACTGTTCTTGGTTCCCATTTTTGGGGATGCAAGGTCAAGGGCTTAAAATTCTGCAGACGTTGCCTTGTATCTCAGGGATAGATTTGTAGAAGATGGTTAAAAAAAGACTCATCTATTTGCTCACGCTACAAGGCTAAAAGATTATTTGCACACAACTCGGACTCAGATTTTAACAGCTGCTTTTCCCAAAGCTCCATGCAGGTAAAGCATGTACCAGCAGAGCTGAGCAGATCTTTTCCCAAAACTGCTGCTGCTGTGAGCCACATTGGGTCTGAAAGAAAACTTATTCTGAGACTTAACAAAGGATTTGGGAAGAAAGCTTGAGACACTGACTTAGCAAGGGAATCAGTCAATGACTCTACAGAATGAGAGCTGAAACCAAAAACCAATGGATTGAACACCAAGCTACAATTAGGGAGAGACTGGATAGACAAGGAGACTAAGAAGATATAGGCTATAACAAAAGGACAAATGAAATTTGAAGAGCTTTCTGAACAGACTGCCCAGGTAAAGAAAATGGAAGAAGGAACTAAGTGGGAAGGAGACAAGGCAGCCTAAACAAAGCCAGGCACTGCTGGGACGGGAGGAAAATCTGTTTCCTCCACAGGGCATCCTCTTCTAGATTCTGCAGCAGACCCCAGGCTTCCTCCCATTAGGTTCCTCAGACCTAGCCTGTACAGTGAAAAACTGTTCAGCCATGTTCACGAATCTGATGGAATCTTATCACAGAAATGTCTGGGAAATTATGAAGAAAGTGGAGTTGTGCTCCTTCATGGGGCCATTTTAGGATCAAGTCAAGATAAAATAAATTACTCCCACAGTAAGAGCAGGAGAGCAGGACCCCTGCCTGCTCCCCCCTGACAACTGGTGGCCACAAGGTACCATCAAAAGAAAACAAAGGTGAGAGCTGCTGCATTCAGGATATCCATTATTCAAATCATTTGTGGCCTCCTGTGCTCTGTGTGTGCTGGTGCCGTCTATGGAATTTCAAGCAAATGCAAATCTTATCAATACCTTAAACAGAAATAAACAACAGTACCAAGACATTCTTGTAAGCATCCAACATTGGAATTTATTTTGGACTATACAAAAGATAACACTATGCAGAATCATTTTGGTACAATGATCAGTTTGGGGAGCTGGAAGACAACAACATGACAGGAGTCTATGTGGAAGGAAGGTGACCATTGCTTTCCCTGGAAAGAATGTAATGTGACTGTACAGTTTTAAAATAGGTATACAATTTTTAATACACAATTTAAAACCATGTAATTTCTATTTTTACGCTAACTATATATAGAGATAGCGGATATATATATAAATACACATACACATATATAATTGCATAACAACATGACACAGAGAAGCAAGGTCAATTAAACCTGCAACTGAAACCTCAGTCTTGGCACTTTGTAGCATGAGAACTATTTGTGTTATGAAGACTGGGAAGTAATCTGCTCGTTTGAAAATCCATAACAACATGATGACAAATTGAAGTAAAAATAGTAACAAACTGCATTTGAGGGTAATAAGTCAACAACTTTTAACCTTATAATAAAGTTAAACATGGTCTTATCCCCTAGGATATTTGGCTGCGTTCATTAATAGTCAATGCCGCACAGAATTCCACTGTAATTTAACATACAACTTGAAGGCTCAGTTAGTAATCGAATTCTATACATTCAGATCATAATATCCCAGAAATATTTATGACCCCTGTAATGTACAGATCACTGAGATAGATTACAGTTTAATGAGGACAGTCTTGTAAGAATATAACAGCAGCTGTACTGAATCAGATGAGAAGCACGGTATACTTTATGTGGTCCTTGTAGCCAGTAGAAGATACCCAGAAGAAAAATAAACAAGAAAATGAATAGGAAAGCGTATTTCCCATATTACAATGATCTGTGGTTCTGCACTTTGGACTACCTTCATTGTTTTTTAGGTTTTCATAAGGTCTTTTGACCCCATTTTTACATATGTCTTCTGCCAGTACAATGGTAGCGAGTTTCTCCATTCATGTATGCCACATGAAAAAAAAAGTTTAAGTATTTCCACATGTTCAAATCTGCAACCTAAACCCTTTCTTTTAGTGCCTCTATTTTTTGTGTCATGAGAAGGTGAAAAAATTCAATTATACGCTATTAACAAGCATTTCCTCAATCTCAGTCTTTCTTGGCTTTTTTACTACAGTTCATATTTGATTTGACAGAGTTTATCTTGTTTTCTATTGATCCATAACCTTTAATTTTCCCCAAGTGTTTGCTATTAGTGTCATGCCCTTTAGAAAACATAATTCTTCTATTTATTAACAATTTATTTAGATTCTATCTTCATTTGCTCAAGTAGTTAAAACTTTTCCCTCGCACATCTTTGTCACCAGAAACTTGACTTTTACGTTATAATAAGAATTTTGACAACTTTTTTTAACATAAAGCTCACAGTAAGTAAAAGAAAGGTAAAGCATCCCCTTTCCAAACATGGTACTGAAATTGAATCTTTAAATACATTTTCCAATGACTGCTTCGTGGATTAGCTAGTCAAGCTGCTTACAAGAGTAAAGTTCTTAATTGGATCCTGAGCAATGCATAGGACCAGTTTCAAAAGGTTCTGAAAAAACACTCTGAAGCGATGATCATAATGCACTCAATATCCTTGCAGAAACAACAGAAACTAAACCAAAACACACTCCTTTTGCAATTAAACTTAAAAGCAAAAATCAAAAAAACTCAAGGAAGCTGCAAAAAAATACTAAAGAAGTGTTTTGGAGACACATTGAAACAACTTAAAGGTACTCACTCTATGGAAGGTCCAAACCCCAACACAAACAACTGACAGTAGTAAGGTCTAAAGGAAGTCACAGTGGTGAAACAGCAGGATAAAAGATTACTAAAAGGATTAATGTACTTAAAAAAAAAAAATCTTTCCTTCCCTCCTTCCTGCCACACCCCCCACAGGGCTCGGCTTCATACAGCTATTCTTATGAATGCTTAGAGAGACTGTTTTCCTTCTCAAGTGTATTTAGGGAATGAAGGTTTTATAGAAAGCTCCTAACTTTAACCTTAAAAATAATTTAAAATTAGAACAAACTAATTTAACTGGAGATTAAAATCTACAGGGATAAATACTCCAAAGGGCAGACTTTTCTCCAGCAGTAAGACTGCTCTTTATAATCTTGCAAAACTGAACTAAAGTTGATTCCCTAAGAAATAGTTTAGGGTTGGTATCTGTACATAACTCTGTATCTAAACATGCCAAGAACATTTAATACAGAGACTCTTATTCTTCCTTCCCCTTACTACTGACACAATCCCAGTGATGGACACTTAGAGAACATACAATAACAACAAAAATCAAAGAGTAACACTTGACACTGGGGTGCCATCTGTCTTAAACTTGCATAAGACTTTGACACCTTCTCATTGGGAAGGGGCCCTTTTTCAAAGGCAAGTCTTAAATATGAAACGGGACTTCCTTTGATGGTGGATTTGTCTAAGCCTTAGTTGCTAGAAGTGCTGACAGTCACTCCATAGCTCTCCTGTTTCCATTTTCTTCCTGGAAGACTATGCCACCAGGAGCAGTGGGTAAATGCGCACCTAGCTGACTCAGCACTATTGCTGTTATTTAAACTACTTCAAGGAATTTATTTCAGCCTTTTGGACTGTATTCTAGTCCAGTTGTTACCACTTCTCTAAGTAGGTTGCAATGTAATGCAATGAGACACAAGGGTAAAGATTTCCTTCAGGTCTAGATAACAGGACATTGTTCCTGAAAATTTTGTACAAACCTATCATCCTTTTTACATTTATCTGTCCCAACCTGATTCATGAAGGTGAGCAGGAGAAGAAAAAAGAAACACCGAATTTACCCTCTCCTCCTGTGGGAATAATTCTGCTTTAAAGGGAAGAAGTGATCTGGGGAGACTTGGCACCTCAAATGACTCAAAAATAGCTTCTCAAAAACAATTTCTTTGCACTGTGTCCATAGCGGTCTGACAAATTTGTTTTCCTGAGGGCTTAAGTCTGAAAAGGTGAGGCTGTTCTCACAGCTTCTATCAAAAGTGGCAACAAAGGGAAAAGTAAAGGAAGTTTTTCTATTAGGGCTAACAGTATCCATCTAGTGAAACAAGCTCTCAAGAGACAATCCCTGCTGTATTTTGTCCAGCAACACCAACCCCTGATTTGGATAGCTGTCTTTTTGCTACAGAAAAAGTGATTCAATTCAATAAAGAGTGGCCCCTGCTCACAGATGTAGCCCTCACACCCCTCTGAAACCCAGGAAAGGATGAAGCAGCATCTTCTCTTAGCGCTCTACATCCCAGCTTTGACAAAGCAGCAGTCTTCAACATAGCTGAGATTTAGATAAATAATTCAAAATTAAGAATAACCAAGTTCAAACTTCGGAAGTAACTCTGAAAAAGAAAAGCTGAGAGGCCCAATTACCCTTCTGGTTAATTCCAGGGAAGCAGGAAGAAACTCAGGAGGCTGCTCTTTACTGGATGGTCAGTGACTGACAGATCTGGCCTTTCCACAAGCTATAAACAGGCAGAAGTAGTCACTGTAACACATCTACGATGGTCAAATATAAAAACACTGCTGGATTCACTGACTGAACTTTCAAAAAAACCTCCGTAACTGCAGATTGTGTTGAGAAAGACTTCGGCAAACGTTGGCTAGATCTATTTATAAACCTATATAAAAGGGTCATGATGAAAGGGCAAAGAAACCTGAAACAGCAGAGCACAGTCGCTCTGGCATTATATAATATATAGATTTACTTCTGTTAGTGGTATGAGCACAAGTATTTCAGTAGCTATCACTCTCATTCTCTTTCTCTAATACTGTGTTCATAAAAAAAAATATCTACATAACAGAGAAGAGTAACAAAAGAAAAAAAACAAACATCTCATATCCCAAATTTTAGACCAGACTAAACTTCATGGCAAAGTTTTAAAACATTAGGGGAAAAAAAATAAAATCAAAGATAGTGCTTTAGCTCTAGAAAGTATTTTTTTTATTTACTAACATTGCTTTAATAGTGCAGTCACACTGAGTTGATATACTGTTTCCCTCAGATAAATGCTATTTACAACATGCAGTTCCTTCCTCCATTTATACACAATTAGAACTAACTACATTTGCGTAATGGAGCAATTCTTCTCCTTTTAGGCCAACATAACTGCTAAATCAAAGCAAGCACATATTATAAAGCATGGGCACCATCGTAATACAATAATTAAGTTTACCTGATTTGAAGATCCAAAATGATCTGCCTTTTGTCCACATTTTCAGTGTATACTTTTACACCATTTATCCGCAGAGGCTGAAACAATGAAGCAAGTAAAAATTGGATCCATCTACTGAACTATACCATATCGAACTCTTAGCTTCTAAATAAAGGTGAATATAGGCACATTCATGCCTGAAGTTAAGAATTGACTATAAGTATTATTAAAAGGTGTGAAGCAAAGCTATCAATTTAGCTTAAAATGTTATTTCAAGGGTAAAAATTACCTTGCTAGGAACTACTCAACCATAACCCTTCTGGTAATTATCCTGGGTTTAGACCAGTAGATTTCAAGATTTACCAAAGATTTAATATCAAGCTTTCCCTCTCCACCCAATAAACATCTCATTTCTCTGTACTGTTATGTGTCCAACACCCCCAGACAAAGCTTTCTTTTCTGTGCAGCTAAAACAACATACCAAATTTAATTCACAAAAATGTAGCTGCCGTAAGTGGAATTTAGTCAGAATGGATGGAATATAATCTATAATCCCCACAAAAAGTTGTGTTAACCACTCTGTGTTCTCTCGCTCTAAACCACTGTGCTTGCACGCTCCCTCTCTCTCTCTCATACAGAAACTACAAACATTCCCAAGTCTCAAACATTCATCAAGTACTAGGTGGGAGAGATGACCAATGACCTTACTTAGCACCACCGCCTGTCATGTTTTGTTCTTCCTTTCTGGAAAAAACACCATATTTCTATTTAGACCTTTTTAGTAATTTAAGTAAAATGGAAATCTCACTGCTGTCAGATTCCCACTGTCTCCAGGGCTGTGCAGCTCACAGGATGCAACTCAAATCAAGGCTGCAATTACAAAGTAAAAACAGCTGTTTCATGTTTGAGTTAACTCAGTCCAGCTGCAGAAGCATACAGAGGTGCAGAAGCTAATTTAAACCCCACTCAGAATGAGTACTGCTTAAAAGGAATGCCATTCTACAGTCTGTAATACAGGTGTATATAGGGCAGCCCTGTGTAAAAGGATTTACAACTTAAAAAAAACCAACAAAAAAACCCACACAAAAGGTGCAGTAAAGTATAAGGAACTGTGATATACATGAAATAGAGTTACAAAGAGAGAAGAATAATTCCCCTCCAACACACTCGAAACCTAACTTCAGTTTGCCTAACCCTAGGGAGGGAGGAGGGAAGATTTGAATATTTTTTTTTTAAAGCTTTACTTAAAATTCCATTTACGATAAGAGGAACACAAAAGGCAACTTCATGAAAAAGCTGTTAAGCTACATCTCAACAGAAGTAGAGCTCTGGTTGATGCAGGCAAGAGTAAGTAGTGCCAAACCTATTGCAAGCAGAGGTAATTTTCTCTTAGCTTGCACTGGTTAAACAGGCTCTTCTGCATCACCTTCTGCAGGCATGACCCCTTCTTTCCTGGGACTGAAAAGAAGGTAAACACCTATCTGCTCCTTGATACTATGTTACATGCAGTTCTTTAGAAAGCTCAGCCAGCAGTCTTGTCATTGGACTGGGTACATAAGGTAATTAAAAGTTTGTCTGTTACAAGAAAGGCAATTGCACTTGGGTCATCTCACAAGAAAAGGATAATGGTCCCTGCTCACTGAATGTAAAGCATCACATGAACAGTATTAAAATCGTGTTGCTATGAGCTCTTCACATGACTAGGAGTTATTCTACTTCTCCCAATCCTCAGGCAAATTTCTGAAGGAGAGACCACAGGAAAGGAAAAAAAAATAAATAATGAAGCCTCTACTAAAAAAGCCACACGCATTTTTATTTTAATGTTACAGGAGAAATCAGAATCAGGCTCACCACCAAGCGTCACCGAGAAATATTTTTGTATAGATTTAAACAGGTTACATAAAAACAGTATGTAAAACAGAGCCTCTTAGAAAAACTTCAGACACTGACCTGATGACCAATATCAATCTTTGTAAAACTGAAGGTACTGAGGTGGTTGTTCGCTCCTCTTACTGCTGGTTCTATGGTCTCCCGGAAGAGCTTCTCAATAAATTGGCAAATAAAAGGCCACATCTGTTTTACAGTCTAAGGGAAAAAAAAAAAAATCTACATGGAACACAACTTCACACAACTAAAAATATTCTTTAAAGCATACGTAAGAAATTTTGTACAAAGTTTTAAACATACAAGTTTTCTATAGAGCTCATTACAGAACTAAGAACTGGTTCCTTTTTACACACAGGAAAGCTTTCTGGAATTCTCAGTTTGTGTGTTTTATACATTTGCACAAATCTGAAGCACTGAAGGAGAAGAAAAACAATATTAATCATTTTCTTCTTTTACCCCACGAATGTATATGCAGTCAGCACTGATGCTGAGTGTTGGGGAGAAGGATGAAGAGGGTTAAGTTTATGTGCATGTAAAGAGAAGAATACAAAAAAACGGGTCAAGTGCATTTCTTAAATACATGCATAATGTTTATAAATGTAAAATTACAGTATTTTACTGTCATGTCTGAAAATCCTTTATTGTTTATTTTTTCCTCACTATTTTCTAATTAACTCATGGTTCTTCTATGCTCTTTGAATGAAAGATATTTTTAGAAAACCCAAGCCACATAGATCTGTATCTTAGATTATCACACATATAAATCAAAACTGCAAAATCAATTTATTTTTAGATTGTAGGTCGGGAACCTACAGTAACTGGAAAGAATCCCAGGCAAGTAGAACATAAAAGTCTGTGTTTACAGCTGCTATGACTTCCACACAGTTATAGCTGTCATTATTTTAATGCCACCTAAAGTCATTCTCCAAACCTCACTATTTCAAGATCATGAAAATCTTTCTTGTGATTAAATGGATCAACAATCAGAAGCTTGAAGCATAAAAAGAGCACAGAAAGTTAAAATTACTCTGTTCTCAGATTCTTGCCTCACTGTTTTGTTTTTTTAATTTCAGATTTCCCTCCTCCCCCATCCCATTTGGAAGAGATGCTAATGACCAGCCTTACCTTGTTGAGCCATTCTGCCCTCTCTGTGTCTGGAAAATGGACCTAAAAACAAACAAAAAAAAACACCAATCAAGAAAATTAATACAAATACAAAACCCTTTTTAGGTAATCATGTCATTTACAATACAGCAAAGCTTAGGGATCTCCCCATGAGCAACGTATAGAGTGAACAACATACTAAGCAGTTAACACGCTTGACAAGAATATTAGAATTCAATCAGATAAAATATGAACTCATTTTGAACTACACAGATAAAAGTCCAAGCATATATTTAACAGTGGAATCTGGAATTAAACAAAATAATAAAAAAGAGTAAGTATAGTTAACACAGCCTGTGTCAACCAAATTTACCTCTTATGCGTCAGGGGGTTTTAACCTGACACACATGACTGCCAGAGTCCTGACCACACTTCTACTTCTTTTCACTCATGCCAGATCTTTTGCAGCATCAATAAATCATGGCTAGAAATATTTAAACAGTTAAGCACCATCTCAGGAATACGGATTTAAGCTCCGCCAAGAGCCCTTCAAAAGACATTTTTAGTGACTTCTTTTCTTAAACAACTGCAGAAATCACTAAGAGGCAGAAGTATGACGGTATATACACAGGATGGAAAGTATCCATCACAACAGGAAAACACCAACTAAACGCTGGAAGAACAGACGCAGTTTTCCAGACACAGAAGGAGAGCACGGGTAGTAGCTTTATATCTTACATACACATGCTAAATTAATAAAAAAAATAAAAAAAAAGAGAGATAAAAACCTGAAGTATTTCAGTAGAAGCAGAGTTAACAGACATTTCTTTAAAAACAAACAGCTTCTACAATGAGATGCAGATCACACTTCTGAAACACAAAGAGCCTTTGAACACACTAAAAAACTGTGACCTACATGTACTGACTTTCATGAAGCAATGGAGCAATGTCTCTACTTAACTGAATTGCGAAGTCTTAATCTCTTCATAGCATAACAGATTGTACCACTGGTTTTAACAGCAGTGCCTACTGGTTATTTTTATTATGCATACATCCCAAATGTGAACAGCCAGTTAAACACAGACTTTAACTGTCTTCAAGTTGGATTTGAAGGCAAGTCCTGTTAATGATTTCTTTGTTCAGTTTTTATTAAACTCTCGCATTAACAATCAGCACTTTCATATTCTTGAACGTACTCAAGCTACCTTCAGAAAAGTCCTTAATTTCACTTAAGTATCCATGTTTTAGCTATGCTGGAGCATTGGCCCCTACAGCGTAATCAATATTGTCAGTTATTTCTCCAGTCTGTGTAATTCTGAATATTCACATTCGACCTGCGAATATTGGTAAGCCATACTTTTTTTTTTAAAAATTCTTAAAGAATGTCAAATATTGCTTTCTTCCACTGTCAAAAGAGAGGCTCTTGCATCTTTTTCAAATTATTTTTTTCCAAGTATGTCACATATCTATCAAAACCATCACAAGCGCCACAAGAATGACCAATGATCTGCTTGACTAACAAATACAACAAATGAGATTTATTTTACTTAGTGAGTTCAAAGAATTGAATTATTAATAACAGATAGAGGAGTTTGGGAACTACATTATTGTATTTTATTTATTTAGAATTAATTTCCTAGAAAATTACGGCGAGCAGAATGTCAGAAGTCTGTATTTAGAGTGTTAGGCAGGGTTTTTTTGCTTTCTTAAAAACAAAAAAATACTTAACTTTTTTGCATTTGCAACAAAACAAGCAGTTTCTGCATGTACATGAATTTATAGCTGAACAGAGCTTATACTCAATTTATGTCTTGCAGGGTTCTCAAGTAGTTTCCAGTGATCATAAACTTAAAGAACAAAAAGAATAATCACTATGTTAACCCTAATGTTAATAAGTAACATTTTGAACCCTTCTCCTAAAATATTTGCCTTCTGAATCTGCAGATGGAAAACAGCCAATCCTCAATAATTACTTATCTCTTAAGCGTGATGTTGTATCAACATGTCATTCTGATTTGCTTCGGAAAGCGACCAGTGATGTTCACGGGGTGGGAAATCAAGAGCTGTCCCATACAGGGAAGAACATGAACAGCAACAAAACAAATTAAAAAGAAACAACAAATTAAACACACAGATGAGGAAAGGAAAAGAAAATTCATGGAAATACCAAAAGCAAACCTGTCTGCGGTGAGTAAGGAAGACATAACAGAGTTACCATTTCCACAATTCATTTTTAGTCTTTTGTACAAGTATCCAGTTGACATCAAGAGGAGACCCACACTAGGCCAAGAAAGACTTCCCGTCCTAAATATAATCTCAGCCCAGATGAAACTCATCTTTCACCATAGAGCGATCCAACTTCCCAGATTTAGGGTATAGCCTCCCCAAGGCACAGGCCACATTCCCTGCGCTATGCACATGGCTGACATCCAATACAGCTGAATGGAATAAAACATGTAGCATCTCCCTCTGGCACCCATCAAACACCCTTCACATTCAGTCACAAATTATGCAGAATCACTTGAGACAGATTGGGGAAACAAACAAGAGGCCTCATGCACTAATGTCTAGCCATATACGCTAATTCATTAATTTTGAATTTTACCAACTGTGCAGTCTTTGTTGAGACCTTGCTTAAAAAGCCAAGGTTCTTAATTTTTTCCATAGATTTAATAATTATTTGACCTTTAGTGTGCCACACCTATCACACTACTACCATTATCTGAGGTAGTACCAGGTCAATTCCTTAATTATATAAGCCCAGTTTACTTCAAGTGCACATGTTAATAGGAAACAAACAATACAATTAATGACATCTTCCATTCCTTTTTCTCATCCCTTTTCCATCCTTGCTTTTCCACTCACTCAACTTTTAACATAATTCAGTATTCTGTTCTCAGAGAAGAGAATACAATCTTACATCTTCAAGACTCTTGAAACTTTTATTCCAGCCACCCTTGAATCAAAAGTTGAGCTTTATTTAATCTTCAGATGCGCCACAACCAGTTAGTCTGAAAACAAGGCATAAACACTTATAGAATCATAGAATGTGTTGGGTTGGAAGGGACCTTTAAAGGTCATCTAGCCCAAACCCCCTGCAGTAAGCAGGGACATCTTCAACTAGATCAGGTTGCTCAGAGCCTCATCAAGCCTGGCCTTGAATGTCTCCAGGGATGGGGCCTCCACCACCTCTCTGGGCAACCTCTTCCAGATTGTTTATCATTCTACTAATTCCATGCATTTTTAGCCTGCTATATGAGACTGCAATATTTAAGGCAAAATATAATGTTGCCATTAGAGTTTTTGATATCAAACACAATCTTATGCCAAGACAACTGGGGAAACCTTCGGGGTGGAAGTTGGTACCCCCGATCGGTCAGGACTGACACAAGAGCATCAAAGGAACTGCACAAACATTTTTATGGCCAGAAACAGAAGCAGGCATCAGGCTAACTGATGTGCAAAATCTGTTAACTCCTGTACAAAATCTACTAGACAAGCATGACAGAAGGAGACAGAACTCAAGATTTCAGCAGACAGTCACAGACTAAAAGCATTTTCCACTTGGTTTCTGTTACTAAATTGCTCATGCAGGTTTGGTAAGTACTGTCTCATTTCAACCACTTGGCATAGTTATTTATTATTGTATAACTAGAGAGAACTATTCCAAGAAATACCCTAATGACCACGTTCAACACCAAAACATTATATAATTTCCCATGTACCAGGAATGTTGTAATATCAAAAGTTATATTGCAATATACTTGGAAGTGCTCAAAAGATGCGTTTCTACACATTAACAAATACATGATTTAGCTTCTTCACACAACTGCTTGTGCTCAGCTCTAAGCAACTCTCATACTTACTTCCTATTTCTGATGCACTCGTATCCTGCGCTACCAAAAACTCAACTCAGAACACTTTTTTTTGTAACGATCACTAAAATACCAGAAATAGCCCAAGGAATGTAATTCCTTGTTCTGTCCTGGAAGATAATAAAACAAAACAGGGACAAAAGAAAACCACTAACAAGCTCCTATTTCTGTAGTAACAGCAGAAACATTTCTTACCCACAATTATTTTATTATTCAAACTGTATATATGCTCTTCATATTGCCTAAATTAACTCAGTTTTCTGCCCAGATGATCATCTGCATCTTTCTAAGGAAACAAGGCCAGACAGAGAACAATGACCATTAAACTCAAACCTCATGGACTAAGGGCTGGTGGGAAATTTTGAAGAGTCAAACAATAATCAGCAAATGATATCAAATGAGTTTCAAAGTGCAAATAAAAATAATATTACTGCCTTAAATATAATTCTTCATTCGCATAAGGGAGGTTTCACATATCTACATAAATGTCACTAAAAGTAAGCACTGACAAGAAAATCCGAAAGAATGAAGTTACAACACCCTTTCGCAAGTAATTGTGAATTGATCTCAGCACAAGTTACAGGTACTAATAATCTACTTTAAAACATAAATTGCACAGTAGTTCTTATTAACCCCTCACTGTAAAACACTTTTCTTTTTAAAATTATCTTTGTAGGCTTCTTCATCCTTAAAGCTATTTATCAGCCAACTCTTGTTATGTTTAACTTCTATTTAATGGTTATGATTAATACAGTACATCGGTCCTACGTACTAATTACACCAACTGAAACAACAAAAATGGCACCTGCATTGAAAGTACAAAGCTACTGCTATTGACCAGGGTATTCCAGGAAGTGAAAGCTTTTTTTTGCTACAAACCAATCACTTTATCATTAATTGTGAATTACAGCAAAGTAAGAAAAGCAAGCAATAAAAGCAGTTTAGATTAGGAAAAAACAAAACAAAACCAAATCAAACTAAACAAAGCCCCCACACCACTGTATATTGGCATTTTTTTCCCCTTCTATTCCCCCCAAGGATTTAAAGTAAAAATTCAATTTTAGACTACATTAAAAATAATGTGTTATAATAGCTATGTTAAAAAGACACTTATTTGAGACAGCACTACTTAGCTTATACTAGTTCCATTTGCACTAATTCCTTGTTGCTCCAGATTAAACTGTTAAAGAAACTGTAACACTAACTTTTTGAGTAATTGTAAGGTCACACAGTTTCTTGATATAGTTACAATGTAACTAAGTATTTGCCAACAGTTTTCCGGTTATTTCACAAATATAACTTATAGCAAATATCAATGCTTTTTGTTTACTTTGGAAAGCTAAAATTACATACAAAAATCTCCCCCTCTATCAAAACATTTGTCTAGCTTAAATGTAAAAATACAAAAGGGTCTCAATTAATCTTCATAGTTTCTTCATACACCATCAGTAGAGAGGGAAAGCATCCCCCAAAAGGAAATTCAGAACATAACCCCAATTTATGTCCTCTAAATCACCTTCTGAACACACAGCATAAGCAGTTATTTAACTACTAAGCCTAAAGCTAGGCGGTGTGGCAAAAGAGAAACACACTAAAATTAAATTATCCTTTAAATTCTAACTGCCAGATTAATTTGTCGAAATTTACTGTACTCATTAAATCAAAAAGGCCAGAGAAATTTAGTAAAAGCATTAAGAAGAATCCCAGCACAAACAGAATAGAGAGTGTCATACAGTGATATTCAAGCTCAATTTAACAGCTATCTGCTCCAGTGTTTTCCAGGCGGTGAAGCTGGCTGGCCTAAGGACATTTTAGGTAAATCAGAGCTGAGCAGGGCTAATGGCTTATTCCCACATATTTGAGCCAGAATCCCTCCTCTCTCTCTCTGGAGAAAGGAGGTGCAGCAGTAGGTCAAGTATTTGAGTCTTCTGCTACGCAACACAACCTGGGGGGGGCTGGGGGGCAGCCGCTCCTTCCTCATGGGAGGTAAGAAAAGGTGGGGCAGGAAGGGAAAGCAGAGACCCCAGGCTGTCTCCTGTTACTCTAGGAATCCATCCTCCAGGGTTATCCTAGCAATTTTTCCTAACTTCTTCAACCCCAGAAAATACTGTAGCTCCCTTATCTTCTGAATTATAAGGAAAAACGCACTAAATATTTACTGTTGCAGAACTGCAGGACTCAGTACTCCTGAAAGTTAACTTGTTAATAATTAGGGTTCCTCAAAAATGCTGCAACTACAGGCATTTGCTACTAAATTGACAAAAAACCTGCTCTTTCCATTATTTCTGGTAATCTGATTGCGTTTAGCATGCTTTGGCATGGATTTTGTGTTTGCAGTCTTAATATATTAAAATTATTAGCCTTTGCACAGCAAAATTCATATTCAGTATTACACATGCTGTATGTTTTCAGTACAGAGATTAAGAAAGAACTCTTGGAACAATTTCACTGAGAGTATTTGGGGTGCGTTGCATATGTAACGTCTTTCAACAGAAACATCTGGAAGATCCAGACGCAGGGCGAATATACAAAATCAGTTTTGTCAAATACACTATCATAGCCCAAAAGGCACTTCACAAAACAGTAGTTAGAAACATCTGTGTAAATCAGTATGTCTAACCTAGAATTAAACATATATAAAATGAACAGTACAGGTTTTGATAGTAATTGCCCAGAAACAAACAAACAAAAAATAAAACTCAAGCATCAGAAAAATTAAGAGGGGAAAAAAACATATTAAGAAAAAACACACAGAGAGTAAGATACAGAGATAAAGGAGGTGGGGAAGGGCCCTAGAGTCGTTGCCGTGGCTCTCTGATCACTACAAAACCTGAAAGTAAAATGGAAATACTAGAAGTGGAAACATATCTAAATGGAAGAAAGAGTTGTAATGCCAAGCAAGGTTAAGGATTGTATTTATTTATAAACTGGAACGTAAGCCATTTAAGTGCTTGGACAACTCATCGGAAAACAAAATAAACCTTTAAAAAAAAAAAAGGAATTACATGCCCTTTGAGTCAGATTTGCACCTATGAGACGAGAGTGGTATTAGAAACACATACTTGGTGTCCCACCAAATGTTCCTAAAACATTCTACCAGCACAAACACTGCCATCCCACGTGAACTGCCACTATCAGTTCAGCAAGTCCTAAGAACTGCCACAACAAGTTACAGACAGCTATTCAGCACAAGTTTTCCAGTGTGATCTCTACCGTATTCTCTGCCCTGCCTCACAAGCTATTGGCTTCAGAGTCAGCATGAGCATCAAGGTGAAAAATAATGCTTTTAACAACACGGCAATTAAACACAAAACAAGTTGGCGCTTGTAGAAAGTCTGAAACAAACAGCTTTTTAACACCTCCGGGTTTTAATACTAACACAGGAAAGCTACTATAATAAAATTAACATACCTCAAGTAGTAAAGCTGAGATTCTTTATGTTGTATAGGAACTTTTATTTCATCACAACCTTTGTTACTTCTGTACCTCTTACCTTCTTTTTAAGGCCTAAAGAAAGGCCCAATTTACTGACCAGTTCAAACCTTGAATAAAGAGCAGCTCACATACACGGGATCCTGGTATGCCCTGAAGGACTATTTCCTAATGTACATTTGTAGATATCATATGTGGGAGACAAGGAAAATGACTAGCAGCACGCAGGCTGTTTTTTGTAAAGTCAGACTAAACTAGCATAAAGCAGGTCTTCATAAAATGCTGCACATGGTCACAGCACTGTAAGAAGAGTCACCGCTACCCGTACACACACGGTTGAACTTAACTAAAGGCCAAACTACACAGAGGGATCTCGCATCCAACCTCTCTGCTGTTCTACAATTAAAACATGAAATTAAGAATACTTTGTGCTTGTTTAAATTTTACCAATGACCATAAAAGTACCCATGTTTCTCATTTAAATAATACAAAAGATGCTACTTTGCTTAGATTAAAAAAATGTATTATATAAAAATACATATAAGAGTGTAGTTGAGGAAGTTGTCCCTCTGTTTTCCTTCTCATTACAGAACTCACTGGAACAGTATTTAGAAAATTAATGATCCTCCAATTTTTGCTTGCCACCTAGCAAAAATCTGATCACCTTAAAGTTGTGGCAGCTGTGGATTCAGAATCCATCCCTCCACAGCCCTGCAATACCACCAGAATATTCTCACCTGGACATTGCCCTGAACTTCTACTGCAAACAATGTCTTTGGCAATGCAAAATAATGCTGCATTTGCAAAAGAAAAGTCCTGCTTAAAAGAGCTCCAGAGCTCTGATAAACTGAACCAGCAGCCCAGAAGCCAGGCATGCAATTCAGGACTGAAGGATGCCGAGACATTACAAAGCACAACAGTTTAATTTTCTTCATGTGTATCTTTCACTTCAAAATCTATTAAATATGCTTCACTCATACTGGCAGCAAGGCTTGTCAAGAACTGCATTACTGTTCAGCAATTTGACTCACCAGCACAAAAACTAGATAAAATTTGCCTAAGTGCTGCTATTTTTGCAAAGATGGAACAAGTACGCTACAATACAAAATCACCCAGAAACCTCCTACTTAGCAGCAACTTGCCATAACAAAATCCTCCGGAGTAGGCATCATAAGCAGGTGCTCTAGAAAAATGACAGAACAGTAGTCTACTAGTAAGTCAGGGACCTGGGAAGTGCTACTTCTAGCCTGACACTCAGTTTTTGCAACCACAACTCAAGGAAAGTTGTTCAGCCTAGAAATTAAAAACTGAATGCCATTTAACTTCCAGAAGCATCCTGACTTAATCACCTGAGGAGCAACACACAGAACAAAAATCCCTTGCTTTACCACTAACGATTACACAATTTCCTTCCAAACATCTGGAAATGCACTGGCTTGGGTTTCTGTCCTATCTGGATGCAGAATCTACCCTAAACACAGCATACCAGGTCTGCTAGAGTGAATCATGCAGCTTTCCTTTGCTCATCTGTTACCTCTCTCTAAACAAAAACCTTTAAGCCTTCAGTCCTCTACCACAGATTCATCTAGTACAGCCCAATTTCAGATTTATCTTCAAGTACTAGTACACTAGCACTACATATCACAACTCACACTTCAATATAGAGATTAAGTCAATTCTGTAACCAAACTGCTTTATTCTCACTGCAATTAAAGAAGATCGTGTAATTTTTCCTGAATTGTTGCGTTCACACTTTTCTACATTCCATCTGGAAAAGGATTGTAAGTTTTCAGTGATCAGTTTGAACTGGGACAGGACATTTAAAGAAAAAAAGAAAAGAAAAAAGAAGAAGCAGAAGTTGCAGGAACCTTAACGGTTTTAAAAATTTTATAAAGGCATTAGCACCTTATTTCCAATTTGTCACATTTCAAAAACATGACATCCTTTGTATTTTTAAGCCTGTATAACAAATTCCTTTTCAGTTCCCTTGAGAATCCAGGCATGTTCCCACTCCACCATACACGAGAGTGTCTAGCGCTCTCAATGGTCAACAGAAGAAAAATTCTCCTCTCTGGACTGCTAAACATTAGCTTTCAAAATAGCTTATACAACCAGTGTCACAGCACAACTTACTATCCTTTGAATCGTCTATGGCTATGACAAGAAGTGCTGGGCTCTGCACCAAACTGTCAGCCATCCTTGTTGCTGCTGTCTAGACTAAAACATGGAAGGTTTCTTCTCCTTTCACTTCACTGACCCACGCTACCTGCTTTACTAACCCCTGTAGTCAGGGGCTCTGATTCACTAGAACTAAGGTTCATACACCAGGGAGATCTTATTCCTGTTAACACTTGCGAGATTACATAGCTTATCTCTATGGGAACCCTGCATGCGTTCTGTGTAGACTAAAATGGACATGAATTGTCAAGGTAAGTGTTCAAGAAGTTCTGACCAACTTCTGCAGGACTGCCTGTCCCCTTGCTCAGACAGATTAACTGTCCTTTCCTGTTTTTAACTGGCTTACCAGCAGCTAATTACTGAAGAGTAAGATGACCTCCTGTGACTCAATGTACACATTTTAGCATGAAACACCTCCACGTACTGAACCCTGAATTTTATAGGTTAACGTTTTTCTTCCCTTTTAAAGGTAATCTATAATCGCAATATGTTTGAAGCAAATCTATGTGAACTCCAACAAGACAAACATCATTCATTAATTTTTTATTGGTTTGGGGGTGAGCAAATTGCAAATTTGTGTTTGAAAATACAAAAGAGCAAAAAGGGAGAATTTGATTTCTTTTTGTGATATTCAAGCTAAAATACAGAATCAGAGCATGCAAATTCACGCTGGGTTAACCTGCATCCTAAGAAGCCAAACAAGTCTGTAGCATATGCTCATTATGTGCTTATTATTTAGTTCTTACACTAAAAGACAATATACGCACACTCCAGTTTCGACTGATTCCGATTCCTAACACCAGCGAAAGTGGTATAACTTCTACATACTGCACTGCAACCAGTACTATCCAGCCAGAGTTTATTTTTAGTATTAAAAAATTTTTTAAACATAATAAGAAATCATTCACAGTATAACAGGTGTTTTAAAGTCCCCCTGTATCATTTCTAGCTGACTATATAAAAAACAGAAAGTAAAAAGAGCATAGACAGACTGTCTGGCAGTTTTGTTGAACCTGTAAGTATTCAGCAATAAACTCTCTCTGAAACTATAAAACTCTCCTGAGGAAAGTAACAGAAAGCAGAACCTTCTAATAATGTGAAACCAAAAAGAATGGTAGTGTTTAGTTTGGGTCTCAGTTAATACAGTGATAACAAATGGTGGGGAGGAAAGCCCTAGTTAACCCGACAGCAGAGGACAAATAGCTTACATGTGTAACTCTTTCAGGCATTTAACCAGATTCTTACACAAAGCTCAATATTTCTAAAAATCAGGTGCACACTAAAGTTTCTAAGATTCTTGACCTTTGTTCTCTACCTTCTCGAAACCAATTTTGACTCCTTAATTGACTGTATTTCAGCACAGAACACAGTATGATGTCATTTGTTAGAAAAAGATAGTCAAAATATATCACACATTTCATTGGCAGTGTGTAATATAGAAACTTCTGCACTAGAGATCAGAGGTCCAGCTAACACAGCAACCAGAAGCGATGCCTAAGGAAAAAGAAAAAACAAAGTAGTACTATGGAGTTATCCTTCCCTGAATATCGTCTCCGCTTCTGCAAAGGCTGGCTGTAAACCTAGCAGTTGTTGTCATCCTCCTTCACCCCTTCTATCCCCCCAGAAAACCAAAAAAACCAACGAAAAAAAAAAAGATATTTATTCCATTTTACTAATTCCCTTGTATCAGATAAGTTTACTTGAGGCAAAACTGATGCTCTAGATTTTTAGGGCAGCCTTTATCCTCACACAGGCAGGATCATGCTGAAAATACGAGACCAATGAAATACATAACTGGAAAACACTGACCACTGAATTCCAATCCTCTGCAATTGCAGGCATCATTTTCCTATTTCTGTTTATAAACTCCACCTTAAAACCACGGAGTTTGCTACCACTCCTCAGTACAGACCAGGAAGGGCAGCTCTTGTGTGTTTTTGGTAGGCTGGGCTGCCAAGGAAAGACACTGAAGCACTCCCAGTTAAACCAAATTTCTAAACTTAGGTTTGCTACATCATATGGTGGAGTTACAAGGTGGAACCAAAACCCAGACCGCCTCCCAACTAAATTAACTATTATCCTCATCCTTAAATATCAGTCTTACTATTTTGACTCTATGTGTTAGCAAGGAAAGATACTTTAGAGGAAAAAATCTTCATTAAATGACAGAAGATAGTGTTCAACACGAATAAAAATCCCCACCCAGAAATATCACCTGTTTTTGAAGTAGAAAATGTATTTTCAATTATATATTGAAAAGGTTTAACAAGCATGTTTTCAATCTGCGCCCACAGCTTGCAATTCCTGTATACATCCAATTCGTGGATCTGTTTCAATGGCCTATCTTCTTGCAGCTGGAATATCTGTCCCATGACTGAGCTTATCACCTCTTATCAAAGAAGCTATTTTAGAAAAAGCAGACTAAGTATACTTAAATCAAACCTGCAGAAGGAAAGGATACTATTGAAACCGCATCCTCTGAGGAAAACACGTAGGCTTATGCTACTGTATTGACACATACAGCATCTGTGCAGTACAACATCCAGCAAGCTGCAAATCTCCTGAAAGACTTTCTGTCAGCCACACACTCACCAACAGAAAAATACTGTGGGAAGGCCAGAAGCAGTAGGCTTTCATTTATACGTGCAAAATTTTTTTTGTTGTTGTTTTTTTTTTTTTAATTCTGAAATTAGAAAAGCGGGTAAAATCCTGCTCCAAGTAAAGCCAGCCACTAAACTCCTGTACATAAAGTAGGCTCAGAGGAAGAATCCTTCAGCAGGCAGAGGCAACATACACAATTTTACCCTGGAACGTGGATACAGTGCTTAAGACAAATACAACGTTAAAAATAGATTGACGTCCCAGCACTGAGACTTAAAATTGACATTAATTAAATTTTCATTAAAAATAGTAAAAAATTGAAATAAACAGAATTTCACACTTACAGAAGTTGCTGTTCTAGACTACACACAGAAAAAGTAGGAGGACAAAGTGTGCTTGGAGTGTCTCTCTATAACTGTACAATAATTTTTATCAGAAAGTGAGTTCAATACCAAAATACATCGTTCACAGCACTACAATATTTATCATCATCCACAAACAGATGAACACTGCCTGGCAGGCACCTCTCAGTTTGCAACATAACAGTCCACACTTTGCAAAAAGGAAGAGGAAGCCCCTCAAGCAGAATTGAAGCAAATGAGTAAGTGAGTACCAAAGGGCACTCAGTACCTTTTCTCCAACACACCAATACATGTTGCAATATTTTAGTTAAAACACACCTAGATATTTGACAGTCCTGTTTATCCTTTGACTTGTGTACACAGCAACATTTGTTCAGTCACTTGTCCTCCCATGCAAGTCTTTACGAATCAAGAAAGCCAAGGGAAAAATAAAAATACTGCTATAAGTAGGAAACCCGAGGTTTAAAACCAACATTTGACTTATTTTTGTTTGTTTGTTAAATTAGTAACCAGGTTCCAAGAAGATAACGTCTTTTAAGAGATCAGTAGTAAATATAAAAACACAAATGACTAAATAGGAATAAAAAGTCCAGTTGTCAGCTTGCAATGCTCCACTTCACCCTACCAAAACTCCTGCAGTCCCTGGTTCCAGGAAACATCCCCTGAGACTCCAGCTTCCTGCAGACACAGGCACTGTCTCTCATGTTATGACTGCAAACCATCACTGATACCATCTTTCAAAACTGTTGTCTTACAATGCTCTGCATCAAAACATTCTCCAGCCTCTGTTAAAGAGTTTTTCCATTCTAAAAAACAGGGAAAGAAAGTGATCATAAGCTCTAAAAACCATAAATCCTCTTTCCAAGCTAGGCTATTTTTAAAACAATACTGGAAACTAAAGAATCTGCCTTCCCCTGATGTTTGGGAAGTTTAATGTTTGGCAATTTCAATGTTTGGCAATGTATGTCTTAAATGATACTCCATTAATTTCTCTGCTTTTTGTGTAAACTCTCTAAACATAACTAAATAAAATATGTGAAGAGTTCCTATATTTTTTGAAGGAATATACTGTATTTTTTACATAAGCAGTTACAAAACCAGCCTTTCAGTGGAAAAGAAACTGTAGAAAACCCACCCTCTTAAGTATGTACCAAAGATTTTCAATAATACCATCAATTTACTTCCAGGTAGCACGCCCAATCAAGTGTGCATAGTTGCCGACCTGAACCACAAAAACTTGTTTCTATGCACACAACATTGCTTATGCTCAGCAAGTGCGTGCATGAAGGCAGTTACTGCTCTTCAAACAAATAATGGGCAGCAAGTAACCGAGTGACTAAGATTCAGTATCTTCTTGAACACAGAGAAGGAACGTTCCAGCATTAGATTGCTGGAATTGTTGGGTGTTTGAAAGCCAGGATGGAGAGGAAGCAAGAGTGAAGAAGAATGATACATTTTTCCTTATATGCAGCACAGAGCTGCTACCTCTTCTCTCATATTACTGATTATCATCAATGTTGAAGATAACCAAAGCATTCGGGGATCTCTTGAATATTCTTTACCCCAAACTCAACCGTTACAAATGGTCTAAATTCTTCCACTTCCCAATTTAGCAGTAAAAATATCCATCATAAATCAATACTACTTTAATTAATGACAGCAGTAGTAAGTCACTTTATAACCGCCTACAATTGAATCATAACATTAAACACACAATAGACTCTAAAGAATGAGTTGCTTATAACTGATACTTAAGCTCACCATTTCTGCATTTAAATCCACACCTACTGTCCCACTTTGGATACTTGCACAGTGTATAGCTGGAACAGAGATAATCCTACTAGATCCTGGTTGCAGTTTACAACAACAGGAAGACTCTTTTTACATCTCAGCAATGCTTTTTACCTATATAAGGCTTCACAGCTATTTCAAATGTTTCCATTTTAAAGATTCGAATACTGGTGAACAGTGGGCAACTGCAATTACTGAATTATTCTGATTTTCAAAATTTTATCTTTTACATGTCCAAGAATAATCTAGTCACTCTACACCTGCTGTATCACTAATAGAGAAAAATAAGGACCTTTGGAGAGGCATCTGACATCTTGAAATATTTCTCCCGTGATCAGATAGAGTCTTCTGGAGATGCCTGTATTGCTTATAAAGAAAATCTCAAGTGAATTTGGACTCATATGTCTGAGTTTAGGTTAAGCAAATTCTAGCTCTAAGTGGACACCAAACATCTTGTGCCTAGACAGAAACTGAATATTAATTCTATGAGTGGAAAGAAATTTCTGTCAAATAAAGACAACTGCCTGAACTGCAAATCATCAACCACCTAGCTGATCAGCTCTCTAACATTTAGCTTCAAGAAATCTTGTCCATGGCGATGCCAGAGTAACTATGTCACTTTATTTGATTGCTCCTAGGCAGAACATTCCTTAGCCTGCACTTCTCTTGAAGGAGAACTTAGTTTGTGCACATGCAGGGAGTAGTATACGTAGTCAAGTCACTGCTAGCTTCTAAACTCTCAGCAGATTTTACAACAGATGCACAGTGCTAATAATTTATTTTAGAAGTTCTACAACAGAATATTTACTACACGTATTAATTAAAATCTAACAGCTGTGGCCCACATCATTCCTTGCTAAATTTAGGCATGTAAAAAGTAGCAGTGAAGTTGTGACCTCATTACTCTAGGTTCTTATTATACAGAGAAAAGGGACCTCGTGCAAAACATTCAGCTCATCCCTTCCCACTAACTAAAGACAGATGGCAGAAAGAGACATCTCTGAAATGAGGTGCCCAAGTTCAGAAGGATGGATCTACATTTCAGTTTGCTACAGCAAACTTCATTGAGTGCACTAATTGGCAATAGATTTTTTTTTTATGGCTTTTACTGTTGATTGTGTTGTTTTAGGCCTGAATCCCAGCTCAGTACAGCTAACAGATATTTTCAGCAGTCTAAGATCTGTACGCAGCTCTTAATCACATGTAATAGCTTTCTTGCAAAAGACATCACTTGAGTTTAGAAGAATGCAGTGATGACAGTTAAAATGAAATCAAACCCCCCTGAGCAAAATGCCACAGTTATTTCAGAGATCTGCATAAAGAGCAGTTAATTTGCAGCTATATTCCAGCTGAAAAAAAAAAAGTATTTTCAGGAATTTGATAAAGGCTTTTCCATATACAACTGGCTTCTGAGGACAAAAGCAAGGATTTTATTTCTTTTCAGTACCAAAAGGATGTTGAAATCTAGTCCACCGTTCTCATTGCCATATATGATTTGCTGCATGTGATACAGTCCTGACTCTGCTCAATGTACTCGAAAAATTGTTAGGATATCAAGTAGTCAGCAAGCTTAACATGCATCTATGACACTTTAAAAAAAACTAAATAAATTGAAGACTTTTGTTTTAACTAAATAGGTAAAGATCTATTCGCCTATGGAGATGACTGCAATTAAAAGTAACTTGTAAAACATGTTGGAAAAATTCAAAACCGTCTTTGGGATATGTATTTCAGTGTCTCATACTCGGTGTTTTCTTTTATCCTCAGGAGCTCATAGTTACTTTCTGCTAAAATAGCGACATCTCAAATCCCACATCATTGACTAATCTGAGCTGCTCCAAATCAGAGGTTTTTTCCACTTCACTTACTCAGCGGGAGATCACAATGTAACAGCTTTACTTATACATTGCGTTCTTCACTAGATTATGACAGACAGGAATGTTATTTCCACGTGTCTGGCAATGCAAACAATCACAGCAGCAGAAAGCAGAGCTGGAGTTCATCACTTTGATTGTTGGAAAAAGAAACTAGAACAAATGAAAACATGCAAAACGACCAGGGTGGACAAAAAGAAAAAACATTTCCCCAAGCACACAAGCCTCAAGTAAATTGACTGACTCAAGCAAATGACCTGTAAGTTCTTGTAGGTTACACCTAAACTGGAAGATTAAGTGTTACATGGGAATCAAGAATCATAACTTTACAGTAGAGGAAATTCCAAAGTGATTTGTGAGAGCTTAAAGCCCATTAATTTTAGGAACACTGATGAACTAATCTCTTCTCTCTGGCAAATGGACACACTTCTATTGCTTTTCAATAAATTGAAGCTTAAATGATATTCTACAGCTTTTTCAGCTCGCACCCTGAGGACACGGAAGTGAGTCAGTGTTATTACAGTCAAGGATAAATGCTTTAAAGCAACTGTAAGTAAAAACTACAATCACTTCCAACCCTTTAGCAGTTTCACTCCAAGCACAAATGCCTCCACTTCTTACTCTAAAAAAAGTTTTACAAAATATCTGCCAAATATTCTACATTCCAAATACCAAACTCACTTGAAGTGAAGATGAAAGTTAGGATGTCTTCAGCCACAACCAACACAGACTGTCCCACAGCATCCCATAGAGTCTTCCTATTACCCATTTCCCAGGTAAATGTTCGAACATCTTTAAAAAATTGTCAGGCCTTAATGGTCCTGCCTACACTTATCCCCAAATAAGAACTGCCAACTACAATTGCCTACCGTTCCTGTGTAATATCCAGAACAACATGGTGCTGACACTCTACCCAAACGCAACAGAGGTTTAAGAACCAGCAAAAAAAAAAAAAAATTAAAAGAGGAAAAATATACCTACTTTCAGGTATATACACTTGTACTTCCATTGACAGCTTTGTCAGAAGAATGGTGTTACTAGTACGGCAGATTTCCTTCCTAGCTGTGCCAGAAAACCAAAAAATTCAGTATAACGGAAGCAGGTACACCAGTAGCAACATGTGTGTGTTGGAACAAGTCACTTAACCCTAAATTGTTTTAAAAGAACACTTTTGTAGCTCCTCATTTCTCATATAGCAAAATTAAAGTTTGTATTCTTGTACGAGAAACTGATTTGTAAAAAAAGTGATTTCCAAATCAAACCTACTTTCAGGCTGTCAGTATGGCTCTCTGTGTAATGGATTAATCTAATGAACCAAAAAGTTTAAAAAAAGCCCCAAACTTCAGACTATAACTGCAAAACTTTCAAAGCACAAAGGAACCGAAAGAAAAAAACAATTGTTGGCAAATACGTTTTCTGTTATCACACAACTATGTTAAGACCTGAAAGCAACACAAGCACTTATTATACACAACTTTTTAAAAGCTTTATACATAGCCAAATTTAGTAGAAAACTAATTCTCATAATAAAGACTTACATGAACAAGCTAGAAATAAGAAAACTGATTTTATCACAGGAAC
Organism: Rissa tridactyla; assembly: GCF_028500815.1. Classification (NCBI taxonomy): domain Eukaryota; kingdom Metazoa; phylum Chordata; class Aves; order Charadriiformes; family Laridae; genus Rissa; species Rissa tridactyla. Next base: position 156,961,844 of record NC_071467.1, on the reverse strand, counting down.
ATGGACAGTTTAGGCACATTCACATCAACACAGTACTCATACCTAACACACCCTAAAAAAAGACAGCACCAACCACTTTCAAAAGCCCAAATATTTTCCCTAAAATATAAACCAAAACAAAGACTACCATGAACAAACAGAGAACAAGAAATTACTACAAATTAAACTAATATATCAATCACTATTGAATATTTTTATAATGCATACAAGTCAAATGACTAAACACTGTTTTTTTTGTTCTCCCCATGAAACACCCTCTTATCATTTCCTGGCTGCTATTTGACATTTAACTGGCAGTGGGTGGGTGGATGGAAAAGCATTCTTTTTCTAGTTCAAGTATTTTAGGAAAAAGTCATTGGGTAAGAAACACAGCATTTCAAAATATGAATTTAGTCTGTATCATAAAACTGATTACTAGACTAAGACAACTTCCTAACCACACATACAAGAGAATTTAGCATTGTAGTTCAACAATTAACAAGATGAATCAACAGACTGGGGGAGGAGGGAAGAGACTTGCCTCAACACAAGTTACAATTTTTCAAAATTCTGGACCAGCAAGCTCACTGTACTAGGAAATATTAACAAATTAAGAAAAGACATTTCCTTATTTGAAGTATCATACATTCATTACATTAACAGTCTGCTTGAAACATACAGACAGATCCAACTTGTTAATAATGCTTAAATATAAAGCAAACTATGAGCTTCCTGAGCTGATAAGTTCCATTTTAATTCGCCCACACAATGTTTTCCTTCCCACAACCCTTTTTTTTTTTTTAGTACGCTATTTTAAAAATGAACACTCACAAACTTTAGGAGCAGAAGTGTGGATCATAACACTGCACAACTAATTCAAATCGGAACAATTAAGGCTTTATAGCTACCTTCGTGCTTCAACATACCTTGTTGTTACTTTTAAAAATTAAATAGGAAGACATAGCATTTTTAGAGACTCATCTTCTTTCTTCCCACCTTCCTTTTAAGGTATGCAGTGATGGAATACAAGACAATGGATTGTCAATATATTTAATTTTGCATTCGGTGTTACATCTTTCAAAATCTTCCCAAAGGAAACTATTTCAGTCAGTTTGGATAATTCATGTGAGCCAGTATCTAACCGAAGGAATGCAAACAAAGGTTATGAAAAAAATCAGTGCTAGAGTCTGTGCTCAATTAAAGTCTTCATTAAAACAGATGCAAAGAGGTATGCAATTTACATCGCAAACATAAATCTCTTAGGTGAAAGCACTTGCAATTGAACTAATGTAAACTTGACCCATGCTGCTATATGATAAGGACAGCCAAATGACAATGTAGTGCTTGTCTGTCATATGACAGTTATTTTCAGCCAAGTAAAACTAGTTTCGTATTTCTAGTAACAACTTCATGGTACTTCATTCTAGACTGCTTCAGCTGAAAACTGTTAGCCTATTTCAAATTTTCAACTCCTTAGGAGAATTTTGTAGTCACCTCAGGGTGTAGCAGACAAAATTTTGTGCAATGACTCATTATATGGCAACATTCATCTTCCAAAGTTTATTTATATAACAGGAGTTCCATTTGAAAAATTGTATGTTTTAGCAATTTGCTGCACAGAATTTTAATATTAGCTATTTAGTTGACAGGCTTCTGAATGACTTAAAAAGCCTCACTACTCCTCACAAAACACCTCTCTAAAGATAGCCATCAATTTTTTTTTTCTAGTATACTTAATAGTTAAGCAAATACCAGTATTTTATGCAGAAAAAGTTTCTTACGATATGCAAGACACAAATGGAGACTGATAGCTAAATTAAATGACAGCTTAAAACAAAAACGATAGAATAATTCAGGTTGAAAGGAACCTCTGGACCACGCACTAAAAACAGAGTCAACTTTTAAGTTGGATCAAAGTACTGAGAGTTTATATGTGAAGACTAAGTACGTTAACAGGTCCACTGAAAATTTATAAAAACTTGGATGTGCAACTTGGCATTATAAGTTGTCAGGAAGCAAAGTTTGAAACTGAACAAAGACACCTCAGCAGTGTTATTTGCCACTTCTTTCTAAGAAGGTCCTCTTCATGCAGGCTATTGTTCCATTTCACTTTAAACTTGACCACAGGCTTCCACAACCTCCTTTTTGTAGGCACCAGCACTTGTGTGGCTGCACAGTAAACTGACTCAAGGAACTGATCCAGCTGAACCTGGCAAAAAGCTTAGAATTAGGCAGCCAAGTAAATCCTAATGCTGGCACAAAAGGCAGTGGGAAAACGCAACTGGATGCAGAAAACCCTTTTTGTCAGGAGTGCACATTTACTTTGTTTTGAAACTGCAGAATCATTAACTATTAAACTCCCTGATTCTCTCTGCAATAAGCATATTCGACTGCAGTGAAAAGCCTACAAATAGAATTCAGGGGTGCTGTTTATACATATTCTCATGAATAAGGAACTGATAGTAGGAATAAGCTTAAATTTAATTTTCACTGCTCCTCTGACTTGTGACAATATCACAAGAAGCACATAGAGAGAACAAAACAAAACAAGAGGCTGCACCATTTAAATGGCAAAGAAAATAAGAACTCCACCAGTCTAACAAAGACTGGTACATGAAGCTTGGTAGAAGTTACTGGGGATGGGGACGAACTGACTCTGCAAGAAGGCTGAGGAGCACCTCTCTTCCTCCCCCTCTCAGACACCATATCAGTGGGATTCAAGAGGACATGGGACACCGTTCCTCACCTAAACCCTGACATAAAGACGAAGACTCACGAGACATACAGGACTATGTTAAGGAACACGGCATCAAAACAAAGCATCTTGAGAAGTTGAGATAAATGGAATGGACTTAGCAAGGCCAGCGTACTTGCTGAACACATGCCCCCAAAGTCAGCGTTCTTGAACTTCACTTTTCTAATGAAGCTTCCTTACAAAACTAGTTTAATCTGGACTAATTCTAGTCAATGGAGAAGAAATCTACTACTGCTGTCAGTTACTCCATTACCTGATGTGGCAAGTTTGTACAACCTCACCTTTCAGGCCTGACAATGATCCATTTTGTGATTTATTCTTTCACTGCTAGCTAAGAAAAATAATGAAATTCACATTAAAAACATAATAAAAGGAACAACATGTGTGAAATCAAAACACAGATAAGGTGGCAAGTACCAGAAAATAAACAAATTTAAGTTGTCTCTTTATTTTCAAAAACTACACACACACCCCTTTGATTACACTAACATATTTCCCTACTTGCCCCAACAGAACTAGCTTCATCCAGTGAGAAGCCAAGGCTTCCTCAAAAAAAGGTATTAACTGCCATCCAGATCCTCTCTTTCTTTTGCTGCAGAATGAGAAAAGCATTTAGTACATGGCAGATGGGACTGAAGAAGGGTCCTGGGTCAGTTCATGCCATCTTGGACAACTACAAACTCTGTCAAACATATAAAGCTGGGAACTGCCTTCCACTATTTCACACATGGTCACTTTTAGCAATTTCTCTATCTGATTCTTCCCTCTTATTCCCCATCCAGTGTTTTCTTTCTAAACTTTACAGAACTCTCTCCTCATTCAACTGAAACAGAACTTACTCACAAAGTGCCATATGATCCATAAGTTATACAAATGATAAAATGCCAGACCTCCCTAAGTAGTTCATTTTCATAATTTACTTAATTCAAACAGTTGTTTAAAATAAAAACACACTCCCCTCTTCTTACCAAAATACTGTTTTCCCATTGTTCTTATTCACGTTCAATTCTATGTTGAATAATCCATCTCTGTATATCCTTCATTTTCATTAAGTGTTCACAAACACCACCCAAAGATAAGGATTTAATTTTCTTCTTTGAAGCATTGCTGTATTTCCCCTGAACACGCAAAAGCAGCTCTACATGTACTACATCTGAAATTCTGCTGGCCTGTCAAGCTTGATACATAAAACTTAGAAGCTGTCCCCTGCTAGGCTACAGAAAAGCTCCAAAGCTGCTGGTGGGGTGTCCCTTCTAAACTTCCTTAAGGAAGGGTAGTATCAGATTTAGTTTATGTTATCCAACAACAAGGAACAATAAAGAGAAAGATGAGACTTCGCAGGTCAAAAAAACACTGTATCTAAATGGCCAGTGTCTCATACAAAATCTCTTATTTCTGTAATCCTTCCAGAAGAACCATACTCTTTTATTGATTCCCTTGCATCTACATGTTGAAACATACCAAATCAACAGCATCAGTTAAATTATAATTATGAACTGCTGCTTTCAGAATCTGATATACTACTACAAGGCTCAGACAAACTGGTTTCAGACACTACAGGGGCTATTTAAAAATTATCACTCTTAAAACTTCCCATTTTAAAATAAGTTTTAAAACCAGCTTCCACAAACCCACACCTCAGATTCAACACAGACGTATGGTCAGCACAAAACTGTTGCAAAGCTCAAAAGAAGTTATGCTAAAGGCAATTTCAGCAACTGAATAACCTTTTCAGTGCTATAATTAGTGATGATTTGATAAACAGGAGATAAAATGCAATATAAATCATATTATTTAAGTCAAAGATTTTTATCTTACCAGAAAGAAAATGCTGCCTCTGCTTTCATTTTAAAAAAAAAAAAAAGAACAGGACACCAAAGAATTGTTTTGGATACCTAAAGTTTCTAGAACAGGCTTTCACTACTAAAAGCTACAATGAAAATATTTTGACAATAACCCTGATTCATCTTCCTATTTCCCTGCAGGCTCTCATGTGCAAAAAAAAAAAATTTAAAAAATTAAAAAAATCTTAGAATACATATCCAACCACACTCTGTGATGTGCCAACAATCTCAAAAAGCACTAGTAATTTAAAATGAGGAGAATCTTGCAGAAGATGCGGAAAAGGTCAACTGCTACTCTAGACTTTTTTCTTCCCGCCCCCCCCCCCCGCTCCCCCCCAAAACCTCAGTCTTTACTGACGAGATCTTTAGGACTCCCACATTCTCAAATATGGCTAAAGCTGGGCCAGCCTTTATATGCAGAACTATTTAGGCATGGAAACAACACCAGCAGACTAAAACGCAAATAAAAAAAAAAAAACAAACCACAACTAAAGAGACTGGTACGCATCTTAGCTATTCAGAGAAAGAGCACATTTAAAGAACACATTAGCAATAGTCCCAAAAATCAGTAATAACTGTTATGCAATATCAATTTGTTATACGAAAAAAGAATGTATTGTATATACATATTTAGAAGGCCTGTGGCACGTAAAAACAGTTCAAGAAGCTCACTAATACTGTCAAATTAGTATTTTTCTTTAGTAGTTTGATATCATATTCATAAACGTCAGTTCATCACATGGCTTTCTACCATAAATATTCTGGAAAAGAGTCTTTACATATGAATCATATAGTGACGCTTACCACATTACTACGTGAGAGAATGTGTTATGTGACAGACATCATCTCAGCATAGTTTTAACACATTAAATTTGAAGATTTTATTTGAGAAACAGGAAGATACGAACAATTGTCCAACATAAATGCCTTTTTTTCTCTGCTTCTCCATTCCCAAAACCATCATTCACTTGTCTTTTAACTATGGGATACTCTTAGAAAGTCACCTAGGTGACCTTCTTAACTACAAGTAGTAATACTGAAAGCAAAAACCTAACCACACAAAAAAAAAAAAAAATCACACGACCCACAACACAGGTATGTGTGTATACATACACTATGAGGCACCTAGAATGGAGACAGTTTTGCAAGAAAATAATCAGGCAGAAGGACATAGACTTCAGTTGTTAAGTACTCACAAATTATTATTCTATTCTTACTCACACTCCTTCATACTTTCCAGATGCAGGCTGGCAGCCTAGGGTATATGGCCATCTGCAGTACTAACCACACAAACTGATTAGATCCAGCTTAGCATTAAGTAGCTATACATGGAAATAATTTTTCTTATAAATCACACCTCGGTAAATTCAATCTAACATGCTCAACTAACATTTGGAAAAAGGATCAGAAGATTGTGTCACAATTCCTCACAGTCTTCCTTTTCATAATACTTTGTATAAAAACCCACCTACGATTCCTACAGCTACAGTAATAACACCACTAGCCAAAGGTATAATTAGAAGTTAAGACGAAGATCTTTTTGTTCTATGGCAATTAAAAACACACATTGTATTGCAGAAGTCCACTTGTTTATCATGTTTACTTAGTACCTCTTTAGCCATTAGCAAGGATTCTTTGGAGACTCCTGTCCTGAGCTATCAGTTTAAGATCCAGTTAGCAAGTTTGACACTACATCATTAAGAAATCTTCACATCAAATACACCTAAGAGGGTAACCACCTCAACCTTCTCTGCAGGTGTCACTCAGTACAGGATATGACCCTGCAGTTAGAGCTACCTAACCATTTTTCTTCCACAAACACTGGGTCTGCCTTCCCAATATCAGTAAAAACCAAAGTCTTTGTTGCTTTAACCATGTAATTGGAATATTTGACAAGAATATGCATGCATATCTTATTCTAACACATGAGACTAAATACAAATAATTTCATAGTTATAAATCACAATTTCCTTTTTCAGACATGCGTTCTAAAGTCTGCTTTTACTCAGAATGGTTCCTCATCCCTTAAACAATAGCAGTTTGCTCAACATTCAACACAACATTCAACTAAGAGATATGCAACTGCCATTAAGTCATACTTTACTGAACATTACCATTGCAAAAAACACTCAACAAAACATGGATCGATAATAATTTTATTATTACTGTAGCTATACATCAGCATCTAATGAAAAGGGAACATGCTGACGTTATCTCCTCCCTAAAGGTGTAGCAGTGGTATAGCAGTTCAATGGTAATTCACAATACCCACAGCCCGCCAGAATTTCATACAGCTTCCCAAGAGAAAGAAGATCTACCAGACTTCTTTACAATAGCACTGTAAATCAGTACAGTTAAAAAGGTGATGACACCTATTTAGGTGTAGGCAGATTGTTCCTTTTACCTGAAGCAGATGAGGAAACAAAACAACAAAAACAAAACCATAAAAATTACTCCAAACTAGAGCAGAAACTCAAGTGAGTCTGTAGGACTCAAAATGCTATATCAGACTTGTAATTAATGTTTTAATATGGCATTACTTTTGCTACAATGATGTGTAGTATTTCAGTTTCTGTACAATACATGGTTAGGGATACAAAGAAAACTGTCTAAACCTGTTTTCACTATCAATTATTTAAAAACATTAAGATTTGTTCCTATTTTGGTCTCCTGCTGATTGCTGACAGACTGCACACAGATACAGCTCCTGGTACGAGGCCAAATTTACAATTAATCTGGGGGGCGGGGGGTAAATCAGCATGGCTTTTTATCTGTATGTTGAAGGAAACAGGAGTCAAAGTTTCACTTATCCAAAAAGATGTCAAACATAATATGTTGGCATGTTATATGAGTCACATTAAGCAACCAAAACCCTCTACAATGGCAAAATTAATTAACTTTTTCAGTTACTCTGAGAAAGAGCAAAGTAAATTCATTATACCACTTAGATTATTAATTCCATTACTGTTTTAAAAATAAAAGGCAACAGGATACCTGGCCTTTAAAAAGTGAGAGTCCTGGCTTCCTACCTTCTATCCTCTAAGTAGTGATACTTAAATTGCCACTTTCGTTCTATATGTTTGCATCTTAGTTACATTCATTCCAGTATAAAATACATCTAGTGTATAAAAATGTTGCTAAGAAAGGGAAAATGTCTATTTAAAGACTGTTTTGATCTCCAGTCCTTTCTCATTGTAAATTCTGCTGCCTAGCTTTAAGTAACTTGGAAAGCACCCACCTCTACTCCCTCCCACCCCATATGATCAGTGACATCTTCAGAGCTGTAACTACATGTTAGCAAGTCTACGAGTACAGATCTTATTCTTTGAAGACAGTAATCGAAATATTTTTTAACACATAGATACTTCTTTAAATAATTCAGTGTTGACATTTAAAATAACATAACTTGTATTCATGTTGAATTAATTCATTTTACATTCACAGTAAAGAGTATTCCTATTGTATAACCACCTGGTTATGGAAGAAGTAAAATCTAATTTAGAAAACTAATAATTAACGTTACGAACTCTAGCGTAACAGCACAACAGCATCACTTTCAAATCGTAACTGAGCATATTGCCAGCAGAAAAGTCTTCTCCTGCAATAACCACTTATTTAAAAATAAACAACTCAATGTGGTATTACTGAATACTTAACATGAATCACTAAAGCAGTGATCAATCCCAGGGTAGGTAGGGGTGGGGAGGAAACCACACCTTACATACACAGCTAAAGTTCTTTTCCAATCTAGAGCCCAGAAATTCACCACATGTCAAGTAAACATTTGGGATGTTACATAATTTTAGTTGAAAAATGGTTTATTACATCTCAGTTTCAGTCCCAGAAGAGTAAAAAAATTTCTTATATTTAAAACACAGCACTGTCCAAGGAATTTAAAGCTTATTTCCTTCACCAGAAACCAAGGGAACATACACCAGTTTGGAGTTCATATTAAGATGGATAAACTCGATACCTATTAAAAAGATGTCAGGCTCCATATACCATCCAGTAGCTCTTACTTGAAATGATTGAAATCCATGAATCTCCAAGACAACACACATAAAGCAGAAGGAAGGAGAACAGCAGTTTTCCAAGACACGTTACAGACAGCAAAAAGACTCATCTAAAGCCTAATGACTATGACAGCAGACATTGAAGACCACTTTTGATTTAAGTGGGCCTTCAGGTCCCAGAAGACTTCTGTTTTACAGATTGCATTTCATCTGGAAGCTACATTTGGAAGCATGTTACAGAATACAGCGTATATGTCAGCGGAAAGGAAAGAACCAAGACCTTTAAAATTTAAGAACACGATTACAGAGAGGGGAGGAAAAAAAAAAAAGAAAGAAAACCACAAAAAAGGCAACAGCAATTTACAATACGTCTGCCAACTGCTGTATCAGAAGGTCACACTTATGGGGAAACCCTGCATATTGATCAATTGCTTTCTCATAATGCCATAGGATATGCAGGCTTTTGCAGCAAGCAATCATTCCTCTCTATAATTTATTTTTGTTTTTTGAGTCTGACTTCAGTCTGACCCTTTCTAAATCCTTAGTTATTTGGACAACACCACACAGGAGTTAATTGCCATTTTATCAAACGTAACAAATTGTTACTTAAAATAAAATTTACACACAGCGCTAAGCTTGAATATCTACTGCTTAGTTACCAGCAGATAGTTACTATATACAACCCTCCACAACAAATCTAGCTTCAACTAATTCATTTTAAATGCATCAAATCAGAACACTTCCATTATAGGGCTATATGATTAGAGGCGAAAAAAAACAACACAGAGCTAACATAAAAGCTGTTCACCACACTATTTGAGACTCACACCTCAGCTTCAAGCAGTAAAACCACCTCATCTCTTTTAAACACCACCCCCATTTTTAACCATGATCTTTCACTAGAACTTGGGTAAAAGATATGAAGAAACAGGAGTGAAAAAGCCTCCCATTTCATACCTACACACTATTTTCCCTCCAGATGTCTGGAACTCCTCTAACTTCCTTAGCAGAGCTGGGACAGGTCACGTAGAATCATAAAATGGTTTGGGCTGGAAGGTGTATCATCAGGTAGAGCAATTTGATTACGTGAAAACAGTGACTTGGACACTTATCGCAACACTGCTCAATGCACGGTCACCGCAAAGAGCGCCTAGCGGAGATGCGGATGGCTATTACTGAGGAGTGGAGTGGTGCCAACACAGAAATCACACGGAAAGACTTAGCATAAACCCGCAAGACTTCAGGTATGGAGGCCAAGAGAGCCACAAGCTCTGCACAGCAGATCACCGGGGCAGAGCAGGACACAGGGAGGCCTGGATGAGCACTGAAGCTGTGGGCTGTCTGGCTGTCAGACAGATTTAGAAAATTGTTAAACCTCCAAAGTAAAAATTACAAAGAAAAAACATTCAACTTTGAAGCTCAGTTTCAGCTAAAAAAATAAAAATAGAAGTGATAGTTCTGACGACTTATTAGAGAGCCTGAAGCTTTCAAGGGAAGACTCCACTTTCAAAGAAAGCCTTTTAAAACCAACCACGGTGATGCACAAACACGGCCACCAAAGCCCCTTTACCTTAGTCCCCACGTCACAACCCTGAAACCAGCCAGAAACACCACCTCATTTGTCCGTCACTTCCTACTAAGTAACGCTTTACTAAACACCATAAAACCATTAAGATACCGACTTTGCCTGCCTCTACTCTCAACTTTTTAAGAAAAGGCTCCTGCCCAAGTGGTAAAATCTGCGCTGTGGGGACCTCGCTACATCCAAGACGTGTGTGTCACTGGCACCTGAGGGGAAAAAAAAACCCAACCCTGAGGTAAAGTTTATTTCTGTGAGGGAAACCTCGGCCATGACGGGTTCGGCGCTGCCGGGCAGCGCCACGGGGCTGTCACCACACGGCCGCGGCGGCCGCCGCCGCTAACGGGACCGGGTGGCCGCGGCGGGGACAGGCCACCCCGGCGGAGGGAGGGTCCCTCTGCCCGCCCGCCTTCGGCAACGCCGCTCCCGCCGCCGGACGCCGAGTCTCCACAGGGGCTGGCAAAGCGGGACGAGTCGCCCAGGGGCACGGGAGATGCCGCCTCCTCACCCCTCTCCCTGCCGCCGGGCCGGCTCCGGCGCTCCGGCCTGCAGCCAACCTCGTCCCCCGCAGCTCGTGGAGAGGGGTGGGCGACAGGCAGGTCCCGGGGAGGTGACGGGCCGCTGCCCGCCGGGCGCGGGTGCTCGCTCGGAAGCGCCGAAGGGTGTTGGCCACTCACCCAGGCAGGCAGATCGGCGGAGGAGACGCTGAGCCGCACCGCCTCCTCCTCGTCCTCCAGGAAGGCGAGCGCCCGGCCCAGGCGGGAGGTCTTGCCGCCGCGGTGCCGGCGGATCCAGAAGAGCCCGCACAGGGCGATGAGAACCCAGCTGAAGCTCAGTCCCAGGTAGCCCAGCACATACACGGGGAAGATCAGCACGAAGCTCCTCGCAAACTGCGACACCAAACCCGTCACGTCCACGCTCAGCAGCGACGGCGGCGGCTCCGGCACCGACTCCCCAGCCGCAGTCTTCTCGGCGGCGGCGGGATCGGTGGCGGACCCCGCGCCGGGGGACTGCTTAGCCGCGGCCCCGCTCATGCTACCGCGGCGGCGGCGGTTCCTACTGCTGCTGCCGCTCCTCCCGCTGCTCCTCCTCCTCCTCGGGCGCTGGCTGCGAGCGGGCAGGGGGGCAGGGCGGCGGCGGCGCCTCGCATCCTGCGCCCGGCCCCGCTCGCCGCGCACCGACACCAACCGCCGCCCGCTTCCGGGTTCGGGGAGGCACGGCCCAAACGGCCGCGGCGGCGGGCCGGGCTGGGCCGTGCCCGGGAGGCGCCTCCTCCCCGGCCGTCGCGATGGGCGCCCGGCCCGCCGCTCTGCCCGACCGGTCCTCCCGTCCCGGGCAGCCGGGCCTCCCGCGGCCCCCTCCCCTCTACGGGGCCCGAGCCGGCGTGACTCTCATCCTTCCCCTCCAGGCCTGCTCTAGGAAGCGCGGGCTCGCCCTGCGCGACGGGATCCAGGCCAGGAGAAGATCGTCGCCTCGGACCCACCCGTCCGCCTTCGCTTGGGAGCAGCCGGCCCAACCGCCCGCCCGTGACGGGCACCGGCCGTGGCTGCCGGGCCTTGCCGGAGCGAGGGGAGCGCGGTGCGGCAAGCAGGACCCGCTGGCTGGGGCGTTAGGGACAGCGGGCATGTCGGTGTGTGCTCCATCATGGGCACAACGCGCTGCCTCCCCCCTCTCTCAGCCACATACGCGGTTCGGTGGTTCCTGCCCCTTACACACCTCCGTAACAAGCTTGGTGTGTGTCTTTGTTCTTTATCGAGGGATGTTATTTAAGGACCGACTGATGGGAGGAAGCTGAGGCCGGTCGCCCCGCTCCTTAGTGGCAGCAGGTGTGTCCCGAAGCTTTGCTCGCACATTCTCAGGTAACGCTGGCTTCTCCCCCATCTTGTCAATGCACAGCAGTGCTCAGGCTGGCACCCACCATCCTGGGGATTACACTAGCCCCGATCTCTGGAACTAAACTGATTTTTTTACAGGCTTGTGTCCTGTATCCCTTTATCACAGTCACACCTCGTTCCCATATCATTCCTCCTGCCATTCCTTTATCTTTTCAATAATTTTAATGTAAACACCTCTGTCATAAGGGGCAGCTGTTGCTTGTCCTTAGCTGTGTTGCCCATCAGTTTGCTGGGAAGCACTTGCTGATTAAACTCAGCATTTACCAGAAGGTTTTCTGCCTTTAAATAGACAACCTTTCGCTTAGTGGGAATGAGGGTCCTTTCTCCTCTCTTCAGCTGTCAGCTTTCACAAAATTTTTAGGACTTCATGAGACTAGTATTTGCAGGCAGGGGCAAAGGGAGAATAAATTTAGCCAACAGGCTGAGAAGGTATGAAAACACATACAAACAGTCAAATAGAAAGCTGCATAAGGTTCATTTCCTCAAACAGTGAAAACGACCTCATCTCAATTATCCAGAGAAATGGAAATTCAGAAAGGCAGGGGCGCAAAAGGAAAAGTTGTTTTCTCAGTGCTGCACAGCAGAATTGGAAAAATAATCCATATCTTGGCAACTGAATGTGCTGTTCTGTTGTATCATCTTTCCAAATTCCCTCTATGCCTGCAATTGGACACGATGGACCACTCTAAGCAAAAACACATTCTGGCCATAGACTCATGCTGCTCTTTTTTACTCCCTCTTTACCACTGACAGTGTATGTTCTCCACCTGTCTAATGAGGCTAGTCAGGATGAAAATTCAAAATGATCAAATGATACCAGAAGGAATAACAAAATCAAAGATTTACAGCTGTTTGGTAATCCAAGCTTTGAAATGACAATTACTTACTTTGGGACTTGACTTCTAGAGAACCCAAAACCTACAGGCTGTAACAGCGAGGGGACTGAAGGGCAGCACAAGACCCTATAAAGGCTCATTACCTAAAACCGGGGGTATTAAGTATGACTCTGTGATCCCTTTGGCTACCAATATCAAACTACAGTAAATGTGAGTGATTTTTTGCATTTATTGCATTCCTCTTCTAATTACTTAGTTTGCTTATATAGACTTTCATGTGAACTCCTCACTCACGAGTTTCAGTAACACCTAGTACAAATGGCCATATTGTGTGTTGGCTCCCTCCATTACAACCAATACTATTAATATTTTCTCATTTTTTCAATCCCTTTGTTCTCAGTCTTGGATTCCGTTGCTCCATTTTACTTCCCTATCTGGCTTCAGAGTATCTGAAGCAGAATACAACTGTATCACAAACCAAAATGAAAATTCAAAACGAGAAAAAAGGTTATTGAATTAACATGATGTTTGCCAACTAACATATGCTGCATCTTATTCTGCTCTCCTGCATGTCTCTGAGCATATTCTACAAATGAGCTGGATATAGAATTTGTAGAGGAGTACCCTGTACAGTCAGTATTAATACACTGGAGAAGGACAGCAGAAAAAAACCAATCTTGTAGTAGCATTTAGGATGACAAACATAATTGTAGGCCTGAAAGCCTGGCATTGATTAGTTGATATGGAAGTTTGATTAACCAGAACTAAATGTGGGTGATACTGTGCCAATCAAACAGGAAAACAGAAGCAAGATCTGGTAGCATTAATTTGATAGCATTTATCTGTAACATCAATAGAAAGTTATGATAAAGAGGTAACCACTGACTTCTTAGAACTTCTGTAGATAACTGACTTGGCCCCACACAGTATTTTGATGGAGAACTGGGTGGTATGAAATTAGCATACCCATTATTATAATAGGGACAAAAGAGTCGTGGTAAAATCAAGATAGAAACTCTGCTGCTAGGGGATAAATTAGGGTCAGTTACTCTGTTACAAAGTTTTTCATAAAGTGTTCTGGATAAACACAAGTTATTTGTTTATTCTAATCTTTCTGGTGCTTATAAATTGTTTAATAATTTGCTTGAGAATCTTGTCATTGTTAATTCACGTATTTCTTGATCCTATTTTTTTAATACTTACAATAGCAGTCTTCAGTGTATCACGAACTCTTGAAGATACTCAGGGCACAGAGATCACTGACTTTTCCTTAAGTATCCTATAATGAATTGTATCAGTTACAGAGCTGATTATATTTATCTCATTTAGATAATATTTATTCTTTTTATATCCTGCTTTGTAGGTCTGTTGCCTTTTTAGAATTTTAATTAATACTTTTTGCTTGCAATATTGCTTTTACCCATTCTTAGCCATATGTGTTTGTTCCTCCTTTTTATTGGATTCCTTTTTTGCTTTTCCAAACTCAAGAGCTTCCACTGGAGTCAAAGCATCATCATCCTATGTTTATCTTGACTTTGCATCACATCAGTTTGCCATGATGCTTTTTTACAGTAAGTACCAGCACTATTCTTCAGAATAACTTCCCAAAAGTTCTTATTCATACATCTGGGTCTTTGAGGATGGGAAAAATTGGAAAAAAACAGTTTATATGGTGAAAAAGAAGGTCTGTTTGCCCGACTTCTTTTAAGTGTTTCTTCTTGACCATTTTCAGTAACAGTTAACCTTCCTGAAGGACAATATTTGATATTATACCCTATTTTACCCAACAGCATTCTTGCAGTCTAATGCTTCTGTTTACAGGTTTTTAACTATTGAATACAAATTTTTATTGAATAGAAATCTGAGAATGTTTATTCAGGAGTTTTTCTCCTAAAAATTTTGCAATTATGAATGGAAACATAGTTTACATGCAGTTTCATCCTAGTAAATTCTCATGATGGATTACTCACTACTTCTGTGTTTGATTTTATCCAGCTGTCTCAACCTGCTTCAGATTATCTAGTATATAGCACAAATATTTTCTGCCTGCTGCAAATTATCTAATACATAGCACAAAGAAAAGTCAGAAGACCTACCATACCTGTTTAGTGTGCAGAGTTTCGGTTGTTTGGAACAAAACCATACATGTCCGATCCCTGGTATCACCCAGTCTGGCTCCAGTTTCACTGAATGCGTAAATTGTACTCTCATTATAAGATCCTCAGATATTTATTTTTCCTGAAGACAGAAATACTTTCAACTGAAATGTGTTTCTTAATAAGTTTTCACAATAATCACAATTTCCATTTTTTTTTTCTTCCCCTGATGGGATTCTTACAAGTTACAGTTCAAAACTAAAGGTGCTTCAGAGATCCACATTTTTGCTGTTTCTATTTATGAACCCAGAGGACTGACTAACACACAATTCTAACACCTGTTTTTATAAAATCAGTAAAACTACTGATATATTCATTTTTTTCAACTACATTAGTGAGAAACTGTAGTTTATTTTAATATATGGTGGAAACACTTAAACGTGCACAGATTTCAGTTCTGTTATTCCAAAGGGGTTATTCCAGCTTGTGTTCTTGTGTAGCAGTTAAACCTCAGTTTGATCCCTGGCTTTAAGGCTTGAAAAGATCTTTCCAAACCCTCTAGTGGTGCCTTCCCACATCTGTAATTTTTCTCATGCTATAAAGCTGCTTGACTAGTATACTCTAATAGGGGTAAGAAAAAGCTATTGGCAGCCAAAACAGAGGGGATTTTTTTGGTAACAAATACATACGCATATTCCAAGAGTAGATGGTAGGACCAGAACCTGAAAAAAAGCTTTTTCTTCTGTCCAGTCTTTGGTATCACTGTCACAGTTGCTAGTTTTAGTGATATGTATTTGCTATATTGTTGTTAAAAACAAAATTAAATTCGAGTACTTGGAGGTAGTTTTTGTCCTTCAGGCTCTATACATAGGACAGCATTTTGGTAGGGTATCCTTTATCAAGCAGATACCTAGTTCCATGTGTTTATAACAGTCACCACTTTGGCTAAAGAGCTCTTTGAGTTAATCCAAGATGGCTTGTAAGTGTTTTTTTATTTGTTCAAGGAAGAAGATATAAAATGCTCATAGATTATTATTACTCTGCCAAAGACAGCTAAATAATTCATAATGATGTTTATAAATAGTTTAGTATCCATAGATGCTTATATTTAGTGGATGTAATTTAGCCCTTAAAGGTCATACTTACGGTTAATGGTGTTTTGTTGTGTTTGTTGTCTTTTCTTTTAAAATAAAATATCAAGGTTTCCCCCCTGCCCCCAGTTGCTTGCTTAATTTCCCTTTGGTTTTCTGCTACATGATAAAGGAAAATATTTCATAGTCCGGACAGTGAGGCAACTTTTACAGCATTTTTAAATTATTCTGGAAGCATGAATAGGAGGCAACTATATCAAGGCCTTGTACGTATTTGTCAACTGACTATTTAAGGCCAAGTATAACGGGTTAAATTTTATGTCTTTGAAGTCAGTGTGACTGACTTGCTGTTGAACTACAAAAAGAATGTTTCTCACATGCAAAAATCCCTCTTTGATTGTATTTTTTTTCTCAGTAGTCAAGTTTTCTACAACCCTTAGTAATGAGTATTAGCGGTAAGTTACATATTAACTTTTTTTTTTTACTCCTAAAAAGGAAAAAACGGGCAATAAAGTTAAAAGTGCCTAGAGGAATTTTCACCTGGTCTTTCAAATGGCACAGCATGTTAATAGGTTGTAAATATTTGCTGTGAAAATAGCACACGCCTTTCCTGCAGGCAGTCATTGCTTATGACAACGTTCGTTTCACATGTGTTGGGTAAGTGGCCGCTTGCTCTTTGTTGCAGAAATCAGCTCCGGTATTTGCTACTGTAGAAATATTATTTTGATTTCTACAGGAGTTCTTCATACCTGCATCTACCTAACATCTGGGTAAACGTCAGATTAAGTTAAGACTTACTCTAACATATTTTTTTTCCACGGCAGTCGTGTATGACTTTACTAAAAGTAGATCAGCTACGATTAGGAATGGTTTCACGGTATCCTTAACCTATAAAAGCCGGGTAGTGGAGAGCGACGGTGCTTTGGAGGCCGCCAGGTGAGCGCCCCGTCCCCTCCTCACGGGATGGAGCGGGGCGAGGCCGAGCCCTCCCCGGGCCGCCCCCGCCACCTGAAGGAATCCAGCTGGGCACCGGCTCCAGGAGGAAAACCTTCCCGCAGCCAGGCAGGCATCCCAGACCGCCGCTTCTCCCTAAGAAAGGGCTGGACGTGCCCAGCCACCATCCTGCAGGACAGTGAGCTACGCCATGAGAGACTCCTTCCTCCACCTTCCCGCTGGGCGGCCTCTCCCTTTCCCACAATCCCCTGCGGCAGCAGCATCCGCCCGTCCTGGCGGCGGGCCGCGGTGCGCATCCATGGCTCGGCCCATCGGCTGCCTCCCCCTGGCCGCCTGTTGCTAGGCAGGCCCGGACGCAGCGGCCGCTGTTTCCTGCCCGCTCGGAGGCGGCCGGTGGCGGCGGCGGGACGCGGCGCCCGCCTCACCCCCGCCATGGAGGGTGACAAGGTGAGAGGCCGCTGGGGAGCGGTCGGGGCTCTGGGCAGCCGTGCGAACCTGCCGGAGCCGCCCAGGCCCGGCTGCTGCGGGCACCGCGCGAGGGGCCGCGCCGCCTCGCCCCTTCCCCCGCTCCAGGAAGACCCTGAGGGGGCGGCGGGGGACGGCCGCCGCCCCACCCGGCCTGGCTTGTTCTTCTGCTCGGCCTGCCCCTGCTCCCGGCGCTTTGTGCCTTAGGTGCCTTGGTGCCTGCCAGAGCCATCCCCTCACCCCGCCGCGTCTCGCTGCCGCAGCTCGTGTCCCCTGGCGAGGAATGAGCCGGGGAATCTGAGGGGAAAAGGCAGAAAACAGCCCTAGTGTTTCTTCTGCTGGCGCTGAGAACCCCCGTGGCCCTCCTGGGACCATTCAAGTCTCCTTGCTTTGTCAGCACGCCAGTGTAGCTCTCACCCAAGTAGCGGTAGTAACCAAGTCCTTATTCCTCTAGCAGAAGGATGAGGCTGTATCAGCCATCGACCTTTCTGCAGAAGAGGATGGGTGGTTTATGAAAATATCCAAAGCTGTTAATGTTTCAGATTGTAGACAAAGTATATTTAATAATTGATACTCCTGTAACTTACAATTTTTGTGTTTTAGTTCTTTAGGAAGTGACATAACTTTTGCATGATAGCGTTAAAGTACGAAAAGTGTCTAGAGTTCCAAAATAAAGGAAACAAAAACACGTGGACATGCTAGCATCAATTATTCATGTTACATATTCACTTGAAAAAGCAGAAGTATCAAATAATTTTTATTACCGTTGTATGATTTGGGATTTTACAGCTAATTGATTTGTGGTGGTCATGCTGAACAGAAAATAGAGTAGGAGAGAGAGTGGCAGGGCAGTGTATGTGAAATAGTAGGACCACTCTAAAAACCTTAGTTCAGATATTTTGGTAACTGTGGTACATCAGTAACCTCTTTACTGAAAAGAGGCGAGTTAGTGAATTGTGATAGGAAGTTAAACTTGGATCAAAAAATTGTGTTGGTATAAGACTGCCAAAGACCCTGAGGCAGATTTACCAACAGCCACACTGTATGAGAAAGCCTCATTTTGCTGTTTCTTTGCCATCAAATCAAGTCTATCACTTGTGCTGCTTACTTGTTTGAGGGCTCTTCAATAGGCAACTCATATTGGAAATAAGAAAGATAAATATTTACATGTAAAAAATAAAGTACTTTTCTCTGGCTTAAAGACTACAGACATTTTACTGTTTTTCTGATTCTTTTTCTTTAGAATCATAGTTAACTGAGTTCTTCGCTTAGTTAACTTAATAATGTTAAGTTCTGAAAAATTCCAATCTTTCTGCATTGTGAGTGAAGAAACCCCTCTTGATCTGTCTTGAAGAGTTTATCTAAAGTAGCAAGGTATCTTGTTCTGCTAACTTCATGAGCTCTGCTAACTTTGTTGTTTAGTTTAAAGGACAGATTCTTACATGTTAAAAATTTTCATAGCGCTTTTTGAGTTCAGTAAATCTGTGCCATTTTTTGTCAGCTGATGAGCTCCCCATGCTCTCATGTGGAAGAATTAAGTTAAACCCCAGTGTGGTTTAAATAACTAATCTTAATCTGGATTTAAGTTAGTATATAAGGACTTCTAAATTAGCAGACAGGTGAGAAACTTCAATAAATCCCTTTCAAGTTTGTTTTAAACATTTCTTTTTGTGTGCACAATGATTCTTCTAGTTACAGAGGGGCAGTGGCCTCAAAGGTATTAAGTTTCTTTAAGCTTTATAAAAGATCTCTCTTTTTCTATTTGTTTGTTAGTCTCCTGCAAAAGCAGAAAATTAAGTGGAAAATCGCCATATATTCTTGTGATGGTAGGGACATGAAAACTGCAGACCCCAGAAAAGTGGCAGACATGCCTTTTTGGGCTCCAGAGAATCATCTCTAAATGTTTGCTGCATGCTTTTTGCCTCAGCTTTGAAATAAATCTCAAACTACCTTATCTGATATTGCCTATTGGTTATGTTGTTTTTAGGCTATTAACATCATTAGCATTCTTTCTTTGTTTGCTGATATGTACCTAAATATTGTCTAAAGCCAAAACATACTAATATTGATTTGGGATTTTAAATAGGTTACTGTTTGAGACTGTAATACGGCCCACTGTTCTCTTCCCATCCATATCTTTCCTTCCAGCTTGCCCTCACGCAAGTTCAGTTGGGTTTCATAGGTTTTGTTAAAAACTTCACTCAAGAAAATGATCCATTTTGGTTTTACTTTCTCATCTGACTTTCTGCAGGAGTAAATATTTGTTATTTTTTCTTTGCCTTTTTTAAGGATCAGAAGAAAATAAAACTTAAAGGATACTTTCATTTGGTTACAAAGGCTCCTTTCTTCGTACTTCTCATTGACTTTAGATGAAGTTTACCAGTCCACTACAATCTTCTATCAAATCTGAGTTTGAAAACAAAAGAATCTTTTCATGTAGAATAATTAAAAAATTAAAATATACTACTAAAATGCTGCTTCAGTATAATGAATTAGCAAAAATTGGGCTCTGTATGTTTATTTTCTTCCACCAGTGCATCTCATCATTCAGATATTTATCAGCAGTTATTTTGTTAAACTTCAGTAACTTTTACCAAGTCTAAATTTGAGAATAAATGTAGCCTGGCCATGTCATTTTGAATATAGTCCTCATCCTTCCACGAACTAGTTAAAAATATTCAATAGATTAGTGATCTCAAACAATATGATTTTTTTAGTTTAGCCAAGTAGTTAAGGGCAGTAACTCTGCAAATGAGGACAGAAGAAACACAACCTATTTAACTAGGGAGAAGTCTAGTGAAACAGTGTCCATATGTACTCTGATTATTTGCATGATCCTTTTACTTTTTTCTTCAGTGCTACATACAAATATTTCATATGGCAGTCACCTTACACAGGTAGTCTGAACCATTTTAAAATATTAAGTGACAGTTGATTGAAAAATAGAGCCAACATTTTTTGAGATGCGTGCAATTACTAAACCAGAAGCTTCCTTGGTTCACTTGAAATGAGCTTCAGGCTTCCAGGTCCAGTCACATCAGGTAAACTGTAAGTATACGCGTTAAGGCTAAATCAAATCAATGTTTACATGACAAAACTCAGTAGTACTTGCCACACATGCCTTGATCCTTTCCTTTGAAAACTATTCTTTAAGTGAGCAGTTTGATCGCTCAGTCTTTTGCTGTCTTTTCTATTCTAGAGAAGAACCAGAGAAGATACTTGGAAATCAGAAGAACTTAGGAAACATCTTAGGGTAATTTTATTTTATTTCTATTATTTTTGATGTTAAGTTACTTTACAGCAAGGGAATTTATTAGCAGTCTAAACATAGAGGCTTGGCTGCTTGTTCTACTAGCCAGTCTGCCTTGTAGACCTATAATAGCTCTTCAAGGCTTTTTGGTAGCATTACTGAATACAAACAGTATGGATCCTTAATGTGTAGCTGTTAAATTTCTTGCTACAACTGACTGTTCTGGAATCTGTCTAGTCCCAAGTGTGTCCGGAGGCTGGCCCACTCAACTGTTTCTAGCTACACAAGTCATATATAATTACTATACAGGTTTCTTCATGAGGTAAAATGGAAAAAATACCATTGTTGTGGTAATGACACAGCACACAATGGGGTCCGCTTTGCTGCCCACCCAAATCCAAGTTACGGCTCTGCTTTATGTATACTTAGTAAGTTTCCTACGTGTATATTATGATTGCATTTGTTATCACCATCTGTCATGTTTGTCATGCGCTTTTAAACTGGTTAATTACATTATTCACTGGTCAAATAGGCATTCAGGCTCCAGTCAGTAACACCACTGATATTCATACTAGTTTTGCGGTATATTTTTTTAAAAGCTGTTTTCCAGTATGTGTCTTCTTTTCTATGTTTTGTGCAGATCTTCATTAGTCCTTTGATAAACTAAAGCATCCTACTGTTCACCTATTACCTAGCTTTCTATTACCTAGCTCCCAATTACATCAGAGCTATGGTATAAGTGCTTTGTATTTTTTAGACATTCAGTAACATTTCCACTACTTCCATGTGGGCTAAAGCTAACAAATTTGAGTTGAAATGCTTTAATTCCAACAGAAGTGGTGTGGTTGGACTTTCTTTTCTGTGAAACAGATGGATAAAGTTTAATTCACTTTACTCATTGACTATAATAAAAGCAAGTTCTGTTTGTTCTGCATTGAGTAAATAGCTGAAATGGTGGATATAGTGAAATCAGTGGGAGTTGTGCCACTTGTTTCAGGAAGGTTAAAATATAATCTCTTATGACTTTAGAAAAATATATGAGTAGTTGCATCCTCAAGGGATCTAGGCCAAAAACTTTTTTTCAGTCTTTACATGCTGTTTTCCGTTCAAGTAAAAGCTAAGCTTCTATTCCAATGGCAGCTGCAGGATGCCCAGTTATCTATTATTATTTTTTATATCTGTCACATTTTACAAGGTGGCACAGTTTCTGTCTCCATGAGCTAACAGCTTTAAGATGCTTAGTTAATTTTGCAACCTAGCTCTAAACAGAATGCACAGTTCCACTGTAAATTTTCTTTTTTTACCAAATTTTTTTCAAATACATTGAAAATGCAGCTTATTGCTATTTTATTTGTTGGTTCTTTTTACAATAAGTACAGACATAATGTTAGCAATTTTACAAAGTAAGCTGAGAAATATATCTGCATTTTAATACAGTTTGGGCAATTAAATTCATAGTTAGCAATCCAATTTTATTTTTCTACATTAATATACTATATCTAAATAGATTGCTGAATTATAATAATAAAATTTTAATTTTTTTTTATCATTTCAGGCATCACAGCCAGATAGTCAAAATGAAGACGAAAAGCACAGAGAAAAGAAACTGCAGAAAGAAAAGTCTCTTCATGACACAGACTTTCATAAACATGAACGGAAAGACAGAGGGAAGAGCAAGGAAAGAATGAGAGAGAGAGAGAGATTTAAATCTGGTGAAAGAGACAGGGATAAAATGAGAGAGAGAGAAAGGGAAAAAGAGCACCAGAGAGAAGGACACCGAGAGAGATACAAAGATAAGCTTCGAGAGTCAAGTTTGGAGAAGGAAAGATACCGTGTACCAAAAGATAAAGACAGGGAGAGCAGTAGAGAACGAGACAAAAAGCATAAAAGGCATGAGATAAAGCAAATAGATAGACAAAATAATCTGAAGTCGTCTGAAGGAAGAGATAAAGAACATCACAGAAGAAGAGAAAGCAGGCATCGTTTGGGTAAGTTGTTTTGGGTTGCTGTTGTACTTTGAAATATTTAGATGGAAATACTCTGAAACCATACCCTATATGTGCAGAGAGGATAAAGACAGGCAGGTGTGAGTACGTATTGAAACATGTATCTTTGCAGAATCTTGTCGTAATCTAGTTTTATTTTGGTGCTTTCAAAAATTTTGTTGCTCATTTCCATTCCTCTGAAGAGAGGGTGAATGTCACTGTTTGTTTCTTTTTGGTCACTTGACTTGAAGAGAATAAGTACCTTCCTGCCTAGACATTCTGTATTGAGTGATCCATTTAAATCCCCGAGTTGCAGGGTGTTTGCTGAAGTTAGCATGTGTCATTACTCTTGCCATCATACAAGACAATCAAGAAGAGCGATTCATAGAATCATAGAATCTTCATGGTTGGAAAGGACCTTTGAGATCATAGAGTCCAACATACAAAAAGGAGTAACCAGCTTTGGAGAGAGAATTTAACCAGAACGTTTTATCTAGAAAGCTTTTATATTTTAGAAAACCCACATCACTGAAATACTATTTTCTATGTGCTAGAGTTAATTATGTACAGAGTTTGAATATAATAATTTTTTTCATTAATTTATACATATATTTTCTAGAGGAGGAGAAAACAAGAAGTGAAGAGCGAGAAAGAAGACATACAGAAAAGAAGGTAAAGGAAGGGAAAGGAATGAAGTGTTTCATAATGGAATAAGATAAAATTGTAGAATAATGAAGAAACTGGATCAGACTCCAGTTCCCAAAAAATCCAAGAGATGCATAGATAGTAAGGTCCTCACAAGTGTACAAAACACATGACAACAAAATATATCCAAGCCTTTCTATTTTAAGGACATACTTCATTCTTCTTTTAAAGTAAAAGTAAAATAGCGTAGCAAACATTGATTTATTTTTGTACAACTACATCTGCTTTATGACAAGGATTTTGGTAAATACACATCCCATTTTATGTTAGACCACCTAGTAAACAAAGAATTAAATTTTTGTGTGAAGAATCCATAATCCATAGAATTTTCTGTAGCAATGTACACCATGTCCCAGAAGAAATATCAGAATCTCAAGTGATATGATAACTTGAAACCTGCCATCATAAGGAATTTAAAAAAAAATGGCTGGAAGATACACATGACAGAAAGAGATTAGGTACTTACAAATCCATCATTCTAATGGTGAAAATTGGATAGATTTGTGAAGATAAAATGGTCTTGGAGAGCCTTCCAGCTCTTTAATGTTATTTTTCCTCTTTCCAGGATATCGATCCTAAAAAGAGCATTGACAAATATTTAGCCTACAAAGTTGAAGGTGAACGTGTACACAAGTTACAGAAAGATCAAGAGTTGGATAAAGAGGGAGAAAGAAGACACAGAGAAAAAAAAGAATATTCTGTTGGGCCAGCAAAAGAGAGGCTCTCAAAAGAGAGAAGTCATAAACGTTATGAAAAGGAAGAGGAAGAAAAACATAAATCAAAGAGATGTAAAGAGGGATCTTCCCATGGAGACAGAGAAGAGCAACGAGCAGAAGCTACTGAGAGACGAAAAAGTAGAGAAAATGAAAGAAAGAAGCGTGATCTAAGGGTTAGTTTTGTTAACACTTTAAAACATTACCTTATAGCTTGCTTTAATTGTTGATATATCATAATTGATAAGGTAAATAATAAAAATAATAGGATCGTAAGTCAACATTTTCTGAAATTTGAGGCTGAAGTGGTAGATTAAAATACTACATCTGCATTTAAGTATCCTAACCCAGAGCTGATTTCTTCCATGAAATTTAAAGTAGAAACTTGTCTATATGTTAGAAATGCCTTTTATTCATAAAATTCTTTATTGCTATGACTTTTGAAATTTTTGCTAACACTTTGAAGTAGATGTAAGTTTAGGCTAGAGGTCCATTAAAATGTATTGGTTGCCTTTATAGAAAAAAAAATATGATTTTAATAACAGCTATTTTCCATGTTGCCTGTAAAGGGAGCATGGTTATCTAACTCACAAGAAGGCACATGAGTATAGATCGCTTATATTTATTTTTTTTGCCTCTACTTCTGAAGCCATCTTTTGTGTTTGTAATACAGAGCATGATGTTGTATCCTAGACACTTAATCAAAACTTTGACATTTTTTACTGGTTTTTATAATACTCATTCTACAAGAAGCAGTGAAGAAATATATAGTAACTCTTAAAATCAGTTAAGTTTTATGGAACATGGAACCATTCAGATGGTCTAGGATAGTTTCTTCTGCTGCATAAAGAGTGAAGATGTACAAGCTTCTCAAAGAAAAGTTCAGAAATATATTTGCTAGTGAAAATACTAGGCATCTTCAGTGTAGGGGTCCACCACAAGTGATTCCTATAACTGACTTTCTGCAATTCAGAAGTCTTTCAGGAGCTTGCTCAAGGTTTGACTTCCTTGGAAATTTACTTAAGTAGCTGATATAGAATATACACACTGATGCTGATGCTTCTGTCTCAGAGTTACGGGGTTTTTTTTCTGATGTTCATGGATAGAGAAAAGCACCTTTATCTTAAACAACCTATTGAATGCATTTCCAAACTTAGGCAACCTTCATAATACAGAATTTACAAGTCAAGTCCCTGTACTGGGGATTAAAAGTGCCAGAGACTGTTCTCTGTCTCCGGGTCCAAGTGGTGTGAATTGTTACAGTTCTTACTGTTAAAATCTCATCCTTCGAAACCTGCTGGCCACAGCCTACTGAGGTCAGCCCCTAGTCCCTAACAGTTTTTCAGGCATGCCAGAGAGTTGTTTAGGAAAGTGCTCTGGGCTCACACTTTAAGGAGTATACACTGGGCCCAGAGTAACATAGTAGTGTGAAGCTTTCCTATGAAAAAGCCAGAATTTACTCTGGTAAAGCATTATAAGGTTTGGTTAAGCAAAGGAGTAGACTCAAGAACCCTTATTCTTTCCTTTCTGAAATGCATTGCAGAAGGGGATGTAGCCAAATTTCACTCCTGAGTATTTAATATTATCAGGAGAAGCTCATATTGTGTGTATAGCATATCTTTTATGGGTGTTTATTTTCTTTGCTTACCATATCTGTAAGGAGGAGATTATTCTGATGTTAGTTCATACACAGAACTTCCTACAAACAATTACTCATTAAAAAATAGTATGTATAATTGAAATAATTCATTAGAAACCTTTCTTATTGTTTAATATTACTACTACTAATACAGGTTCATATGCATATTTTATCCCAGCATTTCTGAGACATGAATGTTGTGACTTCTTTTACAGAACAGTGAATACAAAAAAGAAGAGAGGATTCAAGAAGAAATGAGCCATCAACGTGCAAGGTAAACTCAGAGATTTAAAGTACATGTATACGGTGTGTTATCTACTAAGATTCAGTCACCACCAAAACAATAAGCATGAATTCTTGATGTCAAACATCTAGGGTGAATATAATTTTTTTTCATAGGTCCTTTGTACGATACTATAGCAATTAAAAAAAAAAAGTCTGTTTTGCCTCTAAGAGGATTCATATAAAAATGTATGTATTTGTATTCCATTTATTATGCAAGACATACTCTGCAGTCTTTGCAAACTACATGTATATTAATCTGAGCACGTAATTTGAGAAACAGAAATGCTGTACTGTACCACCTGGAAATTCACTATGCAGGCACGTGGACACATGTGAGGTTCATGATGAACTATATAGGACTCCCTTATATGGTATATTTTACTTTGAATATCTCTACTTAGTTCCTACTCTGGATGGTATCTAAAGCATTAGATATATGTAGCGAGTTTACCATTGTATGTGAAATGGAAAGATCCAGGTCATCCTCAGTAGGATCAGTAAAATTTCAGGATGGTATTTCTAAGTTTTATTACTAGCAAATATAAAATCTTACAGAAGTTCTCTCTATATATTTTAGTTCTCTTTTCATTCTTTAATGCTTCAGCCGTGTGAAATTCCTATACAACTTTCTGAAGTATTGCTGTCCAAATATATTGTCAGCCACAATTCTCATTCGTAAACCCTAGTTTAGCTGCCTAGCTAAATAGAAGACTGGCATGTTGCCTTCTGGGGACGCTGACAGACTCAGTGAAGTCACTACCATTATTGGTCAAGTGTTACTACTGTTTCTTAAGCACAGGACAGATCACTGTCCCAAACCCCTAGTTCAGGCTTAAGCACTGTCAACATTGAATCATTCTGATTTGTTATGAGAGGATCAAACCAGATTTTTATTTATATTGTTGCTTTTTCTTATGTTTGTCAGTCCCAGCAGCAGTATATATGAACACCCTCTTACTTAAGGAGTCAGAACATTCTTTTCTTGAAGTCTGATACTCTACTTATAAAATAATCAAATAGATTGTAAAGGAGTAGAGCTGGTTGGTGATTTTCTCCTGCTCTCTGACCCTGATTGTATTGTCCTCATAAATAAAATCCCTGAATGAAAGACCAGGTTTGAATGTCAATCCACAATTCAGATAGCTTTAGAGCACACTTCACCAATCTGATGTTGATCTCCAGTTAGCTGCAGACATTAATCCAACTAATGGATGTGTGGGTTTAATACACTTTTTCCTCCTTACTTTTTCTTTCATTTTGATCAATTATAGGCATTACATTTGGACGAGGTTTTTGCAGGTTTTAGTTGATTAATCACTTGTCTGTCTCATTGTTATTTTGTATCATAAATAGAGATCTATCAAAGTATTTGTATAAATATTTCAATTTGTTGCAAATTTTCAACTATTTTTTCCTTTTCAGGAAAAAAGACCTATTTTTTCTAAAACAACAACACAAAAAACAAACAGAAAAGAAAACCAAAACAGAAATAGTGCTTTCTTCTGAGTTAATCAATAGAAATTATGTTATTTTTTTCAGAAAGATTGTAGGTGATAAAGAAAGACTCATTGAAAAAGAGGAAAGAGACACAAGAAAAGAGGTAAAACTATTTTGGTTTTGGAACTTAGAATGTTGCGTTTTTCTTGGGATTAATAACAATTACAATACATATTTTAATATAATGCCATTCTAAGATAAGATAAGATTTATGTATATTGGTCTTCAGGTATCTCCCAACCTCTCTTTCTGGATACAGCATTAGAAAACTGATTTGTTCTGTATAAATTTTCTAAGCATTGAAGGTAGCCATCTATTGACCTGTATTTCAGTATGTTCTATGCTTAAAAAAATAATTCTCAGTAAGTGGGAAGAGCTTAGATGTGTAATACAAATGATCTACAAATCGTATACACATACCTAAAGGATATTATTTCTTTCTATAAACAGCTGACATAGGCAAATAATATGTACTGTAAAACAAGTACAATGCAGTTAGCAATGAAATTCATATATGTTTCTTAAAACAGTTGCCATAAGAAAGAGGAAAGTGTTTTTATATGTTTAAGTGGACAGGTGCAGACAGAACCAAGTTTTCAGCAAGTCTGAACCGCAAGCCGTAAAGACCTGGGTTTGTTTGGACCGGTCTGTGCAGATACAGCCTAACTTTACCATAAAAAGTTCTAAAATATTTTGTCATATTTTCAGTCGTTTGTAACGATCCCCCAAAATCTAAATTCTGTCTTAGAATGTTGTAGGATTATGGTCCTAATCTAGGAAAAAGTAGTAGTACCTAATGAAGACATCGTTTTCCATATTCTCATGTTCTGGGCAGCCATATATCGTTCATATATATATATTTCAGCCACATATCGTTCAAAACCATACTAACTTGTATTAAAACCTGGCTGTTTTCATGCCAGAAACACTTCTCTTTCAAAGATGTTCTAAGACCTCTATTACTCTTTTCTTCTGATTTCCAATACATTTCCATTATTCTTGCTTTAGCACAAGCATTTAGCTCAAGTACTTTTTCAGGGTGCCTAGGTGGCCAAGAAGGCCAACAGCATCCTGGCCTGTATCAGGAACAGTGTGGTGAGTAGGACTAGGGCAGTGGTCGTCCTCCTGTACTCGGCACTGGTGAGGTCCCACCTCGAGTACTGTGTCCAGTTTTGGGGCCCTCACTACAGGAGAGACATTGAGGTGCTGGAGGGCGTCCAGAGAAGGTCAACGAAGCTGGTGAGGGATCTGGAGAATAAGTCTTATGAGGAGCAGCTGAGGGAGCTGGGGTTGTTCAGCCTGGAGAAAAGGAGGCTGAGGGGAGACCTTATCGCTCTGTACAACTCCCTCAAAGGAGGTTGTAGCGAGGTCGGGGTTGGTCTCTTCTCCCAAGTGATAGGTGATAGGACAAGAGGAAACGTCCCCAAGTTGTGGTAGGGCAGGTTTAGACTGGATATTTGGAAAAATCTTTACACTGAAAGGGTTGTTAAGCATTGGAACAGGCTGCCCAGGGAAGTGGTTGAGGCACCATCCCAGGAGGTATTTAAAAGACGGGTAGATGTAGTGCTTAGAGATATGGTTTAGTGATGGTTTTTGTCAGAGTTAGGTTGATGGTTGGACTAGGTGATCGGAAAGGTCCCTTCCAACCCAGGCAATTCTATAATTCTATGATTCTTCCACTAATGAGCTTATAGAAAGTGTGTTTATCTCTTCTCTGACTTAATTTTGCTGACCTATGCAAGCCAAATTCATCGTTCCTCTCATCATTCTAGCAGCTGTCTCTTTCTTTCAATTTGCATTAATTTTTCTTGAATACGAGTGACCAGAGTTGAACACAGCACTGAATGTGAATTTTCATCAGTGCCTTGTGTAATACTGTACATGACATAAATACTTATCTGTTCCTGAAAGAAGCAGCTTTCTGATATGTTCTTACTTTTAATCTGCACAGCTCTTACTGCTGTGGCCAACAGTCATCCTGGATCAACTAATGTGTTCAAACGGTTCTCTTCCTCTAATGTTTCCAGCAGCTGAGGTTCCAGGTAGCAGCTGGCATCCATTCTAATCTTTAAGGTCCAGATTCAGCTCACCTTTAGGGGCATGAATTGTCCATGGTGAGGACGTGAATTTCCTTAAATTTCCTTTGTAGTTTGTGGAGAGAAATAGGCACTTCACTCCTTTTATATTTGGTCTGCTTTTCCATAATCTTCTCTGTCTTCATTGGCAATAGGAGGCGATCTAGGAGGATGAGATCTCTACTTAAGACCTGACTCAACAGGGATAATTAAATCAAATTCCATGGGTTTGAACTTTATGCTATTGAATTTCTTCATATATTTGTTATTCCAAATACCACAGTCATCTAGGTATTCCAGCATGATTTCCTAATCCTGCTTTGTATTGACAATGTATTCTTCATGTACTGTTTAAAGTAGGGACCTAGCTGTGATAGGATGATTCTGATTTCCTATGGGAATGTAGGAGGTTCCTATGAGGACGGTAAGATTTGACAGCTGCTGACAGGTGGAGGTTTTTAGTGTGTAAAAACTAAATGTGTAACAGATGCAATATTATAAACATCTATGTGTTATTAATCTATAGGCATATTCAGAGATTATTATAGTAAGGTACTAAAGACTATAACAATCTTTATGGGTGTATTATTACATGTGTCTTTGACTAAGTGGAATAAGGACTTAAAAAAACCACCTGTATGCATTAGTTACTGCTGGGTACCTGCAACCTTGCAGGCAGAACAAATTGGGGAAATTTTGGCTGATTTTGTCCAGTTCTGCCCAAATGGACAACCTGACTAATACAACATATTCTTGATCCAAAGATGGATCTGAGAAATGACAAAAGGCCACAACCAGAAAAACTGAAGTACTGTAGTCCTAGTTCTAGGAGTCTGATGACTCTGAAAAGTAAGGTATCCAGAGAAGCTGTTTACTGTGGTATAATGTCCTTAATACTTTTCCAAGTACTACATTCTGTGAAAACTAGGTGGCTCTATCTCTTCAAGAGTTGTGAAAGGATCAAAAGTGTGCCTAATTTGGAGTTTGACAGACAGCTGCTATCCTTTGGTTGTAAATATGGAAGTAGGTAATAGGTGTGCTGTTATGCTAGATAATTTTCATAAAACCTCGCTTTTATTTCCATTTTGAAATCTGTTAAAATCCCTTACATGTGGATAATTTAGTCTGTGACTTTGAAGAGGCTATTGAAGGCAAAGCCTAGCTAACGATTGGATAGATCCGTGTGTGTTCTTTTAAGTTTTATGTTTGTTTGGGGTACGCGTTGGCGTAATTAAATGGCATTATTTTAATCAAGTTCAATAAGCTAGAGAAAGGCAATTTTTTCAAGTTATTTCAGGGATGCCATCAATATTATTCCATGTAAATACAGTAGAGGATTCAAAGTTAACAAAATTATTTATGCATAAAAATATCTTATTTTCCTGTTGTATCCATGTATCTGCTTTCCTGGTTCCAACATCTGCACTATTTTATTAACAGATTGAGTCCTCCAGTATAACTTAGGTATAGGGATAATTTTCTGTAATTCTCAAAAAAGTAGAACAGTCTTATGTTGTTACACCATCATAAGAGCTACTGTACACTATTGAAATTGTAGGCAACATAGCAGTTTTTATGTATTTCCTAGTAAAAATACTGGTGAGAAAACAGTTGGTTTTCCCAAAATAGGGTTGAGTTTTGTTTTGTCTTCCTGTATTACTATTTTAAGTCAATAATTATCACTTGTTAATACACTTATTCATATTTCTAAACAGAATTTGTTGTACATTTCCTTGAAAATGTAGAAATACCTGAGAAGAACATTCATCTATATTTATGTTAAGATTTGGCAGATAAAGATTTAAATTTTTTGTAAGATTATTTAACAATTTAATTTATTTTTCTTGTTTAGGAAATGACAGATACACATATCTATAATTCAGACACGGGATTTGATAACTTTTCAGCAAATTATGAAGATGATTTTGAAGTAAGTGTAAGCATACAATTGTCCTTTTGAAGTAATTCTCATGTAGCAAAACAGTGATTAACTTTATTCGCAGAAATAAAAATTACAGAATATTACATGGCTTTTACTTATTCTTTTCTGGTGACAGTGACCTTAACCTGGCTAACAGTAGATAATAGTAATTAAAATGTTATGTAGAAACTCTCTGCTATGTATTTACTTAGTTTTCATCAGGGGTTGGGAACAAACCTTTACTTTTCAGTTGAAGTCTTCACAAGATGCTCTTTCTGTCTTCCTGAATTTCATTTATTGACATTGAAATTATTTTGAAATTATTTTCTGTGAAAAATGCTGAATCTTTTAAATAATGGGAGCAAATAATCAATTTCAGGAGGAAAAAAAAGCCTCATAGTTTTTCATTGCAAAAATAGCATGAAAAAAGTATTGACACACATCAGTCCACTAATTTGTTTAATTGAACACTCTTACTTTTAGCTCTCTTGTGCCAGAGCTGTTTGCTCTCAGCAAGAGAGTGTTGAATGTACTTTCATTGGTGGCTGAACCAGCTTCGTCTTTGTTCAGCGTAACTAGAATTCATCTCCACTTACATTAGAAGCTGTTGAGCTGTTTACTGTAGTAGCCCTTTGCAATTCAGTGGAGAGAAATGAGCACATTTAAGACTTGTTCATATGATTTGTGTTAGGTGATTATTTCTATATCTAATGATATAGATCATTATAAGATGAATTGTCTTAATTAAGATAATTATTAACGTATGAGCCTTGTGCATGGACTTGCAAACAGATAGTGTGGTAGTTAGGTAAATTTGAGCCTGCCATTGAAGGGCAGCTTGAATTAAAACTATCAAATAAACAACTTTATACATCTATGAAGTATTTATGCTACTGAATCTGTCATTTTCTTTCTTTAAAGATAACATAATTCACTAAACATATAGTTCCTACTTTAGGATATTTAGAAAAACCAAAAAGGAATCAATTTTGAGCACTGAAGAAAAACACTGTGGAATTATCTTCTCTTGATTAAAATTACCACACAATCAAGATGTGCCACTTTCTTTCTATCAAAGAGTTATTTTAAAATGTTTTTCAGTCAGAGGATTTATAGCCATCTGTATGAGAATTTTATTTTTATTTTGACAGTATTTTATAGTTTCTTAAAAAAGATCTTGAAAAATACATCTGTAATCCATGTTTATTTGTTATTGAAAGTCCTGTTACTTTTAAAGGATTATGAAGATGATTTTGATGATGATGAAGACAAAAGTGGTGAAGAAAAAGATGCAGAAGAAAACCTAAGGGAGATTCCGTTTTCCAGAACATCAGAAATTGAAGAAATTCAAAGAGCAATTAGTGCAGAAAATGATAGAATTTGTACTTCGTTGCCAAAGAAAATTGAAAATGTAAAAAAGGAGCCAATCATTGGTATGTGACTAGATACCAGTCTTTTTTTATTAAATGTATGAGTAGCACATACAACTTCAGAGTAAACAGGCCACTTTTTCTAGAAGTCTGCCTTGAGGCAGAAATCTGGTCCTCTGGATGAGTCACTTAGGTTTGTGGGTAAGTACTGTAACTTTCGCATTGCTGAAGAATGATTCAGAGGCATTACTAATCATTTAAAATGTGAAGTATAAAAATTTACAGACTGACATTTAATATGTCTTATTTTGGGTAAGAGAAGGATATGAGAGTCTGGATTTTGAAAACTGGAGGAGTGTTAGAACAGCATGGGGCTTCCGGTGACATTAATTTGCCTTTTTCTTTTAGGCAAAGTTGAAGGCACTGCTCTGGGTGGGAAGGCAAGAGAAATACAGATACTAGTTAAATATATAGTTCTACATCACTTTTAAAATGCAGAGTTTTTTTTCTGAAATGTGACTATAGAATTACTATCTTGTATTCAGTTGATCTGGTAGCTGTGAGTGCCAGATCTACTTATTTAACTGACTACAGCTGTGGTTCCCCTTTGCACTTTCCACTCATGTGAATGTCAGTATAGAATCATTGTGCAAAAGAATCTTAAACAGCTTTTTACTCTAGTTCATACAAAGTTAGTAGAGTCATGGAAGAATAGCATGGAGTTTTTGTAAGTCTTTATGGTATCAATAGATTTTCAGTTAAGTAGTCATTGCAAGTCAGAACCAGTATACTGTAATACGAATTTATTCTTGTAGAAGATTTATGCAATTATTGTTTTGTTTCTAATAAACAATATCAAATCAGTAAAATAATTCCATTTATGTTATAGATCTAATGAACAGGATGGAATTCTAATATAGAATTGGATTTTTAAATTCTGAATCGTAGCACTTACTGCTTTATTGTAAATTACACAACACTCTTTTTTGATAAAATATTTATCTCATTTGGTTAAAATGATTGTTGATCATTCTGGTGATGATTTTTAGAAGTATTATCTAAAAAGGCAGTCTTCCTCTGAGGAAGTGAAACGCCATTCGTCCTGACTGGAAGTTGGATATTAAGGTCAGTTAGCTACCACGGAGCCAGGAAAGGGAGTAAAATCAACATGACATCAGATGTTGTAGCTGTTCCATTAACCGTGGCTTTTAAAGCAACAAGTTTCAATGTTTTGCGTATTCATCCAAGGGCATCAGTTAAGCTTGTGTTGATGAGTTTCTCCACAAGCTGTAGGCATTTAATTCTCATTTAGAGGTGTGGCATGCACATGGTGTAGTCTGTGTGAATTTGATATGATTTTAAATTCGTGATAGAGCATTTTACTGTACACAGGGGAACAAAGGACCTGCTAATGGCAGGAGAAAGAGAGAGACACGTTCTTCTGAAATAAAAATTACAATGGCCAGTGATTTTGAATTGATTGATAAAGGACCATAATAAGGGAAAAATGCTGGCCCATTACTGAAGTTGAGCAACTTCTTGTACTAATAACTGTGCTAGAGCACTTTGTGTAAAGTGCAAACTATTAACTTTTAGTAGCTGTGTCATAATACATCTGTTGCTTTTTAGACTTACTGCTTTACATTTTAATGCACTGTAAAGTGTGAATTATAACACTAATAATGTTTTGTAATATCACAGAAAGGCGATACCCTTCTGTCAGAAACTCTTTTTGTGGAATATTCATGGATTTTCAAATGGCAAACCAACGACAAAGTAGCCGAAGTATGGCTAGTAAGCAGAAGTAAGTGTATTTTAAATAATCCACACAAAACGGCACCACACTACGTGAGATGTAACTTTTTTATTATATGTGAAATATGTGAAGTTTATAATCTTGAGACTTTTAGAGTCAAATATTATTTTGTAAGCTAACAGTATTTAGTTCTTAAGTAAATATAATTTACAGGCTTTGCTATGTGCTATTTTATAACAGAAAGTTAGCTATATATCAGTTTATGTGTATCACTTTATTACAGAATGATTTGCCAGGATTGTAATTTCTTTGTATTATTCTTCAGTCACTTAATTGGATATTGGCTTATAATTTCAAAGAGCAAGCCTTTTAGCTGCTCTCAGGGCTCTGCAGAACTGTAATTTCTTGAAATAATCAAGACTCTATATGGTATATACTGTTGCCAAAATAGCATGTTCCCTTTTAGGGATAACACCGGTTGGTGTAAAAACATGTTATTACTGATCTAAAATTGGTCTAGATTTGAGACATCTGAAACAGCTCTGTATTAAAGAAAAAAAATGATGTCTGTTTCTTGTGGAACTTGCCAGGAGCTCCAGATTTATCTGAAACACTGTATGTAACTCCAATTTTGGGTTACATCAATTGGACGCATAAAGCAAGAATATTAAATTTTATTGATAATACTGGATTCCTCTGCATCTTGGCTGCATGTCAGTGGCTAACCTTCACATAGGGGAGATTTTATTGTCCAGGCTGTCTAATTCACCTTGCCTAAATTTATATGCCCAAATTTTACATGAGTTCATTGTCTAGGCTTCTTCTCTAGACAGTGGAGACAGATTAGGAAATTCAGAAAGGCATCTCTTTGAAGGTTTGCCTTCTGAAATGATTGTCAGCCTCTACTAATTACGTGCTATGGCTGATTATGACTATGTATATAACTTTGTGTACATGCCAACAATGTATATAGCCTGTGAAGATAACTAGCGTTTTCATGGAAAGAGAAAGGGTTTGTGGAATTTAATGCTGTGACAGTACATTGCTACCAGTGAATAGACTGGAAGCATCCCATAAATGACCTGTGGCACTTTGGAGTTGTAAGTTTTAATACAAGAGGCTTATTAGTTTATTTTAAGGATTTGTCTACGCGTATCATGAAGATTTGTAACTAGGAAGCAACTTTCATACGTTTGAATTAGATCTCGGCAATCTGTGCCCACAATATTTGTGAAGAACTGGTGTACTAGGAAGTAGAAGTAAAAATAAAATGTGGGTAAGAAAATGCAATAGATATCATCAAGTAGCAAAAAGGAGATGTGAAAATTGTCCTTATGCATAAAGAAAAATCCAGCCTAAAATATCAGAGGACAAATTTCAGCTCATGTTGCTCTAGTCTTTTCCCTTTTCAAAGACTACCTTACTGAGAAGAAACTGCAACTAGAATATGCATCTGTGAGACTGTTTAGATATGGAATTGCTACAGACCTATAATTGTATCTGGGTTGTATTTATATTAAGTATGTTAAAAAAACCTGAAAGTGCAAGAGAGAGAAAGGGAGACAACAGAAATTTTCTCATTGTCAAGTAATCTGTACTATAGTAAGAGCATGGAATTAAGTTGTAAATATGCATCTGTAACAAGCAGTTAACTCTTAAAATATTTTAACAGTTTTATGACATTAAAGGAGATAGGTAGTTGTGTGAATTGTGACGAAGATTGACTGTCTTTTCATTATCCACACATATGTGGTAGGATGATAATGTCACAAAAATGTTTTAATATCACATAAAGTCAGGGAAAGATAGAGTATATTACGGTAGACTTGTTTTCCAATTAAGAATCAAAATACGGTTTTATTTGTGAGCAAAGATGAAAAAATTAAGAATTGAGGCAGGCAGAAAGTAAAAGGATTGAGGGGAGCTGGATAAGGCAGTTGAGTTATTTTTTTGTCGTTCCAGCAAGGGAATTTAGGAAGATGGAAAGATGTGGTATTTCATAGGACGAAGCGATTCAAGGATCTCAAATAGTGTACAATGTGCTAATCTTGTTCAAAACAAAAAATATGAGTGGAAAAATGTGTAGTCTTCCTCAATCTCGAGTACTCCCTTTCATACCATTTAGTTTAAGACCAGTGGTCCAATAACTGATGGTTTTTGGAGGTCTGCTTTATGGGGAAGAGGTCAGTATTATGTCCACAGGTTATGAATCAACAATAAATTCATTTCATGTATATGTTTAAAATATATTTCAGGATTGCTGCTTTTGTTATCTGTCCTTAGTGATGTAAGTCTAACAAAACCAGGACATTATAGATGATCTTTATAAAACATGTACACATATAGGTGATGTAAGTTAATAAAATGAGTTTAGGAGACTTAGCCACCATCCTAACTCTAGGAAGAAAGATACGTTCTTCTGTTACCTCGCAGAACAGCTTTTGAATACTTAGGCAAGATGATCATGCTAGGCTTTGACAGTTTGGGTTTAATAATAAACCACATAAGTTTGCCATTTGCAACCGGTATTACATTTTCAAATATGATAATTATCTCAGCATAACATTAAATGATAACTCGTAACAATATTATATGTACTTCTGTTGATATACTTTTATCTGTCAATTAATTTTGGTACAGCTTCAATTCGCATAGATCAATGGATTGCTAGATCTCTGGTACTGTACAAAATCATGTTGTTTTTCTTTTGGAATACCAAATACTTGGTCTTAACCATTTTTGTGTTTCTCTCTTGTGATTCGTTCTAAAGAAAACGGAGTTCAGAACTTCTCCCACTAATTGATCTGGACTTCTCAGTTAGTTTTTCCTTATTGGATTTGCCTCCTGTAAATGAGTATGATATGTATATCAGGAATTTTGGTAAAATTAACACTAAGCAGGTGGGTAACAAATATGTAGTAATATTTAAATCCTGAAAGTGCTGATTCTTGTTCTAGAAAATAATTTTCCTTACCAAAGAAAGTTACTAAAGCTAATGGGACAGTAAAGTAATAAATTAATAATTTTAGTCTCTAAGCCTTAATTACCATAAAGCAATGATATCAAAACTTTTGGCCAGACAGGCCATTTTCTTTCTGTATTGGAAGAGGACTCTCATGTTCCTTCCCATTTTCTGAAGGACTTCCTGTATGTCTGTGGCTTGCTGTCCCAAGTATGCTGGGTTTAGTGTTTATGCATCGTGTAAGACATTCTGTATTTTTGCAGTAAGTCTAGCACTCTTGTGTGAAATGTGGTAAAACGTGCATGCACAAACTAGTGACACTCTGTCAGTATGCTTAGGTCTGAATTTACAAACAGAAGAGCTTGAACACATCGGTTTTTTTAAAATGAGTATTTAAGTTCTGTTCAGTTATATGCTGGCCTTCTCTGTGTCAACCATATATTGATCACTTCATCTTTCTACTTTAGGCATATGTTCAGTGTAACGAGGACAATCTTGAGAGAGACATTCAGACTGAGGAAGTTGAGACATTGGAGAAATGGACACAGCATCCAGGAGAAAGTGCCCTTGTATCTGGAGGTGAAGAACATTTTAATCTTATTCATTTATAGATGTATGCATGTAAACTTTCTTTTTTGTATCCGTTAATTGTCAGAATTTGTAATGTGGCAGGGTGTGTTGATAGCAAACTGCTATAGGCATTCTGAATCCCCTTGTGGAGGCGGTGAAGAATAAGTGGCAGAAATAGTTTCTTCCCTCTGGATTGCTGTTCCTCTTGGCAGCAGATATGATTCCCCAACAGATCTTGTTCTTCAGTACTGTTACTTCTGATGAAGAGAAGTTGATTCCTGACACTCTCCTCTTGCTTAAAAATTACATTGTTCTTATGGTTTTCTTAATTGATACCCTTTTGAAACTTCCAGTTTGGTTTTGGTTTTGGTTTTTCCTTAGGTCCCACAAACAGCCAGGATATGTCAGTGAATGGAGCTCTAACACCTAAAATTGATTCACAAAGATTGGCAAATTTCCTCCGGTCTGCTTGTCAGGTACACTTATGTACTTAATA
This sequence comes from Rissa tridactyla, assembly GCF_028500815.1. Lineage (NCBI taxonomy): Eukaryota > Metazoa > Chordata > Aves > Charadriiformes > Laridae > Rissa > Rissa tridactyla. Next base: position 156,923,113 of record NC_071467.1, on the reverse strand, counting down.
TCCCTTATGAGTTGTGTGCATCAGTATACAGTGTGATAGATCACTTACAGTACTTGTTCTAAGTAATTTAAATAAATTACTTAAATAATACTCATTATCAGTGAGATTCATCTCTCTGCAAAGGAATTGAACCAAAGCTGTGCAACTTTTATGTCTGTAAAGCTGTATTTGCAAAGATAGCAATTAACAAGAGAGTTGATAAAGGTTTATTAAATTAATCCACATACTTTATAAAGCTACAAATAGCAAAGCTGAAAGATGAGACGACCCTTTTATTTCTATAAATGTAATTATGTTTGAAAGGTGATTGCTGTTTTGCTAGAGGAAGATCAAGTTGCAACACAACCCAGGTGGAAACTAAGATCTCGACAAACCAGTCTGTCTATTAGTGATAGCTGTTTCCAGTTAAATACTAACCAGCCATTCCTCCATGGTAAGGGAACTTTATTCTACACCTTTTAGTATGCAGTGTGAACTCTTCTTCCTTATGCAAAATGCTCTTTGTCATGACTGAAGTGCAAACAGCACATATCAGGTTATGTAGATGATGTAAAGCCCGCTTTTCCTTTAATTGTGCTCATCTTGCTGTAGCTCTGTGCAGATTGTTTTCACATAGAGAACATCAGAGCGTTGTAGCTGCCAGCGATTAGCATGATACAGGGGTGCCCTGGATGTAATTTCTTGCACCTGCTGTTAGAGGGCTATGGCAAGGGGTGTAATTTTGTTTAGACTCCTTATGCTGATGGTAGGGCCAAAGTTGCAAATAAAGCAAGGTTATTGAACAGGGAGAATATAGCCTGATATATTTGAACTGCAGTTATATTTTCCCCATATAAACAGTAGATGTTAATAGGAAAAGAAAAATGAAAAATAAAGCATCTGTAATTATGTTAGGAAGACCTATTATAACACAAAACCGCACGTATTCTAACAAGAACACATGAGATGAACAAGCCTGGCTTGTGCTGTTTCCTGTTTGAGACTTAGCTTAATTTTCAGTATATATACTGACATCAGATCAGATTGGCTTGCTTATGCACAGAATAATTATGCTATTAACTTGCTGGCTCTCTTCCTTTTTGCTTTCTATTCTAATTTTTCGTATTACTTCTCTAGTCCCTCCTTTTTTCTTGTATAGCATCAAAAACAACCTACTGTTAATAGAAATATTCTTCATAATTACGTCGTAGCTCCTTTGGTTGTTGCTATAGCAGCTAAATATGCTTTTTCATCTGCAGTGAGTCTACTTTTTTATTTATTGCTTTTCTTTCTTGATTTTTTTTAATGGTTTAGACAGAAAAATATCCTGCCTATATGTCTCTCAAGTTCAGAGGCAGACACTACTTTCTGTTCACGGATTACCTGAAAAGGCAGGTGTTGGTTTACTGGACAGAAAGAGCATCATATGTGTTTGGAACATCTGGCAGCCCTCCAGTCCTCAGAAAGTTTTAATATGTGACTCAGAGGTATGTTTTAATAACATTGTGTACTTGCTTATTGAATAAAAGGCTTTATATGTGTATTTTGTTTTCTTGTCTTGCTGCAAGATATGTCATCTTTTGAGAAACACATTTGAGCCTGGTGAGCAGTATTCTCATTCCATTTTGTGCTCCAGTACTAGAATGTAGTGATGGTCACAGTATTTTTGGGGATTTTTTTGTTTGTTTGTTTTTTAAATTTTGAATCCATTTCATGGTTGAAGAGTGAACGGAAGTAAAACAGCTGGTTCAGATGTTGCCAGGACTTCTCTCTACCCATCACTGTCATACAGTTGATCACCCCCTTCAGCTTTTTGGCAGTAGATGCAGATTAAACAATTGTCTTGACAAGGGAAGGCCTGCTAAAAGTCTTGTATCCTACTTCCTTTTTAAATAAGTTGTACTTCTGCCACAAACACCTGTAATCTGTCTTTTTTGAATTTGCATGCCCAGGAAGAACAAACATATTTCAGGCTTATCAAATCATTGTCCTTTACCATAATATCAACCATGCATATTTTACATATTTTAACAGGTGATATGTTGCTGCTTTAGTCCCAATAAAACAACATTAGTTTTTGCTGGAACAGTAGATGGTTCATTGTTGATGTGGGATCTTCGAGAAGACTCAAGAATGCACCGCCATATGGTGATCAGCGAAACCGACTGGGCATTTAGAGTTCCAACATTTTCCACTGGTTAGTGTCTATGCATTCTGATTAGTCATGTTGTAGGCAGTGAAACAATCCCGCTACTAATTCATCTAAGAACAGTCTTTCTTAGTAGCCTAGTTTAGCCCATTCAGAATTATATTTAGTCTAGTAAAAATTGCCAATCAGTAATAGCTGTAAAGAAATGTAAGCCAGCTCAATATGCACCAAGAGAGGTGGACCAGATGTAGAACCCAAGGAGTGTTGTAATATTAATTCATTAATATTACAATGGATTAATTAATTTTAATTAATATTAAAATGGACTACTTGACTCCTACCTCATTTGAAATTATTAGCTTAGTCAATTTTCATCATGTTATTTCCCTTAATATAACCTGCATTTCTTTTTCATCTATGTCTAAACATGCATATTAAGATGTTTTTTAAAATACACCAGAGTAATTCAGACTGTAAAACATAACTTTTCAGTCATCATTTGAAAGTCGCAATCTGTACAAATTGTTATCTAAATCTTGATGTTTCTGTAAGGTTGCATGCAAGATCCAAGTGTATACATGCATAACCTTTGTTAGAATCAGTGCAGTGCTACTATGTGGGATCTAGAGAACATCTCATCCTAATGTAGATATCTGTATATGGTTAGCTGGATTGATTGTGTCGATTAGATTTAGTTCACTTACGGATACTACACAGCTGTCTTCTATGTAGGTACCATTTTAAGTGTCTTAATTTTTGGTCTGAATCTCACTCTTACGCATTTCTGAAGTTCCACTTATGTAACTTTCGCTTCTGGACTCTATCTAGATACACTAAAAGTTGAGTCAGTATTGTGGTTTTTTATTGCCAATTTATCAATTATTGTAGCAGTGTAAGATCTAGGAATTTCTCATTTTCATTACATATACAACTGTCTTTTTATGATACTATTGGTTCAGCATATATGGGGATCACATCATTGGAAACAAGTAGTCTACGAAGGCTAAATGTCAGGTGTGATCTATATAATGGAGTAAGCTGAATTCTAACTTGCATAGTCAGCAGTCAGTTACTTTTAGTCTTTTATTGAAGAGAATCTGAAGTGGTGACTAAACTTCAGCGCCCCAAAGCTCTCTTGTTCAATATCTCAAGAAATGTACCAATTGCATGTTGGAGTAAACCTAGACATACGTTTTTCTGTCATCCAGCTTGTCACATGAGCAAAATCTCTAGTGCTGGGGCCTGTCAGGAGTTATAGCATGCTCTTTCGAGGTTCTTAATGGCAGAGAAGCACAGCAACAAAAAATAATGTGGAATTCGTTTGTTGCATTGTTTACCTATAGCCTAAATTAGTGTTGCATACATATTAGGAAGCCTGAAGAAGGTTTACTTTTCAAAAGTGCTTTTGGGTGACCTCCTTTCAACCTTTGACATTTTCTTGTCATTGAATTTCTCTTTTTTTCCCACACTTTTGATCCCTTAATGTGTGATCAAAAATTCAAAAGTTGCAGAAGTTTATAGAGGACATATGACTGACATACTAGAAGATGCAGTCCAAAGCTCTGCGTTTGAATTAGTGTATGAAATCCTTAAATTTTTATGAATCTGGTGGAATTGAATGGATCTTTATGCCTATTACAAGTGTTTGTTATTGCAAATTTAAACAGAGGAGCAAGTCATTAATCTGATTGACATTTTCATTGTATGTAGTTGTATCGTGTTGAGAGATTGGGAATGAGGTGTACATACCACCATTTGTCTCAATCTTAATTATAAATTGGTGCCATTTTTCTCGGCACTGTATTGTACCCTGGAGTGAAAAATAACACATAGCAATATTTTTGTAAATAATTTTATTATTGCTAGAGAAGTCCTTCTGTATGTATTTTTCCTTTTTTTGTGTGTGTGTGTGCAGGTGCTACCATTTAACTAACACTGGGGTATTAATACTTTTCTAAAAACCCACCACACACATGCACAAAATCCTCTTCTGTTCACAAGTGTGTCTAATTGCAGCAGCCATGTAAAAATAAACATTAGTTGGTTGATAGACTTTTAAATTTTTTAGTAGATCAAAGATGATTGCTCTGCTGTTTCACAACAGACAAATGTATGTATACGGTTTCATGTAGTTGCTTACATAAGCAAGCAGGTTTTAATGCTGTATTCTTAGGAAGATTTATGCCTTTAATCTTAAATGAGATTAAGTTCAGTGCACAGGGCAAGTCCAGAAATCAAGAGTATCTGGCAAAGAATGCATATTGAAACTGCTTTAAATATACATTTATTTCAAAATGTTATTAAAGGGTAAATACATACTTTCTTGTGAATTGTTTCGGGGTAGTTACTTTCTATTAAGAGTAATTTTTCTTCAGTCTTGTCTTTCCTGTAGTAAGCAGTGATTTATTTCTACCTCTCTTGTTTATGGAGCTTGAAATGAATGTAATTCTTTTCATGGTAACCTGAAATGGCAGATTTTAATGAAATGTCTGGTACAGTGGCATAAATGGTGCAGCAGTCATTTGGAAAATGAAAAGTAAATACAAATGGTGAAACATTGATTTATCTAGTAATATTTTTTTAATTTAGGAAACAGTTTGCAGAATTATATTTGAGACTTTAACAAAGTAATTCTTTACAAAGTTCATTATTTGCCAGTCTTTCTATGTAATCGTCATTCTTCCATAAGCTGAAAAGCGATTAGGGTTTTGTTGTTGTTTGTGTTGAGAATAATACAGTTTTTAACTTTCGTTATCCTTAATTACAGATGGCATTCTAAATTCAGTAAACCACGCCTCTCCTATACTAGCAGTGGAACCTGTCTCAACCTCTCTCTACACCGATCAGAATTGTGGGCTCTCAAGCCTGTCTTATCAGGAGGGTATGTAAACTGCTCTTCAAAGCATCAATGCGTCTGAGTCTTTAAAGTCTAGTAAAACATTCAGTGCAGCTTCACATCAGACGTGGCTGCATGCTTGTTCTAATGTCTGTTTTCAAACATTATTTCTTTCTTCCATGATAAAACAAGTTATCATTCAAAAACTGCCTTCAGAGAAGTCTTATTCATTCTATAATGTCTGGAAAAACCCTATCTGAATTAGTAGAGCAACTTGCTTATATATGAAAGCGCTTAAAATGTGTGACTGTACTTGATGGTTTTACCTGTGCCTTTTGCCTAATTTTTTTGTGACCAACCTTTGCAAAGAAACTTTAATCCTTATGCCCCCAAATTCTCAGGCAATGTGCTAGAGGAGACATTATTACTTCCATTGCAGATTTTTGCTTTGAAATCCATAGTAGTCCAAAGAAACGTGCTGCATATTGCAGGTTTTACAAGATTCCATCTCTTGCACTTTATGTTCTGTTCCAAAGTCCATGCAGAATCCAGGCATTTTAAAAGATGCAGACAGAGATCATCTGCCTTGCTGGTAGGACAAACTGAACTTATTAAAATAGAGATATAAAAAGGACTATTTCAGTCGAAAGGGACTTACGATTGTCTTGTCTAACTGCCTGACCAGTTCAGAGCTGACCAAATTAAAGCATGTTGTTAAGGGCATTGTCCAAATGCCTCTTAAACACTGACAGGCTTGGGGCATCGACCACCTCTCTAAGAAGCCTGTTCCAATGTTTGACCACCCTCTCAGCAAAGAAAGTTTCATGCCTTTTTCATCTATGGTAGAATTAGGGCACTTTTCCTTTTTATGCGGCTGAGAGGATCACAGATGTTTCAGAGAATGTATTAATCTAGGAAATATTTCAAATCCTTTGATATGAAGGATGCAAATATAGATTGTTACTATTCCTTCCATAGAAATGTCAGGCCCTCCATTTCAGATAGCTTCAATGGATGAAAATGGAATCCTCAACATGTGGGTGAGTAATATATGTATGAAAAGAGAAAGTATAATGGGTGGGAGTAACAAAATACTTCTTCAAATATAGGAACCCAAATCTGGATTTCTGATGAGGATTTCCTCCCTGAAAAGCACAGCAACACTAGCCATTCTTTTGGAATTCTCCTCAAAAATTTTGACCTGACTCCCTAATGCCATGATGTTATCCGTAGGCAAAACTATTAATAGATACATGAATTCATGAAAATAGGCAATCGGCATTTCTGCTTCATGTTCACATATTTCTATTAATTGAGTAAGAGACCTCGGTCCTCTTTCACCCACATACTTTATTTTATTTGAATCACAGTGGTGTCAGAGACTGCACTGAATGTACATGAGAAATGACATTCATAATTTATATAAAATAAATGTTCAAGAGGCAAAATGTGAAAATCTGTGGATAAGATTACGCTGCCTAAAATATGATGGTCAGGTAAGCACCGGGGCCGTTGCTCTTAGTTGCTGTCCTGACAGCTCTTCTTTCTATCGGATGCTTTCAGTCTTTTTCTGGTGCAGCTTTGGCCCAGCTGCTGAACCTGTTGTTTGCATCTGAATTGATCTTGCTTGAGGAGCTGAATGGCTCAATGACTAATAAGGGGATAAAAGTATTTCCCTTCTGTATCGCTAGTTAAGTGCCTTAAAGCTCTAAGTAACTTTAGTAGCAACAGATTCAGGCCAAATGATCTACCCTTTTTATTTCATGAATACTGACAAGCACAGGAAACGTGTTACAATTTCTTATTTTGGGGGTTTAGGGTGGGTTTTTTGCGACCCACCAAACTAACGGGATTCCAACTAGTGATTAAGTGTTGAACCTAACTTTTCCTATTCCGCTTTCCAGCGGGGAACATCCAGCAGGCATGTGAAGCTGGTTTTAGAATTGCAGACATTGACAGGGGATAGAGAATCTACCTGTAATCATTGTAATGTTAGACCTACCTATCTAAATGTTCCTTTAGGGTTATGTCATACGTTATTACTACTAGTAAAAAAATTTTACAGTCTGATAAGTATTTATTGCTTATTGATGTTAAAAATTGACTTTTCAGGTAGTTGTTGAATTACAAAAAGTGGATTTAGCTGGTTCGCAAACTGATTTAGGTGAGTACTGTACATTAGAAGTAGAATAAAGTGCTTGAGTTTTGAGATTATGAAGTTAGTAGAGAAGAGTCGGTGACAAAAAATAGTTTAGAAGAAGGCAAAATTACTGAGGAAAAGATTCATTCTGAATAGGACATATATCTGATATTTGGGGTTATTGGTTAGGTATCATGAGAGTTATCTGTACTGCCATCTGAATCTCATCTGCTAATTCTACTATTGGTAATTGCCACCACAGACAACCACGTTTCTTATAATGTCAAAGCAGATTTCTGTGTTTTCAATACTTTTTTTTTTTTTTCAAAGAATATGAGATTTTTGGGTCCTTCTCAGTCCTCCTGTTCTTTCTTTAGTTTTAACCAAATCTGTTCTAATGCTTTTGTTGTTGCCAATATCTCCATTTTGATAATTACCCTGAAAGTTCTCTTTTGGGAAAGGTACTTAATTTAGTGTGAGAAAAAAGTTTCCAAGTTTCCACGAAAAAAGTAAAGAACTAAGTCCATTCAGCCCTTTTTGAATTATGTGAATGAAGAAAGTAAGGTTTTTGTTCTTTGGACAAATTTAGACTTACATACTTACAAAAGTGGAAAAGGCTGTGATTAAAATCCAGCTGCATTTTAAAATACATGTATAAACAGTAGAGTAATGCTAAAAAACTAGAAGTTTTTATCAGTTTTCTAATTTACAGGCTCATGTGCAATGTCTGGCTGTATTAAGCTGCTAAAGCTGGGCATCATGTCTGTGGAGAGGGACATTTTAAAGCTATGGTCGTGTGTTGACACAGTTTTAGCGCCACCAGCATTCATTTTTTTCATCTTCCAAAAATTCTTGTGTTTGAAGGATTTGAATTATTTATGTTATTCTGCATTATTACAGTCTCGCATTACTGTAATTCATTGCAAAAGATGCAGGTGACATAAATGCGCATTTTCACCATTGACAGAACTGGGTTTTATAGAGCGAAACTACAGGATGTTATATGCATACTGTAAACACAAAAATAAACATGTAATCATGTTTTCTTTCTCTGCCCTCTTTCTTTGATTTCTGACAAAGATTACAACTCTTCAGATTTGAATTCTGAAGTAAACAGTTCTAAATGAGGCAAGATTCTTACATATCAAAAGCTGTATGTACAATAAACAATTTAATTATGAAGTATCCTTTTACTTATTAGCTTAGGTTTTTATCTGATGATAGCAGTTTCTTAATGCAAAGTGCTTAAATCAGTTTAAATAATTATTTTATATAATTTTAGGTTTAATTCCTGGAGGGAAAGTGAAGTTAGTACATAGCTCTACTGTGGAATTGAATAACAGGTAAGAAAGGAGGAGTATTTAGATTTTACACATGTATGTCTCAAAGCTTATTTTTCCTATACTTTATTCATGTGCTGTTATGTAAGATATATTTAACAATATTTTCATTAGTTGTTTGGGTTTCTTTTAATATACAGTTATTCCTACAGCTAGTCATAGACATTTTAGATTAAGAGTATCCGTATGTACTTGCATAGCTTTAGGAGACAACTTCCTGTATTTATGTCATCTTTCATCTTTGTTTTTCCTAGCCTTTTCCCAAAGGATGTGCGCCAGAGAATGCCCCAGACACTGACAATTAAATTTCTGCCTTCTAATCCTAATCATTTCATTGTTGGAACAAACATTGTGAGTAATGTGCTGAAATTCATCTCATTGTTATTTTTTGTTTTGCAAGCTGCCCCACTTGGAATTTTACCAGTAGACTGTATGTAAAATTAAGATTTTGAAACTATTATTAAAATCTGTTAGCTATTAAAATTTGTTAGCTCTTAAGGATCTTTTAGGGTAGCAGCTCTGTGAATTATTTAACTTTTTCTTGTAATACTGATAATGCAAATTTTGTTTTGTTTTGTTTAATTCATTTTCTTTATATTGTTCATAGGGGCTGGTAGGCCATAGCACAAGACATGATTTAAAAGTTTTTCCAAAGCTATTCAGACCTCAGGAGGGCGGACTGAGATCAATCAGCATCAACGCAATTGATTTCTTCCCTTTTGGAAAGCCACTATTTCTGGTATGCAAACATTTTAATATAATGCAAGTTTCATTTTTTAATTACTTGCTGAGGGAGGATTTCTAATTTGATGTGTTTAACTAGATGTGATAGTTGATTTACCTCACTAATTCCGATCTGCCATGAAGAGTGACAACAAATCTTGTGTCCTGGCATTTGAACTTTGCTTATGTAGAAGGTGGACCATCTGGCTCACAGAAACAAATGGCAATCTCGCTTCAGCCTTGTAACTTATTCTTTGTTTTGACTGAAATCCAGCATTGCAAGCAGGTCTTCTGCTGTTAATGAAGCCTCAGCTGTTTCTCACTCTTACCATACATCTCTTAATGACATAATAATTTTGGAGACAAAAATACCTTTATTGCTGTGAAATAAAGGTCTGTGGTGCAGCTCTGGGCATTCCCTGCTTTCCTGTATTCTCCACATCAGGTGCACCCTGGGGTCTGCCTGGCAGTGTACACCTGTACACCGTGGTCAGGTGTGTTCAAACCTGCCCTCAGCCATTCATATTGGCACACCCACTGCTTTTATTTGTCTCCCTTGTGAAAGTTTATTCACTGCAAGTTGAATCCAACTTTGGATTTTCCATCTGCTTATCCTTGCATATATTTGTACTTGATCCTCTCTTACAAATGCTTTCTTTCTAAATTTGCCATGATTTACGTGACTTCATTGGGATCGCCCAAGGTATAAAATGAATGGTTTTGGCTACAGCGTACGTATTCGGAGTCACCACTGTGCAGTCAGAACTTTCTTTTACCAGCATGGGTGTTCTTACCTTTTTCCCAAATGCATTTATTTAGAGCGATGCTGACTTCTACAAGTTTGTATCTGCAGAGTCCTTTTAAATATAAGCACAATTTACAGAGTCAGTGTAAAAAGTTGTCATAATTTGAAAATTCTAGGAAGTCTTCCTGATGTAGAGATGGCGCAGGGTAGTAAGAATAAGTTCTTTTCTGTTTTCTTAGAATGGTTGCTTTTGTACCTGGATCAGAGCAAACTTGTAAATGTTATACTAGGCAAGACAACGGTTATAACAAAATACCTGGAAGCAGTGACATCTGCCTATCTTTGGATTTAGCTGTTCATTATGAATCAGTTTAATATCATTATACTGTTAAGCACAGCCTGTCCTACTGAAAGCTATTCTTGGTTTTACAGATTACATGTGTCGCTAAGTAGCCGCCTGAATTGGTCTCCAGGCCCTGACCTCGCCCCAGTTCAAACTACTGTCAAGTTGTGGTGGATCATAGTATTAGTGAAGTTGATAGTTTGAAAACTTTTTTGGAAACAGGAAATTGGGACTTCATCTCAGGATTAGTGGATTAGATTACTCTAGCATGCACAGTACAGAAGTACTGCTTTTGAACTAAAATTTACGTTAAAATCTAAATCGTCCTTGAGAGAGGTGTGCCACTCGAGTCAGATAACTAATTTTATTTATATGCTTGATATTCACAAGAATTGAATTGCAATTTTTATCCTGCTTAGTTTGTTTTGTTCCCAGAAAGTATTTTCTTTTTGACTATGATACAGGTTGGCTGTTCAAATGGAAGTATTAGATTACACCAAATGACATCAGAGTATCCCCTCATGCAGTGGAACGACAGCACAAATGGCCAGCCAGTTATTGCCCTGCAGTGGGCTTTAACAAGACCCGCTGTGTTTTTTGTCCTGGATGCATCGTCTAATATTTACATTTGGGATCTTCTGGAAAACGATTTGCTGCCTGTGGCAAAGCAGACCGTTCCATCAGAGAAGTAAGTACATTACATTATTTTTAACAAAATATTAGTATTATTGTCAGCTACATTTTTATTAGAGTTTGGATGGGGCTTTTTTGCTTGACTTGAAATCTTCGTTAGAGTTTGCTTTTCTAGCTATATTTTTTTAAACTGTTGGAGGTGTGGAAGGAGTCTATATCGAGCTAAATTTTAGCTTATCCTTATTTACTTATTATTTTATATAGTCTGATGAAGGAAAAATAATGTTAGTGTAAATCAAAATCAGATCTAGTGTTACCAGTTGTGACAGATGTCTTTACATGGAGCTGTTGGTGTTTATATGAAGAGAAAACTTTTGTTCCCACTAAAAATCACTGGACTGCTTAAGTTCAAAGGTAGCTTTGCTGGATCAGGATCAACCCCTGAAATAGGCAAGATACGTTGGACAACATTTTAAAATGCCTATGTACAGTATGGTTACCAGTATAAAGAAATATAGTGTTCATTGTCACAAAGCAAACAAGAATATTTTTGGCTCACACATATTCACCAAGACTCACAGTACTGTTCCTGTCAGTAGAGATCTGGGTATCCTGTAGATTGATGCAGAAAAGGAGTTTAATTTAGCCTTTATGAATTACAGTCTTTCCTCACGGGTGAGAGCCCTCCTGGGAGACTCTGTCTTCCCTAGGTTTAAGTTAGTCGTGGTGAATATCCCTCTAAGTAAAAGTTTTCCTTGTGGCCTTGTAAACTGTAGCAAAGTGCTGTGAGTTTGGGGAGAAAATAATATAATTTTTATAGTTGCTACACTGTACTGGAAAATACCATAAAAATAGTTCGTTTTTACAAGCTTGAAATAATTTTTAAGTCATGATGAGAAATCTGGGACCAGGGGAAGAATTGCCTGTTATGTTCACGTTAAATGATTGGAACTGGTAAAAAGCTAAAGAACATGCTGGGACTTGAACTAGCGAGGACTATTACACTGTAATGAGCAGAAAAAAGGAATCATTTAGTTAACTATAACTAACTTCCTGCTAAAAACACGTTTGAAAACACCAGTTTCTATTAATTTTGCCTCAATTGAAAACACTCCCCCGTTCTTTTGATTTCAGTGTTGTGACTATGACTCTGCTGGGAGAACCAGAAAAAACCAATGGATTGTTAGGCATTGCACTGGCCAAAGAATCTGGGCAGATAGACATTCAGTATGTAAAGAAGAAGTGGGCATTACCTCAGCCTGAGGAATCGGAAAAACTACATTTGCTTTTATTGCAGTCTTTTTAGAAATGGTACACCGCTCCGAGTGTACAAATCATTGCAAAATATTTACATTATTTTTGACCGTAATTAGCAGTTTTATAATGTAATTTTGTATTTGTATATAACTTGTATATATTGTAAAGAGTATCAGTACAGTATTTCATCTTGAACTGTGTATTTTATCACAAAAATGGCAGAACCAAATTTAGCATTATTGTACTCAAAAAGATGATGAACTATATTTCACTATTGAATACTCTAGATGTATATATTTTCACAAAAATACTGAAAATATATTGTTATAAATTAAGCTGCTGTTTCTCATTATTCTGCTCTGAAGTAAATGATAGCAGTCCTTTGGTGAGCATAAAGCTCTGTAAGCAACCTGGAGGTATGGAGACTTCGACCTCTGAGCATTTTACACACTATTGGTTGGTAAAACTTTCTTATATCCATCTAAAAACATTATGCAAACATATCAGAATACAAATTTATATCACATGGTATCTTACTCCTGATTTTGACCCTGAAACTTTGCAAAAGGAATACCTGACTGACTCGAGTTGTCCTGATACGTACACTACCTGTTCGCATCACACTATGAAAACACTATGCTTGTGAGATTTACTGAAATTCTAAATCCTTTGGGATGTAAAACAGAAAATACTGGCCTGTCTAATCCTGCAAGTCATTCCCAAAGCTCTTGTAGTGGGGAAAAGGATGGTTGCATATAACGTTATTCTAATTTTTTTACACTATTGGTAAAGTTTAGGCCAAGACTAATCACAGAAAATGTCTTTAGCTTTTGTACCCTAACAGTTTCTGATTTAAAGATCACGAGAAAACCATGATTAAATCAGCACAGACTCAGGGAACAAAAGGACAATTGGAATACAATGTGTTCAGAATTTAGTGAACATGCATTTATGATATGTACTATCTCCTTTTGAAGTAGACTGAAACGATTTGTAAATTCTAATTAATTTGTTGCAGACATTTTTCTGTGTAAATTGTTACTTAAATCGAGCAAACTCAAAGTGGCCACATGATGGTGCCAAGTCACAGCAGTTAAAAATGAGTGCCTTATATAAACAACATGCGCCACTTTGGGAATGAACTTGTTGTAGTCCGTTGCACGTTCCCCTTGCCTCAAAAGCAGCGTCTGCAATCCAGAGAGCCCTCGATGAGCTGTCGGAGGGATGCGTGTTTCAGAGACCATTTTCGCTATCCTAGTACACTGGTCAGCTATGGATTGTTTTATGGGCATAAACACAAATGACTGTCCTCATCCTCATTGTTGGATTTATAAGGTAATAATATACACTACAAGTTAAATTAGAATGGCTCTAGTAATTCAGATAGAGAACAAATGGCAAGTGTTTTTTTTGCAATAAGGTAGCAGAGCATCACTACTGAGAGCCACAGTAAAAAACCAAACCCAGATCTCTCTCTCTCCCTCTCAGAGGGAGACACACACACACGCCACCACTCCCTCCCTCCCCAATGTAAGATCAAAATTAAGCTTTGCAATTATACTGGTCTTCTGAAAGAAATCTCTTACTTGTTATGTTTCATCACCTTCAGAACTTACCATCCTGAATTTTCTTACTGCAGCCACTTCTGCACATGGAAACTGTAAACAAAGGGTGGGGTTTTTTCCTGCCTTGTGCTGTGGTGGTGGGTTTTTTTCCAATATGCAAAAAGAAAAAAATAGTGTAGACCTTCACACAGAAGTACCTGTTGCTACTTTTGAGCTGCTGTTGGTAGGTATGCACGAATCCAAAGATCCAAATGTTTTAGGCCTCTTATGCTTGTACCACCTGGAGAGCTGAGTGAGAGTCAGTTCCCACTTTGGGCCTGTGTTTCTTACCTAAAAAATGAGTTTTCTGTCTTGAACTGCAAACGAATGTAATAATATAAGTGTATCTGGTGCTGACAGTGGCTGTTATGAGAATGTGAGGAAAAAAATGTGTAGAAGTTGCTGCTCTTTTGTGTGTTCTCTCACTGGGTAAATGCAGACCGTTAGAGTGGTGCTTCATGTAATCTTAGCAGTTGTAACCATTTTTGAGCATGCATCTGATCAGAAAAGTGGGAATTATTGGTAAGCTGCAGTACAAGAAAAGTATTCCATGCATAAGGACTTACAAAATTGTTTCAAACCAGAAAATATTGAATTTTCCATTACCTACTTCTAATGATTGTCAAGGTTGTATTGTTCACATAAGGTATTGGATTTTGCTCATGTTTCCTAAGCAAGCAGCAATATGACCCTGTATATGAAAGAAAAAAGTTTACTGTTAATTCCAAATTATTTTCATATCCATATAATTTTTACTTGTAGCTCTGGTATGTGTGCATACGCACACATATTCTACTGATTGATCTTTATATAGGAGGTAAACACTTACATTGTGAAGCATTTAAAATAGCACCAGTAATATTTTTTTTCCTACCTGTGGGCAGTTTTGGAATCCGTATTCTAAACAGAATGAACTGTAGTTAAAATTAACTGACCCATATAATAGAAACTTACCATTCAAATGATATAAAAGTTGAATCACCATCCACCCATGTTAATAACTTTTGTAAAATATAACCTCTTGCTCTCAAGCCAACAAATCCTGGCAGCAAGGCTGAAAATTTTTAAATGTGCAAAATGCCAGAAAGTTTTGGATAAACTTCTGCTTTTATTTTCCACTTTATGAACGTGCTTTGAAAACCTTTTCTATTTAGAACATAAATATGAATACTGTTTTCATTGGATTTTGCCATCTCACAGATGGGAAAATGAAGTTTTCAGTAGCTGAATAATAAGTTAACTGAGGAACAGAATTCTTGAATCAGATGGCTGATTTCTTACAACTGTTTAGAAATGCTTTTATTAACCTGTCGGCCTCTAGTTGCAGTAGAGCTTGGGAGAGCAGGAATGGCATGATTCTTCTTTTGTATCAGAACATTTCTTTTTAATTGTACTGAAGGTGACCATCCTACCCAATGCAATTTTGTCTTAATTAGTCACAGCTGTCATTTAGTGAGGACGTGTTGAAGGATACAGGAACATTGTAGCTTCTGTAGCAATGAGAGAACATACTACAAGGTGGAATAATTTTAGCAGAACACAAATCATAAAAATAGTTATTCTTTTTAAAGAAAGACAGATGTTTTTTTCTTGATGGAGTTAGAAAGTCCATCTAGGTTTGTTCTAGGTGGAGATATTGGCTGGGCTAAAGCAAACACTAAAGTGTCATTGGATTACAGAGACTGTTGGAATAGGCCTGTCTGTAAAATTCACGGGGGAAGTAACCAGAATTTAGCCATCAGTGGCATGCTTGGTGGCATGCAAGCCAGGGAAAGTTTGGAGATAATGGGGCAGGAAAATGGCTAATGAGCCACATTTTCATGGCTAGCTTAATTTCTAGTCAGGTTTATCAGGAGGCTCTAGGCAAATGCTGGTTTGTCAGTGTCTTTCTGAGCCTCCTCGGCTGTGAGAAGGCAGACAGCAATTCCTTTTCCAGCTACCCGTAAAAAAATCAGCTAACTTCTCTTTTACTAGCAGTTCCTGACGGTTTCAGAAAGTGTATCAATAGAAAATCTTTTACCCTAACTCCTGGTGTAGGCCTCTTCTTGCATTATTCAAACTGCTGTAGGAGGGCCTATGTCTTGGTGGTACAACATACGAAGTGGTGATTTAGGTGGTGCTCTGTGAAAACTGAGCAGCATGTGGAATTATTTATCCTTTTCTTTTTTAATGCTACATGAAATATCCCACTGGAGCTATTTGAGTATGGATTGTATTTCAGGCTTTTTTTTTACTCAGAGCCTCTTAGCATGACTGCAGAGGTTTTCTGCTCACCTCTCACGTGATAATCATCGGCATGAAAGGTGGAGGAGAGGCATGGGCTGCCCAGGCCTGGAAGCTGGACGTTCCTCAGACTGTGCGGAAATTGAATAAATAGGATCCCTGGTGCTGCTGTGGGGACATACTGAAGGTATCCTCGCCCAAGCCTTCCAGTTGCCAACCACGTCCGCTTTACAAAGGGAAAGAAAAATACACTGTCAGTGTCTGATGCCTCAGGAATTGCAGTGTAGTTGGCGGCATTTGCCATTCTTTAAGCTCTTAAAACCCAAGTTCACTTGACACGGTAATGGTTACATCCCACGGGATTTTACAGGTGGAAACAGAGTGACAACAAACCAATCCAAGCAAAAGACAATC